>NC_136420.1:279216990-279830740 GCF_052625555.1 Lactuca saligna
ATCTCAGAAACTATTAATTTTAAATTTCAAAAGTTTTGGATATTTTTGTGAACCAATACACTTTCAAGCATGATATCTTCTATTTTAAGTGTAAATGATATCTCAATTGATTAACTGCTAATTTTCATCATACTGACTTTTATATATATTTCAAACTATTTTAATAATCAATTTACACAAACATTATGTCATAATTCCCACGTAGAAAACAAATGCAAAAAAACTTCAACCTTCCCATTAGTCTGATTAGTCGAATAAATGTATGTATTTCTTCCTTAAATCATTTTAATCTGTAAGTTTGATATTGTTTTCGAAATTATATGTTTTTACTCATTCGTATGGTTCTTTGTTGAATACTTATAATTTGGATGTATAATGTTGTTTTTGAAAAAAAATTGATGTTGTGTTCGGTTCTTGGTTCCATCTTGTTAATCGGTAACTATGATCCTATTTTCGAAAACAATAAACTCAATGTTAAAATTGGATGTTACATATAATGAAATTATGATGTTACATGTGTGTGTATACCTTTGTAAAAAATCAATAGCCAAGACAAGAGATGGCATGACATAATATAACAGACTGGTTTTACAAAAGACATGAACGCCCTCGTCAGAAAGTTTTTTTTATGTCTCCGGTAGTAACAAAATAAGAATAAGAAATATACCTTCTCAACAATTTATGTGAGCTTTAAAGTTAAATATAAGCATGTTGTGAAAGATGAAAATAGGCTTCCGTATTCGTTTTTCAAAAAGAATCGGTACCATACATGGGAAGGTAAGAATGCACGGTATAATAGAAGTGTGCACTCAACTAGAGTTAGTATTTGACCCTGAAATACCAAAAACGCCCCTCAGAACCTTCTGAAAAAAAAAATCAGGTATACTCAAGGACCAAAAATGTAATCTACTCTAAACTTAAGTAATATATATATATATATATATATATATATATATATATATATATATATATATATATATATATTGTTGTTATGTTATATGCTTTTTAGTTTTGGTTCAAAGGCAAAATGGTGATTTAAAAAAAAAAAATAGCTAGGCTGTTAACTTAGGTAATCATAAAAGTTATGAAACAGTGAAACAAGGTCCAAAAATTACAACCTGATTCTTTTAGGAACCAAAACCAAAAAAATCAATTAAACACAGGGACCAAATATGTAATTAACTAAAAATAAATGAAAAAACTTTTGTTTATACTGACCCCCCCCCCCCCCCCCCAGTTTTGAGGTCATGGTGGTAGATTGAGTTTCATCACTTCTGCCCCTAATTTGCTCTTTGCTTTATAGTAAGGAGTGTTCTTTACTACCACTGGATCATTTCTTGCACGTTCAGGATCCATTGATATAATCCCTGTTGTATTTTAAATTCAATAACAAAATTGTAATTTATTAATTTCTCATTGAAGTTAATAAATTATAAACTTATCTCACTTCCTGCTCATCCAAGTTTTCTCATTGCTATAGCATCACGAAGTTGATCGTATCGCATATTTTTCTAAATAAGAAACACTAATATCAACAAAAGAAGCTATTTAATTTCGTAATCAAATAAGTAAATAAATAAATAAGAAATAGAAGAACCTTGTATTACCACCATATTTTATGTTTGACCTCATAATTTGAGGCATTGTGTTTAACCAAAATGCAACAATGCTTGGATCTTTCATGTTATCAATAATATGCTAAAACACAAAAGTAGAGGTTTTGAAGTGAGATAATTGTTACAAGAGGAAAAGGGGTAGAATCGTAATTGGCATTTACTTCATAAGGGTTTTTGTTTTTTTTATTATGTTGTAAGATTTGCATGGAGGCTTGATAATTTGCAAAGTAAATAAAACTAAAGGGGTGTTTCTTTTTTCATTCATTAAATTCTATAGTGAATGACTATATGGATAAAGTGTTCTTTTACATAAAGATTCTAGATAAAGATGGAAAATAAAACACAATGGATTATGAGAAATCACAAAACATAAGAACCAAACCTAGGAACCAACATCGAACAAAAACCCTACTTTCTTTACTTCAAAAAAAATCAACATACCTGCACATACTCAAAACCGTAGAAAGAATTTCACAAAAAAAATGTTATATCATAAAAAAAGGAGCCTAAAAAAAAGATGGTGGTAAACCGAAGAAGACATATCAAAATCAACAAAAAAAAACGAAGATATAAACATAAATGATGGACCTGATAAATGATTTCTGTCATATTATCCCTAAAATAACAAAGAAGCCATCAATGAATCTTAACATTGTCGGTGATAGTGACAATAACTTCGATTAAGGAAAAAAAGATATGATATTAGAGATGAAGTGGAGGGAGATCATTAGCTTCGTTGCAGATTTATTGGTTATAGTTTCTTTAAATTAAATATTGTGGGGAGTTTTATGTGGTTCATTTTCAAAGAACATAAATAAGTTGCTATTTTTAGAAATAAACAGTTATATTTCGCAATATAGTCATAAAATAACAATGTATTTTGAAAGTACATTGTTAAATGTTGGATTATACTTGTGTAGACCCATTTTCACGCATGGTTGGCTATATATAGTTGTTTTCCATATCACAAGTAAAAAATGTTTGAAGGTACTTATATGTGACAAACAAGGTCATTGAACTAATAAAACAAAAAATATTGTCTATAAAGAGGTCCTTTAACGCTATATATATATATATATATATATATATATATATATATATATATATATATATATATATATATATATATACCTATTTTAGTGTAATTTCTACACATTTCAATAATACCAATAACCCTACTTTTTTTATAATTATTTTGTAATATCCATATAAATTTGCATTTTATTTATGCGTTCCCCGCGATTAACGCGGGTCATAATCTAGTTATGTATTAAATTTAAACAACAAAACAAGTTTATAATAGTAAATCAACGAGTAAAATTTTATTTATTAAGAGAGAAAGACATAATGAGTTGGAAGAGTTAAAATTTTGACAATTGAAACAGTTTTGTACACAACATTTTTTAGCAATACACAACAATTTATGTTTTTTGATGATTGTATTGTACAACTGTATAAAACATTATTTGTTGTGTATGGCTAAAAAAGTTTGTGTACGGATCATTACTCCACATTAAAACTTATGGCCGAATACGAATTTAAGTGGAATTTGTTGAGAGGAAAACTTAAGAAACACACTTGAACAAACGTTAGAACAATTAATGTTGCGGAATAAAGTTTAATTCAAAGGATCATAAAGCTCAAATATAATAAGTTAAATGTTAGATAGTTAGATAGTTAGATAGTTAGGTGCGGAAATATAAGGAACTATAAATGACAACAATTAGATAGTTAGGTGTGGAAATATAAGGAACTATAAATGACAACAAGTATTATATATATATATATATATATATATATATATATATATATATATATATATATATATATATATATATATATATATATATATATATATATTTACTATCTTATAAAAGAAATCCCACTATTTCTAAAAATAGATTGAATATAATAATATTATTTTTTTAAGACGTTCAAATCATTAAGCTAATAGTAAAAGTAGTCATCAATAAAATAATATTAAATTTTAAACTGTTTTGAATCCTTATATTTCTCAACAAATTCTATCTCCTTTCCTGAATTTCGGATAATTCAAAATTTGAAACCATCAGAAAATACATGTTGATTCAAATATTCCTCCTGCAGATGGCTCTTTCTTAACAGATTTTTATTTTAATCCTTACTTGTAATTGATTTAATCATTTTTAACTTTTTGTATTTTTATCGTATAAAATATATTAGGTGAAGGCTTTATTATATCAGGTTTGTTCCTAAAAAGGTTTTTACTATGTTTCTTTAATGTGTTGACTTTGCATGTTCAAAGAACTCAACCAAGAGGGCCAGTTAAAGCATTGTATTATCATTAGTTTGTATATTTTTGCATCTTACTTTTGCAATAAAGAACGGTTAAACACAAGATTTGACATGATTATGGTAGTTTGTATATTTTTCATCTTTTTTAGTCTAAAAATGAAACCTTTTTCATCATTGGTCCTTATACTATCAAGTTTCATCACATGGACTTCCTAATTACGGTGATTATTGTCCTTATTATAAGGTTCTATATAGATTTTGTTTAATATTTTAAGGTTTTGAGAACCTAAATCAATATGAATCCTTGAATTACATACCATCGTTGAAAATGTTTTAATTTGTGACCAAACTTGGTTTAAAATCACAATGAACAAGTTAACACATGAGTATTTTGGCCTTCTCAAAGGCTTATTTATCGACTTTTGAATCACAACACCTGATATTTTAAAGGTTTATTTCTATAAACTATTATTTATATATTTTAGCATTTTAATTAGTAGGACATTAAATTAATAAATGAATTAAGGAAAATGAAAAAAAAAAAAGAGGACGATAAACAGTACAAGTGGTTTCTGGTATGTATAAATGGAAGTAATAACCATTTAGGGGGTGTTTGGCAAAAAAAACTTATTGCTTATTAGTTTATTAGCTTATAAGTTAATAAGTAAGTGTAGGGTAACTTATGAAAAAATGACGTATTAGAGGTTCCCCACCGGAATAAGTTATTTTAATCCAAACACATTTTTAACTTATAGTGATGTGGAACATAATAAGTTGTTTTAAACAAGCTTAGCCAAACACCCCCTTAATATGGTATGGTAATGCTCTTGAAAAATAGATGTGATTTAATATTAATTTCTCGAAGTGAACGCAAAATGGTTTTAACTCTAAAGAGATAAAATTATTCGCCACCCGCCGCTTTGTGCGGGTCGACGACTAGTATATATAAGGTATACACTTTAGTTGATTCTTAACGAGGATTGCAATCAATCCAAGTTTATGAGTGCGATCAAACTTAGTGATGAAGTCAAAAATGACTTTGCTTCGAAGAGAGATTATGATCAATTTAAGTTCTGAAGATATTTAAAGATGAGAGAGTAAGAAGAGAGTAAGATAAGATATAAGATTCAAGAGATGTGTATTTTTCATTCGGAAAGAGAACTCTATTTATAGAGTCTCGAAGATTACAAGTCTTATTTGTCGAAGGTGGCCATGAAAGGTACAATGGGTAAAACAATGTAAAGACAAGATAACAGATAAAACTAAGACTAAGCATCGATGATGATGATTGCAGATGCGGTTCTTGATTGCGGTTGAGATACAGATTGCGGATCTAGAGATGGCTTCGGATCTGTCAAGTTTAAGAGGGTTACTTTTATGTTTCAACAATTTCCCCCTAAGTGACCTCTTCAAGTTCCCTTCATTTGTCAAGTTGTAGAAATTTGATGAGAATCCACC
The DNA here is from genome assembly GCF_052625555.1 of Lactuca saligna. Lineage (NCBI taxonomy): Eukaryota > Viridiplantae > Streptophyta > Magnoliopsida > Asterales > Asteraceae > Lactuca > Lactuca saligna. The sequence goes on from NC_136420.1 coordinate 279,222,339, forward strand.
AGAAATTCCAGACTTCACGGAGCCAAACGATTCTCCGAGAGATTTCAATCTTTACTTCTGAAGTAGTGTGCTTTGACTTGTGCATTGCAGCTGAGCGATCTCTAATTGCTTCCGGGTCATGCGATTCATGGAAGTCATTGGGATGAAATATTCTGTTTCATCATTTTTGCATTTGAAAATGACTCGAAGAACTGGGAAGTTGGTTTCTCCAAGGGATCTCTCTTAAAAACCTTCAGTCAGCACCGGAGTTGGTTCAAGGGGAGGAAGGTTGTACTTCTGTGCGAGAGCAGGGTGGATATTCGCATCAATCCTTGCAAAATCACATACAGTTTCTTTCAGAAATGTACAAGCCCTTTCATACGCCATCTTTTGAAAAACCATAGAAAATAGAAATATTTCCTCTGGTTTCATATAAGGAAAATCTGCTTGGGTTGGGACATAGTCGTGGGTTCTTCTTGTGAGAGTCTACTGAACAAAATCTAATTTCTAAAACTTCTTGGGCTTGTAGTTTTTCACTGCGAAGGGTTTGTCATTTCACCAGATTTTATCAATTGCATATGCTTGGCATGCAATCTGTTAAGTCTTTCAAATTCTAGTGGCAACCTTTGATCATCAGGGAGGTTACGGTCAAACAGTTTGAAAACTGTGAAGAATTTTGCGTTTGGATAGATAGGAATGTCCCAATAACCATCTGGAGGGGGTTCTGTGTAAGTGAGATAGGGTTTGTAATCATCATTGAGTAATCTTCTGATACAATTGATCCATGAGTTGATGAGGGATTGATCAATGGTGGTGTCAAATCCATGTTCCTTCCAAATCAACTCTGTAAATTTGGCTGCTTTCCAGTCAGATTTCCTTTGCTTAGTTGTGGGAGAGTCATAGGGATTTTCGGATTACATTGTTAGGCCTAGGTTTCTGAAGTGAGGGGGAGTCTCTGGATGCGAGGCGGTTGGAGGTTGAACAAGTTGAACGTCTTCTTGTCGTGATGGAGACTGATGAAGAGAGATCATAAGAGTCTTCTGATTGGGAGATGGTTGCAGAGTAGGAACTCTTTATTGATCGCTTGGACTGACTCGGATGGGAATTAGTAGATGTTGATGTTGATGAGAGACTTGATCCGAATTACGGTCTTCACTTCCCCCTCTTGAGGAAGGAACACGTAGTTCCTCCTCAGCCATTGTTTAAGACCGTCAATCTTGGCAATGGCATCGTTGAAGTGGGATCGGAGTGTATCACCAAGTTGCTAATTGTTGGGGATTATGGGGTTGTGGATCAGAGTGTGAATCTCCTTTGTTAACTTCAGAATCTCTTGGCTATGAACATTGGAAGATAAAGATCGTCGGAGGCTGTTGATTGTTGATTGAAGAACTGAAATAGCGAACTCATACACGTTGTGAGTTTCCTCAACAAGCTTCTTAGAATGAGCATTTTGGCATGCTATGGCTAATACGAGTTCATTCTTGATGGTGGATACCTCAGTGATGAGTCTCTCCGTAGTGGTGATGAATTGTTCATGACCAGTCTTTATGTTTGAATCCAAGGCTCGGATACTGTAACCAAGGTTGTAGAACTCGTTACTCGGTACCTGTTCGGCCGACTACCGAGTAGCGAGTACTCGGGAGTACTCGGGAGTACTCGGGGAGTACTCGGATTTGGAAATTTGTGTAGAAATATTTTTAGGGAAATTATATATATGTCAAAATCATAAGATAAAATGATAAGTTGATTAAATATATAACAATTAGATACATGTGAATACACAAAAAATGAAAAACACATAATGGTCTCACTTCGTGAATAATTACTGAAAATTTAAGATATATATGTAATAATAATCACATGTGTGTGTGTCAAATAATAAATCATTAAGTATATTATACATATTAATCACCGAGTTGACCGAATTTCACAACACTACTCAGTTCCTAAGGGGCCGATCGGGGAGTACTCGGGATTATGTAACTCGCCTCAGCAAGAGGGGGAGTAGCGAGTACTCGGAGGGGTAATCGGCTAACTCGGCGAGTTTTACAACACTGACTATAACATCCCCCTCTGGCACGTATCACAATATTGTCCGCTTTGGGCCACTCGGCACGAGGACTTCCCAGGGGGTCACCCATCCTGGTACTACTCCCGCCTGAGCACGCTTAACTGTAGAGTTCTTATGGGATCTGCTGCCCTCACGACTTTAAAACGCGTTGTGATAGGGAAGGTATCCACACCCCTTATAAGGAATGCTTAGTTCTCCTTCCCAACCGATGTGGGATCAGATATAACCCACTTTCACCCCCATTATAGGGTTCAACGTCCCCGTCGAATACATCGACCCGTGCGTAGATTCGGGCTAGTCAATTAAGAGACGATAGGCGTCAAAAATGAATTTTTGATGAAAGATTATTTAGAATGAATAATCTTAACTAAGTTATAGTATATGTTACAAGGTTTCCGTACATATAAAGAACGCCGAAATCCGAGTTATAACGAAGAAGTTAAGAGCGACGTAAAAAGTGAATTTGCGTTAGAGCGATATTTAGCCTTAGTAATCTAAATGAAAGTCGTAGAATACGTTAACCATGAGCGTGCATAAAAAGAACGCCCAAATTTGACTTCGTATGAGGAAGTTATGATTTTTCGAAGTTTCGATTTAGCAGTATGCAGCCCGAATGCTCGATTTGAGACCGAGCGGTTTTTAGCCGAAACAATCTAAATGAGAATTGAAGATCTCATTAATTGTAGTAAAACGATAAAAAGATAGGCAAAAACGGACGTCGGATGAAGAAGTTATGATTTTATAACGGAGTTTTGCTGTCCCGGCCTACTAAAAATAAATAATAAAAATAAAGTCAAAATTAGCCGACGGAGTCTAAACGAAAGTTGTAGATCGTAGTCTCACCTACGCGTGGATATAAAGAACGTCGAAAACGGAGTTCGTACAAGAAAGATATGAATTTTTGAAGTTTATTTAATAATTTCGATATTTAATTTAAATAAAAATGGGCCGATATTATTCATGGGAGGAGTCAACGACCTTATCGTCGTTACGCCCTGCGTAATGAAATTTACGCCCCGCGTAATTCAAGCTTCAGCCCCCTATAAAAGGAAGTCGAGTGCAGCCGATTCAGTTGCTCATTTCTTCCCGTTTTCTCGCGTTTTGCATCGTTTTTCATGCAAGAAATATCCCGAAGCCCCGGTATCATTCCCGAGCCCCGAAGCAAGTCCCGAGGCCCCGAAGATCCCGAGAGGTGCAATTCCCGAGCCAAAGCTCTGCCCGCGAGGAGTCCAGTTTTTGTGAAGATCTTCCAGATCTACCGAAGAATACTACTTCTACAAGTCGTAGTGTTGTCCGATCATCTTCTGATCAAGTGAGTGTGTAGTTACTTTCTTCTAACGCATAATTATGAAGTATTTTATACGAAATACGTGTTATGTGTATATATATATATATATATATATATATATATATATATTGTGGTTTATATGTGTGAGTGTACGGTTACTCTCTTCTAAACACATAAATATAAAGCATTAGCTATGAAATACGTGCTGTGTGTTATATATTAATTGTCTATATGAGATGGGCTTGCAATTGATGTTTTTATATGGGTGTTAAATGATTTAAACTATATATGTAATTTATGTCTACAAATATGTTGGGTAGAACATGGGTAGATGAAATAGTTGATGTGTGTTGAACGAATGTGATAAGAGAAAGGTGAGGATATAATGGTGATGATAATTAGGTGATTAGAAACAGGTGATGATGATTAGGTGATGAGAAATAGGTGATGATAGAAAGGTGATGATAATTAGGTAATGATAAATAGGTGATGTGAGATGAGAGGAGATACCATAACCTTGACCGGCGATGTGGAAATTTGGCGATGTAGTCATCTACCAGAATATAGATGGCGACCACAGAATATTCTAGATGACCCCATAGAAACACCAGCAGGCTCATAACCTGTAGGTGATGAATTATGAGTCCAGGAGATGTTGTGGCTACGTATTCATGCGATGATACTCTAACCCTTACTATGAATTACGAGTCCAGGCGATGTTGTGGCTATGTATTCATGCGATGATAGTCTAATCCTTATTATGACTTACTAGTCCAGGCGATGTTGTGACTACATATTCATGTGATGATCCTTAGGAAAAAGTCCTTAGGAACAAACATACAAGGAAATGTGATGTAAGGAGATGAGAGGTAAATACGATGTAGGAGATGACCCTTAGGATAATTCCTTAGGGAAGGTACTTAAGAAATAAATGGAGATAACGGGGATGGGTAATTGGGTTGATTGTTTGATGATTGAATATAATAATTATATTATTGTGGGTTGAAAACCCTATATGCTCACCAGGCTCCCAAGCCTAACCCACTCAGTTTAATTGTATCACAGGTATCGATACGAAGCTGCTCTGCACTGAGAGATTAAAGGAGATGTAAATCATTAGTGTAATTGAATGTAAGTTCTGTTTATGCTTATATGTCTGTATCGGAACATGACATCCCGAGGTTTTATTATTAAATGAAAATACATTCTCTTTGAGAAATGTTTTGATAAGTTATTATCTTATCTTGTTTTGGGAACAAATTCCGCAACCGTTTTCTTTAAAAGATTACTCTGATTTTATAAAACAAAGCATAAACAAATCGGTCTTTTCTGGCCGTGAAAATGGGGATGTCACAGTTGGTATCAGAGCATTAGTTTAAGCGAACTAGGAAATTGTAGGAAATTTCTAGACTTAAACTTAGAATGCTAAGTAATGATTGTGAGGAGTGTGTCTAAAATATGTTAGGTAGTACACCTAAATTCACACAAGCACTAGTTTATTTTAGGAGTGATGCCTAAAATTCTTTTATGTGCTAAATGTTATATGTTGCCATATATGATATTATTTGTTCGGATCTATGGTCTTTTGGCGACCGAATCTTGAAACCTTATGTGTGTATGATTCTAAGCATACGTCTACGATATTAGAACTAGCATGTAAACGTTTCGGAGTGATAAGGATGATTTGAATATCTATCGTGAATAAGGATCTAATTTCACCTTATTCGGTGTATAGATCAAAAATGACAAGAACCAGGAGTGGAGCTGGAAACGTGAACGAAAATAGCAATCAACCACCTGTGGTTGAGCGAGTGGTTGTTGTAGCAGCAACACCTGAACAAATTACAATGGCTGGAGTGCGAACCATGATTCAAGCCATGATGGCTGAACAAAAGGAGGAAATGAGACAATTGTTGCTGAACAACAGGAGTGAACCCTCAATACCAGTTGAACAACCTGAGCTGAATGATGGGCAGTCAGAAGAAGGGAACTATAGTGGGACCATTGGTCAAGCCAACCCACCAATAGTTCGCTGAAACAATCAGGATGGAGACAATGATGGACGTGGATGCAAGTACAAGGATTTCATGGCATCCAAACCACCATGTCTTTCTGGGAGCCCGACACCGGTGCAAGTCATGGACTGGATCTCCGAGATGGAGACAATGTTTGAAAGTTGTGAGTGTAGCAACAGACAAAAGACCGCTCTTGCAATCCCTCTGTTAAAATCTAGAGTACTGAGCTGGTGGAAGTTACTGGCTGGTTTAATGCCCAGGGGAAGCTAGCAAGATGTCTTGGGAAGAGTTCGTGGAGCAAATGAAAATGCAATACTGCTCTGAGCAGGATCTTCTGGAAATCAACAATGAGTTCCAGAATTTAAAGAAGGGAAAATTGAGCGTCACTGAATACGCTACAAGCTTTACGGAGAAGATGAAGCTTATTCCATACCTAATTCCAACTGAACTTTCCAAGGTCAACAAGTTTGCCAATGGATTACCAGCGGACTTTGGTCCGATAGTCAAGCAAGCAACCACTCTGAAAGCTGTCATCTGGGCAGCCAAGAATGTTGAGACCCAAATAAGGGAAAAGGGTCTAGAGAGAGTTGAAGTTGGAGGGAAAAGGAAACACGAGGGATCTTCAATGATCGACAAAGAAACCAAACTCTCGAAATCCGGAGGAAAAGATGAAACCAAGTGGTGTGAAAAGTGCAAGAAGAAGCACTTCGGAAGATGCGATGGAGAAGTAACCTGCTATAAGTGTGGTAGGATCGGTCACTATTCCAGAGATTGTACGTTCGACAATAGGAAGTGTTACGAATGTGGAGATGGTGGTCATATTTCGAAGAACTGCCCAAAGAAGGACAAAGCTGCAAAGAAAAATGTACCGCCACAGCCAAGGGCATTCCACATGATCCTCGACGAAACGAATCAAGGATGAGAATTTTATATCCAACGATCAAGTTATGAAGTAACAGTGTGAATAGTAACTTATGATGTAGCCTATTAGAGGCATAGTATAGGGTGAACTTGAACTTTTGTGTAATATTTTCAAGAATTAATATAAACCCTGGTTTTGTTATCTGGTGTGTTGAATGATTATATGGTTTATGTATGGTGACTTGGTTAACTGCGAGACAATACTTGGGACGAGTATGAGTAGGTGTGAATGGTAGTAGAGATCTATACTACCGGAAGCACAGGACTTGCACTTGGATCAGGGAAAGTCGCAAGGTTACCAAGAAGCTAGTAATTGATTTCGTTTTATTCAAGTTTGTCATTCCCCTTGTTTCGGTAATGGCTAGTGGGATGATGGTTATTCTGACCCTAGTGGTCATATTAAATTGAGTCCGACTACGATGAGAGGTCATCGGGACTCGACCCATCGGTTAGTTAAAATAGATAAATGAATGTATTTACCCTAAGAAGAAGAAGGAGTCCACGATAAGGATTTATTTTTATAACTTTAAGATTTCGATTGAAAGTCCAACATAGTACGAAGAGTAGATGCAGGATTGAGCATCAAGGTTATTATTTAGGATGGAGAGATAACTTATGGAGTCAGTATATGAATCCTATTTCGTTAATGATTCAGGGACGTAATCATCCTAAGGGGGAGATAATTGTAACGCCCGTAGATTCGGGCTAGTCAATTTAGAGACGATAGGCGTCAAAAATGAATTTTTGATGAAAGATTATTTAGAATGAATAATCTTAACTAAGTTATAGTATATGTTACAAGTTTTCCGTACATATAAAGAACGCCGAAATCCGAGTTATAACGAAGAAGTTATGACATGTTGAAGTTTCGCGACAGAACCGACACGACACAACGCGACGTAAAAAGTGAATTTGCGTTAGAGCGATATTTATCCTTACCAATCTAAATGAAAGTCATAGAATACATTAAACCATGAGCGTGCATAAAAAGAACGCCCAAATCTGACTTCGTATGAGGAAGTTATGATTTTTCAAAGTTTCGACTTAGCAGTATGCAGCCCGAATGCTCGATTTGAGACCGAGCGGTTTTTAGCCGAAACAATCTAAATGAGAATTGAAGATCTCATTAATTGTAGTAAAACGACAAAAAGATAGGAGAAAACGGACGTCGGATGAAGAAGTTATGATTTTATAACGGAGTTTTCCTGTCCCGACCTACTAAAAATAAATAATAAAAATAAAGTCAAAATTAGCCAACAGAGTCTAAACAAAAGTTGTAGATCGTAGTCTCACCTACGCGTGAATATAAAGAACGTCGAAAACGGAGTTCGTATGAGAAAGATATGAATTTTTGAAGTTTATTTAATAATTTCGATATTTAATTTAAATAAAAATTGGCCGATATTATCCATGGGGGGGGGGGGGGGGGGGGTCAGCGACCTTATCGTCGTTACACCCTGCGTAATGAAATTTACGCCCCACGTAAATCAGGCTTCAGCCCCCTATAAAAGGAAGTCGAGTGCAGCCGATTCAGTTGCTCATTTCTTCTCGTTTTCTCCTGTTTTTGCATCGTTTTTCGTGCAAGAAATATCCCGAAGCCCCGATATCATTCCCGAGCCCCGAAGCAAGTCCCGAGGCCCCAAAGATCCCGAGAAGTGCAATTCCCGAGCTGAAGCTCTGCCCGCAAGGAGTCCGGTTTTTGTGAAGATCTTCCAGATCTACCGAAGAATACTACTTCTACAAGCCGTAGTACTGTCCGATCATCTTCTGATCAAGTGAGTGTGTAGTTACTTTCTTCTAACGCATAATTATGAAGTATTTTATACGAAATACGTGTTATGTGTATATATATTGTGGTTTATATGTGTGAGTGTACGGTTACTCTCTTCTAAACACATAAATATAAAGCATTAGCTATGAAATACGTGCTATGTGTTATATATTAATTGTCTATATGAGATGGGTTTGAATTGATGTTTTTATATGGGTGTTAAATGATTTAAACTATATATGTAATTTATATCTACAAATATGTTGGGTAGAACATGGGTAGATGAAATAGTTGATGTGTGTTGAACGAATGTGATAAGAGAAAGGTGAGGATATAATGGTGATGATAATTAGGTGATGAGAAACAGGTGATGATGATTAGGTGATGAGAAATAGGTGATGATAGAAAGGTGATGATAATTAGATAATGATAAATAGGTGATGTGAGATGAGAGGAGATACCATAACCTTGACCGGCGATGTGGAAATTTGGCGATGTAGTCATCTACCAGAGTATAGATGGCGACCACGGACTATTCTAGATGACCCCGTGGAAACACTAGTAGGCTCATAACCTGTAGGTGATGAATTACGAGTCCAGGCAATGTTGTGGCTACGTATTCATGCGATGATACTCTAATCCTTACTATGAATTACGAGTCCAGGCGATGTTGTGGCTATGTATTCATGCGATGATAGTCTAATCCTTATTATGACTTACTAGTCCAGGCGATGTTGTGACTACGTATTCATGCGATTATCCTTTGGAAAAAGTCCTTAGGAACAAACATATAAGGAAATGTGATGTAAGGAGATGAGAGGTAAATACGATGTAGGAGATGACCCTTAGGATAATTCCTTAGGGAAGGTACTTAAGAAATAAATGGAGATAACGGGGATGGGTAATTGGGTTGACTGTTTGATGATTGAATGTAATAATTATATTATTGTGGGTTGAAAACCCTATATGCTCACCAGGCTCTCAAGCCTGACCCACTCAGTTTAATTGTATCACAGGTATCGATACGAAGCTGCTTTGCACTGAGAGATTAAAGGAGATGTAAATCATTAGTGTAATTGAATGTAAGTTCTGTTTATGCTTATATGTCTGTATCGGAACATGATATCTCGAGGTTTTATTATTAAATGAAAATACATTCTCTTTGAGAAATGTTTTGATAAGTTATTATCATATCTTGTTTTGGGAACAAATTCCGCAACTGTTTTCTTTAAAAGATTACTCTGATTTTATAAAACAAAGCATAAACAAATCGGTCTTTTCTGGCCATGAAAATGGGGATGTCACAGATACCCATTTCAACGTTGAGAGAGATTCTCTTAGCAACTAGCCTTTCTCTGGCTTCAAGTCGTTCGATAAGTGTTTGTGGACCACAAGCATCTTACGGTGAGGTGGACTGCACAACATCCAGAATTTGATCAACTTTTTCTTCTAAGCTTAGAAACTCTTTGCGAGATACAACCACTTTCTTTTTCTTCGTTTTCTCCTTAGGTTTGGAAGTGGAGTGATGGGAGCCACTTGATTCTTCTTCGTCGAAGATCATCACCACATCATCTGATGGCTCATGTTTGTTGACCTCATGAAGGTCAATCTCATCAAATCCAAACGTAGGTGCAGAACTGACTTCGATTGCGGTTTCGTTATCTTGGAAGGGGCTGGGATGGACCTTCACCATGTTGAAGAGCTTGAGCCTTTTGGATTGTTTCGGCCATAGAGGTCATCCAATCTTGAACTTTAGAGATGGTGGCTTTAGTATTGGTGTTGTTAATTGCATCGGCCCAATATTTTGCTACAGTCTGGACCTCCTACTCCTTCTGTTGTTGCTACTTAGAGTGTTGATCCTTGTGGGCTTGGAATGCCCTATGGAAAGCCTCATATTTATGAATACCAGACTCAGTAGTGGGACGATCCCGAGTCCAAGTATCATATGTATCATCACCGTCAATTCCTTGATTGCACACCAGTGTGTCCCCTAGGTTCACGGATCCTTGCACATTGGTGCTCACCGTGCCTAAACCACTTGTTTGTAAGGTAAGTGGAGGAGTGTTTCCTGAGCTTCCTCAGTCTCCTTGACCCGTAGTCAAGTGTGGCCTCCGCTCATTTCTAGATAGGGCTGAAGAAGCGCCTTGCGGTTGGGATGGTGTAATGAGTGTTTGGATAACATAGTCAAGTGTGGAGTGCAACTCCTGTTCCTAAAATAAATGAAGGTGGGAAGCCCTAGAGACCTTATGGCGTTTAGAACCAAGTGAATCCCTTTAGGATTCATTCAAGGTCGAGTCTGCACTTGAAGATGAAACGAACACACATGTTGTGTCCGAGTAGATAGAGAGGGTTGAGCCGAATAGGCTTGCGGGAACCCCAAGGACTACCAAAGCCTTTTGAGAGGCTACGGTATCTGTCCGGATACGCATTTTGCTAGAAATGGGTTTGGTCCTTTGTTTCTAGTGGATGAGAGTAAAACTTGAGTCACTATCATACACTTCAACATTTTTAGGAAGGCTGTGAATAGATTCTTCATCCGAGGACAAAATAGTCCTGGACTTGCATTTTTTAGAGGTTTCTCCTTCTTTGCTTTGCGACGGGGGGCTTTCTTCGATGATACTAGCTTCTTTAGGCGTCATGCTAGTTGAAGATGAGATTAAGTAGAAGTTGGGGCTGCGGTACTCACCGCACAATGGGGGTCTGTCGAGGCCATTTTAGACTAACTTAGAGGAGGCAGGGTAGGAAGGTATGGGTCAATACCTTCCGTAGCCTCAATATGGTCCATGACTTCTTGAGTTTCAAGTCCAACGGAAGTCAAGATATGGATAGGAACGCGTCTAAGTGGTCCAAATAAATCTTTAGAAGTGGGGTACCTTTTGAGATCTCTGGTGATGAAAAGGTTTATGTCATTTCCCATGCTCAGATGTGCATCACGGTGGAGATCAGATATGCATAAGGACCAAAAGCGTGCAAACGTGAGCTTTGTTGGGGTTGTCTTCAGATTCTCTTTGGGAATGTACTGAAGGAAGTCATCCCATAATATTTGTCCATAGTTGACGTCGTGGCCAGTGAAGATACTCCAAACCAATTTCAGTAGTTTTAGGCCCATATTGGTAGGACGTCCGGTTCTCCCTGAGAGACTGTGGATGATATAGTTGATGGGTTTTAGCCATAAGAACTTTCCTATGTGCGCATGCAAAACCCTATTGCTCGGATCTAGGCTTTCTAATTAAACATGCTTTGAATCCAAGACTTCTAATGGCTAATTAGGTTAAATAACAACATTGAAACAGATCTAGAATCATACCTTTGAGTTCCTTGTTGATCTTGTTGTCTTGGAGCTTCTAGAGTCACAAATGTCACTCCTCTAATGGCTTACAAAAACCAATAGCAAGCAAGATGATTTAGGAGAGAGGAGAGGGGAGGAATTCGGCCAGAGTATCTCTACTTTAGATGGTGTGTCGAATTCCCTCACCCCTATGGTCTATTTATACTTGTAGACTCCTTAAGGGTTACAACCTAAACCCTAATTGGATAATCTTCTCTTAAGGCTATCCAAATCCATTCCATAGATAACCCTATGGACGATTTTGGCTTATCCAAGCCCTAGAAATCGTCCATCCTATCTAGGATAAGGATTTATAGTCTAAAGTGTAACTATCAAACAATTGACAGTTTATACCCTCTTATTTAATTAATCTCTTTAAGTCACCAAATTAATTCCAATTAATCTATGACTTATATTAATCAAATAACCATATATTATTCCTTATAATATTTACTCTCTCTTAACAAATCATCCATCAAGTTGCTATGGTGAAGGCAACCCAAAAGGACCATGCACAACCGGATCAAATACTTGCCTAATATAGTTGCAGCCTTAGACACTATTCCAACAGTCTCCCACTTGGATAAGTCTAGTAACTATACAAGTACAATTCGGTTTGCAATCGTAGCTCTCAAAGACGCTGTCAACTCTGATCTAATCAATCTTGTCCTTTAGATAAGGGATCTTACAGTCCTCTGTTAGATATCATGCTGACAATCCTATGGAATGGTTAGTCAAGCATTTGATTTCTCGATCTCCAATTTATTTGACATAGAACTTAATCAAACACATCAATTCAGTTCTGACCGGGCCCGGCACATAAGTCAAATCAAATCATCGAGTGGCCAAGATATCTCTTCTACCCTCTTAGGATAAAATTTACAGATAATCTTCGACTTATATGCATTTACTTATTCATTAACCAACCATACACAACAATGCGTTTTATAACACCAAGTTACTGATGCGTTTTCGCATTATCAATGTACAATCAATTAACAAATAATAAACCATATATCTAGGTTTTAAGACTATATGATATTATCGTCTTGCGATCACCTTTTATATCGTATTCCATAAAGTGATTCCAGCAAGCGCGGGTTTATTCCAATGCTCAAAACCAGTTCATAAGCACTCATGAACGTTGCAGCAACCCTTGCTATGTCTAACACCATTTAGACATTCTACACACCAATTCATGACAATCTTCATTCATATCTACTCCCAACATATGAACGATTGTGGACCATTTGAATAATTCAGTTATTCCTAATAAACTCAATTATTCTGGAAGTCAAAACATGCAAAGTGAAACAATAGTTAAACAATTAACATGTGACAGTAACTTTACTCATAAATAAAACTCCTTTATTTAATCATCAAATGTTAATTACATTTATCTATTATACGTTTCTAATACTATCTAATCTATACTAATATCATCCTTCAGCCCAATACTCCTAGCATGCTGCAAGTGCTTAACTCTACTCAGTCCCTTCGTAAGCGGATCTGCTGGGTTATCTTTTGATGATATCCTCTTCACTACGAGTTGTCCTTCTTCTACACGATGTCTAATGAAGTGATATTTTCTGTCGATATGTCGAGATCTACCATGATCCCTCGGTTCCTTGGTCAAGGCAACCGCACCTTCGTTATCACAGAAAATCTCCAAGGGCTCCTTTATGGCCGGCACAACTCCAAGATCACCAATGAAGTTCTTTAGCCATATTGCCTCCTTCGACGCTTCGCTCGCTGCGATGTACTCTGATTCGCACGTTGAATCAGCTACGGTTTCCTGCTTGGAACTTTTCCATGTCACTGCTCCTCCATTTAGGGTAAAGACCCAGGCCGACTGCGAACGGTAGTTGTCCCTGTCGGTCTGAAAGCTGGCGTCACTATACCATCGCACCTTCAAGTCATCACTCCCTCCAAGGACTAAGAACCATTCTTTCGTCCTCCGAAGGTACTTAAGGATGTTCTTCACCGCAATCCTATGTGCTTTGCCAGGGTTCCCTTGATATCTGCTAACCATGCTCAAAGCGAAGGCTACATCAGGGCGAGTACAAGTCATAGCGTACATGATTGAGCCAACTGCGGAAGCGTATGGTACTCGGCTCATTTCTGCTATCTCAGCTTCGGTACTCGGACTTTGAGTCTTACTCAACTTGGCATTTCCTTGTATCGGTAATTCTCCCTTCTTTGAGTTTTCCATACTAAAACGTTTTAGTACCTTCTCTAAGTAAGTTTTCTGACTAAGTGCAATTAGTCTCTTACTTCTTTCTCTTACTATCCTTATTCCCAAAATGTAAGAAGCCTCTCCGAGGTCCTTCATAGCGAAACACTTCCCGAGCCAGGACTTAACCTCCTGCAGAGTCGGGATGTCGTTCCCTATGAGTAATATGTCATCGACATATAGAACGAGAAAGCTTACTATACTCCCACTGGCTTTGACATATACACAAGATTCGTCTTCGCTTCGTACAAATCCAAACTCTTTGACTTTCTCATCGAAGCAAAGATTCCATCTACGAGACGCTTTCTTAAGTCCATAAATGGACTTCTCAAGCTTAGACACTCTATTCGGATGCTTCGGATCCACAAACCCCTCTGGTTGAGCCATGTAAACATCCTCAGCCAACTTTCCGTTAAGGAAAGCGGTCTTGACATCCATTTGCCAAATCTCATAATCATGAAATGCGGCAATTGCTAGCATCACTCTAATAGATTTAATCTTCGCAACTTGTGAGAAGGTCTCATCATAGTCAACTCCGGGAGTTTGAGTAAAGCCCTTCGCGACCAATCGCGCCTTATATGTGTGTACGTTCCCATCCACGTCGGTCTTCTTTTTGAAGATCCATTTGCACCCAACGGTCTTACGTTCGGGCACATAATCAACCAAATTCCAAACTTGGTTATCATACATGGATTGGATCTCGCTATCCATTGCCTCTTTCCATTTCGCAGACTCCGGGCCTGCCATGGCTTCCTTATAGCTATTAGGTTCATCAAGATTTACTAGTGTACCATCACTAATATACGTATCCCCTTCGGTAGTAATATGAAAACCATAAAACTGGGGTTGAACTCTAAATCTATCGGAACGTCTGAGAGGTAAGGATTCGTCAATCGGTTCAACCAGAGTTTCCTCCTCGGGTTGAATGCCAGCGGTAGAGGTTCCTTCATCTATCGACTCTTGAATCTCTTCAAGTTCGATTTGCCTCCCATTGTCTCCTTGGCTTATGAGTTCTCGCTCTCGGAAAACTCCTCTCCTCGCAACAAAGACAACATTGTCTTTCGGTCTATAGAAGAGATATCCAAAGGATGTTTGCGGGTAGCCGATGAAAATACATTGCTCACTTCGAGGTTCAAGCTTGTCGTGAGTATCTCGTCTTACGAAAGCCTCGCAACCCCAAACCTTGATATGTGCCAACGAGGGAGCTTTCCCTGTCCACATCTCGTGAGGTGTTTTGGAAACCTTCTTAGTAGGGACTCGGTTAAGGATATGGGCGGCAGTCTCTAAGGCATACCCCCAAAAGAAGATAGGTAGTGAAGCACGACTCATCATAGAGCGAACCATATCCAATAAGGTTCGATTACGCCTTTCTGCCACACCATTCAACTGCGGTGTCCTAGGAGGAGTCAATTGCGAAACTATTCCACACTCCTTGAGATAATCGTGGAATTCAAGACTTAGGTACTCTCGTCCTCGATCGGATCGAAGCATCTTGATTTTCCTGCCCAATTGATTCTCCACTTCATTCTTGAACTCTTTGAACTTTTCAAAGGTGTCTGACTTTTGCTTGATTAAGTAGATATACCCATATCTACTATAGTCATCGGTAAAAGTCACATAGAAACGGTTCCTATCCTTCGTGGTTGATCTAAAGGGTCCACATACATCGGTATGTATTAGGTCCAATAGCCCCTCACCCCTTTCACAAGTGCTCGTGAAGGGTGACTTAGTCATCTTTCCAAGTAAACAAGACTCGCATGTGTCATCTTCCCTAAGGTCGAATGACTCCAACACTCCATCCTTTTGGAGTTGGGCTATGCGTTTCTTGTTGACATGTCCAAGACGGCAGTGCCACAAGGATGATTTATCCACACTAGTGGAAAAATCAATATTCAAAACATCATTTCCTAAGTTATCAACAATCATAACAGTTTCATATATTCCATTACATGGTATAGCTTCAAAGTAAAAGACACCATTTAGATAAACCAAAATAGAACCATTCTCATTATTAAAAGAAAATCTAAATCCTTGTCTATATAAACCATGAAATGAAATGATGTTTCTAGCCATTTCTGGCGAATAGCAACAATTGTTCAAATCTAAAACCAAACTATTCCTAAGCACTAAAGAATACACTCCAATCTTGGTCACAGGCGACGATCTTCTATTCCCCATGATTAGATTGATCCTTCCTTGCTCTACATCCCTACTTCTTCTTAGTCCCTGCACATTAGAACAAATGTGATAACCACAACCGGTATCAAGAACCCAAGAAATAGCATGATGAGAATCGTTAGATTTGATTGTGTATATACCTGCGAAAGACGACTTGATCTTTCCTTCTTTGATCGCTTGCAGGTAATCCGGGCAGCTTCTCTTCCAATGTCCTATCTTGTGGCAGTGGTGGCACTCTGCCTCCTTTGGGTTGGAGCAGGGCTTAGCGGGATCAACTTTGGTCCCACTAGAAGAGGCACCATCTCGGGCTTTCACCTTGCGATAGTTATTCGATGAAGCTTTCCTCTTCTTTCCCTTCCCTTGACCAATAGCCAAGATAGGAGCAACGGACGGATTGGGAGTAGGTGCAACAGACTTGTCCTTGAAGTTGCTCTCAGCGACCCTCAAGAGACCTTGGAGTTTGCTTAGGGTGACCTCTTCTTTGTTCATGTGGTAGGTCATCCTAAATTGGTTGTACATTGGAGGCAAAGAGTGAAGCACCATGTCGATCGCCAAGTCTTCACCAAAGTCAACATTTAACTTGTGAAGGCGGTCGACATACCTTTGCATCTTTTGCAGGTGCACAGTAAGAGATTCTCCATGACCCATCTAGCGGAGATCATGTTAGTGAAAATCTCGTAACGCTCTTGTCTCGCGTTTTGGTGGTACCTCTCGAACAAGTCTTGATACATCTCGTATGGATACATGTCCTCGTAGGACTTTTGGAATTCGGAGTTCATGGTGGTGATCATGATGCAATGTACCTTCGTTGCATCTCGCTCATGAGTTTCAAAGGCGGTGATTTCTTCGGGAGTAGCAACTTCAGGGTTGATTTTCTCGAGCTTCTCATCGAGGACATACTCTTTATCCTCATAGCGAGCAATGGTGCGAATGTATCTTATCCATTCGCTAAATTTCGTTCCATCGAAGGTGACCTTTTGGCAAAGGCTCATCAATGTGAAAGAACTAGCAGCAGCGTTGTTTGCGTTCGACATCTTCAATTAGAAAAGGACAAAGATAGATTAGAATAATAATCCCTAATTATCACCCAATAAGAAAATTAGAGCTAGGATCCAACAATAACATTTACATACTAGAAAAGGGATGCCGTAATCTAACATGCAAATAAATTGAAGGTAAGTGAATGACGATTCACTAATTCTCCATCACAAAACTTAAACTATTAGTCCTA
Organism: Lactuca saligna; assembly: GCF_052625555.1. Taxonomy (NCBI): domain Eukaryota; kingdom Viridiplantae; phylum Streptophyta; class Magnoliopsida; order Asterales; family Asteraceae; genus Lactuca; species Lactuca saligna. The sequence goes on from NC_136420.1 coordinate 279,239,354, forward strand.
AGTGTTTTTTTGAGAATTCCTAGGTTCGGATGAGATTCATTGAAACTATTCAATGGCATGTTTAAATCTCGATATGCCCCTCTTGTTTGTGACTGGGATGCCGAGGATCACAAAGCGGGTGTGAATTACCATGCAAATTCACATGGTGCCTTTATTGTAACGATCACCTATTCGATGTGCCAGTAAACCACACACGCTCCATCGAACTATGATAAACAATGAATCACCCTTTGCCACCTTCGCTTAGAACCAATTAGTGTGCCGGTAAACCACACACGCTCCACTAACTTCTTAGCAAGGTGCAAAGTGTAATTTCATGGGATTGCATCAATTCACTTTTCCTAAAGTAACTAAGATTGGGAAATTTTTAAAACGTGTAGTTACTTTGTATTTCTTATTATACGTTTAATGAGAAGATGAGGTTGCCCTATCCTACCCGTTCGGCTAACGACCCTCCACCAATCAAGTAAGCGGTGGGTGTGAGTGTACACCCATTAAGCGCCATTTTATAGGCCGCAACCTTATACCCACCTTATAGATCGGCTTCGTGAATGAGGCCTACTAACGGTAAGACTAGCATTTAGTTATACATATATATATATATATATATATATATATATATATTATTCTAGTAATATCATATTAGTATAGGGTTGTATTTTAAAACCTTTTAAAATCTAGGGTTTGAAATTTAAGTTGTCTAAATTAAAACTTTTAATCACAAATATAAATTTCAAAAAACTTTAGGGTAGGTTTTAAACATTTAAAACATGAAGGATCAAATAACAAATAATTCCAATTAACAATTAATATCCTAATTATCTTTATTTGATTTATCAAAGATTTCTTTTAAGATAATTATCAAAATAATTAATCATTTATCACATAAGGAAATTAAATATTATATTAGATGATAAATATCTTTAATTAGATCAAGATAATAGTCATATATATCAAAAAATCGAATTAGGGTTGATCTAATATGATTAAGGTAAGTTTCCATAAGATAAGCATGAAAAAAATCCCGGTTTTGCCTAATCCAGACGCTCGGACTCGCCGAGTACATGCCTACTCGCCGAGTCCACATTGGAACTCGCCGAGTACATGACTCATAAACCCAAAATCGAATTTTGCAGGTTTGTTTCAGTTAATCAAGCAACAATTTAAAGAAAACCAAGCTAGGCTCTGATACCACTGATGGGTTTTAGCCATAAGAACTTTCCTATGTGCGCATGCAAAACCCTATTGCTCGGATCTAGGCTTTCTAATTAAACATGCTTTGAATCCAAGACTTCTAATGGCTAATTAGGTTAAATAACAACATTGAAACAGATCTAGAATCATACCTTTGAGTTCCTTGTTGATCTTGTTGTCTTGGAGCTTCTAGAGTCACAAATGTCACTCCTCTAATGGCTTACAAACACCAATAGCAAGCAAGATGATTTAGGAGAGAGGAGAGGGGAGGAATTCGGCCAGAGTATCTCTACTTTAGATGGTGTGTCGAATTCCCTCACCCCTATGGTCTATTTATACTTGTAGACTCCTTAAGGGTTACAACCTAAACCCTAATTGGATAATCTTCTCTTAAGGCTATCCAAATCTATTCCATAGATAACCCTATGGATGATTTTGGCTTATCCAAGCCCTAGAAATCGTCCATCCTATCTAGGATAAGGATTTATAGTCTAAAGTGTAACTATCAAACAATTGACAGTTTATACCCTCTTATTTAATCAATCTTTTTAAGTCACCAAATTAATTCCAATTAATCTATGACTTATATTAATCAAATAACCATATATTATTCCTTATAATATTTACTCTCTTTTAACAAATCATCCATCAAGTTGCTATGGTGAAGGCAACCCAAAAGGACCATGCACAACCGGATCAAATACTTGCCTAATATAGTTGCAACCTTAGACACTAGTCCAACAATAGTGGCACACAAAGTACCAAACAGTAGGCAATTGATTTTTATTGAATTCACCGATTCCCCTGAGTTTCTTTTGGTGTCGCATCTCATAGAGAGTTGTGATGATGTCATTCGCACTTGGAGTGATGAACTTTGTGCTAGGAAGAACACACAAGTTGATCGCGTTCAGGAACTTCTCATTGGTCAAGATAACCAAGGAATCATCGATTAGATTCATATGAACTTCATTAAGATTGTTGAGGGGTCGATATGTAGAGAATGCACATTTGAAGAGAGTGGATAGTGGAAGAATGCCTGTGAAGGAGTCAAATGCTCCAAACAGGGGATGAGATGAGATGTACTTGATCACCAGATGGATGGCTCCATTGTAAGAATGATGATCTTCGAAGCTAGAATTGCTAGACGCAATTGAAGGCGATTGGTTTCTTACAGCAGAGTCAGAACCAGTGGGTTGAGCAGAACCAGAAGCCTTGTATTGCTTCTTTGAAATGCCATACTTTACCATTATGGAAAAAAGGTTTTTAAGAACTTTCAGAAAAGGTTTGAGTGCAAGAAGATGAAGAAGATGAAGATCGTCATTTGAGAGTTCAGAAAGCGTAAAGCTTTCTTGGGGGAAAAAGGATTTATATACTTCCGGATCTGAAAGGTTTATTGGATTTACCCTAATTACAATTGTGAATCGTAAAACCCCTTGGGTTTTAACCATTTGCAGCCACAAATAAAGTAAATAAAAGAAACTATTTATTATTTTTTAATTTTCAAAAATGGATCATTCAATTATATGTCCGGCCCATAAATGCACGTTTAGAGAACGTATGGTGAGGGGAAAAAGTCTGTTGAATGAAGGAAGAATTTGGAACGGATTTCACAAATTGGATGAGGGGATTTGACAATTTTAAGGAAAAGATTTTTACAAAGATTTATTTTATGGAAAACCATTTTATTTGTCATGATACCTAAAATATGTCTGACACCAAAAGACTATTTGAAAAGTAACTGAAACGTTGTATTCTACAAATGAATGTTTTTGAGAATGTTTTTTTTATTTAATGAGAACCATTTAATATCACACAAAGTTCCTTGAATTTATGAAGTAGTTGAGAAATCATTAAGTGACTGCGGATTGATCATTCATTACGGATTAGTTCATCATTTGGATTGGTGGTGATGCAACTACGGTAGGACAACTTGAAGAATACTTGACATAACATCAAAAACAACAAACAATAAGGACCCATGAGATATATGTATGATATATGGTTGTGGTACACAAAGTATACTAAAACCATCTATCATAGATATATCTGACTAGGACCACAACAGAGACCAGAGTTGGTCTGCGGTACCTATTAATTCAAAAAGAATTTTGGATCCAGATTCATCATCCCTAACATTTGTAGAAAATTGTTGAGTTTTGTTGAGTCAAGAGCTTTGGTAAACACATCAGCAATCTCTTCATGAGTGTTAACAAAAATTATTTCAATGTTACCTTTAAGGATGTAGTCTTTGATAAAATGATATTGTAGTTCAATATGCTTTGTCTTCGAGTGATGAATAGGATTGTGAGAAATCGCTACATCACTCTCGGAGTTATAGTAAATCAGTATCCGCAACATTATGTATCCGTAGTCCATAGGTTGAGTTTTCATACACAAGACTTGTGAAAAATAGCTGGTTGTGGCAACATATTTTTCTTCTGCGGTAGACAATGAGACACAACTTTGTTTCCTTGATGACCAGCTAACGAGTCGCGACTGAGCAATTGACATCCACCGAAATTGCTTTTTCTATCCGATCTACATCCAGCATGATCCGTATCTGTGAATGCTTGTAGACTGAAGTCGTTCCCTGTGGGATACTAGAGGCCTAAAGCCTTGCTGCTCTTTAAGTATCTGAGAATTTGTTTAACTGCGATCATATGAGATACTTTTGGATCAACTTGGTATCTTGCACATACGCCTGTTGCGAAGATGATGTCTGGTCGGCTTGCAGTGAGGTACATCAATGAACCTATCATACCTCGATAAGTTTTGTGGTCTATTGATTCTCCGGAAGGATCAGCAAAAATCTTATTTCGAAGGTCATAGGAACCTTGGTAGAGGAACAATTGTTCATTGAGTATTTCTTCAGTAGTTTAGAGGTGTATTTCTCCTAATGGATGAATATTCCTTGCGGAACTTGTTTTACTTGAAGTGCTAGAAAGAAATTGATCTCTCTATTCACGCTCATTTGGAATTTGTTGGTCATGAGATTTGCATAATCATCCAACATCCTCTGATCTGTTAATCCGAAGATGATATCATCCACATATATTTGTACAAGCATAAGGTGATTATAGTTTGCTTTTCTAAATAAAGTGGGATCAATCACTCCTCTTTTGTATCCAGATAAGACAGGAAATTCTGAGAGAGTCTCGTACCAAGCCATTGGAGCTTGCTTTAGACCATAAACCGCTTTCTCAAGCTTGCAATAGTGATATGGGAATTCAAGACATTCGAAGCTCGGAGGTTGTTGAAGATAAACCTCCTCTTTCAATTCACCATTTAGGAAGGCACTCTTTACATCCATTTAATGTACTTTGATGTTCTTGTGAGTTGCATACGCTAAGAAGATGCGTATGGCTTCCATCCTGGCTACAGGGACGTATGTTTCATCTTAATCAACACCTTCAAGCTGACTATACACCTTAGCGATGAGTCTCGCTTTGTTTCTGACGACCGCACCAGATTCATCCAATTTATTCTTGTACACCCATCTTGTACCAACAATAAGGTGACCTTTTGGATTTGTAACGAGTTGCTACACATTGTTTCTATTAAATTTTTCTAGTTCATCTTGCATTACGGATATCAAGTTAGGTTCCATTAAGGCTTCTTTCATGGTTCGGGGCTCGACCACGGACATGAATGCTGCATAGTGACAGTGGTCAGCTAAATCTTTTAAGGATCGAGTTTGGATACCTGCAGACGGGTTTTTGATGATTTAACGTGGTGGGAGATCTTTTGTCCATAAATGAAGACGTTGTTGCAGATGATCAGCGGTTGCGGTGCAGGGAATGTCTTTTATATCAGAGGACTCTTCGGTTGGAGACTGCAGTTCCCCCTAGACTTGAGAGCGGCCCACAGAATTGCCTTGAACAAAGGGAGTTGGATCAGTATTTTCTTGAGCAATATAGAAAGGTTCCCCTGGATTGCAGATGGGAGTTCCCCTTGAACCTAAGATGGTTCCCCCTGGATTGTTGAGAGAGTGATAACCCTTGGATCAGTTCTTGTGTCAATGGTCTCTATGTTGTCATTGTATGAGTCTGAGGATACATTCGAAGGGAGAGATCCTCTGCAGGGAGGGACCGGAGCTACTTCCTCAAGTACTGGAACCTCGATGGTTGTCACCTGATCTAGAGTGGAACTTTCTCCTTCAATTGGTAAAGTGGAAGTATTGAGTGACACTTCATCGGATAGAGTAGGACCAGAAACTTTGGCATATTCTTGTTGAGCTTCCGGAGATACGAGAACTTCAGATAGTTGAGCTGTTTCTACTGGGTCAAAAAGATCATCATAGTTTATTTCAACTGTGTTAAGAGGATGGGATGTCACTTTACAGGATTACTTTTGTTTCATTTGATGGAGCAATGTTGCGGACGTAACAGTTATCGAATTTGACATCGAAGCTTTTGACTATTAGTCTCACGCGTCTTATGAGAACCCTATAGGCTACTTTGTTTGTTAAGTAGCCAAGGAAAATGCCTTCATCTAACTTCGGTGCAAACTTGCTCAGATGATCATTGTTGTTGATCATAAAACATCTACACCCAAAGATGTGAAAGAATCTGACATTTGGTTTACGGTTGTTAAGGCCCTCATACGGAGTTTTGTTGAGACGCTTATAGAAGATGCTTCGGTTTTGGACAAAACATTATGTTGCCACTGCTTCAGCCCAGAAGTAGAGAGGAAGGTTTGTGAAGTTCAACATAGATCTGGCTGCTTCCACCAAAGTGTTATTCCTTCACTCTACTACTCCATTTTGTTGTGGTGTCTAAGGAGTTGAGAAATTCAGACTAATACCCTTTGAAACCAAGTAACTATTCAGTATATGATTAGTCAACTCGGTTCCATTATCACTTCGGATGCGTGGTACTGGTAATTTGATTTGTAGTTCAATCTCCTTCATTAAATTGATCAAGACATGCGGTGTTTTAGACTTGAATCTCAAGAAAAAGACCTATGTGAAATGAGTGAAGTCATCAACTATAACCAGTATGTATTTCTTGTGATGGAGATTAGCCATGTTAGATGGACCGTAGAGATCAATATGTAAGAGATCTAGAGGTTCAGAAATTGAAGAGTCAATCACCATAGGATAGCTTGCTTCGTATTGTTTGCCACATTCACAGGCAAAACACATAGTATCATTTCTGAATTTGAGAATGGGGAGACCTCAGATGAGTTCTCCGGTCACCAGGTTGTTGATATATCAGAAGTTAAGATGAGCTAGCTTGCGGTGCCATATCCAGCTGACTTCCGATACTACCTTTTGACAAAAATGACAATTGCGGTTTTCCAATTATCAGAGAAACATATAAGGGGTACATGGTTCCTTTGGACTTGGATTTGATCAAGCAAGTGCTTCTAACACTCGTCATTATGTAGCAATAATCGTTATCAAATTCAACCCGATGGCCTGCTTTACATACTTGGCCTACACTAATGAGATTGTGATTGAGACCTTCCACATAAGCAACCTTTTGGATGGAGAAATTCGTTGTAGTAAGAACACCATAACCTCGTATTATCCCATTCGCATTGTTGCCAAAAGTTACATTTTCACCATTGCAAATTGGCCTACAATATCGAAGGTACTCTAACCTTTCGGTCATGTGCAAGGAGCAGGCACTGCCAATTAACCACTCTTCTTGTTGTTCCTCCTTGCATATTGTCAGAAATTTACACTGTTAGTTTGGGAAACCAAACAAGTTTGGAGCTCAGGGATACGGATGGGTTTTTCATAGATGCATGAACCGAGGTTGAAGGGATAGATTATGTGTTAAAGTTGAATCCTAGAACTGGGTACTTGTGAGCTTTTGGAGTGTTGTGAGATTTTGGAAAGTTACGAGACTTCTGAAAAGTGTGAGGTTTTTGAAAAGTATGAGATTTTTGACAAGTACAAGGTTTTTGAAAAGTATGATTCTTTTGAAAAGAATGAGGTGGGGCTCGAGATGACCCTTTTTGACAGTGAAATTTAGATGATGAGTTTTTGATATTTACCCTGACATTATTTTTGGTCAGCGGTCTGGAGGATGTGGGATTAGTCTTGTGACTAGTCTCAGTGTTGTTTGTTTTTTAAATGGTGCGATTTGCACATGTGAATCTCTTAGGATGTGATTTTGCAAAAGGTTGAGGTGACTTGAAAAGTGTTGGTGTTGGCAAAATCCCTTTCCATTTAGGGTCGTCTAAGGAATAGATTATAAAACCATTGCTTCGAGAAGACTTTACTTGCTTTTGGGTTTTTTCAGAAAACTTTGAAAAGGTTTTAGGAACCGTACATTCCATTTTGCTTGATTTCATGACTGTCGTGATTTTAGAAAGATAGTTTGAGAAACAAGCTTTTCTGGACTCTTGGGATTTGAAATTTTGACTTTTCTTTTGTTTTTCGAAAAGGTTTTCCATTTTTTATCACGAGATTGAGATTCCTCTTTGAAAGCCATTTTTGCCTGAATTTTTGGAGAACCGCATTCAGTGAGATTTAAATGCAGTTTCTTAGAGTCCTTAGGTTGTTTTTGAAAACTAGGGCTTGACTCATCTGAACTAGAAGATTCAGGGTTCTTGGAACATTGACCATACTCGAAATTTTCTATAGGCAACTCATGATGGATTGGTTGAATGGTTACTGAACTCTTAACTGCGGCCTGTGGTAAGGATGATTGGACTACCGCAGAGTAAGTTTGAGTCATGGGACATTTGATGAGAAGCAGTGGATCAGAATTCGGTTTAGGACTGCAGTGAGAGGAACTGCGGTCCGAAGGCAGATATTGAAAGTTCATAAGAGCCTCGGGTCCTTCCATAAGAATTTCTTCATCAACAATTAATGAAGTCTGAGAGTTGGGATCAATTGTGTCAATGATAGGAATTTGATCACTTGAGTGATCAGAAAATTCAGGAAGAATTTCCTTAATAACATAATTATTGCTCAGATCATGAAGTCGACCAAAGTGGGCGCTGACGTCCTCTAGAAAGGTTTTTTCATTGACTGGAAAATGGAACTCTCGGTCAGGAGGGACATAATGACGATCTTTGTTAAATCGGGTGATGAATCCTTTGTGGTAGACTACCCATTGGAGCAACCCTAATTATAAGTGTTATCTATGGTTCCATTATTCAAAAGGTTCACAATAGCTTCGCTTTCATTAAACAAATTTTATATTAAAAGATTTAAACGTGCATTTTCAGTTTGAGCTAAATCTCGTTGAGTCAAAGCTATTCCTAACTGCGTTTCACATAACATTCTAGCATCTTTTTCTAACACTAGATCCCTTTCTAACATAACTACTTTGAACCTCTTGTCTTCCAGTCATCCTCTTACATGAAACATCTCTTGTGACACTATATTCTTCTAATCTAAGGCCTTGTTATAGTTTGAAAGGACGACAGCACACGTGTCATTTAGGTTGTCTATGAATGGTTGACAATCATGCATGCTATAATTAAGAGTTTGGATCATGAGTTTTACCTATTCAACAATGCTCAGAGTTCCATCCTTAGCCATGTAGCAATAGTTCTTTTCCATCTTGGTTGACCCATCCTCATCCGCAGTTGCCATCATGCAGATATTTCCTTTTCCCTTGATGTTGTCGACATCTTCATCCTCATCTGCAGATGACCACACTTGATGGTCCGTCTTGACTTGGGCTGCGTATGCCCTTGATTTCTCATTTTCCTCCGTTTCTTGAGCCATTCTAAGGTAGAATTCTCTGTCTTTCACCATATTGGCTTTGCAATATTTAGCAAAGTGATTTTCGTTGTTGCACTTGTGACAGATTATGACAACAGTTTTGTCTTCATTTGAGGTACGAGAGTCATTGGTCTTGACAGGCTGTGATGCCTCTTTGGACTGAATGTTTTGAGGTTGCAGTGATGAGTGAGGGTTTGTGGGATATCGAGAGTGATTATTTTAAGGAATGAAGTTGCGGTTAAAGGGAGATTTAGTAAATTGTTGATTTTTACGGAAAGATGAGGGTGACAGCCAATTGAATTGTTCGCTTACCAGGGCAATGCCATTTTGAAATTCTTCTTCATCATCATACTCTGAGTCAGCTTCCTATGACTGAGGAGGATTGTAATACGAGGGAGAGTAAGATTGATTGTGTGGTGCTTATGCTATGAGAGCGAGTGGTCCTCCGAAATCAGCACATTCTTTGAGTACGGTTGATTCTTGTGCTTGTAATTCACCATAGATCTTGTACAGAGATAAAGAATGAATTTTTCTATCTCCCTGGACTATCATCTTAACTATAGTCCAGTGTCTACCCAAACTATTTAGAAACTGAAGATTTGTCTCATGGTTACTTTGGACGGTGCCAACATTTGATAACTTTGTGCCAATCAGGTTGAACCTTTTGAAGGAGTCTTCTAAACTTTTGAAGTTGTTGAATTCATTGAGTGTAGTTGTGAGCTTCTTATCTTGAGCTTGTTCTGAACCTTCATACAAGTTCTTGAGAACATCCCAGATTTCTTTGGCTGACTTGTAATTTATGTTGATGTCCAAGTTGTCAGGAGAAACTCTGCAGGATATCTCATAAAATGCAACAACATCATTTTCCACCTTATCAAGATCATCTTTAGTGGGACGATTAATGGCTGGTTGACCTCCTCCTAGTATGATTTAAGCGTCGTCGGTTTGAACCGGGGTAAGAACAGGGACATGAGGTCCTTCTTCTACGGATCTCCATACATCTCTTCAAAGTCTCCTTAGATATCTTCCCATTCTTTGAGACCAGTGATGATACTCGTTTTCCACCAGTATTGGGGCTCTATTCGAACCACCAACACCGTTGGAAACGTTGAGAGATAATGCTTGCGTCATATTTCCTTGTTTTCAAAAGAATTTTTTTTGTTTGCTTTTGTTTTTTTTTTAAGAAATGAGCTTCAGTGGTATAGAAGGCCTTTTAAAATCATTGTTTTGTTTAAAAAGCAACTACTTTGGCTTTGATACCAATTGTTAAGAGGAAAACTTGAGAAACACACTTGAACAAACGTTAGAACAAGTAATATTGCGGAATAAAGTTTAATTCAAAGGATAAAAAAAGCTCAACAATAATAAGTTAAAGGTTAGATAGTTAGATAGTTAGGTGCGGAAATATAAGGAAATATAAATGAAAACAAGTATTTTATATATATATATATATATATATATATATATATATATATATATATATATATATCAAGTATACACTTAAGTTGATTCTTAACGAGGATTGCAATCAATCCAAGTTAGTGAGTATGATCAATTTAAGTTCTGAAGATACTTGAAGACGAGAGAGGAAGATAAGATATAAGATTCAAGAGATGTGTATTTTTCATTCATAAAGAGAACTCTATTTATAGAGTCTCGAAGATTACAAGTCTTATCTGTCTAAGGTGGCCATGCAAGGCACACTGGGTAAACAATGTAAAGACAAGATAACAGATAAAACTAAGACTAAGTACTGATGATGATGATTACGGATACGGTTCTTGATTGCGGTTGAGATATGGATTACGGATCTGGAGATGGCTTCGGATCTATCAAGTTTGAAAGGGTCACTTTTATGTTTCAACATAAGTGATTGAGTTAACTGGCTGATAAATATCTCTTGATATATTATATTCATTAGCTGTGAGAATAAAATTTTAAAACAATATTCAAATATTAAATAATTTCTAAAGTAATACTTTTACAAAATATAATGTAATCTTATGAAACATTTAGAAAAGAATAAAAAATATGTTTGGAGCATGTATGAGATTTTATTGTCAAATTAATATAATGATTCTCTTTCTTTATAGAAATGTTAGAAATTTATGAAATTTTATTTTATGAAAATGAAAATCCCTAAAAACTAACAAGTTGAAAATAAAATTTTTAAAACTCTCACAAAATAACATGTGTCAAAATAAAAAATAAAAAACATAAGGTAAAAAGATTTTTATTTATTAGGTTAGAATTGTTCAACTACAAAAAAACACATCATGATAATCAATATAGGACCTCAACAACCATGTGTATGATGTTCTTCACTTCATTGTTACTCGACACTTCAGTTGTGTTACTCGACACCTCAGTTGTGTTGCTTGGTGACATAGTTTCACTGCTCAATGAGAAGGTTGTGATGCAGGTCGATGTAAGGGCCAAAAAGCCTGATCACATGATAACATTTTCTAGGCCTGGTTCACAAGTAGATTATATCAACTTGTTGTTATGAATTTATCACATTCTATGTTTGTAACCATATGTAGAACATATGTGTTGACGACAATTAATAAAAAATTTCTGGTTCATTCACGGATTAGTCAATCTATATGATTATGTGAATCACATTAATTCATTATGTTCTTTATTTTTCTTTGCATTATCAATTGTGTGTTTGTGTGATTTATCGATTCTTTTCCTATATTATTTACTGTATGAAAAATTATCAATTCTATAAAGGCAAATTGCAATTTTCAATACGAAATCACGATTTCTCAATGCGATTTGTAATTAAGGAATCGCAAATAGCAATTTTGTCAAATTGCAAGTCCATAATATGAAATTATAATTTCGTAATATGAAATTGAATTTGTAAAACTGCAATTAGTCAATTCGAAAGTGCAACTTTTTATTATGAAATTGCAATTCCTGTAGTGTGAAATTGATCTTCAAAATACAATTATTTTTCACAAATCTGTTTGTTCATTTGTTACCAAAATCATTTTTTTTTTTCATAAAAAAAAAAATCTTTTGAAGTTATAGTGATACGTGGATCTTCAAAAATAAATTTGGCGGCAAAAAAGAGTTTTATATTGTGAAAATAAAATGTGAGCTTTAGAGAGATTTTCCAAATTAATATTGATGTAAAAAAAAAAAAATTTTAATCTAAACAAATTATCTAAAATATCTAGATCATTTTCATAGCGAAAAAATAGTGAATATACTAATGGACATTGGAAACCGATGATTATGGTATAAAAAAATTGGTATATTTTGCGGCAAATCTAAGGTGGTATATTTTCGAACGCTAATATATTTGAAATCTGCGAACAACCTTTGTAACCCTCGGTAGTAAAAGAGGTGGGCCAAACAGCTGCAACATTTTAATAAAAAGTCTGTTTATTTTTTAACGTCTGCAGACTGTTGCAGTAAGTTAAAGTAAAGTGTGAAAATATTTGAAACAGTTGGTCTACTGCTGCGCCACGCAGCACAAGCGCAACAATTTTTAAGTTACAAGTCTTCTGAAAAACAAACAGCTGCGAATGGCCAAATGTTGCGCGTGTGCTGCGCGACGCATCAATAAGTGGTTTGAAGTATTTTTTTTAGAAAAAACAAGCACCTAAGTATAGAGTACAGACAAGTTAAATTTGTCTTGTGTTAAATCTTCTAACCTAATAAATGAAAATCAAATTTGTCAAATGTTATGTTTTCATTGATTTTGCCACATGTCATTTTTTAAAACTTTTTGAATTATTTTTTTCCACTTGTTAATTTCTTGTAATTTCATTTTCTTAAATTTAAAATTTATATTTTAATGAGATTTATATATGTAAAGTAAATCAATTTTTAAAATTTCTTAATAAATGCTTTACAATCTTTCAAATATCTTACATTATATATTAAATTACTTATTTTATTTATTATATTTTTTGTATTTATATAAACTTATTATTTAAAAAAATATGTAATGCTTATAATTTTATATTAAACTTTTTTTTTTTAAACTTGTGTAATACATGAGTTTTACACCTAGTATAAGTATATAAAGACAAAATTACACGAATGGTGTATGTTGTTTGTAAAAACTCATTTGGTGAGGAGAACTATGAAAACGTGTATGCATTTTGTCCTAGCGGATGGAAGAATTGATTTCATAGACTATATAGACATAGATGTGGATGGAATAGTTGATTTCGTATACTATGTAGTCATAGATGTTTTCTCCCTCCATAAACTAGATGCAATGATTTAAGAATTAGGGGCGTTAATTGTGATACCATCTATTACCATTTTCAGATAAAGTTGAATTGGACTATGCTATGCTCTGTTACCTTTGGTATGTAACCGATATGTGGTAACCTTAAGGACATATATGAAAGGTCACAAAGAAATTAATGTGTACAATGAGCATAAACAAAAGAGTTCACACCTATTTCATGTTCTCATAATCTATAGTCATAATATATAGATATAATAGATGAGATAGAATATGGTGTTTCAGTGAGTTAACACATGACTAAAATTAAAAGAAAATATGGTGGATCATGTAGCAAAAAAATAAACCGGAATGTACTGATAAACGCGAAGGTGTTCAACAATGACTAGTCAAAATGTATTATTCCTTTTAGACCAAGTCATACATGCCACTCCAAATGAAATGAATATTGCTCTGTACGATTAAAGTATCTAATGTTATAACTAAATTGTTATATTCTTGTAATTAAAATGTACGATTAAAGTATCTAATGTTATAACTAAATTGTTATATTCTTGTAATTAAAAACAGATTTTTTTTAGTTGCTTTTATAACTAGAAATAGATTAGAATGACATTTGGAGAAAAAAATATATTTTATTTATTATGGTTAATAAATTAACTAGAAATTGATTAAATTGATTTAGAATTCATCGTAATTAATTTGGAATTAATTTTAGGTCAATTGAAATTAGTTATATATACAGGCGTTGATCTATAATTGTTTAATAGTTGACCCTATTGGACAACAATTAAGAATATTTTTAAGTATTTGTGAAGAACCAAAGATCTTGGTGGCAATGATACGTTAAGAGTGAGTAGTTATAGTGATGTCAACCTTTAAACAGATAGACAACTTTTATTCTCAATCTGGATATGTATTCTTGTTGAATGGTGGAGCGGTAACTTATAAGTGTTCCAAGCAGAAAACGGTGGCCGGTTGTACTTGTGAATAAGCGTACATCGCAGTGAGCGAAGCATCGAAAGAAGCATCTTGGTTGAATAATTTAATCAAGTATCTTGGAATTGTTCCTTATTAAAGAATCAATGGAACACTTTGGTTACAACGAACGAGCAGTTGCTTTGCCTAAAGAACTGAATAATTATAGAAGAACCAAGAACATCGAGAGAAAGTACCATTTTATCTCACATAGAGTTGAAGATGGGAATTTGTTGGTGAAATGAGTATCATTAGAGGAAAATCTCGTTAATCCTTTTATTAAGGAATTGAGCAAGGCCAAGCACATTGAGCATGCTAGGAGTATTGGATTAAGAGATGATATTGGTTTTAATGATTAGTTGATAACTTGAAACTTTGTAACGAAATAAATTGTAATTGTTTTGTTGATTAAATAATAGAGATCTATTTATGAGTATTTGTACCGCCTTCTTTAATTATTTATTATTGTGTTTCACTTTGCATGTTTATTTCCCGAATAATTATATTGTTCAAATTCGATAGTTTATCATACTTTTGGAAGTAATTAGTAAATTACGACCATCATGATGCATTAGTAGATTGGTCATAGCAGTTAAACATGGCATGGTTATTGCTATTATACTCATGAGTACTTGAAATAGAGATTTAAGTATTGGCTAAACCTGCGCTTAGATATTACTTCATGGATTCTATCAATAATAATTCTAAGATAATAATATCTTCTATTCTTAAAACAATGATATAAAAGTCATAGTTTGCAAATCAGTTGTGTACTGGTTTACTCAAATCCATTTTCTAAATATTCAAAAGTACTTTATAAGAAAACAATTATCATAGTACAATCCCAAAATGATCATAATGCGGAAACATGGTTAGATGCACTACGATCATGTCGTGCCTTTCCCTTTCGAACTGGAAGTATCTAAAACCATAACCATAAAAATCGTAAAAACATAGATTAGTGAGTATCCCAAAATATCACATATCATACATACCAATGGGCCTAGCCCTCACATTCGGCCCAACCCGCATATTAGGCCCAACTTACCATAATGGGCCTAGCCCTGCCAAATCCATAGGCTCCGCCTAATCATACAATGCAAAAGTCACAAAGACAATTATCACCTACATAACATGCAATGGGCCTAGCCCAACATACAAATAGGCCTAACCCAACATACCATGCAAGAGTCGCAAATACATCTAACATATCAGAACCTAATGGGCCGACATTGGTGCCTTTGTGTCACACCCCGAAAATCAAAGGCGGAAACATTTCCGGGGTGGACTACCACGTTGTGTATCAAATCCAATCTACATAGTAATCACAGTAAACAACCATTACATTACATATATATGAAAGTTTACATTTGTTTCAAAAGTAAAGTTATATAAGATATACATATGCATCATATTAACAAAAGTTGAGACGAGTCTTCCACGCACTCCGTCTTCACCAAAAGGAGATCACCGGGTACCTATCTAACTTGGACCTGAGAATACAAGCGGTTTGAAAATCAGCATAAAGCTGGTGAGTTCATAAGCGGTTTTGTTTTATGAAAATGTATCGACTTCCTTTAGTTTCCGAAAAGACTTGTTATCCAAGAAAATCCCATATTTTCTTATGTGAAGTTGGTATAGTTATCATTCATTACCAATTCGATTACGTGTTGTGTTTTACCCCAGGAAAATCCCATATTTTCCTAATTGTAAGATCAGTTGTATATCACAAAGTATAGTTTAACACACAAAACTATATAATGAAAATCTTGGGATCACTATCCCGAAAGGGATATAAGATAGTTTGACACATATGAAAGTACAGATTTAGGATCATGGGACTATCATCCCGGACAAGACACGAGATAAGTTGATGTATATATGGAAATAAAGATTGAAAACCATGGGATCACTATCCCGGATAAGATACAGATTTGGAAAACCATGGGATCACTATCCCGTATAAGATATAGATACAAAATCATGGGATCACTATCCCGTATAAGATATAGATACAAAATCATGGGATCACTATCCCGTATAAGATATAGTTAAAGACCATGGAGAAAGACATCCCACTCAAGTTATAGATACAAAACCATGGGATTACTATCCCGTAATAGATATAGATTAAAGACCATGGGATCACTATCCCGTATATGATATAGTTACAAAACCATGGGATCACTATCCCGGACTAGATATAAAATAGTTTGATAATACCATGGGATCACTATCTCGAAAGAGATCTAGAAACAAAACCAAACTGTGAATAAGCTAATATTAATACATGTTGTGAGTCAGGTAACCATACTAATACGACAACGTGACCTCCTTGACGTTTGTCAGACGTCGAAACGATATCCAGAAATTTGTCACCCCAGGCGTGCCCACCTAATTGTAGCTAGCAGTTAAGGTGTGGGATTGTCAGTCCCGAATAGATCTATTCACAAATTCCGCGCTCTCCCTCCAGGAGACTCTGGTTACACTTTCGGGGAGGATTTATTGATCATCCATAAAGGGTAGTGACTATCTCACAAACTAGTACTAAGCTATTCACAGGTTTTTCATACGATAACGACATATAGAGGATTATGAAACATAGTACAGTAAATATAGATACATACAATGAAATTATCTGACGATACATTCAAATGATACGGAGATAAACTGAATCAGACATAGTTTATCTATTAACTTTATATAGACATCGACATATGATAGAAAGAACAGTAAAGACCCCCAAATTATTCCCATAATAATTTGATTAGTTTGATTGTTTCCTTAACTAAAATTCTTTTAGTTGTAATTGATAAGTCATTCCTTATGCTCAACATAATACATAAGGAGTAAAAGAGTTTATAAGTTGGTCAGATATTGTTTGAAACATATCAATGTTATGATTTGAAAACAGTTATAGTTTGCTTGTATTCCCCCCTGAAAACATTGAAAACAGTGAAAAAGCCGTAGGGGTATGAACTCACCGGACGAGATATGAGACGGTTTGGATGCTAAGAGTTGATCCGAGACTTGTAAACACACGAGGTTCCTAATTATGATGTAAAGATACAAATTTGTATCTAATTAGGACTTACATTGATTGTTGGATAGGGACAATTGCTTCAAGTCGCGATAACACTCCGATACAAGTGTTTGGAGGGACCCGAGTGGCGTTTAAGGACGGGAATTGAAGCGAGGGACTTGGGACTTGAGTTTACTCCCCTTGAATAAACTTATACAAGAGTTTTTGGTCTAAAACACACATTCTCCATGAGTTTACGGCCGTAAACTCATGGTAGGGTGGTTTATGGTGCAAATTTGGGTCATGAATGGATATGGACACTTGGAAATGCTTGGATAAATTTCTCTTAAGGCTTGGATTGAATTAAAAACAACATTTACAATACATAAGGGAGTTTACGGCCTAGGCATGGGGTCTTTGGCCGTAAACTCTCAAATCTCCAAGATTTGGTGTTTTTAAGGTGTTAAAATCAATCACATGTGATTCTAAAAATTCCCATAAGCCTAGAAATGAGTTTAGGGCACCATTTGACACCCTTTTATGAGTTTACAGCCATGAGACATGTTCTATGGTCGTAAACTCTCAAATGTGGGGTTTTGATGTTTGTAAAGCCTTAAAACTATTTTTGGTTGGTCCTTTGATTTATTCCAAGGCTTTTGGTGGTGTTGGATGGCTTTCAAACACCCTAGAATTGGATTTGCACCATGTTTCATGGAGTTTACGGCCCAAGCACAAGCCTTGGCCATAAACTCATGTAAGTCCCCCAAAAATCATGTTTCAAGTGTCCAAATGCAATGATCTATGTTCTATAATTCATATATAAGCCATACTAGTGATTTGGAAGGGTTTAAGGTCAAGAAAACCCCTTAAATATGAGTTTACGGCCCAAGATTGTGCCTTGGCCATAAACTCCTTCAAAGTCTTCAAAATTCATGTTTTAAATGTTCTAAGCCCATATCTTGAAGTCCCTTAGCCATATCTAAAGTCCAAATGAGTTTAGGAAGGAGTTTAAGGGCTTAAAACCCTTCAAATTGGTGTTTACGGCCTAGGCAGCCTCCTGGGCCATAAAATCATATATGTTGTCCCATTTCATGATTAAATGTCGAATTTGGAAGCCAATTATGCTATAGATTAAGGCTAGGAAGGTACCTTAGGGATTTGAGGCCTTAAATTTGAGTTTTGGACCCTTAAACTTGGATTTAGGAGAGAGGTTAGAGAGAGAGTAGAGAGAGAAGGAAAAAGCTTCAAATGGATGCTAAAACACGTTTATATAGGTCTTAAAACTTGTACGCGGAGGAATTCTACCCGATACCGACGTCAAACGCGGCTTTTAGTCGTACCCGATTAAGTTTCCATCACCCGGCGGGGACATTTCTAAAACTTATGAAAATAATGATTTTGGGTTAATAACATAAGTTCCTGAGTGATTTAGACACTCATTAAAATAAAATAATCATATAAGTTTGAATAATTAACTCCAAAAAGAAAACGGAACGAATTTGATAACGGCGACCGTTCGGGTAGAACGGGTTTTGGCGACGAACAATTTTGGGTTGTTACATTATCCCCCCGTTAGAGGGAATTTCGTCCCGAAATTCAAAGAATAAGATATAGATCATGAGTTTGAAATGAGACACGAATGAATTTGCTACTTCGGATCTTCACTTTCTCAAGTGGAATTGGGTCTCTACTGGGCGTTCTAGTGAATTCTCACTATCAGAATGTGTCCTTGTTTCGTACCTTGACTCTCTCTCAATCTATGTTATCAATCGGTTTTCTCATGGAGGTTCCAACCCTGGACGACTTCGGTTTCCTCAAGGAATCACTAGGGTTTCGTTGGGTAGAAGCTTCTAAGGATTCGAAACATGATGTACTGGATAGATGTTAACAAGTTCTAAGAGCATTCAAACCTTGAAGATTGCAGAATCAATCTCTACGAAGACCTCGAAAAGTCTGAGGTGAAACTAAACTTAGATGTTTGAATGAAATTCCCGGAAACTCTTCGGGACAAACATTTAGTAGGAAGGGCTACTAAATTTCCGTTCCTCAATGATCATAGAAACGAGGGATGTGGTAATTCGTATCAGGAAAACTCTTGAATTTTAAAGCATGAAACAATACGAAGGTTTGATGCCGAAGATCATGAGAGTTAGGTCGGGGAGAAGATATAGACAGAGGACCCTCTCGAAATCAGGATAACAAAAATGAATGAGGCTCAGTCATTCCATGTTAAACGTAGCATCAAGGCATTCTCGTGAAAAGTTTCCATTTAATCGGATGGAATAGAATAGTCCTCTGGACCGAGGATTCAATCTATAGGTACGAAGTTAGTGTTCTCAATCTCATTGGTTAGTCGTCTTGATGATGCGCATTTCGATCATATACGAGGAATTGAGCTTAGAAAACGTTCAAATAGATAGATAACAGGTTTCCCCTCTAAATACTGGAATCGAAAAGAGTTGCAGGTATAAGAGTTATCAAAGAGAAGTATACTTGCGGCGACAGAGGGATCAGTGGTGGTAGCTGCTATGGGACAGTTCCTTTTGAAGTTCCCTGTTTCACCACAATTGTAGCATGTCAGACTGATTCCTGCCCCCGATGATTGGTTCGTTGGTTTGACTGGTTTTCTACAGGTTCGAGACAGATGGCCCTTCTTGCCACAGTTGTCGTAGATCCTTTCGCGACATGGACCAGGGATGCGGTGATGGTAGTTGCACTTACCACACCAAGGAAGGGTACCATTGTATCCACTGGTAGGAGTTTGGGCTGTGGATCCAACAGCTGAGACAGCAACAGGGGCAGTAGCAGCATGGACTGCTACCATTTGCTGTTTCTTTGAAGACCCTTTCGTACTTGGGGCCTTTCGCTTGTTCCGAGATTTCTGTTTTACTTTCACCTCCACTTGTGTCCGATTCAGGAGTGGTAGTTTCCTCATCAGAGTTGTCTTCGTGATCGATCAAGATTTTCGCAAGGCATTTAGCGATGTCGTACGTGTCTGGCTTTGCAGCCAAGACATTCCCTTTAGTTGGCTGGGTCAATCCCCAGATGAATCTCTCGATCTTTTTACTCTCCGGGGTAACCATTCCCGGACAGAGTAATGCCAGGTCATCGAATATTGAAGTATAAGAAGTTATGTTGGAACCCTTCATCTTAAGGTTCCAGAGTTCGTGTTCTAGTTTCTGAATTTCGCCCCGAGGGCAGTATTCTGCAAGCAGAAGCTCCTTCATAGCTTCCCAACCCATGGCATTCGCTACAGGTAAGGTTAAGGATTTGACTCGGCCATTCCACCAAGTCAGGGCTTTGTCAAGGAAAGCGCAGGCGGCGAATTTGACTTTGTCAGACTCCGAACAGGCACATATTTCAAAGATTGACTCGATTTTCTCGAACCATCGAGTCAGGGAAATGACACCTCCAGTGCCATCAAAGGTTGTGGGTTTCGCGTTCATGAAGTCTTTGTAGGAACCCCCTCTTCGGTGTTCCTGGTTGTCTTCTGGATTTTGGGGCTAGGGACCACCTCCGGAGCCACCGGGATTCATTTGTGACATAGCTGCCACCATTGCAGCAGTCAAAACTGCTTGAAGTGATGCGAGATCGAATTGAGGAGAAGGTGGTGGCGGAGGAGGATTGTCGTTATTCTTCGAGCTGGGTCTCTTTCTTGGAGGCATCTTGATCTAAAAAGATCAGGAAAGAGAGGATTATAAGTCCTCTGAATTGAATTAAGAGATATCGAATAGGGGATATCTCATCAAGACAGATATAGCATCATACTAAGCGATAAAGCAGGAAAGAGTTATCAAGACAGAACATTTTATCGCTAGCGGAATGATCAAGTAACATCACGTGTACGAGGATTTTCTACGAAGGATTGGCTCGAGAAATACTCCCATAGTATTTCATGGTTCGCTGCAGCGACGATTTGTTGTTTGAGATATTAGGTAAGTTTTAGGCATGCTGCGTACCACAGTCACTCCCAAACACTTGTTGGCCGTGTCTCAAATAAATATAGTTGGCCAGGCTATATTGATCCTAGACACGACTACATAACTACCCAGGTTTAACCGCAGTGTACAACACCCATTTACTTATGTTTTGTTCTACTTGTAGTTACGGATTTCGGCGGTTCGGTATACTTGTATACTTTTGAAAATACTTATAGTTTTGAAGATACTTTTAATTCAGAGCACTGAGGCCCTTTAGTGTTTATATTTTTATACCATGTAAGGTTTGGTATACTCTGTTCACTATAAACAAGGGCTCTGATACCAATCTGTCACACCCCGAAAATCAAAGGCGGAAACATTTCCGGGGTGGACTACCACGTTGTGTATCAAATCCAATGTACATAGTAATCACAGTAAACAACCATTACATTACATATATATGAAAGTTTACATTTGTTTCAAAAGTAAAGTTATACAAGATATACATATGCATCATATTAACAAAAGTTGAGACGAGTCTTCCACGCACTCCGTCTTCACCAAAAGGAGATCACCGGGTACCTGTCTAACTTGGACCTGAGAATACAAGTGGTTTGAAAATCAACATAAAGCTGGTGAGTTCATAAGCGGTTTTGTTTTATGAAAATGTATCGACTTCCTTTAGTTTCCGAAAAGACTTGTTATCCAAGAAAATCCCATATTTTCTTATGTGAAGTTGGTATAGTTATCATTCATTACCAATTCGATTACGTGTTGTGTTTTACCCCAGGAAAATCCCATATTTTCCTAATTGTAAGATCAGTTGTATATCACAAAATATAGTTTAACACACAAAACTATATAATGAAAATCTTGGGATCACTATCCCGAAAAGGATATAAGATAGTTTGACACATATGAAAGTACAGATTTAAGATCATGGGACTATCACCCCGGATTAGACACGAGATAAGTTGATGTATATATGGAAATAAAGATTGAAAACCATGGGATCACTATCCTGGATAAGATACAGATTTGGAAAACCATGGGATCACTATCCCGTATAGGATATAGATACAAAACCATGGGATCACAATCCCGTATAAGATATAGTTAAAGACCATGGAGAAAGACATCCCACTCAAGTTATAGATACAAAACCATGGGATTACTATCCCGTAATAGATATAGATTAAAGACCATGGGATCACTATCCCGTATATGATATAGTTACAAAACCATGGGATCACTATCCCAGACTAGATATAAAATAGTTTGATAATACCATGGGATCACTATCCCGAAAGAGATCTAGAAACAAAACCAAACTGTGAATAAGCTAATATTAATACATGTTGTGAGTCAGGTAACCATACTAATACGACAACGTGACCTCCTTGACGTTTGTCAGACGTCGAAACGATATCCAGAAATTTGTCACCCCAGGCGTACCTGCCTAACTGTAGCTAGCAGTTAAGGTGTGGGATTGTCTGTCCCGAATAGATCTATTCACAAATTCCGCGCTCTCCCTCCAGGAGACTCTGGTTACACTTCCAGGGAGGATTTACTGATCATCCATAAAGGGTAGTGACTATCTCACAAACTAGTACTAAGCTATTCACAGGTTTTTCATACGATAACGACATACAGAGGATTATGAAACATAGTACAGTAAATATAGATACATACAATGAAAGTATCTGACGATACATTCAAATGATACGGAGATAAACTAAATCAGACATAGTTTATTTATTAACTTTATATAGACATCGACATATGATAGAAAGAACAGTAAAGACCCCCAAATTATTCCCATAATAATTTGATTAGTTTGATTGTTTCCTTAACTAAAATTCTTTTAGTTGTAATTGATAAGTCATTCCTTATGCTCATCATAATACATAAGGAGTAAAAGAGTTTATAAGTTGGTCAGATATTGTTTGAAACATATCAATGTTATGATTTGAAAATAGTTATAATTTGCTTGTATTCCCCCCCCCCCCTGAAAACATTGAAAACAGTGAAAAAGCCGTAGGGGTATGAACTTACCGGACGAGATATGAGACGGTTTGGATGCTAAGAGTTGATCCGAGACTTGTAAACACACGAGGTTCCTAATTATGATGTAAAGATACACATTTGTATCTAATTAGGACTTAGATTGATTGTTGGATAGGGACAATTGCTTCAAGTCACGATAACACTCCGATACAAGTGTTTGGAGGGACCCGGGTGGCGTTTAAGGATGGGAATTGAAGCGAGGGACTTGGGACTTGAGTTGACTCCCCATGAATAAACTTATACAAGAGTTTTTGGTCTAAAACACCCATTCCCCATGAGTTTACGGCCGTAAACTCATGGTAGGGTGGTTTATGGTGCAAATTTGGGTCATAAATGGATATGGACACTTGGAAATGCTTGGATAAATTTCTCTTAAGGCTTGGATTGAATTAAAAACATCATTTACAATACATAAGGGAGTTTACGGCCTAGGAATGGTGTCTTTGGCCGTAAACTCTCAAATCTCCAAGATTTAGTGTTTTTAAGGTGTTAAAATCAATCACATGTGATTCTAAAAATTCCCACAAGCCTAGAAATGAGTTTAGGGCACCATTTGACACCCTTTTATGAGTTTACAGCCATGAGACATGTTCTATGGTCGTAAACTCTCAAATGTGGGGTTTTGATGTTTGTAAAGCCTTAAAACTATTTTTGGTTGGTCCTTTGATTTATTCCAAGGCTTTTGGTGGTGTTGGATGGCTTTCAAACACCCTAGAATTGGATTTGCACCATGTTTCAAGGAGTTTACGGCCCAAGCACAAGCCTTGGCTGTAAACTCATGTAAGTGCCCCAAAAATCATGTTTCAAGTGTCCAAATGCAATGATCTATGTTCTATAATTCATATCTAAGCCATACTAGTGATTTGGAAGGGTCTAAGGTCAAGAAAACCCCTTAAATATGAGTTTACGGCCCAAGCTTGTGCCTTGGTCGTAAACTCCTTCAAAGTCTTCAAAATTCATTTTTTAAATGTTCTAAGCCCATATCTTGAAGTCCCTTAGCCATATCTAAAGTCCAAATGAGTTTAGGAAGGAGTTTAAGGGCTTAAAACCCTTCAAATTGGTGTTTACGGCCTAGGCAGCCTCCTGGGCCGTAAAATCATATATGTTGTCCCATTTCATGATTAAATGTCGAATTTGGAAGCCAATTATGCTATAGATTAAGGCTAGGAAGGTACCTTAGGGATTTGAGGCCTTAAATTTGAGTTTTGGACCCTTAAACTTGGATTTAGGAGAGAGGTTAGAGAGAGAGTAGAGAGAGAAGGAAAAAGCTTCAAATGGATGCTAAAACACATTTATATAGGTCTTAAAACTTGTACACGGAGGAATTCTACCCGATACCGACGTCAAACGCGGCTTTTGGTCGTACCCGATTAAGTTTCCGTCACCCGGCGGGGACATTTCTAAAACTTATGAAAATAATGATTTTGGGTTAATAACATAAGTTCCTGAGTGATTTAGACACTCATTAAAATAAAATAATCATATAAGTTTGAATAATTAACTCCAAAAAGAAAACGGAACGAATTTGATAACGGCGACCATTCGGGTAGAACGGGTTTTGGCGACGATCAATTTCGGGTTGTTACACTTTGACCCACAAGAACAGTGAGGAGACTCACCTTTATCTACTGAAACACTCAAATAAATCTCTGATTGCTAGTTTAGAGAATCCCTGTGCTATCAACATCAAATGACATCCATTTATTCATTGGGTTCCAACTCATAACCAGGAGTCTAATCTAATTAGCCCATAACCATGGTAAAAGATCATTTTACTGTTTAGCTCACTTAGCCCAAATCCAAGGCCCAACTTACCTACTTCTAAGGCCCAAATCCTAAATGATATTCCAAAAGCCAATATGGCCCAATATCCCAAATTGGGCTCAAAACCCATCATGGGCCTAAATTCAAAGGAGCCCAAAATACAAACCAGAAGCCTAAAATAGAGTCTAGTGGCCCAACAAGGCCCAAACTAAGAAAACACAAACAATTTCCCAAATCGAGAATACCAAGCCCAAACTTCCATCTGTTGAGTACGCGAGGCATACTCAGCTCGTACGCTAAGCGTACTCCGTCCAGGGTTAGTACGCGCAACGTACCGGTTGTGGTACGCCCAACGTACTCCCCCGACCACCTTTTCACTCCAACAAGCACTTAATGGGCTAATCTCATATCTGTTTCTTTAAGGCAACTAATCATGTAAAGTTGGCAACTTTACACTCATTCATGGCTTAAATGGACTCAAAAGCTCAAAAAGAGCTTAATAAAGGTCTTAATGCTTGAATGGACCAATATATTCTATAAAGTGAACATTTTTATGAACATGGGGACTAAATGTAGCCAAGATCCAGCACCCATAGCTTATGGAGTAGACCAAAAGCTCAATTTTAACTCAGAAGTCTCCAAAAGTTCACAAAGTACACCATAAACTAGATGTAACACCAAAGATCATCAACGTGAGAGATTTTTACCTCAAAATTCTTGCAAATTGAGAAGAACATTCCGGATCTACAAGCTCAAGCTATCCCCTCAAGTGCTCTTCTTATTGTTCTTCATAATCCACCAACAAACAATCTTTCATGCTCAAAACTCACCAAATCACTCTAGGGTTTCGATTTCATAGTAATGGGAGATGGAGGCTGGTCTAAACTGTCCAAAAGATGATTTAATGATGCTTAACTATGGTGCAAACCCTGAAAATTAGGGTTTTTATCTGGCCATGGTATGCCTCGCGTACACCTATTACGCCCAACGTACTGCATGAAGGTCCGTGATCCTTTCTACCTAGTATGCCCATCATACTCACTTGTACGCCTTGCGTACAAGGCATAACCTTTTAAACTACCAACTTCATGAAGCCATAACTTCTTCGTTCTAGGTCCGATGTCGACGATCCTTATATCTACAGAAAGGTAACAAGAAGATCTACACTTCTATCAACTCATCCTTAACTTAAAACTTCCTGAACTAAGATCTAATTTCCATAAAAGCCCAAACTGTCACTTTATGGATATACCCTTGGCTTCCAAATCACCAACCAGACTCCCGGATCATCTAACTTAAATTACTCTAAGCCTTATGATATCCGATCTTCAGGTCACCGCCCCGAATTAGGAAATGATTCGGAGTAGGGCATTACAAATTGGCAACCAACTTTATTAATCCATAAATAAGAGCTAACCATAGGAAAAAGGTGGATTCAAAATTAAACGAAAGTGTTTTTAATATCTTGATGTAATTCGTTCTTAGTTAAGTGTTTGTTAGTTTTACGTGAATATGAACTTGCAAAATTAGATAACCCCCCCCCTTTAGTTAATTGTTTTAATATTAATTTTTAGTAGTTAAATTATTAGCTAAATCTCTTCCCTGTGTTTGATACCCCAACTTACTTTACTATACTATAACCTGACTAGGTACACTGCCTATAGGTGCATTAGTAGATAAGTAGTTAGGTTATAAAATTTAAAGCTAGATATGTATATATAGTGCACATCAAGTTTTTGACATCATTGTCGCGGAACAACTATTTTAGTTGTTAATTTATTTGCTTTAGGTCAATTGATTCTTTTTGTGGGGTAAAACCTGCAAAATGTTACTTTTTAGCATTAGTTATTTTCCTGAAATACTGAACTCAGGAGGTGAGCTCTGATATCTCAAAATTTATTTTGATATCACGTTTTGTTTTTATTTGGTTTTAGTTCGTTTTTATGTTTTTGTTATTGTTTTTATTTTTGTTTCAGTAGTATATGACCCGCGGATGAAAGACACCATTGATGATCCAGAGTCAGCATTTCATAGAAAGAAGAACGAACACGTTGAAAAATCAAGCAACAAGCTGGTAAACGAAAACACGTTTGAAAGTTTTGAGAAGACTCCTAACAAAAAGGATGTTGGCTACGAGCCTGGAAAAGAATCAGACAAAAGTAGCGAACCCAAAAGCGAGCCCAAGATCAACATGACGAACATTGCTGACATGACGATGGAGGTATACAATAAGAGTATTTGTGTGGACACTGGTCCAGGCCTTGTGCAACAAGAAATTCATACTACCGTAAACTTCGAGATCAAAGCACACATTATTTCTGCACTAAAAGATATCCCATTCCATAGAAAGGATCATGAAGATGCATAAAAACACCTCAATGAATTCAATGACATCGTCGATTACTTTAATATTCGAAACATTCCACGAGAAATGGTGTTGTTGAGAATGCTTTTGGTCACCTTCAAAGGAGCGGCTAAATATTGGTAAAAGGCAAACCTACCCGATGCAATCACAACATGGGCACAAATGTGTGAAGAATTCATTAAAAAAAATTTACCCACCATCGATCATTTCTAAACTTTAGAAAGTCATAGCCAACTTTGAGCAACAAGCAGGGGAGTCATTGTATGAACCATGGGAAACATATAAGGAATGCTAAGAAATTATCCCCAAAATAATCTTAATAAGCAACAAGAAGTATCAATCTTTTATGATGGAGTAAACGTGACAACTAGGCAACTCCTTGATTCTCAAGGACCATTAACAAAGAAGAATCTTGCTACAATCAAAGAACTAATTGAATAATTTTCAAAGCATTCAACAGAATACCACAACCCTCGACAAGACAGAGCAAAGGGGAATGAAAATGGTGTTTCGGAAGACATGGCGGTAGTTTTGTTAATTTTGAGTAACATGGATCAAAGAATGATGAAAATGGACCAATCCATAAATGGAATATGTATGGGTTGTGAAAATTGCATGGGCCACATTTAACTAAGGATTTCCATTTAGATGAACATAGGAATAGAAAAGCAAAGTTTAATACTCTAGTGGATACCGATTTGATGAAACTGGAGAAATCCAAATAAATAATGGTTGTCGTATGAAGAATACAAAAAGAAAAAAGAAGAACAATATTAGCAAATTGGACGGGGATTTTACCTAAAAGAACGACCACCACCCGAGATAAAGATGGATTTTGAGTCAATGGTTTATAGGTTCATGGAGGATTTTTGTGACAACCTTCAATTTTTGGTCAAATCAAAATCAAATAAAGTCAACAAGTCAAACCGCTCAACTCAATTAACCCTTGTGTATTAGGGTTTACATCGTGTTTACTATGGTACAATACACTATCGTTATGCAAAGTATCACTTTGAGTCTTCACGTGTTAAAAAAATCTAAGCCCTAATCAGGGTAAGTGGTGGAACTACTTGATAAAACATTATTACATACCCTTTGGGGGTGTATAACACTCATAACTAGGCTTAACGGGCTTTACAAACCTTGCGTTGTGAAGCTAAACATCCAAAAAGGTCACAAATAAAGTCTCTCTCAATCTCTCTCACTCTATCTCTCTCCATCTCAAGTCTCTCTCAAATCTCTCCGAAATCTCTCTCATAGACTCCCTCAACTTTTCATAATCATTCGGGGTGTTCTGACCCTTAATTTGGTCAAAAACCGCACAAAATAGGAAGTTTATTGGTAAAACAGCTTTAAAGAACCGAAACCTCTTAGGAACCGAACCTCTTAAAAGTGAAACCCTACGAGTCGAACCTACCGAGACCGAAGCTATCTAATAACCAAACTACTTACGACCGAAGCCGAAGGTCCCTTTTGGGCCGAGAACCTGACGATCTGAAGCAGCTCTGAGCAAACTGAACTCCAAACGAATCGAGACATCAGTTCGGACCGAGACCAGCCTCGCCTTCGCCTCTCACGCCTGACTTCACCTTCGCTTCTCACCCAACACTTTCGCCTGTGAAATTACTCGGTTCAGCCAGCTTTCGGTTCCTAGCCCAAGGACCGAACCTACCTTTGGTTCTAATTAGAAGGACCAAACCTTCGGCCTTGATCTCGCATATTCCTTCTTTTTTCTTGGTTTTCGATCCTTTTCGCATTTTAAGCTCGTTTTTCATGATTTTAACGTGGGATTTTCACCCAAACTCATCTTTTGACATATAAGACCCTATATATTCATATTTTAGTCTGTTTTGAGGGAAAATCTTAGTCTAAGAATAAAAGCTATTGGATAAGATTTTGAGGTGGAGTGTTGACTTTTCCATAAATCTATGGCACAAGCAACCTCCCATACCCACTTCATGTCACTATTCATGATTTATGTCACCAATACCATCATACATGGTCTCTTCCTTGTCCCCTCACACCATTTTCCATCAATTTATCTTGATCAAAGATCTGGGAAAATCCTTATCACTCCTCCTACCTTACTCACTCTTCACCAAAGAGCAAACCCATTTTTCTCTCTCACTTTCTCTCTCTAAACTTGAGATTTCAAGGTTGTTCTTGAGCATTCCCTCCAGTTTTAGTAAGTATCTTCGTCCTACATTTGAATACTCTTTACTTCTTCACTCAAATAATGGATTTCTTACACAATAATCAACATGTTTATTTCTAGAATCTTGGAATCTTCAAGCTTCTCCCAAGTGTTCTTGACTTGGAAACTTCTTCTTTTCATCATCCATCCTAAGAGATCACTCAATGTGAGTTTAAAACCCCCATATTTTCATGTTTTATTAAGGTTTTAGGGGGGGGATACAAGTAAAATCACCAACAACATTACTAAACTCAATCATCAGCTTTCAACAGAAAAGTAAATGTCCATTCACGAACTGTTTTGGACATTTTAAGCTTTTTAACTGTATTAGGTGAAAATATTTCAGGTTTATACCTTTAAAATGACTACTTGCACATGTACATATGATTTTTCTACAATTTATGGTGATTTTTACAAAACTGCCTATCACTATAGCTACAAATCCGGACCTATCCCTGAATATGAACATTTTCATACCAGTTAGGGGCTTCTAAAAATCATAATAAAATTTGTGAACAAATTAGACACATTTTTTAAACTCTTAGAGTGTACGGATCTAGTTTTCGTTTTCATATGATTTTTCTGCTATTTTTTTAAATCAGCACAGAAATGGTAAAAATGAATTTAATAGCTTACAACTTTCATCACACTTTATAACATGTTGAGCAAAGTATTAATATTTGATAACTTCATATTTTATATGTGATTTTATGTTGAATTACACTTAGATAACAGAAAAATTGTTTACTAAATTGCAAGAGGCCTTTATCGTTACGAACAATACAAGATGAAGCATAATAAAAATAGTCATTTTTTTGCTATACATTCCACTTACACAAAAAAGGCTTACATATACATTACAAACAATTATGATAAACTATAATAGGTATAGTTTATGTTTCATATACATTGCAAACAATTATGCTAAACTATAATAGGTATAGTTTATGTTTCAATTACATTCGAACTTATTAAAAAAAAATCATTTCATATAAACAGGGTACGAATACAAAGTATCGGGTTTATACAAAAAGAGGTTTTCAGTTCATTTCATGTAAATTTGTTAATGAATAAATTTGTGAGACATTCGATTCACGTTACTTCTAAAGTAGCGCATTAAAAGTCTTGTAATTGTAGCCAGAGTCTCTTGTAGGGAGAGCGTGATAGTTGTGTATAGATCTATATTGGGTCTGACAAACCCGCACCCAGGCTGCTTGCAACAGCTCGGTCGACAGGTCAGGGGTGACAAGTGTCATTTAACTTTGCGACGCCTGAAGAACGTCGTATACAAGGCCACTTGGGTCATAGCATGGTTAGACTAACTCACATGGGGTATTAAAAAAAATAAGATTTACGGGTTTTACTTTCAATTAAACGAGTTTATGTCGATTTAAACTTGCATAAGTTACTTTAAGTATGGAAAATTACTAGTACATTATTAGTCTTGACATTTAAGACTACAATATACTTTAAAAGGGAAATATTGGATTTTCTGGAACAAACATTACTTTTACAAGGAAAGAATTTCAAACACAACACACAAAAGCTTATGAACTCACCAACTTAATTGTTGACGCTTTTTCGAAACTACTTGTATTCTCAGGAAATCAATGAACCAAGTAAACAACAGCTTTTGACGATGGGATGCTCAGACGTCAAACATTTCATTTTGTCATCATAATGTAATTGATTTTCAAATGTGTGAACATGTTACGATGTAACTTTTTCAATTATATTTATGATGGTTGTATTTACTTTGAGCACTATTATACTCATTGTTATGATACTACACATGATGTCCGCCACCCCTGGACATTTCCGCCATCCTTGGTTTGGGGGTGTGACAGATTGATATCAGAGCATTGTTTATAGTGAACTAAGTATATCGAACCACATAAGATATACAAACTATAAAGGCATTGGGACTAAAAGTCTCTGATTAAATATTTTTCAAATAACTATACTTTTAGAAATGAAATAATTTCTTGATTAAAAGTATGAGTACATGCATGCATACTAGTATAGTGATATATATATATATATATATATATATATATATATATATATATATATATATATATATATATATATATATATATATAAAGACAATACAAAAATTAAAATGAGGAGTTGGACATTACGAGGACACCTCTAGATATGTAATAAGACTTTGGATGAATATAGCCTAATCAACTATATTTAATCTGAGGTGTGACTCATGTATGCCGGGGAATGGTCGTAGTGAGCAACAAGTTTAAAAAAAAAAGAAAAAAAAAACTTCCCATGTAAGAAAATTACTAAGAACCAAACCTAACATTTAAAATACTATAGGAGTATTTAGTGGTACTATAACTTATGCAAGAACTAAACAGAACATTACTAGTAGATTTATAAGTACCAAGTGTATACTTTAAGGTTATATATATATATATATATATATATATATATATATATATATATATATATATATATATATATATATATATATATATATAATCGAGATTTTGTAGGCCTAGAATTGGCGAGTTCACTCTACTTCCTTTTCCTTGTTTGGATGTGGTCCTAGAGGGGGTTCACTTATTCAGAGGCCTATTCAACCTTAAGATATATACAACCTGTATACACTGCGTGATTATAGGAAGACTCAGTAGGGGTCACCCAAAAGATAAAAATATGTTTTAGTTAATCCCATAGATTCTTTAGCCACTCCTATTCTCGTAAAAACAACATAGATAAGCATAGCCCCTCCACCACAATAACCACTAGAGGAGTCAAGGAAGAACGCGAAGAGGATTCTGGAAAGGGATCAGCCGTAGAGTAAGACACCGGAGTAAATGTTACTAAGCTTTACCATAACATGATCAGACATAAGAAACTCGCTCGGACATTTGGGTTCGACCCTCCATTACGAAACAATGGAGAACCATAAAAAAGTCTAAAGCAGGATATAGCAAGGATTCAACACATCTACAGGAGACAAGAACACCTTGGGAATGCCCGAAGACATCAAATCTCTATAGCCAAACTTAGAATAATCATATCATGAGCATAAAACAGATAAACCAATTCCTTAAATACGCGAAGAGAGAAAGCACTGTATGCATCGCACTAATAATTAATAAAGTAATACAACCTAGTGAGTTAGTAATTGCACTGCTCACACTATGCGTTAGGCTTATTTTGTCCTTCGTGTCAAATAGTAACAACATATTCAGCTCACATCTGTCCATAAGAAGGTAACTACTACAAATTCATAAGTTTGTTTTTCATACACCTCTGTTATGAATCATTTTCAGAATACTATAAAAGTCGGAGCATGATACACTCAGAACTAAGATAACTTAGTTAGATAACGTACAACATAGAATCCCTTTACTAAAGACTCATTTTCATCTCACCTTTTTAAACATCGTGATTGAAAGGCGCCTTTTTCGTGGACCTATAAGGTGCAATCATATTAGTGCTAATGCACCGGATTCCATCAGAACTCCGCAGTCTAGCATGAATGGACAACAATAGTACTAAGATGTAAAAACTTAACAATCGTACGAAACCTACTTCTACCTACTACCATAACTCAATCTCATAAATGTTAGTAGAAACATTGAGAATAGCATGGCAAAGGGCGAATTTTATATATGTATATATACAATTTATAAGAAAACCACTAGTAGTGACCATCGTTACTCATGAGATCGTTTCTCATCACACGACATGATTATGTCATCACCAGGAGGTAATCAACCAACAAGCAAGGAACCAATCCTGCAGATAGACTCTGCTACTTTCGAAGCTGCAGTCACAGCATCCGTGTCAGCCGTTATGGCGCAACTCAATGCTAGCAACACCAGCGAAGTAGGAGGCAGTGCGGGTAATACTAACCACATTAAAAATCAAGGACACCAGCGGGTGTTTACCAACGAAGATGCCTCATACCATAAGCCTAAGAACAGGAAAAGAAGGACTAAGAACAAAAAGGAGTACAACCTATCTCGAAAACTCACTAAAAGACAACAATTTGTGGCTATCCTTACAATTACAACACCAGTCACGCCACATGCCTCAGCATTAGCCACAACACCTGTTGCTCAAGCACCAGTCAGACGATATGTTGGAATACTCCCAAAGTGTAACAAGTGTAGCTACCATCACAATTGGGGTTTTTCGGGTGTTTCACTGTGACGACTGCAACAAGAACAGGCATACTTCCCACTCGTGTAGAACCCAGACTCAGCACATCGCCTCAGTCACCAACACTATTGTAAGCTTAGCATGCCACCTATGCAGTGAAACGGGACACTTCAAGAGGGACTGTTCAACCGAAAGGAATGACGGAGGAGCAACAGGAGTGTAACAACCAAACCATCAGAAGCAACAAGGAACCTTATTAGGAATTTTAGGATCATTTCAAAAAATAAGAATAGTTATGTAACGTACGTTTGTATGTTTTTGGTATGTTTGCTAAAATTACCATCTATCAAGAAATGGTTAAAATATTCTCTTGTTCAATCTAATCAAAACACTTACATATAAACTATGATGACTTGATGTATACATCAGGGTTACTTATAATTAAAATATTACAATCATGAAGTGAAAAATTCCGTCCTAATTCCTGTTCGATGTCTAGTAGTGGGGGTAGAGTAGAGCCATTCACTGGACGGTTTCATTAACATCAAATTACATACGACTTGCATATACCGATCGATTATAAAATGATCTGTCAGAGATCATGATATAAAGTATACTTACTAGCTATCAAAACACACTTACTACCAGTACTAGCTTCTGAGGTAGGAATCATTTGCAGTAACAATAACATCGATCAAAATGGAACATACTGACAAGAAACACAGGATGCACTGTCACTTAATGAATATCTCTTACGAATACAACTTAATACATGTGTCATCGAGAAAATCCGATGTCATCATTTGATATGGATTGGTTTGGATCATGACCTTATCAATTGCATATGTTATGAGAAGACCCTCCACCTAACTAGCTGAATATCGAAACCCTCGTCTCTCATAGCCATAAATCTGACTATGATCCTCGGGTCATCCTTCATTGTGAAACCCCAAAGCACTCTCTGAAGGTGTGTTATACCTTTAGAAACCTTTTCAAAGTATTCCTAGTAGGCCCTTTGAGAATATCACTCGTATAGCAGATCAAGATCAAGCCCGAAGACGTGGGACGAATGCGGTTAACCGATCACTACTATGTGTATATACAAGAGATGTATATAATTAAGATTCCATGAACATTGGATGAGTGTTCTCGCCTTACTTCCTGTTCCTTGTCTGGTTGTGGACTCGGGGCAGGGACACCTATCCAAATGTCTTACAAATCTTATATACGACCTATATGCATGAGGAAATGACAGTTAGACCATGTATGGATCCTACCACGAACTCCGAAACAGAGCTACCTAGGACTACAAATGAAGATTCTACCATTCGAAGAAACTTAGTCATGTAAACCGAACTCATACACTCCCTATCGATCTAAGCAGCAGATGAAATGGTGAAAACCCGCTGGAGCGACAATCGGGGACCAAAATTCACTTAAAGGAAGAAGCAAGAAACCACGTTCCAGAAACTAACACAGACCTAGTGTAAAGCTCCAATTTTATCCCTACCATAAGGAACCAAAGACTTTGTAGCCTGTCACATCCCCATTTTCATGGCCAGAAAAGACCGATTTTATTTATGCTTTATAAAAATCAGAGTACCTCTTTTAATAAAAAAAATTGCTGAATTTGTTCCCAGTAAAACATGATAAATACATTATCAAATCATCTCCGAAGAAAAGTATTTTTATTCATTTTAAAACATTTCAGATGTCATCGTCAATATGGAAGCATAAGCATAAACATAACATACATTCCTTATCACTAGTGATTTATATCTCCTTAATCTCTCAGTGTAATGTGACTTCATATCAACACCTTTGATATAAATAAACTGAGTGGGTCAGGTTGGGAAACCTGGTTAGTACATAGGGTTTTCAACCCACAATAATATAATTATTATGTTTAATCATCAAACAATTAACCCAATTACTCATCCCTATTATCTTCTTTATTCCTAAGTACCTTCCCTAAGGATTAATCCTAAGGGTCGTCTCCTACATCATATTTACCTCTCATCTCCTTACATCGTATTTCATTATATGTTTGTTCCTAAGGACTCTCCCTAAGGATCATCATCTACATTTCATAGACAGTATTGATTCAGGGATTACTCCCTCAATAAGTGCCCAACAAGGGTTAGGGCATCATCGCATGAATATGTAGTTACAACATCGCTTGAACTAGTAATTCATAGTAAGGGGTTAGAGTATCATTGCATGAATACGTAGTTACAACATTGCATGAACTTGTAATTCATCACCTACAGGTTATGGGCCTACTGGTGTTTCAATGGGGTTGTCTATAATAGTTCGTGGTCGCCATCTATACTCTGGTAGATAGCTACATCTCCACATTGCCGAACAAGGTTATGGTATCTTTCATCCTACATCACCAATTCTTCATCACCTATCTATCCTCACCTAATTATCATCACCTATCTCTCATCATTTTATTTCATCACACACCAACTATTTCATCTACCCACGTTTTATCCCAACATATTTGTAGATATAAAATAAATATACAGTTTGAATCGTTTAAAACATGTATAAAATCATTCATCCAACATAGACAACAAGTATTCAGATAATATACACACATAGCACATAATTTATATAAAATACATCAAATCTATGTGTAAGATGAAAATAACTATCCACTCACTTGATAAGCTGGTGACTCGGTACTCGGTCAGCGCTTCGTTTACTTTAAAATAATTTCCTTCGATGAAACCTAGTATTATTACCACTAGATTTTAGTCTAATATTTACCGTGACTATTTATTAGTCTTATTATTATTATATAAGCGTTTAAACAATACTTTCCAACCACTATGTACAGACAAGGGCCAGACAAAAAGCACCGGAGGGCAGTACCATTTTGGCATGTAGCACTTCTGAAATACAACCCTATGTGGCCCTTTAAACCAGATTCCCCGTACGCGAGAAGTTAAAAATATATTATAATGACACTTATATAATACTAGCTCAAATATTTATTATAAGTTCATAATAACAATACTAATTTTAAATATAAGCTATGTTAAAATAGGGTAAGCATAACTTACTTACAAGGGGGTTTTAGCAAGGAGTCGGGCTCGGAAAGGGGCAGAAATTCATCGCTGAATCTTTCTAAGAAAGATTTGTGCAGTGCTTCGGTGCTCACCTTACTATACTAAAACAACATAAAGAAAAGTCGAATCACGAGGGACCGAAATGCTCGGGGGATAAGAAAAGAAAGACTCTTGAATTAAGAGAATGGTGCAAGAAATATGAGAGTCCAAGCCTCTTGTTTATAGTAATTGAATTTACAAAAACTACCCTCCATAATTACTTAATGACCTTGTAGTTATATAAACGACTAAATATCCATTTATAATACTATTTTAAATACATTTAACGATATTTGTACTAAACTAATGTCGAAAGTACTCAACACTAGTCTTATAATAACCGCATTGTCGATTCCTTTCTAATGATATATATACATATATATATATATATATATATATATATATATATGAATGATATGTATATATATATATATATATATATATATATATATATATATATATAGATACATGATTTATACTTTATTTTAATACATAAATATGCTATTATAATTTGTAACTTGTTTATACGAACTCCATATTTGACGTTTTTTATATCCACGCGTTGGTAATTACCAGTACTACAACTTTCATTTAGACACCGTCAGCTAATTCTCATTCTATCTCAGAGTTACAAAACTATATCGATTTTATCGCGCTCGAAGAGTAGGGACCAAGTTTCGTCCATATCTTTAACATACGAGCTCTACTCTCGACATTCTTTATATCTGCACATAGGTAAAAACAAGATCTAAAACTTTCATTTAGACTCCATCGGCTAATTCTCGACTGATCTTAAATTTAACAGTAGGAAGAGATTATACTGTTAAATATCCGCGTAAATTTCATAACTTCTACATACGGACTCCGTTTTCGTCTGTCTTTTTACTGTTGAGTTTCTATTAATGAGATCTTCAACTCTCATTTAGGTCGCGTAGGCCAAAACCCACTCGAACTAAAATTCGAGTTTCGGGTCGTGCACTGTTATGCCAAATGTTAGAACTTTCATAACTTCCTCATACGAAATCAGATTTGGGCGTTCTTTTTATGGACGTTCTCAGTTTAACATATTCTATGACTTTTTTTAGATTACTGAGGCTAAAAAATCCTCTATCGTAAATTCACTATTTACGTCTCTTAGTGTCGTGCCGGTTTTGCCGAAAAACTTCGACAGGTCATAACTTTTTCGTTATAACTCGGATTTCGGCGTTCTTTATATGTATTGAACCCTTGTAACATATACTAAAAATTTGTTAAGATTAATCCTTCTAAATAATCTTTCATCAAAAACTCATTTTTGATGTTTATTGTCTCTAAATTGACTAGCCTGGATCTACGGGCGTTACAGTTATCTCCCCCTTAGGATGATTACGTCCCAGAATCATCAACGAAACAGGGCAGTATAATGATTCCATATGTTATATCTTCATCCTAGGTAATAATCCTAACTTCCTTGTTTCTTCTAATGAGTATCTAACTCTTGGACTCCTTGATTGCCGGTGGTGCTCGATCTTGTACTTGCTCCTTATCTCACGTTAGACTCCAAATTATGACCTTCAAGTCACAATCTCAATCTTCACTAGATACAAACTTAAGATAAGTTCTTTTATTACTACAATGGAACGATGTGTCATATTCTAATGACCTATCATTGTATGTTGCAATGCTTAGACTCAGGTCTCTTAGAGTCTTCCAGAACACACTATACTTTCCTTCAGGTTCTAATCTCATCTTAAATGTAGCAATTCTAGCTACAAGCAACTATCGCGATACCTCTACCAATCGCTTTGATTAACTTTTATTTCAATCTTCCGGCTTAAGTCAGATGCTACATCAAACTTGGTTCTCTGAACTACGTAACATACTCATCGTATTCGGCCTCAATTCGATATGACCACTCGGGTCGGAATAACAATCATCTTCTTAGTTATTACCAAAATTATGGTAACGACATATTTTAATAAAATAGTATCAATTACTATCTTCTTGGTAACCTTGTGACTTTCCCTGATCCAAGCGTGAGTCATGTGCTTCCGGTAGTATAGGCCTCTTCTACCTTTCACACCTACTTATACTCGTCCCAAGTATTATTTCGCAGTTCACCAAGTCATTATCACAAAATCAATTTTAACACATTCAAAGGTGTCCAAACAATCATAGTTCCCTAGACTCTACTAGGACTTCTTCCATGTGTATACATCAATTCTGCTTTAACTCGGTTGGTGACGGTAATGTCAGAAGTTGGGATAACTTTATAGATTATACCAAAAATCTTTCTTTCTGCTAATCGAACGCGTGCTTCTCCCGTACTAGACATATTATTTATTAGACGCATTCTAAAGGCAAGATATCACTCTTACAATATCTTCCGATAGGTATCATTCACTATCGCAAGCCTTCTTATTTCCTCCATTTACTCAATTTACTACGAGTCTTCACCATGACGTTCTGCACACTAGAGCAGTCGTTTGGTGTATCGAGAGGAGAATAAAGATAAAGGAAGGTTTAGACGTGGATTCCTCCTTATTAGCTCGAAATAATATATGTCAGTTCTAATATCATAATTAAACATTTAGAAATCTGAACACATAAAATTTCCAGATCCGGTCAGCAATAGACCATAGATCCGATCAAACGATAGCATAAAGCATCACAAATTATTAAGCACATAAAAGCATGTTAGGCATCTTCCCTAAATACGCTACTGCTTGTGTCTATTCAGGTGTACCACCTAAAATATATTAGACACACTCTTCACGATCATCGCTTAGCATTCTAAGTTTAAGTCTCGAAATAAATCCTTATTCCTAGTTCGCTTAAACTAATGCTTTGATACCAAATGTGACATCCCCATTTTCATAGCCAGAAAAGACCGATTTTGTTTATGCTTTATAAAAATCAGAATACCTCTTTTAATAAAAATGTTGCGGAATTTTTTTCCGTGTAAAACATGATAAATACGTTATCAAATCATTTATGAAGAAAAGAATTTTTATTCATTTTAAAACATTTGGGATGTCATCGTCAATACAGAAACATAAGTATAAACATAACTTACATTCATTGTCACTAGTGATTTATATCTCCTTAATCTCTCAGTGTAATATGACTTCATATCAACACATGTGATATAAATAAACTGAGTGGATCGGGTTGGGAAACTTGGTGAGTACATAAGGTTTTCAACCCACAATAATATAATTATTATGTTTAATCATCAAACAATTAACCCAATTACTCATCCCCCTTATCTTCTTTATTCCTAAGTACGTTCCCTAAGAATTTATCCTAAGGGTCGTCTCCTACAACATATTTACCTGTCATCACCTTACATCGCATTTCCTTATATGTTTTTTTCCTAAGGATTATCCCTAAGGATCATCGCCTACATTGCATAGACAATATTGATTCACGGAGTACTCCTTCAATACGTGCCCACTAAGGGATCGGGCATTATCGCATGAATACGTAGTTACAACATCGCTTCAAATCATAATTCATAGTAAGGGGCCAGAGTATCATCGCATGAATATGTAGTTACAACATCTCCTGAACTCGTAATTCATCACCTACAGGGTATGGGCCTGCTGGTGTATAATAGTTCGTGGTCGCCATCTATACTTTGGTAGATGACTGCATCTCCACATTGTCGGACAAGGTTATGGTATCTTTCATCCTACATCACCGATTCTTCATCACTTATCTATCATCACCTATCTCTCATCATTTTATTTCATCACACACCAACTATTTCATCTACCCATGTTTTATCCAAACATATTGGTAGATATAAAATAAATATACAGTTTGAATAATTTAAAACATGTATAAAGTCATTCATCCAACATAGATAGCAAGTATTAAGATAATATGCACACAGAGAACGTAATTTATATAAAATACATCATATCTATGTGCAAGATGAAATTGATAAGGTGGTGACTCGGTACTCGGTCAACGCTTCGTTTACTTTAAAATAATTTCCTTCGACGAAACCTAGTATTATTACCACTAGATTTTAGTCTAATATTTACCGTGACTAATTATTAGTCTTATTATTATTATTATATAAGTGTTTAAACAATACTTTCCAAACACTATGTATAGATACGGGCCAGACATAAAACACCGTAGGGCAGGACCATTTTGGCATATAGCACTTCTGAAATTCAACAACCTTGTGCGACCCTTTAAATCAGATTCGCTGTACCGCGAGTAGTTAAAAAGATATTATAACGACACTTATATAATAATAGCTCAAATATTTATTATAAGTTCATAATAACAATATTAATTTTAAATATAAGCTATATTAAAATAGGGTAAGCATAACTTACTTACAAGGGGGATTTAGCTAAGAGTCGGGCTCTGCAGGGGCAGAACTTCATCGTTGAATCTTTCTCAGAAAGATTCGTGGAGTGCTTCGGCGCTCACCTTACTATACTAAAACTACATAAAGGGAAGTCGAATCACGAGGGTCCGAAATGCTCGGGGGATAAGAAGAGAACGACTCTTGAATCAAGAGAATTGTGCAAGAAATATGAGAGCCCAAGCCTCTTATTTATAGTAATTAATGACCTTATAGTTATATAAATGATTAAACACCCATTTATAATACTATTTTAAATAGATTTAACGATATTTGTATTAAACTAATGTCGAAAGTACTCAACACTAGTCTTATAATAACCGAAACGTCGATACCTTTCTGATGATATATATATATATATATATATATATATATATATATATATATATATATATATATATATATATATATATATATATATATATCTGTGTGTGTGTGTGTACGTATATATGATTTGTACTTTATTTTAATACATAAATATGATATTATAATTTGTAACTCGTTCATACGAACTCCTTATTTGACGTTTTTTATAACCGCACGTTGGTATTTACGAGTACTACAACTTTCATTTAGACGCCGTCAACTAATTCTCATTCTATCTCAGATTTACAAAACTGTATCGATTTTATCGCACTCGAAGAGTAGGGACCTAGTTTCATCCATATCTTTAACATACAAGCTCTACTCTCAACATTATCTATATCCGTGCGTAGGTAAAAAGAAGATCTAAAATTTTCATTTAGACTTCGTGGGCTAATTCTCGACCGATCTTAAATTTAACAGTAGGAGTAGATTATATTGTTAAATGTCCGCGTAAAATTCATATTTTCTACATACGGACTCCGTTTTCATCTTCCGTTTTACCGTTGAGTTCCTATTAATGAGATCTTCAACTCTCATTTAGGTCGCGTAGGCCAAAAACTGCTCGAATGAAAATTCGAGTTTCGGGTCGTGCACTATTATGCCAAATGTTAGAAAATTCATAACTTCCTCATACGAAGTTAGATTTGGGCTTTCTTTTTATGGAAGCTCTCAGTTTAACATATTCTATGACTTTTGTTTATATTACTAAGGCTAAAAAGTCATCTATCATAAATTCACTATTTACATCTCCCGGTGCCGTGTCGGTTTTGCCGAAAAACTTCGACGGGTCATCACTTCTTCGTTATAACTCGGATTTTGGCGTTCTTTATATGTATTAAACCCTTGTAACATATACTACAACTTAGTTAACATTAATCCTTCTAAATAATCTTTCATCAAAAACTCATTTTTGATGCTTATTGTCTCTAAATTGACTAGCCCGGATCTACGGGCATTACATAGCCTACAACGACGCATCAAACTAGGGCTTGGGATACGTGTTAATACAACTAGTAAAGGTCATCATCTACACCATGAGACAGTTAAGGACGTATGGGGTCGTCTACGTCACACATAACCTATAATTAGGAGAAGTAGTAGTCACCCCAGAGACCTCGAGGCACTATCACTACGACACGAAATGCACAGTCTTCACCGCTCATAAGAACCTAGAAAGCAGCAGCAGGGCACGTTATTCCATGAACCAGATATGGACACCGAAGTTGGTGGATTCAGAGACGTTATGATAAATGAAGCACACAAGAACTCACTACTCCGTTCACCCAGGCTCAGACAAGAGGTATCTGGACCTCAAAGGATGATATCGGTGGCCGAATGGAAAAGCTGACGTCGCTACATATGTGGGCAAGTACCCGACTTGATCCAAGATCAAGGTAGAATGAAAAAAGCCTTTGAGTTTCCTACAAAAGTCAGGAATACCCGAAAGGGAGTGTGAGCAGTTAGCCATTGACTTCATAACCAATTTACCGCGTATTTTCCTACCAAACAAAGAAGCCGAAAAGTTGGAGAAATTGACTAGAGCGTACATCAAAGAGATTGTACGACTGCATGGTGTGTCAATATTCAATATCTCTGACAGAGAGATTAGATTCATTTCGCGAGTCTGACAGTCCTTACGAGGACTAGGCTAGACAAGAGTGCGACCTACCACCTACAAACCGTTCATTGAATTTTCAAAAAACGACAGCTATCACCCTAACATCGAGGATGCTCCATTTGAAGCTCCCTACAGCCGCAAGTACAAATCCCCTTTGTGCTATGCCGACGTGGGTGTCATGAAGTTAGTGAAGGGACAAGTCCCTAACAACATCTCCACTGGCCCAGAAATGATATGAGAAACTACAGAGAAGATTAACCACATCCAAGGGCAACTAAAGGCTTCCAGAGATAGAGAAAAGTGTTATACAGAAAACTGAAAAAATCCTTTGAATCCCAGGTCAGAGACCGAGTACTTTTAAAAGTCTCACCCTAAAAAGGCTTGATACGTTTTGGTAATCGTAGAAAATTTAATCCAGACTATATCGGGCCGTTCGGGACCCTCGATAGGATGGGTCCGTTAGCATATAAACTTCGATTACTGCAAGAACTCAAAATGTACATCCTACCTTCCACGTGTCAAACTGAAACAGTGCTTGTTTGACAAGACTCTCATTGTCCCTCTTGACGAGATTGAAATTGACGAGAGTCTCCACTTTGTGGAAAAACCAATAGGAATCAACAAGTCAAACCGTTCAACTCAAGTAACCCTTTTATATTAGGGTTTACATCGTGTTTACTATGGTACAACACACTATCTTTATGCGAAGTATCACTTTGACATGTTCAGAAAATCTAAGCCCTAATTAGGGTAAGTGGTGGAACTACTCGATAAAAGATTATTACATACCCTTCGGGGGCATATAACACTCATAACTAGGCTTAACGGGCTTTAAAAACCTTGCATTGTGAAGCTAAACATCCAAAAAGGTCACAAATAAAGTCTCTCTCAATCTCTCTCGCTCTATCTCTCTCCATCTCAAGTCTCTCTCAAATCTCTCCCAAATCTTTGTCATAGCCTCCCTCAACTTTTCATAATCATTCGGGGCATCCCGACCCTTAATTTAGTCAAAAACCGCGCAAAACAGGAAGTTTATTGGTAAAACAACCTTAAAGAACCAAAACCTCTTAGGAACCGAACCTCTCAGAACAAAACTACTTAGGACAGAAGTCGAAGGTCCCTTTTGGGCCGAGACCCTGATGACCTGAAGCAGCTCCAAGCGAACCGGACTCCAAACGAATAGAGACATCAGTTCGGACTGAGACCAGCCTCGCCTTCACCTCTCGCACCTGACTTCGCCTTCGCTTCTCACACAACACTTTTGCCTGCGAAATTACTTGGTTCAGCCAACTTTCGGTTCACAGCCCATGGACCCAAACTACCTTCAGTTCTAAGCACAAGGACCGAACCTTCGACCCTGATCTCGCAGATTCCTTCTTATTTCCCGGTTTTCGATCCTTTTTCGCGTTTTAAGCCCGTTTTTCGTGATTTTAACGTGGGATTTTCACCCAAACTCATATTTTTACATATAAGACCCTATATATTCATATTTTAATCCGTTTTGAGGGAAAATCTTAGTCTAAGAATAAAAGCTATTGGATAAGATTTTGAGGTGGAGTGTTGACTTTTCCATAAATCTATGACACAAGCAACCTCCCATACCCACTTCATGTTACTATTCATGCTCTATGTCACCAATACCATCATACCTGGTCTCTTCCTTGTCCCCTCACACCATTTTCCATCAAGTTATCTTGATCAAAGATCTGGGAAAATCCTTATCACTCCTCCTACCTTACTCACTCTTCACCAAAGAGCAAACCCATTTCTCTCTCTCTCTCTCTCTCTCTCTCTCACTTTTTCTCTCTAAACTCGAGATTTCAAGGTTGTTCTTGAGCATTCCCTCCATTTTTAGTAAGTATCTTCATCCTAAATTTGAATACTTTTTTTACTTCTTCACTCAAATAATGGATTTCTTACAAAATAATCAAC
Source organism: Lactuca saligna (assembly GCF_052625555.1). Classification (NCBI taxonomy): domain Eukaryota; kingdom Viridiplantae; phylum Streptophyta; class Magnoliopsida; order Asterales; family Asteraceae; genus Lactuca; species Lactuca saligna. The sequence continues at coordinate 279,284,287 of NC_136420.1, forward strand.
ATATTTATTCCTAGAATCTTCGAATCTTCAAGTTTCTCCTAAGTGTTCTTGACTTGGAAATTTCTTCTCTTCATCATCCATCCTAAGAGATCACTCAATGTTCATACCCCCCACATTTTCATGTTTTCTTCAAGTTTTATGGGGGGCGGGGGGTGGAATACAAGTAAAATCACCAACAACATTACTAAACTCAAACATCAGCTTTCAATAGAAAAGTAAATGTCCATTCACGAACTGTTTTGAACATTTTAAACTTTTTACTTTTCAAAACAGTATTTGATGAAAATAGTTCAGTTTTATACCTTTAAAATGACTACTTGCACATTTACATATGATATTTCTACAATTTATGGTGATTTTTACAAAACTACCTATCACTGTAGCTACGAATTCGGACCTGTCCGTGAATTTGAACATTTTCATACCAGTTAGGGGATTCTAAAACTCATAATAAAATTTGTGATCAAACTAGAAACATTTTCTAAACTCTCATAGTTTGAGGATCTAGTTTTCGATTTCATATGATTTTTCTGCTATTTTTTTTTAAATCAGCGCAGAAATGGTAAAAACGAATTTAACAGCTTACAACTTTCATCACACTTTATAACAAGTTGAGCAAAGTGTTAATCTTTGATAACTTCATATTTTATATGTGATTTTCTGTTGAATTACACTTATATAACATAAAATTTGTTTACTAAATTGCTAGAGGCCTTTATCGTTACGAACAATACAAGATGAAGCATAATAAAAATAGTCATTTTTTTGCTATACATTCTACTTACACAAAAAAGGCTTACATATCCATTACAAAAAAAATTATGATAAACTATAATAGGTATAGTTTATTTTTCATATACATTGCAAAAAATTATGATAAACTATAATAGGTATAGTTTATGTTTCAATTACATTTGAACTCATTACAAAAAAATTTCATTTCATATAAACGGGGTACGAATACAAAGTATCGGGTTTATACAAAAAGAGGTTTTCAGTTCATTTCATGTAAATCTGTTAATGAATAAATTTGTGAGACATTCGATTCACGTTACTTCTAAAGTAGCGCATTAAAAGTTCGTAATTGTAACCAAAGTCTTTTGTAGGGAGAGCATGATAGTTGTGTATAGATCTATATTGGGTCTGACAAACCCGCACCCAAGCTGCTTGTAACAGCTCGGCCGGCAGGTCATGGGTGACAAGTGTCATTTAACTTTGCGACGCCTGAAGAACGTCGTATACAAGGCTGATTGGGTTATAGCATGGTCATAATAACTCACATGGGGCATTAACAAAACATAAGATTTATGGGTTTTACTTTCAATTAAACGAGTTTATGTCGATTTAAACTTGCATAAGTTACTTTAAATATGGAAAATTACCAGTACATTATTACTCTTGACATTTAAGACTACAATATACTTTAAAAGGGAAATATGGGATTTTCTGGAATAAACATTGCTTTTACAAGGAAAGAATTTCAAACACCACCTACAAAAGCTTATGAACTCACCAACTTAATTGTTGACACTTTTTCGAAACTACTTGTATTCTCAGGAAATCATTGAACCAGGTAAACAACAACTTTTGAGTATGGGATGCTCAGACGCCAAACAATTAAGTTTGTCATCATAATGTAATTGATCTTGAAATATGTGAACATGTTACAATGTAATCTTTTCAATTATATTTATGATGGTTGTATTTACTTTGAGTACTATTATACTCGTTGTTATGATACCACAGATGAAGTCCACCACCCTCGGACATTTCTGCCATCCTTGGTTTGGGGGTGTGACAATTTTGAAAAACAACATGATGAAACTGATGTTGCAATTAGAAACCAATAATATGCCATCAAAAATATTAAGAATCAACTCGAGAAATTGACCACACTATTTCACAAACGATTACCACCTAAATTTCCCAATCAAAAGACGCAACCACATGTCATGGACATATCTACTGAAGAAGAAGCCATTTATGATTTCTTGGAGGCATTATAAGAAAACACAAAGCAACCCGAATCAATGCCAAAGCAAAACAAAATCGAAGAAAAAGGTGAAGCTGATTAACCGTTCTCACGTCGTAAGAAACAACACCTCACGTTATGGGTTGGGTCTGATTAGAAAAGTTCGACTTTTGTCAAGGCATAGCAACCTCTATTACTGATTCCTTCTAGAACTATAGGGCATCCATTAGAACAAGAGCATAATAAGTTTATGAATCAAGTCAATGGCATTCCAAATAATACCCCATTTATTGAAGCCTTAGCCAAAGTTCCTATATACGCTAAATTTTTCCAAGATCTCCTCGACACTCGCCAAAAATTAGAGAAGACTTACAAGGTAGTTCTTAGTAAGAAAAGTTCAATGGTAAATATGGAAGGAATACCAAAGAAAATGGGAGATCCCAGACGCCTTACTCTACCTGGTGAGTTTGGAAATAACACGAATACATTTTCCTTAGCCGATTCTAGAGCTAGTATAAACTTCATGCCTTATTTGTGTTACAAAAAGCTCAACCTTCCAGAATTGAAAACCACAAGAATGATATTTCATACGGAAAATCATTCAGTGTCTCCTCCTCGAGGCATAATTGAAGATATATTGGTAAAAATTGGAAAATTTGTTTTTCCAATTGATTTTGTGGTGATAGACATGAAAGAGGATGAAGATGTTCCTATTATCCTTGGATGCCCATTACTTAATACCATGCGAGCCTTAGTAGATGTTCTTGAATCAAATCTCATGTTGAGAGTAGGAAGGGAAGAAATGGAATTCGAAGTTGAAGAAGGATTTGAGAAGGCTAAGATTCACGACGAAGTGTTCTTTATGGACAAAGACAATAAACTTGAATAGTTAGAAAATTTAATGGAAGAAGAGGTTTAAACAAGGGAAAAGCCTAAAGAACAATTCAAGGCCACTAAACCGAGAACGTTGATACCGATGATCTTTGAGGTTTTTGCCTTTACTACATCAAAAATACAAGATGAAGCGGTTTGAAAAACTGAAGAGCTAAGTTCAAGTGATAAGGAGGATGATCAAGTAGGAAGGGAGGTAAATTTTGTCAAAATGGAGGTAGACAGAAAGGGGCTCACAGAGAAGCAAGTGAAGAACTCAAATAATGAAAAATCCAAAGGAGTTAAAAGAAAGCACAAGGCATGCAACGTTAAAACAAAGAAAGAAAATTCCAAAAAGGCACATATAAGAAGGGTACAAGCTTACAAAAGAACGTGGAAGGAACAGAAAGAGAAAATGGAGATCCTACCTCCACCCGCAACAATTTAGAGCAGGGAGGAGTCCGGATGATGACTCCGTAAAAAGAAGTGCTTCTCGGGAGGCAATGCGAGCCCGATTTGAATTTTATCTTCTTTAAGCTTTGCATTTTTTTCATTTAAGTTTTAGGATAAGGCATCATCATAGTCATCTTAATTTTAAAAGATAATTAAAAAAAATCAAGTGTGGGATTAAATTCAATAGTGGTAATTTTTTTAATTAAAATTAATGTTTTTGGTCAAAAACCTCGAAACCACGACGTAGGATTAAGCCCCATGACATGGGAAATAAACTCGTCTCGATTATTTTTAATCAGTTTAAAGCTCACGACGTGAGGGTTATCTCTCATGACATGAGCCATAAAAAACACATGGAGGGGATGATTTTATACGCCCCGTACATTTGACTATACTTCCATTGGTTTAAACCCACTAACACGAACGACAAAAGCAGTGGTCCCCCACACTTCGATTTTCCACCGAATTTCTTCAAAGTTTACTCAATTTCATATTCTATCTTCAACTTTTGTAAGATTTCCATACCTTAATCTTGTTAAGTTTACTTATTATTTTGAGTTAGGGTTTGTTACTGAGATGCAATTGTCGAAATTGGTCCTATAGTTTGCAAATTAGTTGTTGCATGTATGTTCTAAGGACTTAGATTTACAACCTAAGGAAACCCCAATGTTTATTTTAGTTTAATTTCACTTCTATGATGCCCGATACTGAATTGCTCGTTGGACCGAACTACGATGTGGCCTTCATGACCACGACGTGAGAACTGGGTAAATCAGTTCTTGTGTTTTCTACTCACGTTTAATCTATGTTTTTCTGTTTTGTTTGGTTTGTTTCCTATTTTGCAGGTGCTATGGGTCCGAGAGAAGCTCCTCAACAACTATCATAACTAGCAAAATTGGAGTTGAGATTTATTTCATGTACCAACAACTTCTCTATGTAACCTTGTTGAAATGGATTATTGTAAATTCAAAATGACAATGTTATATGAGTACTTATATGCTTACACTAAGAATCAAGTTGTAATATCCTCTTATGAGCCTAATTTTAATCTAATAACTAAACAAAAACCAATATTTGGGCCTTTGCTTAGAGTAATCGACCCAGATTAACCCTTGATTGAGAACCCATCCAAATGGGCCATATTGGATCTGAAATCCCACACCACAAGGACCGAAAACCCTAAAGAGGGCTGCTTTCGGCCACCCTAAAATCGAGAACCCTCCTCCATGGCTTGAAAATTTTGTTTGGGTGTTGTGTCCTAGACTTTGTGACAACCCGAAATTTTCCATTCTAATCAAACCATTTCAATCCAATAGAAGTAGAGCAGTTACAGTGAAAGTTCAGACTTAGAATATAAGTTTGGCAGTTTCAGGGTTTTACACCAAAAAGGGATATTCGGAGAGTGGTTGCACTAGGATTTTGTGCAACACTGTAAATTCCATTACCCTAGATCATTAGAATCCATTCCAAGAATAGAAATATTTTCTGCAAAAATATTTCAGGACTATAAATAGTTTTCTGAACCAAATTTATTCATTATTCACATTTCCAACTAGAGAAAAGCCATTTTCTCTCTGACGGATCTTCGGGTTTTTATCCCAAATTGTGAGTAACTCTTTCTAGTAGTGTTAGAAAGCTTTAAATGTGTTCATAACATAGATTACATAGCTAAATCATCCGATTTAGGAGTTTACTTCCCAAGGTGTTCTTGAGTGGTAAACTCCCGAAACCGAGCCTAGATTGTCCCCCGTGCTTAGTAACTACCTTGGACATGTATAGGAGTGTCTTAGGTACAAGAAATCAGCCAATAAACACCCAAAGTTAGGAGTTTACGGCCCAAAATGTTCTATGGCCGTAAACTCCCTTAAAACATGCTCAAATGGTGTTTTTAAGGCACCTAAAGCTTGGACTTTATGTTATACAAATACCCTAAAGTGTCTAGGACCTAGAAAACATAAGGAAAGCACATGTGTTGAAGAGTTTATGGCCAAGAGTAATTCTTGGGCCGTAAACTCCTTTAAAGGGGTCAAATGACACCCTAAACACTTCCTAAGGCCAAGGGACATATTGGATAAGTACCTAGATGAGTTATGGACTAGCTAAAACATTTAGAACCCCATGTTTGAGGGAGTTTACGGCCCAAGATGTTCTATGGCCATAAACTCCAAGAAATGGTACCAAATGGTGCCATAAACTCTTCCAAAGCCAAGTCCAAAAGCCTAGAATTGTTCCTAGTTATTATAGAGACTTGAAAGCACCATAATCACCCTCCCAAGGGAGTTTACGGCCGTAAAATCCAAGGGAAAAGGGTCTTTGGGCCGTAAACTCCCCAAAGGAGTCAATATGGTGCCCAAACACTTGTATATGCCTTGAAACAATTTCCACTAAGGTTGTAGTAATTGCAAGTACCATCCCAAGCCTTGGTTGGGAGTTTACGGCCAGTAGCTTACTCTCTTGGGCCGTAAACTCCAATGAATATAGTCATTAGACCTTAAACTCACATTAGGGGCACTGCACTCCTTTGTTGCAACCCATTAGCCTCCTAGCACTTGACCGAAAGTGTTTTCCTCGCGCTTAAATGTTATTACTTGTATAATTACTGTTATAATCACTAATTATTTATATACATATGTTTCATATGTAATTAGGATCATTGTGTGTGTCTAAGTCTCCACTTGACACCAAGCACTTGTCCGATCCTTCCGTACGATAACAGTCCGTTCAATTCCAGGCACTTACTGTAGGTGAGTTCATACCCCTTAACTAATGTTTTAAACTATTTTTAAATGTTTTATGGGGGGATACAAGTAGAATCATGCTACTTATTATGTCAATCACATGTGATTAGTAAGTAGGATTATATTACTTATTACATCAATCACATGTGATTAATATACAACATTCAAATGATTTGGCTACTCATTAGCCGTTTTACCAAACAGTTTCCTTCAAATGACTTTTTATAAACATTTTATATGTTTTAAACTCCTTTTTACACTGTACAGCTTACTCCGTACATTTCCTTTCAAACTTATTTACAATTGTGTTTCAAATAAATGTTTCCTTATACTTAAACTGTTTTATTAAACTTATGCCTTCAAATTGTTTTATAGATTGACATCAAGTCGATCTTTTCTTAAAATAATACTTATATTTCAAATGTCTTACAAAACTTATTTATGCTTTTATATTATAAATTGCATGCCTCTATATGAATAGCTTTATAAGAAATGTTTAAAAGACTTAGGAAGGCTATCCACCCTATTTCCTTTTCGCGCCTTGAGATGTGGTCTGGTGGGATATCGGCTATTCATCCGAAAGTCGTTTAAATATTAGTAATATATCATGTGTACATATATAGTCATACAAGGTCCTTCTAGTTCATCCTATGCCCTTGGGTAGCAAGGGTATACATCCATGTCCACACGTACCACTTAGATTACTAGAAAGCTACCATATGGGTAGTTCAGGAAGATACTAGAACCATTGCTAGAACGCGATATCATACAATGAGTCAGTTCATTCATGAGTCAATACTTTCTAGAACTTTTCAGTACATTACATATACAACTATACAAGGACGAGAACATATACAGCTATACTAGAATGATTACATTACTATACTTGCTAGATAGAGAGAACACACATTACAGCTAGCACACGTAGAACATTACAGTACACTACTGTACTATTACACGATCGCTCTTACTTGAGTACAATTACATGATCACACTTACATGAGTACACTTACATATACATAGAATAGACGTCACTAGGTGCTATAGCACGGAACCAGTTCAGGATCTAACTATACTGAGGAATCACACCGCACTTGTGATAGTTATATCGAGTATACATGATCATTCGGTAATGTGGATGCTCACGGCTTGCATTCACGCAGGGGTCGTGGGTAGGTCCCAAAATCCCTTTGATAGGGGAGCGTATAGTCTGGGATCTAGACATCACATTATACCTTATCCCTGAAATAAGGCAGTTGAGTACCGATGTAGTTATTTATATTAAATACTACAGTACTTGGAAATATTACCTTAGATTTAAGGTAATAGGTACGGTTGTAGTTCGGCACTACACTATAGTACTACATTGATTTTCCATTACATATTTTTAGTGATAACCTCACTTAAACATTAATGTGCAAACTATATTTTTGGATAATGATAGTTATACTTTGGAAAATACATCCTCTTATAAGAGACACACACACACAGAACAGTTAAGTCTTGGTAGAAGACACCTTCATATACTAGAAGGAATCATCAGGATTCTAGGTTTTTCAAACGTTTACAGTTGTTTCATATACATTTTCAAAACTTACAGTTCATATACATTTTCAATACTTACAATCCATATATAATTACAGATTCTTACAATACGTAGACTTACAAATTCTTACATACAAATTAAGACACTAAATACTTATGATCTCACCAGCTTCAAAGCTGATACTCGCTTTCAAATTACTTGTATCCTCAGGTCATCATAGACAGGTACCGATGCAAGGAGAAAGGAAGATGGAGCTTGTTCAAGACTTATCTTTCATTTTGATTTATGCTTTAGTGTTTATCAAAATTTGACAGAACACATTTGTATAATAATTATATTATTAATGCAATGGATGATGTTGTTGCTTGTTTACTACTTTACATTGTTGTTGATATTATACATGACGTCCTCCACCCCAGAACGTTTCCGCCGTTCCTGGTTTTGGGGTGTGACAGAATGGTATCAGAGCATTGTTTATAGTGAATTAAGTATATCAATCCATAAAAGATATACTAAACTATAAATACATAAGGGATTAAAAATACTCTGACCAAGAGTTTATACTTTAAATAATAAAATATTTAAGTAAGTATACGTGTTGCATTCATACTAAAATCAGTGTCACTAGGATAGTACAAAAGAATTATGATTGTTGGACAATACAAGTGGGCTTAGAGACATATGGTCAAAATTGGGAAGATATAGACTGATCACCTATATTATCCGAGGGTTGACTAGCATGTGCCTAAGTTTAAGTGTGTGGTTGCAACAATGCAAAAATCTTACCAACCCTACCACAATGAGAACAATAGAACATAACATTAAAATTTAAAATACTATAGGAGTATTTGGTGTTACTAGAAGTACTTTATACTTGAGAATTTAAAATGGGATCTTCATTACTAAGTTGATAGTTGCTAAGTGGATACACTAAGGCTATATGTAATTAGGATGTTATAGACTTAGAATCTGTGATAATTTTGCCTTACCCATATTCTATGTGAATTTGGAATTAAGGTCACTTATTCGAAGGTCTATCCTGTTTAGATTACACATAGCTGGTATGCACTTCACAAATAGCGATGAAACTAATGAAGGTTTTCCTAAATAATTATCTAGATAGTTCGTCTAATAATTATTCTCTTACCCTAAATTCTCGCATAGAAAACATAACTGGACTCCATCCCCTCGACAACCAGTACCTTCCGAAAGAAGTCATAGCTGGTTGGTTGGGAGAATAACCAGAGAATGATCATCCTTTTCCCCTTTGAATGATCACCATGATGAAGACTTTTCGTACGATGCTAACCCGAACCAGAGGTTGTAAACCTACCCCGAGCAGCTCCCTTTCCAATTCCTAACCCTCGTCCGGATTTTCATGGCTCGACCCTGAGTGAGTGGAATGCTTGGAAATATGGAGCCAAGGACAAGATCAGTCTATGCCATTTTATGGCAACCGAAACTGTTATGACTTGAGCAGTGGGGACTCGGCAGATAGAGTCTTGCCAATCTCGGTCTGCGGAGTGGCCCGAAATGAGATTTAAGGCAGGACAGCCCTACATCAGATTACAGAAGTAGTCGCCTATGCTAGAATGCATACCCTCCACACCATTCATCTAGAAGATGCACATGAGAGATCAGAGAGAAACCTTGAAACCCTGCTGCAAGCACTGGCCGAATCACGAGCCGAAGTCTTAGAACTCCGAGTACGCCAGATGGGGTTCGAAAGACACCCGTTTGACATGGAACGTCAATTGGTTGAACTGAGAAGTTCACCAGAGGGATGACCGTCACCAGAAGTAGACGCTTTACTTTATTTCCTTATAATGAGGAATCATATTAGTCTGTCTATGCCCGATGTGGCATTTTCTATGAAATTATCTTGTACCGTGAGTACTTTAGTTAGGTCTTTATGCTGTCAAGAACTATCTTTTGTGGATATGATGTAAGACATTTACAAGGTCATTTTCCAGAATCTTTACATCGTGAATATCAAAGATATTGATAGCCAGCTAACTTCTGTGTCATTCTTCATTTAAGTACTCTTATCATTCTTTCAATAGAGTCTATCTGAATCATGCTATAGTCAAGTCATTGGACTATAGCAAGTTAGATCCGGAGACATTTCCAAGTCTCTTTCAGTGGTTGGATCTTGTTATTCACCAACCCACGATACCTCAGCTTGAACAACAAACGTCTTGAGACCATTCTACGAACTTACTTCCACCCGTGACTAGGACTGCATCATGAGGATGTAGGTCCAACTTTCGAGAACATACTTCTACTCCTTACATGAACAATCTAAGTACATCAGGGTCAACCAGAATCGCTCACAAATTCCTTATTTTCGTATTACAGAATCATGTCGTCATCCAAAAACGATCAACCGAGCACCGAAATCCCTACCCTCCATATCGACGCTGCTACATTACAAGCTGAGTAGCAGCTGCTGTTAAAACTTTCCTTACACACATCAACTCATGCAACACCAATAGGACTGAAGAAGGACTCGAGAGTTTAGATGGTAGTACCAAACCGGGAAACCAACAAACAGTAACAGTCACTGGCTCGCAAATCCGAAAGACAGAGAACAAGAAACGAAAGCGTCAAGCCCAGAAAGAACGCAAGAAATCCCATGAGCTGGCTATGCAACCGCAACAAGTGGAAACCCCTGCCATCCCAGTGCCGAGCAGGCCATACGAGGGAAAACTCCCGAAGTGTGATACTTGTGGTTTCCATCATCATGGGAATTGCCATTAGATGCAATGTTGCAATTGCCTAAGCATAGGGCATCATGCTCGTGACTGTGGAGCACCGAAACGACCCATCACTCAAGTCCCTTTCATCGGGACTAACCCTACACACAAGATGAGTTATAACGCAGAACAATTTAAGAAACAATTTTCAAGGTGGAGTAACGAGGAGGGCACTCGTGTCCACATAACTCTGTCTAAACACAGCAATCTCGTCGCCAAAGCTAGTACAACCTAGGCATGCCACCAATGCGGGGAAGTAGGGCACTTCATGAAAGATTGCCCGATAGCAAAGAACTCTGGCACAGATGGGAGAATTCTCAGGATCACAGCTGCAGGAGAGCCTACTCCGGAACCATGTTAAATGTAATTTAGGCGTTTCGTTGTAACAGACTTATAAACTATACAAACTAGTGCAACTAGAGTCTTACCTTTTGTGAGATCCTATCTGTATAAGGACTCTCGTGTTGCGTATACTTGTCTTTTGAAGTATACCTTAGTCGCAGCAATAGTCTTGTGGTAAACCTAAAGTACTGTAACTCTGTTCATGGTTGCATGGTTGTGTTTTGTCTGTAAACGTCTTATGTTCATATCTAATGTCTTTAAGTTTCGGTATGATTTCGACATTATCATACGCCTCGATTCAATTTGATCCTCACGAAAACAGCTTCATACGTACACCTCTTTCTTCTAGATCACTTTTCCAGCGAAAACATCACATCAGAACATCGAAGTACTCATGCCAACAGTACCTATTAGTTATTTTCTTTCTGAAGAAATCCCTGAAGTACCACTCTTGCAGTACGTCAAGTTTAATCCAGGGATTCATGCGGTTGATCTATCACTGAAGAATGTATGCATAAGAGTGATATATAATCAAGGTTCTACAGGTTTAGAATTGATGATTCCACTTTAAATTCTTTTTCCCCGATGGGATGTAAACTTAAAGAAGAACCAGTTATTCGACTACCTTTTCAACCTTAATTATATATGACTCGTATACACGAAAGGGTGATTGTGAAACTAGGTATGAATTCTAATATGAACTTCAGGACGGAGAACTGCCTAAGTACGAGTAATCACATCGTCATGAGAACAAGCATAGAACCCAGTACGACTCCCGTAAACAGATCACCTTATAGTTTAAACACCCACAGAGATACAAGAACAATTTGGACAACTTAGTGAACTACACATAAATAGAATTAGAAGACTAGGTTTCTCACCCTAGAGAACCTCGGTCATATTCTTCCAGAGATCGACGGATCGCATTGCATGTACCTCGGTTATTGAGGACTCCGTCGAGATTTTTCATTAGAAATCGTTATCTCTGCCGTGCGTAGACAAAATGGTTGAGCAAACGCAAAGAAAGAAACTACTTCCAGGAATGGATCCGGGATCCGAATATCACCAGTTCGAGTGTTAGGGAAAGATGTTAGGAAGACTATCTCCTGAACTCGATACGGACACTTCAAGTCCGTAGTAATACCTTTCGGATAGGACCAACACACCCATAGCTTTTATGAGCTAAAACGAGTAGGGTACGTCTTTCTTACCTGGATCATTTCGTCATTTCTCCATGTAATGACATGCTTATCTAACCTTGTAGTAAGAAGGAACCCATGGAAAAACATTCCCTTCAGAGGAAATTTTAGCGATGTTCTCAAAGCACGAGTTTTGAAATTGAAGAGTCAAATTTCTAAGACCCACTATTAGTAGTGTGGGAAATTTTGAGTACTCTTTCGAATTGTCAAAAACCATTGAGCATTTATCGAGACCAGAGACGCCGACAGTCATTTACCAAATTATAGGTCTTACCGACCTACCGCCTTAGTTCATTTAGAACTCCTCGCAAGCTACAGAAACTCGTACGACTTTGACCCAGTAAGGGGTGGCCTTTAACTGGGAAGTTACGCAAGAAAAGGAACTTTTGAGATTCCAAGTGAGTGACCAAGTTCTTTAGAATAACTCACCCTGGGAATGGCTTAATACGCTTCGTAAAGCGTGGAAAGCTAAATCCAAGTTAGACAGGACCTCTGGGATTCTTATCAGAATCGGTCCTGTGCCTCGCACAAACTAGACCTACTCCGTGAACTCGGTAACATACCTTCTATTCTTCGCATCTCGATCGTGAAACCATACCTTTCCGTTAGGACTCTTGCAAGTCCGCTCGTCAAGATCCTCACCTTCGTATTAGAACCATAGTGACCCTCGACCGAGAGGTCAGGCAGACGAAGGAACGCCATCGCCAGTTAGTGAAGGTTCGTTGGAATACCAACCGAGAACCCGATTTCACTTAAGTGCGCTAGAACCAATCGATTAGGAAGTTTTCTCCTGACGACTCGATCATTCGTGCATACTTCCTTGCCTAAATTCTAATTTCGGGACGAAATTCCCTTTAACAGGGGGACGATGTGACAACCCGAAATTTTCCATTCTAATCAAACCATTTCAATCCAATAGAAGTAGAGCAGTTACAGTGAAAGTTCAGACTTAGAATATAAGTTTGGCAGTTTCAGGGTTTTACACCAAAAAGTGATATTCGGAGAGTGGTTGCACTAGGATTTTGTGCAACACTGTAAATTCCATTACCCTAGATCATTAGAATCCATTCCGAGAATAGAAATATTTTCTGCCAAAATATTTCAGGACTATAAATAGTTTTCTGAACCAAATTTATTCATTATTCACATTTCCAACTAGAGAAAAGCCATTTTCTCTCTGACGGATCTTCGGGTTTTTATCCCAAATTGTGAGTAACTCTTTCTAGTAGTGTTAGAAAGCTTTAAATGTGTTCATAACATAGATTACATAGCTAAATCAAACGATTTAGGAGTTTACTTCCCAAGGTGTTCTTGAGCGGTAAACTCCCGAAACCGAGCCTAGATTGTCCCCCGTGCTTAGTAACAACCTTGGACATGTATAGGAGTGTCTTAGGTACAAGAAATCATCCAAGAAACACCCAAAGTTAGGAGTTTACGGCCCAAAATGTTCTATGGCCGTAAACTCCCTTAAAACATGCTCAAATGGTGTTTTTAAGGCACCTAAAGCTTGGACTTTATGTTATACAAATACCCTAAAGTGTCAAGGAACTAGAAAACATAAGGAAAGCACATGTGTTGAAGAGGTTACGGCCAAGAGTAATTCTTGGGCCGTAAACTCCTTTAAAGGGGTCAAATGACACCCTAAACACTTCCTAAGGCCAAGGGACAATTTGGACAAGTACCTAGATGAGTTATGGACTAGCTAAAACATTTAGAACCCTATGTTTGAGGGAGTTTATGGCCCAAGATGTTCTATGGCCGTAAACTCCAAGAAATGGTACCAAATGGTGCCATAAACTCTTCCAAAGCCAAGTCCAAAAGCCTAGAATTGTTCCTAGTTATTATAGAGACTTGAAAGCACCATAATCACCCTCCCAAGGGAGTTTACGGCCGTAAACTCCAAGGGAAAAGGGTCTTTGGGCCGTAAACTCCCCAAAGGAGTCAATATGGTGCCCAAACACTTGTATATGCCTTGAAACAATTTCCACTAAGGTTGTAGTAATTGCAAGTACCATCCCAAGCCTTGGTTGGGAGTTTACGGCCAGGAGCTTACTCTCTTGGGCCGTAAACTCCAATGAATATAGTCATTAGACCTTAAACTCACATTGGGGGCACTACACTCCTTTGTTGCAACCCATTAGCCTCCTAGCACTTGACCAAAAGTGTTTTCCTCGCGCTTAAATGTTATTACTTGTATAATTACTGTTATAATCACTAATTATTTATATACATATGTTTCATACGTAATTAGGATCATTCTGTGTGTCTAAGTCTCCACTTGACACCAAGCACTTGTCCGATCCTTCCGTACGATAACAGTCCGTTCAATTCTAGGCAATTACTGTAGGTGAGTTCATACCCCTTAACTAATGTTTTAAACTATTTTTAAATGTTTTATGGGGGGGATACAAGTAGAATCATGCTACTTATTATGTCAATCACATGTGATTAGTAAGTAGGATTATATTACTTATTACATCAATCACATGTGATTAATATACAACATTCAAATGATTTGGCTACTCATTAGCCGTTTTACCAAACAGTTTCCTTCAAATGACTTTTTATAAACATTTTATATGTTTTAAACTCCTTTTTACATTGTACAGCTTACTCCGTACATTTCCTTTCAAACTTATTTACAACTATGTTTCAAATAAATGTTTCCTTATACTTAAACTGTCTTATTAAACTTATGCCTTCAAATTGTTTTATAGATTGACATCAAGTCGATCTTTTCTTAAAATAATACTTATATTTCAAATGTCTTACAAAACTTATTTATGCTTTTATATTATAAATTGCATGCCTCTATATGTATAGTTATATAAGAAATGTTTAAAAGACTTGGGAAGGATATCCACCCTATTTCCTTTTCGCGCCTTGAGATGTGGTCTGGTGGGATATCGGGAATTCATCCGAAAGTCGTTTAAATATTAGTTATATATCATGTGTACATATATAGTCATAAAAGGTCCTTCCAGTTCATCCTATGCCCTTGGGTAGCAAGGGTATACATCCATGTCCACACGTACCACTTAGATTACTAGAAAGCTACCATATGGGTAGTTCACGAAGATACTAGAACCATTGCTAGAACGCGATATCATACAATGAGTCAGTTCATTGATGAGTCAAAACTTTCTAAAACTTTTCAGTACATTACATATAAAACTATACTAGGACGAGAACATATACAGCTATACTAGAATGATTACATTACTATACTTGCTAGATAGAGAGAACACACATTACAGCTAGCACACGTAGAACATTACAGCACACTACTGTACTATTACATGATCGCTCTTACTTGAGTACCATTACATGATCACACTTACATGAGTACACTTACATATACATAGAATAGACGTCACTAGGTGCTATAGCACGGAACCAGTTCAGGATCTAACTATACTGATGAATCACACCGCAATTGTGATAGTTATATCGAGTATACATGATCATTCGGTAATGTGGATGCTCACGGCTTGCATTCACACAGGGGTCGTGGGTAGGTCCCAAAATCCCTTTCATAGGGGAGCGTATAGTCTGGGATCTAGACATCACATTATACCTTATCCCTCAAATAAGGCAGTTGAGTACCGATGTAGTTATTTATATTAAATACTACAGTACTTGGAAATATTACCCTAGATTTAAGGTAACAGGTACGGTTGTAGTTCGGCACTACACCATAGTACTACATTGATTTTCCATTACATATTTTTAGTGATAACGTCACTTAAACATTAATGTACAAACTATATTTTTGGATAATGATAGTTATACTTTGGAAAATACATCCTCTTACAAGAGACACACACACAGAACAGTTAAGTCTTGGTAGAAGACACCTTCATATACTAGAAGGAATCATCGGGATTCTAGGGTTTTTCAAACGTTTACAGTTGCTTCATATACATTTTCAAAACTTACAGTTCATATACATTTTCAATACTTACAATCCATATACAATTACAGATTCTTACAATACATAGACTTACAAATTCTTACATATAAATTAAGACACTAAATACTTATGATCTCACCAGCTTCAAAGCTGATACTTGCTTTTAAAATTACTTGTATCCTCAGGTCATCATAGACAGGTACCGATGCAAGGAGAAAGGAAGATGGATCTTGTTCAAGGCTTATCTTTAATTTTGATTTATGCTTTAGTGTTTATCAAAATTTGACAGAACACATTTGTATAATAATTATATTATTAATGCAATGGATAATGTTGTTGCTTGTTTACTACTTTACATTGTTGTTGATATTATACATGACATCCTCCGCCCCAGAACGTTTCCGCCGTTCCTGGTTTTAGGGTGTGACAGACTTTGACCATGCAAGTTGGCATGTCCTCCTTACCTTCCTTTAACCATCAAGTTTTCAAGTCCTACACCCTAATACACAACAAATCCCCATATATAACACCTTAATGAACATCAAAACTCCATGCATAAGATAAGAAGGACCAACATGCAAAGACAAAAGGAGGCACCCATCCCCCTTTTAAATACGTTCATTCGAGAGGGTGGAAACTCTCCACTCTCTCCATTTTACTCTTACCTCAACACTCTTACTCTCCTAAAAACTAGCCAAGCTTCTTCAACTTCGATACCACTAAGTCGGTCCTAGGAATTTTGGGTAAGATCCTTGTAAAAGCTAAGTGTTTTTATACATTTTAAGGTTAAGTTCATCATTTTTACACACACTTTTTCATGTGTAGATCCTTAGAATGATTTATTTCCGGAAATCTATTCAAGATCATCCAAGGCTAGGCTCGACATCTTCTTCCCTTTTCTTCCTAACACACACAAAATAACCAAGGTGAGCTTCACACTGTAACAGCCCAACACACGGTCCTAAAAATTTCTTTCTAATTAATTATTAAAAACTAGAATAACATATCGTATCATTCATAAACAAAGGTTGTTATATCAAATCAGAGTATCATCTTAAAACATGATCTCCTACAAGAGTAGCAGCCTCCTAGGATAAAACTTCTTGGTGTGTGCCATTCGATCATCCTGAGCTCTTTCCTCCGTTACCGGAAGTACCAGAAACCAATACTTAAAACTATAAGCATGAAGCTTAGTGAGTTCCCCAACCTACCACATACCATACATAATCAAATACTACAAACAATGGGCCTAGCCTACTACATCTGGCCCAGACCGACATTGGACGAATCCAACATCAGGCCTCGCTTGGCTTCGAGCCCCGCTCGGCATACAGATCTGTTTCTACCAGGCCCCGCATGTCTTCGGGCTTCGCCCGCTACTCACATACAACAATAACATATAAACATGCTAACACAACCTACTATATTATAACTGCTAGTCTCAAGGCTCCGCCTATCTTGGGCCTCACCGCTATCCTGCTACTAACGAGATATAGAAGCCCGTCCACACTCAGCTAGTGAAGAGATACGGGACCCCGCCCACACTCATCCCCCTACTAGGCACATACAAGTATCACAAAGACAACGAGTATAACCACACATACACTACTCCCTTGGGTACCACCTGACATCGAACCGTACTCGGAAACATACATATAAACCTTCCTCGGGCCTCGCTAGGCATCAGATCTAAATCCGGTATTCATTAACATACATAAATGGTCTAGCATTGGTGCCTTAGACCCATTTCTACTGGAGAAAACTCACCTCGCAAAGATGACTGTAGAATCCTACGAATACCCCTCATTGCTAGCTGTCAGATCCCCGAACTGGTGATCCCTTGACTCCCCGAGCTATCAATACCAAAATATCACTTAGTCCAATTAAATAACCCTTCATAGGGTAGAATGAACATTCTACCGCTAAGCCAACCTAATCGATAAATAAGACCCAATACTAGGTAAGCTTCCCAAGCCCACTAATGGCCCAATTTGCAAAATCGGGCCCAATTCCTCTAATGTGTCTTATCCTAAGGCCAAACATTTCCTTGGACCATATTATCTAACTTCTAATGGCCTACTAAAGCCCAAGAACCCAAGGCATGGCCCAAACCGAGGCCCAACGATGCAAAGCCCAAACCGACAGATTATGCGAGGCGTACATTCCCGTACGCTAAGCGTACTAGCCATTGGTGTGTACACTGAGCGTACCTGCATGTACGATCATCGTACTCCCCCTGTTAAGTCAATTTCCTATTAAGTGCTTAATACTCTACTTCAGAAGCTACTAACACAGATCCAAGTCCCTTTTCACATCTTAATCCATAAAGTCGACTACTTAGTGGCTTGCAACCCACCAAAAGAGCCCAAACTTGAAATGTAACAACATATTTCCATGGAAATGGCTAGATCTCATGCATGAACCCATTAAGACATTCAAGATGGAGACTTTACTGCTTATGGGACCCTTTTAGCTCTAAGGCTGGCAACCCTAAGCTCAAACACGAGTTTTCATCATAAAGGTCCATTCTTTGGACTAAAAGAGTCCATAAACTCTTCCTAAAAGAGATCTAAGAGAACAATCATCAAACTTAGAACTTTAACCTTGAAAGAGTCTGGAAAGAGGCAAAATTCCCAGATCTACAACTCCTCCTCTGATCTATCACCTTGCTTTTCTCCTTCCTTGCTTGAAAAATGGTTTTATAACACCAAATTATCGCTAATGGCCACTAAAGCTTCAAGAACACACAAGGGAGGATTAGGGTTTCGTGGTGGCTGTCCAAGGTGAAATGGAGGCTGACCTTTGAGGCTTATCATTCTTTTTATAGTGGCATGCTCTAAAAGTTAGGGTTTCTGGACACTGGACGTACGCCAAAAACACCCGCGACTTTATCACCTTATACGTTGGGCGTACGCACGTGCTCACCACCTTGCATGTATGGTCCTTCTTTGCCACTTTTCTATTAAGGGACTATTAATGTCAATAACTTCAAAGTGCTATAACTCCTTCATTCGAAGTCTGTTTCCGACGAACTTTATATCAACGAAAAGGTGGCGAGAAGCCCTACGCTTCTGGCGGCACACCTAGGCCCAAAGCTTCTCCAATAAAAAAAATAAAAACCCATAAAAGACCGAAATGCCCCTAGCCTCGGGTTCTGAAATCCATAAAAAAATACTTTCAGAATAGGGAGTTACAACTCTCCCCCACTTAAACTAGACTTCATCCTTGAAGTCCGCTACAGCCAACTATCCTACAATCAGCTCACAACATTCCTTCTTGATGCATACATCGCCTACTGGGTCCGATCACTGAAGGACCACTACAATTGGTTTTCTGTCCAGTCTCTCTGCAAAAAATAATCCCTGAAGATAGGATCCCCGAGAGCGCTCTAACCACCAACGATCCTGAGAACACATCTCTTACCCAACTGATAATCCTTTCGGTACTCCCCGGGTACTTATGGTGAACATCCTAGGGGTTAACCCCTTTTTCCATGTGTGTTTACCGGCCTTCCGAAGGCAACTTTCCATATATAACAACCTTCTCTATCTCTGTGAAGGATATACCCTTCGCTAAATCTACCCCTCTAGCCACTCCTAGTGCTGGTTACTTCACTGAACACTTCCTTTTACTATATCCTAGTGCTGAAAACCCATCCCAGCGAAATGGATCAGATAATCCTTTGAGTAAAAGATTCATCTCGACAATGGTTAGACTCATACGAGATCTACGCAACAGGGTTAAACCCTTCCCTATGACATTATTTAACCCTGCTGTGAGAGGCATAACACTTCTTGGTTAACTAGCTGCCCCACACCAAACTTCTATTATCATTACTTCCCCTGACTGAAGATTTTGCTGCCACCTATCTGCCTTCCAGATGAACCGAGACCACCCTGGTCCCAACTAATCTGCCACCAACTGGGTTACCGGACTCCCGTTGGTTACTGAACCCAATCTCGATCGCTTAGTCGCTCCCGAAGACTCCTGAAGGAAACTTCAGCTATCTAAAACTTTTCTTTCTACCTTTCCCCTCTGAATCTATATGCTCTGGGATCCTCGATCCCCTATCATGACCCTAAGGTCTCTACCAGGTCCCACCTGCACTACTACCAACATACGAGCCTTGGCCACGGGTCTCACCCAACTATATCTTGGAGCGGCCTCTCCCAATGTCTCACCTCTCACGGGCTATGCAGGCCAACCCCATACCGAATCTCACGAACTATCCTTTCTAGATTTCTATCATGCTAACTAGGAGACACATGCCTCACCCAAACTCCACTAACTAAGAGATACAGGCCCTCACCCACACTCCTCTGACTAGCAGATACAGGCCCTCGCTCACACTCTTATAACTGGCTACTAATGAATGTTGTAGTTATCCCACAGTCTTACCACACTCTCCATATTGACTATACCACTAACTACTAATCTGAAAGCATCCCATGCCAGACATTCACATAATCTACATCCTAACTCACTCGAGTCCTGCTGGTGATCCTCCGACCTGGTTTCCCAAACCAGCCATCAACTAACATGAATATACGAACTCAATGTTGGGAAGTTTCCCAAACTCCCAGCTCACGTGCTCCTCGGTCCAACCAGCCACTTGGGCTACTTTCCTTCTCAATGAGGATGCACACTTATCACAGTTTGTACTTACTCCTGTTCTTGACTACTCGGAAGGTTCTCCCCTACTTTGATTCAACTAGCTCCTTACAACTCACTGCTTGGAAAGGATTCCCAATCCTTCCTACCATCTAATGATCAAACTGCTGGAACCCTATGCTTACCTTAGCAAGCATACCACAACTAACTTTTACTATCGCAGTACCACTCCTGAAGACTAGCGGGACACTTCCCAAGTTCCCGCAAAGCCAATCACCCTTACTTACTTGAAATGCTACCACCCTCAAGCTTTAAAGACCAAAAGTCAGATGTTCCAACCCAAAATTTAGTAACAAGCCACTTCCCTTGGCACTTCCAACTAGTCCCAACTCAAGGACTGAGCTCAACAAATCCTGAAGATGCTGGAAAATCATCTTGCGGAACCCTGACCGCAGATCTTTCGCGCACCACCTCTGATTGATCTCGACCAAACTAAGATGATACTAAACACTTCCATCCCAAAAAAGAGAACAACCTTTACCAACCACTAATGATTCCCCGGTATGCAATAGACATATGACATTAACTGAAAATATAATCCACCCCCAGGCAGAAAATATGACTCTAAGATACACTTACTCAAACCCTTGCAATGAGAACCTCGTCGTGCATCTTTCTGCATGTGTTGTACTGAATCCATCTTTGATGGCTGCTCCAGAGCAGATCCACATACTTGGGTCTCTTCTCGGGACCCTCTGAAGTCTTCACCTGGTTTAGCCCCATTCCTACCAATGTGCTCCAACTGGCTTCCACTTACAGAATCTAAAAGTAATATCATTCAGAGTCACACGGCCCGATATACTCCTTCCTCTTGCCCGCTGCAAACTGCAGTACCAACGAGCCCTCACCTGGAACTCTCGCGCCTAGTGTTGCACCTCAACTACCGGGCAAACTCTGCTCAGAATCTGGTAAAAAATTCATCCATAGAGTCGACTGTATAATCCCCTAAATCACTACCAGCCTCCTCCTATCAATCACGTACCATGTCCTTTAGGAGGCAGGAAATAAGCCAGAACTTATCCTTCTCAGACAACGGTTCGTACGAAAAGTGTTGGCGACATCTACCAGCGCTCTGCTACTAGCTATGGGGACCCCAACCCATGAAAACCTGGAGCTCCGCAAGCTCTAAACTTCCGTAAATGCAGGGTACGCGCCCCCATCATGGCCACCATCTCAGCGTAGAAGGCTCCTAACCTCTCATCCAAAATCTCCAATGTGCCCTCCTTGACCGTACCGGAGATCAATGAGTCATGTGCAGTATACTATGTGTAATCTTAGTTGTTACAAACTCTATCTCATCCACTCCTCAAGTTGACTGACTCCTGTACCCGAGCTTGATCCCTTATCGACACCCGAATAGCCAACCGGTCAATCTCGAAGCATCACCACATTGCAACACATCATATCCACAATCATAATACTCATCACTAATGAGGGATCACAAACGCGCTACAAGTTCCCTGGTCTCATCCTGGCCCTTCTTGAATCGAGTACAGATCCTCTGCTTTTAGTAGTATGGAACCCTACTACCTTCCACATCTATCTGTACTTTCCTAAAGAATTGCCTCGACTACACCAAGTCCCTTTCATTGTTACTAACACTGCTCCCACCACTACTCTTATCCTAGGCTTGCCCTAGGGTAGCTCCCACCCCGAACTCAATCCTCAGCTACTAAAGGTATCATCATAATGCCAATTATCCATTACCTGAATACCATCACATGTGACGAGCCTTAGATAATCCTTTGAGTAAAGGACTCGTCCCTACAACGGTTAGACTCAGAAGAAAGCTACGCAATAAGGCCAAATCCAGCACTCTGAGATTATTCAACCCTGATCACATTTGACTTGACGTATTCAGCTATTGTCCAACTCCCATTACTTAGAGTCCCACAAAGCACAAAGCAAGTAACATTCAGACAAAAGGGAAAAAGTCTAACCACATAATCCAATCATATTGTTCTATACCCTACTTGAGAATCTATATTAGCATGCAACTCATAAAGCTCATACACATAACAGGCACTTAAGGCATCCTCCCTAGATCCTTAGTCCTAATATAGCATTCAAATCTCATAAGCATATCATATCATAACTTAACTTGTATGGGTATTTTGGGGTACTTACTTGAGCTCGGCAGATTGCATGCACCACACCCTTCGTCTCTTTTCAAAGTTCTTTTCTATTTTCAAAACTTTTATCCTTTTCTCAACATTCGTTTTTATAAAAATGATTTTCTTTTGAAATTTTTCATACCAAGTCCTCAGTTTGATTTCAGACACACTCAAGAGTATGCCCAAATCCCTCAAACCAAGGCTCTTATACCAACTTGTAACATCCCAAAACACGATCTCGAAAATTTCTTTTTAATTAATTAATAAAAACCATAATAACAGATCATATCATTCATAAACAAAGGTTATTATATAAATTAGAGTATCATCTCAAAACATGATCTCCTATCAGAGTAGAAGCCTCATAGGCTAAAACTTCTTGGTGTGTGTTATGCGATCATCCTGAGCTCTTTCCTCCGCTACCGGAAGTACATAAACCCAAAACTGAAAACCGTAAGCATGAAGCTTAGTGAGTTCCCCAACCTACCACATACCATACATAATCACATACTGCAAACAATGGGCCTAGCCCACTATCTGGCCCATCCCGACATTGGACTAATCCGACATTAGGCCTCGCCTGGCATCGAGCCCCGCTCGGTATACATATATGTTTCTACCAGGCCTCGCATGTCCTTGGTCCCCGCCCACCACTCACGTACAACAATAACATATAAACATGCTAACACAAACTACTATATTATAAGTGCTAGTCTCAAGGCCCCGCCTATCTTGGGCCTCGCCCCTATCATGCTACTAGTGAGATATGGAAGCCCATCCACACTCAGCTAGTGATGAGATACGGGCCCCCACCCACACTCATCCCCCTACCAGGCACATACAAGTATCATAAAGACAACGAGTATAACCACACATACACTACTGCCTCGGGTACCACCCGACATCGAATCGTAGCTCGGAAACATACGTATAAACCTTCCTCGGGCCTCGCTCAACATTGGATCTAAATTCGGTATACACTAACATACATAAATGGGGCAACATTGGTGCCTTAGACCTGTTCCTAATAGAGAAAACTCACCTCTTAAAGCTGACTATAGAATCCTGTGAATACCCCTCGCTGCTAGCTAGCCAATCCTCGAACTGGTGATCCCTCGACTCCTCGAGCTATCAATACCAAAATATCACTTAGTCTAATTCAATAACCCTTCATAGGGTAGAATGACCATTCTACCCTTAAGCCACCCTGATCCGTAACGAAGGCCCAAAAGTAAGGCCCAATACTAGGTAAGCTTCCCAAGCCCACTAGTGGCCAACTAATGGCCCAATTTGCTAAATCAGGCTCAATTCCTCTAATGGGCCTTATCCTAAGCCCAAACATTTCCTTGGCCCATATTATCTGACTTCTGATAGCCCACTAAGGCCCGAGTACCCAAGGCGTGGCCCAAACCGAGTCCTAAAGATGCAAAACCCAAACCGACAGATTATGTGGGGTGTACATTCCCGTACGCTAAGCATACTAGCCATGGGACCCTTTTAGCTCTAAGGGTGGCAACCCTAAGCTCAAACACGACTTTTCATCATAAAGGTCCATTTTTTGGACTAAAAGAGTCCATAAACTCTTCCTAAAAGAGATATAAGAGAACAATCATCAAGCTCATAACTTTATACCTTGAAAGAGTCTAGAAAGAGGCAAAAGTCCCAGATCTACAACTCCTCCTCTGATCTATCACCTTGCTTTGCTCCTTCCTTTCTTGAAAAATGGTTTTATAGCACCAAATTATCTCTAATGCCCACTAAAGCTTCAAGAACACTCAACGGAGGAATAGGGTTTCGTGGTGGCTGTCCAAGGGTGAAATGGAGGCTGACCTTTGAGTCTTATTATTCTTTTTATAGTGGCATGCCCTAAAAGTTAGGGTTTCTAGACACTGGATATACGCTGGGAGTACATCATGTATGCTATGTGTATGCCAAAAACACCTGTGACTTTATGTCCTTATACGTTGGGCGTACTCATGTGCTCACCACCTTGCATGCATGGTCCTTCTTTTCCACTTTTCTATTAAGGGACCATTAATGTCAATAACTTCGAAGTGCTATAAATCCTTCATTCTAAGTCCGTTTTCGATGAAATTTATATCCACGAAAAGGTGGCGAGAAGCCCTACGCTTCTAGAGGCGAACCTCGGCCCAAAGATTCTCTAATAAAAACTTCAAAACCTATAAAAGACCGAAACGCCCCTAGCCTTGGGTTCTAAAATCCTTAAACAAATACTTTCAGAACAGGGCATTACACATACCCCCAAGTTTTAGTGTTTTTCATGCTTTTCGGGGGGGGGGGGGGAATACAAGTCAAATTTCTTTTACCTAATGGATAATTGCATCCAACTTGTATATGGAATGATTTGTGCATATGATATTAAAAACCTCATGCATACACACATTAAAATCAGGATTTACAAGCTTGTTATAAGTTAAAATGAGTTTGTCCTTTACACATTTGCATGCACTATGATCATATGTTGAATATAAAACAATTTCTTGTATGAAATGGTGGATATCATTTGTTAATTACATAAAAAGCGTGACATATGTGATTATCAACACTTTTATTACACAAAAATCGAGCGTAAAAGTCGATATACCCAAAGATAACAAGAACACATGTTTATACAAGTGTAATATATGTATGATCTTTGGATAATTACATGGCCTACTTGTGTGTGTGTGTGTGTGTGTATATATATATATTAAAAGTTGCAATAATATAAACAAATGTTGTGGACATCATATGGTTTTATAAAACTTGTGACCCAACAAAGTTGACCAAATTAAACTATTTTGGTGTTACAAAATTTTAGCTGGTAACACAAGAAAAGTGCAACTACAAATTCTCGAAAATGTTTGCTAAAAATAAACTTTTCTAGTAAAAATGGTCGTAATTATTGTTGTCGTTATTTGATGGGGTTAAACACAATAATATTGTGCTATTTTTACAACACATAATACTACTAGACATATTCACTATTGACTATTTATATAAAGTGTTATAAATAGTTTACACAAAATGGTATACAAAACAAATTGATGACAGTATAGTTCATGTGTCATAAGACACATGTCATAAAACGTATGTCATGAAACTCATAAAACGTGTGTCATAAAACAATTGTCATTAATTCTCAAATAGTGAAATTATTTTGTTATAAAATAAAAGGGAGTCATAGTTTGCGTAAATCCGTTAATGCTCCAGTGAAACATTCACTTCATCGTGCCTACCTAACGTACATTTTAAGTCTTGCATTATAACTAGATTCTCCTGGAGGGAGAGCAAGATACTTGTTCCCACACCTGAGTTGTTCGCTACAACTAGACGGGTCAGTCTAAGGTGACAAATGTCTTACCTATTATGACGCTTGAAGAACATCATACATGCATAACAGTCACATCAAGCATGGTTATAATAACTCACCTAGAGATTAACAATACTATTTTGGTTTACAGGAAGCTTACACTTCACCGGTTTTATTACAATATAAAATTATATACTACTCTTTAGTACACGATTGCATACATTTTTGGGTCTTAGGTTTAAGACTACAGTTTTCATACATTAAAAAATATTGGATTTTCTGGGAACATACACGTTTTTAACACCCCGAGTTCAGAAGTGCAAGTTCAAGGTGCTTGGTGTAATTAAGGAGGATCGACTCGGCGAGTCCATGGATAGACTCGGCGAGTTGAGTTGCGATTTTGGTCACGTTCTTAGTGACCAACTCGGCGAGTCGGCAGCTGGACTAGACAAGTTGGTGCTGAAGGGAGAAAAAGCCTAATCCGGGGTTTGTGGCATTTATAAAGCACATTATAGCTACCCTCAACCTCTTTACCTTCCCTTTTAGTTCCAGAAAACCCTAAATCGTGAGAGGCTCCACTGTTGAGAAGATTAAAGCTTGGAAGGAGAAATTTGTGTAGAGAAGTTGGAGGACATTGAGGATAGCATCAAGTGGGCTTGTGGATATGAAATCTACATCAGTTTAGACTCATCTTTAGGGTAAGAAGCCACTGCCTTAAGCCTTTTCCTTATTGTCATCCATGGTGGTTGTTTTGGGGGATTCTTTAGCTTGGTTTGGATCCATTTCGGATTTAGAGGTTAGATCTGAAGTTGCAACTTCATATCTAGGTTGTATTGGAGTCATAAGGGTAGGAAGAATCAGTCCTTGGGCTTGATTGAGAGTGTCCTTGCCTTAAACCTTCATTTTTAGCTTGTTGGAGCTTGTTGAGCCTTACATGCACGTAAAGTTGGAAACTTTACATGTGAATCTAGCCCTAGGAGTCCAAATCAATGTATGGGAAGCAATGAAATGGCCTGAAATTGTCTGGATGAAGATGTCACTTATGGACTCGGCGAATCACATGGGTGAACTCGCCGAGTAGTATGAATATGTGCACGAACTCGACGAGTTGGAAGAACAACTCATCGAGTCTATTGAATATTGCTTTGGACTTAGCGAGTCTGTTCTTGGACTTGGCGATTCTTGTCGTGGAGTCCTAACCTTTTCTGGTTGAACAGTGAATCGGTGAGTCGAGGGATGACTCGGTGAGTTGAGCGAGAAGGGACTCAAAATTGTGGGACTCGGCGAGTCGACGGGGCGACTCAGCGAGTAGGGTCACACAGGAAGGTGGACTTTGACTGAGGACTTTAACTTTGACCAAGAGTTGACCAGTTGACTTCCAAGGGTATTTTGGTAATTATTGGTATTTATTGAGTTCAGTCATTTGGTATTGATCAGTGGTGGAGTTTGTGTCGGAGGTTGGAGCAGCGTGATCTTATCTCGTCAGTCAGCAGTTGTGAGGTGAGTTATCCTCACTATATCGACAGGGTCTAAGGCACCAAGGCTGGCCCTTTATCGGATGGAAATCCGGGTAGTTGTTATGTTATTGCTTTGCTATATGTTTGCATCCTGGTAGTTAGGATGGTATATGTTAGAGACCTGGTTACGGTCGGAATTCTGGTATATAGGATGATGCTATGTTAGTGACCGGTTAGGTCAGTAGCCTAGTTAGAGTGTGTTATGTATGTGATCTGCTAGATCGGTTGATTAGTGATGAATTGTTATATGATTATATGTTTATGTGCACATGGTTGATTGACTGGGGTTGGGTAGAGGCGGGTCCTGCTTTGTGTTGTAGGCCAACATACCCAGGGCGGACCAGATATCCTGAAGGCCCAACGAGCGGTCCGGATAGGTTGTAGGCCCCACGAGGGCGGACCAGACGCGCCGAGGCTCGGAGAGTGGACCAGGCTGACGGAAGCCCGGTGCGGGCGGACCAGTCATACTGTAGACTTAGAGAGTGGACCAGGTGGGTTGAAGGCCCCGTGCGGGCGGACCAACCACACTGCAGACTTGATGTATATGGTTAGACTCAGAGGGTGGACCAGGTGGACTGAAGGCATGGTGCGGCGGACCAGTCACGTAGTATACCCACGGTGCATGGTTGTTATGTTTATGATATGATATGTTATGAGTATAATATATGTTATTGGTATTTTGGGGGTAACTCACTAAGCTTTCGGGCTTACAGTTTTCACTGTATTGTTTCAGGTATTTCAGGAAATCGTCGCAAGGCGAAGGCGTGATCGTACTGCTCCTCATGTTTTATGTATTTACGATGTGGTTCTGGGAAATACTCTGATAATAAATGAATTGAAAACCTTTTTGTAATGAATTAATGAATATAGGTTGTTTTTTTTTGAAAAGTTTAAATTGGTTGAAATTTTTTGGATGTTACAACGTTACAATTACAAGTAAAAGAAACAAAGGATGCATACATATATTCTCAGTTTTTGGTGTAAGACTTACAACATATTTCTATAGAAAATATCGAATTTTATGGATATATACAAACCATTTTTTTTATAAAACAGATACAAATCTCTTCATACAAATATGCTTATGAACTTACCGATATTCAATGTTGACATTTTTCAAAGTCACTTGTATTCTCAGGGAACCAGTAACAAGTAATCAACTCTTTTGAGATCAAGTGATGCATCACTATGGAATTTGCTTTTCTGTCATTTTTGTGTAACTTATGAACACATACATTATGTAAACTATGTAAGTTAGTAATCTCAATGTATGCTGCTTGGTTGCTATGTTTCATTTATATTTAAGTTTTATGATACTATACAATGACGTCATCCGCCCCCAGACGTTTCCGTCGTCCTGGTTTGGGGGTGTGACAACAACAACAACAAAGGAATGTATCAAGCCTACACCCATTTTATGAATTTCCCGATGATCTCCTACTAGAAATGTTGAACAACTACAAGAACAAGTTGGAGGTGGCTCTACAATCGTGAATTTTCCATTTCACTAACAATTTATTAGGACAAGCTGAATGAGATTGGGATTTTGGGAAGATTGAACCCGTATCTCACAAAGACATTCATTGACAATGGGGCATCTTTCACTTCTAATGGCTGGACGAATTTATTTTCAATTATGGAAGCAGTTTTCAAGGAATTATGTGCGGAATTTTTCTCAACAGTTTCTTTAGAATCAAACACGTTTGATCCCCACTTTGCTGTTGCCATGGTTTTTCGTCTCGGTGGTCAATATAGAGAATGTAGTTTGGCCGAGTTTGCATGGAGAATGGTATTATACTAACAACATGAAGCAATGTCTCCTATTTTTATAGGTTTTTAAGATCATCCGCTCAAGATTACTCTCAAGGTGTAAATGGATAAGTTTTTGGATAAAAATTGCTAATGGCGAGTTTCATTTTGGGGTCTTGTAAGAAATCCAAATCCGATCACCAATTCATCATCTAATCCACCACCTTCTGACATTTTCAATTAATCATAAAAAAACATGGGGATAAAGTAAAAACTTTGAACTTGTTTTTTTATATGGAGCATCATCACACCAACCATTTGCTGTGATATTCCTTATTTTATTATGCAGTATTCGGCAAGTAAGGCGGACACACCACGAGCTGGGAGCCCAATCGCATGAGGGAATTTTGTAACCCGATTGGCAAATTTGTATAGAATATTCATGCAAAGGGTGATGCATACTCTAACATGCATCAAGGGTACCGATCTTACAATAGGTTAGTTGGAATAAATGAATTTTGTAACCCGATTGGCAAATTTGAATATTCATGCAAAGGGTGATGCATACTCTAACATGCATCAAGGGTACCGATCTTACAATGGGTTAGTTGGAATAAATGAATGTTGTTGTTAATATGGGCATGCATGGGAGTATTGTGGGTGATAATGAAGGGGAACAAGTTGAGCAATCCGAGGAGTAAACAAGACCAACAGGACGTAGGAACATGAGGGTGAGAGGAGAATGGGGTCCACAATTTCAAAATTTTGAGGGTGGTATACCAACCAACTTGTTTCAAAGTCGGATTGGTACATATTTAGATAATTTACGCGGGGGTGTGAGCTATCACAACCAGACTACGAACGTTTTGTTTTTTCACCCTCACATCAAACGACCACCCACCATGCCACCTCACTATCCATACATTCTGACATGGGAGTAGCTTTGGTCATGACAAGGAGATGGAACCGACCCTAATGGAGCGGGAGGCGATGGAGTTGATGATTGATATTTTATAATTTTCATTTTTATTTTATTCTCTTAGTTTATTTTTGGTGTGTTTTGTGTGGTTTTATTTTTATTTTGTTTAAAAACATGTAACCGAATGGTATATGTTGGTTTTCTAGTACAACCAATGGTTTGTATGTTCATAAATCATTTCGTGTCGAGAGAAAAAGAAAAAGCACAAGAGAGAAGCCGTGAGCCATAGAGAAAAGAATCAAAGACCATAATCTTCGATTAGTGTGGGTTAACATTCTTGTGTGAATATAGAGTAGAGAGAAGAAAGAACTCCATCAAAATGGGTCTTAAAACAAGTCTTAATAAGTTACGAGTCAAAATGAAGATCACATCAAGTTTTTGACATACATAAAAGTCTTGTAGAAGGAATGCAATCTGCTAGCACCTAGTTCTCATGACGTGATCCATTACTTCTCTCATCGTGAGCCAGATTTGGTGACCATTTTAAAAACGAACCAAACCATACTCACGTCATGAGACATTACTTCTCGCGTCGTGAGTCATCACATATGGCATTACACTTTCTTCTTTTAAGTTAAAATGTGACGTATGCTTTCCCACATTGAGATACTTTACTTTGAAGATTCTATGTACCACACTTTTTGAAGATGAAAGTTTATAATTCACATTTTTTTCGGAAAATTTAAGAGTATCAACATGCATCTAAGTTCCACTTACACATTCAAGATATTCAAGTTTTCCACACTTTCAGAATTTGATCTCACAACTACTACCCCAATGGAGTCTGTTCCTTTTCTCCCTTTTTACTGTATTTATTTTTTTATGCATATAATTAGGGCATTGTATGGAATAAGTGTGGGGTAGAGGTGGAAAAGGAATTTAAGTTTAAATTGGAAAATAAAATTGCTAGAAAATAAAAATTTGTAATAGATTTGAAATAATAATCCAAAAATTAAATCTAATGATAATTAAAAAACTTAAGTTGCTAGTGTTGTGTGGATGATCCAATGTGAGCCCAAATGTTTAATTGAGCCAACATTTGTTATAGTATATTTGTGGCTTTCCATTCCTAATGAAAAGTCATAAGATATGAAAGGTAACCTGGTAGTTTGTACGATATAAAAAGTTTTGCAGTGTGTACCTGAAATGTATCCCGGAGAGCTTATGTAGTCATTGCACTTAGACTAATATCTCTAACCAATAAAGGTTGAAGTTAAGCTCATTGCTTAAGCATGTAGGACTTGAGAAGAAAAAAGGGGGAGATGAAAAAAA
The DNA here is from genome assembly GCF_052625555.1 of Lactuca saligna. Classification (NCBI taxonomy): domain Eukaryota; kingdom Viridiplantae; phylum Streptophyta; class Magnoliopsida; order Asterales; family Asteraceae; genus Lactuca; species Lactuca saligna. The sequence goes on from NC_136420.1 coordinate 279,315,691, forward strand.
AAAAGATAAGATTACAAGAAGTTGAAATTTTTTTGGAGCTATTAAAGTATAAAGATAAAAAATTCTAAAGAATCAAAAACTAAAAAATACTAAAATCAAACAAAAAATAAGACATCCACTAATTTACTCTATTTAAACGTGTTTAAAATAAAAAAAAAAATTGGATGAAAATTCACGAAGTTACAACTTCATAATATGTCTTTTAAAATTGGTCAATCATTCAATGCTAATGAGGAGTTTCATGATTTAATTTATCAATAACTCTATGAAAGCAAGGCAGGACTAATATCATCTAAAAATAAAGGTCAAGGTTAAGTGTAGGGGAGAAGTTCATGATATTTCATTTGATACATGTACTAAAATTTAATAAATCATTTACAATGATAACGGATTAGATATATTACAAAAGAAGTGAGATATAACCCTTTTTTTTTTTGGGGGGGGGGGGGGGGGGTGGTCTCACACAACCATTTTCGCACCCAATGTTTTAAAACCCGGGTTTTTAGTTGACCCGGTGTGATGACCGGTTCACGGGTCAACCGGTTCAACCGCCGGGTCAACCCGGTTTATGGTCTTTTTCTATTTCTATATATTTTTACTTTCATGCATAATGCATAAACATATAAAACCAATAATTTGATGTCCACAAATTTTAAACATTGAAAAACATTGAAGAAACCGCAAACGGCTCGTTGTTTTGGCGTTCGCTATTTGTATCCAACCATCCAAACTCTATTGAAACGGGTCAAACCGGTTTAACCGGTTCAACATAAGCGGTCGAACCGCGGTTTAGGGGAAACCCCGCCGGTTCGATCTGGTTCGTATTTTTACAAAAAACAGGTCTAATTTGACCCGCCTTCTGCCCCGGGTCACGGTCCAACCGGTTGAACCGGCCGGGTCGACCCGGGTTTTAAAACATGGTTCGCACCTTCAAATTACATTTATAATCGTCTATTGCTTTATCAAATACGTTGATATTGGTTGCGTATGGATACATACATAGATGTACCTTGAGTTCCTTTTCGTGCCAACTCAGTTTCATGTTTTCATGTATATTCGTTAATCAATATCTATGATCTATATTAAAGAAGAGCTTGGTTGTTGCTGGTATGATTCCCTAAGAGCAAGTTTTTAGGAAGATTATTCAAATGCATAATAATCAAGTACATAAAAAATATTGTAGTAATTAAACCCCAAAAAAGTACATTGTGTTTGTCATGATGAAAGTGAAATTTAATGACTCATTCAAATCAAAGTTATCTTCAAATAATTCAAGAAACCAAGTCCACGAGCTTATGTTTTAAGCCTCAATACGAGTATATGTATCACATAGAAGTTACATTATTATGGTCTTTTGAACATATAGACAAGCCCATAATAATATGTTTGGAGTTCGTTATTAGAGAGTATCTAATGAAGATAATATACAATATTGAGAAAAATATCAAAAAAAACACAAGGCAATCTTACCGAGAAAAATATCAACAAAACACAAGGCAATCTAACTATCACTACAACAAAGCTGATGTAAGAAATTACAAAAGGAAGTAGATAATTACAAATAGTACATATTTTGGAAATATGAAATATCAGGTGTTTGATCCTTAGATGGATTAGTGTGTGGTGGATATGAATGAAGGATTGACTTGTAAGAAGTGGGATATTTGTGTTCTACTCTACAGGCATGAAGTCGATACAATGTGGGATAAGATACAAAAGTATAGGAGATTGTGGTTATCATTAGGACTTTCAAGTTAAGCACATGGAGTGGAATGTACATTTACAATATAGATCCTAGTGGAAGAAACATATGGACTAGGTTAAGTTGTATGATAGCATTAACTCCTACATAATATCACAAACATGTTCATTAATTTTTCACTTTATAAGTTTATATTTACTAAAATATACAAGCTAATAAGATGGTATTTTGAAATTATAGGTCGGCAGGGAAAAGAAAAAGAGAAACATGACAAAATATGGGGATATCAGCCAGGGTATAAAAGTCTCAACATGAAGTACCTGAGATTTACATCTAACAAGTTCCATAACAAAGGGCATAATTCCAGGAGTTGCAAAGGATAGGGTGGACAAGATCTAATGGGAAGGGGTACGAAGAACAGGTTAGGAAAAGGTCAAGGTGGATATGCAGTTAGCTGTTGGAAGTGTTTGGTCTTGGTTGTTTAGACAATGAGGACTTTTTTAGTATATTTGTCTTTGACTTTATGTTTATCGAGGTGGATATTCACTTTTTCATGTATTCTGTGATATCATAGTTTGATGAAAACAATATGATGATGTTTTGGTAGTTTATGTTGATCATACCAATGTAATGGTTTTATGTACATGTTTGGTAATTAAAATGCGTTGTTTAATCTTTGTCATGGTTGTTAACTCATTATAGTATTTTTGTTTTGATATGTATATTGCCATTTGTTATAGGGTTTCATGGAATTTTCATAACTATATTGCATTTTGGTTGTTTTTACTCTTTTTAATCTGTCATAAATACATTGCTATTTGTTTAAGTACAACGCCTTTTTTTATATGTTTAAATGACATTTAATTAGAACATTCTCAATTGTTACAACATTAAAAGACATTAGCATAACTGGTTACCCCATTTACCATTAGAAATCGACCATTTCAAATTCACCATAGGATTGACCCTTACAACACCGCACCATTGCGAAACTAACATAAGACACTACATAGACAAAACCCCAAATAAACCACATACTTCACCACTTTAACTTCAATGCAAAATAACAAATTAGTACACTATATCAAAAGTGAAATTTCCATTCTATTAAACTTCATTTGATGTTTACTCACATAAAATATGAAAAAAAAAATACACATAATAATAAAAAAGAACTTGAACAACATTACTTTCTAATTTTTTTTTTAAGGTGTCTTCAAGATTCATTTTTTAACGTAGCATATCGAATCACCTTCGTAGCCCTAACACCACATTGGGGGGAGGGGATCGAACCAACCAATGAACTTGCAATTTGGTACACTTTTGTAGAGTGATCATAACCTCCTTCTAGGATGGAGGGTTGTCCATAAGGTTACAACAACCGTAGGGGTTACACAATAACACAAAACTATCTTTTTTAGAGTGAGAGAGTTAGTGAAGAAGAGAAATGGCTGAAATCGTTAATTTACACTCCGCTTCCGAGTTGAAGCAAAGAAAAGAAGAGAAGATAAAAGAAAGTAAGGAGAGAAAATAAGAGAAAAGAAAAGAAAACAAATTTGTCTTTTTTGCTCCCGGGTCGGAGAGAAATGGAAAAAAAGTTAAATATTTTATTCTTTTTTTCAAATCTTCCCAAATCGGAAGGAAAGTTAGGAGGGAAAGTGATCATTCAATTTCCTTCTTTAATGAAACTTGGGAGCATCAATCTCTCTTACTTTCCTCTCATTTCCACCCATTTGCTTTCTTTTCTCTCCTTAAATTAAACTCGTGAACGGTGTGTTAGAGAATAATGGTTAATAAGGAAGAGGATGGACGTTAGGCATAATGCAAAGACGATTATAGCATTGTGTGAATGGCATATGGGTTTGACTAACGTCTAAAACAAGACAAAGTCAAGCAAAACGACAAGACAAACAATTTTTAAAACTACAAGGACCAAATGTATAAATCTTTTATAGTTACTCTCGTTAAATGGGTTTTGACCAAAGTATAATTTTGTTTATATAAATCATAATTGAGTAAATAAAATAATCTTAAAAAAAGAAATTATTTGAAGTCCATGATTTTAGATATGTTTCACTTTTTCTAGATAACTTTTTTTGTAGCTTGCTTTTAGTACGCTATAATGACATGTACTCAACATTGTTGGTACTTGTTAAAATCGGTACAAAAGTCATTCTTGTGATAAATACGTTCACATGGACCAATGTAAATACATTGTAGGTAGCAGTTGCATGAGCAGAAAAGGGAAAGAACATGGAGGACGATCACGGCATGCGACGGAGTGTGGAGGAGCTCCGGCAGACGTTTAAGAGCGGCAAAACTAGAGGCGTTGATTGGAGAAAATCACAGCTTCGAGCAATTCTCCGACTGATTGAGGAAAACAAAGATAACCTCTATAAGTTACTTCAATCCGAACTCGGAAAACACCCTGTTGAATCATATCGTGATGAAGTACGTCTTTATTAAACTCTAATCTTTTTATTATTAGCCAAAACTTTGAAATTTTTTAGCTGATTTACAAAAGTTATAGGCTCTTTTTGAGTATTTATTATGATTATGACATATTTGTGTTTTGATTTTGAGATTGATCTTGCTTTAGGATTGTAATGATATTGATACTGGAATCACACATAGTTTGAACAGTATAAAAAATGTTCGCAAATTTTTTATGTAAACAAGCTAGTGTCATGAATATTGAAGGAATAAAATAAATGATTTAATAATTAAATAATCAATGGTCAAAAACAAGTAATTAATTATGGATAGAAGTAGATGAACTTAAAGATGGGGTGTTTTGTCTGAATATATTTAATTTTTAATCTGACAGATTGGAATAGTGAAGAAATCAGTTGACCTGGCATTGAGTTGCATTGACCAATGGATGTCCCCAAAGAAGGTTTGCTTATTTCTTTTTGTGATTTTACTTAAATGGTTCTATGCATATGAATTATGTTACATGTATTTTACTATATTATATCATTCGTTAATCAAGCTTAATATTAACAATATGATTTATTTTGTTACAAATAATGTTTTTTGGCAGGGTTGGCTACCTCTGCTTTTCCTCCCAGCAAGTACGAAACTGTTGTCTGAACCACTTGGTGTCGTCCTCATCATTGGATCTTGGAACTTCCCCATTTGTAAGCAACATTTAGTGTGCATTTGGTATACCTACACAACATAACATGACATGACAGAACTGGACTGGACTGGACAAGTTTGCTAAAGTTATTTTGAACGACGACGACAAGGAGGGCATTCGTGTCTTTTCACCGACAAGAGATTGAAAGTGACTCTCTTACCACCTTTTTATATAGGACAAAAACAACTGCAAATTTTGTCTCATTAACATCAGTCCGTTTTCACTCTGTTGCATATCCCGTCTTATCCTGTTCTGTCAAGTCAAGCTATGTCATTTCCTATCATATCATGTTATGTTATGTCATATCATATCATATTTTGTAGAAACTTTATATCCTTAATGAATCAACAATATTGTCCTATTTTGTTCTGTCACGTCATCCTATAACATCTCCTATCATGTCACGTCCTGTTATGTTATGTCATGTCATGTTTTGTAGAAACTTTATTATGTTTTGTAGAAACTTTATAATCTAATGAATATTTTTATTTTTATTTATTTATTTATTTATTTATTTATTTATTTTTTTGTAGCATTGATATTGGACCCGTTGATAGGGGCAATATCAGCTGGAAACACAGTGATGCTAAAGCCATCTGAACTAGCCCCAAATTGTTCGTCTTATCTTGCCAAATTATTGCCAATTTACTTGGACTCTAAAGCCATTAAGGTTATAGAAGGTGGAAGGGAAGTAAGCAACCAACTTCTAGAGTATAAATGGGACAAAATATTCTTTACAGGTTTGTGCTATATAAAAACACGGACACAACATTTAATGGTAGCATTTCTATAAGGAAAAATAGAATTTTTTTATTATTTATTTATTTATTTATTTATTTATTTTTTCAATTAAGCTTGATTTTTGGTTTACTAATTTATAAAATTTTCAGGGAGTGTAAAAGTGGGAAAAGTTGTAATGGCTGCAGCTGCAAAGCACTTAACTCCAGTCACATTAGAGCTTGGAGGAAAATGTCCAGCCATCTTTGATTCCCTCCCTAATAACGCAGATATTAAGGTTGTATTTAGTTACTGAAAAACAATTTTCATTTTCCGTTTTCCTTTTTCAGATTTCGTTTTCCGTTTTCAGTTTTCATTGGAAAATTTAGAAAACGCGTTTAGTTTTTTTTTTTTTTTTATTATTTTTTTTTTCATTTTTTGTTTTAGAAAAGTAGAAAACGTGTTAAGATATGTATTTTTCTATCGGTTTTCATTTTTAGGAAAACGGTAGTGATGGTAGGGTGGGTGTGGGCGGGATGGTGGTGGATGTGGTGATGGGGGAAGGTGTTGGTGAGGGCTGCAGCGGTAGACAGTAGTGGTGTGGATGATGGCGGTGACGGTGGGTAGGGATGTGGTAATGTGGGGGTTTTAGCGTGGGGTGGGAATGAGTGTGTTTGTAATTTAGAAAAATTTTGGAATTAGAAAAACGTAGAAAACAATAATTATTAGTTTTCTAAAATTTTCCAAGTTCTTTGTAATTTTGGAAAACAGAAAATTTTCATTTTCCATGAAAATTTTAGAAAATTTGTTGAACTAAACGTATTTTCAAAATTCTTATTTTTCTTAAAAAAAATTTCTGGAAAACAGCCCATTTTTCCGCAACTAAACGCACCTAAGGTTTTACAATTTGTTTATTATAAATATGGCATCCTATCTTTACCTATGTATATTACAACATTGTGCTTTCATTTTTTTTTTTCTTTTCAAGACATATTCTACAAAATCTACACTATTATATCATTTTACTTTCACGTATTATTTATAATATCATTATACTTTGAAGGTGGCTACAAAAAGAGTTGCTAGTGGGAAATGGGGGGCATGTTGTGGACAAGCTTGCATAGGTGTTGATTATATGCTTGTGGAACAAAAATTTGCCACCACTCTGGTATTTTTGTCAAATTCTTTTGGGGTTAAATTAATACGATAAATAGCAATGTACTTTCATTTATATCTTCATTATAAAATTTGATTTATTTCTTCCTATTACAACATTGTACTTTGAAATTTATATCAAATTGTAACCATTTAATCCAAATACAAATTACAAAGCCACTTTCATTGCTATAACCAAATAGATTCTTTAAAGTACAATGGAAGTTAAATTTTTATGATCGAATGAAATGAAAATAAGATGTTATAATAAATAAATAAATGAAACTAGGTTGATATTTCTTACTACTTTATGCAATTTTGTTTTATGATGTTAGATTGAAGAACTGAAGAAGACGATTAAAACATTTTATGGTGATGATGTGAGAAACTTGAAAAATATGTCTAAAATCATCAACAAGTTCCATTTTGATAGATTGAGAAATCTTCTTGAAGATCCTGCTGTCGCAAATTGTATTGTTTATGGTGGTTCTTTCGATGAAAAGAATTTGTAATTGTCTTTCCTTTTTCTCATAAGTTATAATTAGCTTCATACTAAATTACATAAATAGTCCCTTTGGTTTATAACATTTTGTGGATATGGTCCATTACTTTTCCTTTAAACACTTTTTCCCTAAACCGTAGTTTCATCATGCTTTATGACATCCACAAAAGCTCGTCAACCACAGGGACGATTTTGTAATTTACTCTTTATTTTTTTATGACATTTTTTTGGGAAAATCAATCATGTGATTACAGAATCATTGAACCTACAATCCTGTTAGATCCTCCACTTAATGCAGAAATCATGAATGAAGAAATATTCGGCCCTTTGCTTCCAATTATCACTGTAAGAAATAATGCATAATCTTCCTTTTAACATTCTTGATTTGTCTCCTATACAAAAGACGAAAACACCCTCCAAAAAGTCGTGTTAATGTAAAATATTTCCTTGTTAATTATAACAGTTGGATAACATTAAAGAAAGCATTGAATTCATCAACTTAAAGCCAAAGCCTCTTGCCCTTTATGCATTCACAAAAAACGAAAATTTCAAGAAACAAATATTAACAGAAACGTCATCGGGAAGTGTGACTTTTAATGACACCATGATTCAGGTATATGTGCAAAATCTATATTTTTTTTCGATCAAAGTGAATGTAGTTAAATGACCGATTTACCCTTGTGTTTATGTTGTAGTTTGCTTGTGATGATTTACCATTTGGAGGGGTTGGGCAAAGTGGGTTTGGTAGGTACCATGGGAAATATTCTTTTGATGCATTTAGTCATGAAAAAGCAGTTTTGGAGAGAAGCTTTTATTTTGAGCTTGAACCAAGGCATCCACCATGGAATAATTTCAAATTGGAGTTTTTAAGGTTAGCATACAACTATGATTATGTTGGATTGGTGCTACTCCTTTTGGGATTGAAGAAGCCATTGAGTTCTTGAGACGAATATGGTGAAAGTGATATTTTTGGTTTCTATTAAATTATAAAGATTAAAAAAGCGTGTTAATGTATGAGATGAAAACTAACTTACAATCATGTATTTTTAAGTGTGTGTATTTTAAGTAATCATGTAATGTGTGACGAATGATCCATTTATGTGTGACGAATGATCCATTTTATGTATGCTAGATAATGCAACTATGTTGTTTTTTTGATAGAACTCAATTGGTTGATCTTTATTGATTAACTCAATCATTTGAGTATTATTGACAAACTGAGTTTGCTTAAATACACAAAATGGTTCTCACGAAATATGGAAAGTATATCTAATACAATTGTAGTCTAATATGAATATGGGATATGTGTCAATATCTAATACTTTTACATGTAAAGAATTGTAAGTATGTTGTTATTACATGTAAAGAAATATAAGAACATTGCTATTATTAAAAAAGGGTAAAAGTTTTAAAGTAAAAAATGATAAACCACACCATGTGGACACCCTATGCCAAACCTATCCCAAGCACATAACATTGGGTTAAATCAAAGAGAGCTAACAATATTTTGGACGTGCTGATATTTAAACAATAAATCTTTTATAAAATTCCATACCTCAACCAGTAGACTCCCATTGTGGGTGCAAAAAAGTTTCAAGTCGATATTGCTATTATTAGTGAAGAGTATAAGCGTGTTGCTATTATGTGTAAAGAAATAAAAGTATATTGTAATTACAAGTAAAAAGTAAAGTGAATTGATTATATTGGTTTATGTTATTATTTACAATTTGTCAAAGTATAAATGGAGTGTAAAAGGTTGCGGAATATTATAACTACGTGTTTACACGAGTTGATTAAAAAAAATTAAATATCAAAGTATAAACAATAAATATTTTTTAAAATAAAATTGCAAAATAAGGAAAGAAGAAATGTTTATTACTATCACATTTATTACATTTAATAGTTTACATATATAAATATAAATATTATATGACTTTTTAACTTTAAAAATTGAAAAACCAGAAAATTAACATATGGATATTATTTATTTTAAAAATATCACAAAATAAGTATCAAAACTTATAAAAGACAAACATGTGACACAATTGGTATGTAGATCTTGTAATGATTGTTGATGAAGTTTTAAGTAAATTTAAATTAGAATCTTAGAAAAGGTATTGTGTATTATTTTCAGTAAATTATTTGTTCTTTGGAATGTTTTTGTAAAAAAGAGTAAGTGAAGGGTTAATTTTGTAACTTTATCGATTATTCTTCAATTACACGGCTTTGATTGATTAAGAGGCGTACAGAGTACATGGAAGCGTTCTCCATTCTTTATCCCCCATTCAAACACTTGTGCTATACATTGACGTCGCCGTCGCCGTCGCGTAATCACCACCGTGTTCCAAATCTCCGACATCATGGTGGCGTTGGCCGTCGATCGGCCATGAGTTTACAGAGTCTTCGACGAATCACAACCGCTCTTAATCGATCTCATCGCAATCCAATTCAATTTTCAGTCAGAAGCACAAGTTATCTAGATCTAAGTATTGATTTCAATTTCAACATCACCATGGATGATTCTCATACTAAGAAAGAAGTCCAATCAGGTGATGGCTTGAACGTTGTTAAGGATACAAAGGAAACGAAAAAGTCGCCGGAGATCCCTCCGCCACCGGAGAAACCGTTGCCGGGAGATTGCTGTGGCAGTGGTTGTGTTCGCTGCGTATGGGACATATATTATGATGAGCTTGAAGAATATAACAAGCTTCTAAAGGGAGAATCCGATTCTTCAATCGGATCAAAGGTTTCTTAACATTATGCACAAATTAGTCGATTTTTGTCACATATAGATCTGTTTGATTTTCATGTATACAATTCAATTGGACATGTTTATTGTAATCTTATGAACTTCACTAGGTGCTATATAACTCGATGCATCTGAAAATACCAATCGGTTGGAGATAATTATTGAAACCCGTTGAATAATTCGATATAAATTCATGATCTTGACTCTTATATAGGCCAGTTAAGCAAAATCGAATTGCACAAGTTGATTTTTCAATTGCATTGTTCTAATTCGTAATGATTTCTTGAAGAATTTGGATATGATTGTTAACAATTTCATTGTTCTAATTCGTATATGGTGGCTCTTAGATGACCAATTTGTAATTGTATTTCTTTTATCTATGTTCTGCACTAACATTTGATTACTTATCCATCTCATAACACAGTTACGAACCAATTGATACTAACAATCTCTCAGATCAACCATTTTGAAAACAAGGGTAGAATCGTTCATAATTTGTCATTGGGAAAAATTGACCAAATTATAGCATCCAACTGCAACATATCTTGATTAAACTTCGCTTTCACCATGGTGTCTGCCCTGTTGTATTGTAATTCTCTCCAGATTGCATTAGAATTTCTACTTATTACAATGAGTGCTTCATTGAGAAGAAACACCCGGAAGCTCAACTAGATCAAGTGAAAGCTTCAAGCACCCATATAAGATTCTGATTCGATAGCTATGTTGCATAAAGGACATGCAATAGAGCTTCCAATTCTAAACCCTTCTCTTTTTGAGAGATAGGGGAATAAGCTACGAATATATATGTTGTCTTTGGCAAGGTTATTTCCTAGATTTACTATAGTTTCCCAACAAAACCCTTCTCTTTTTGCTCTCGAAGGAACGTTGAAACCCCATCCATCCCATATCGCCTTAATAACCTTATTCCAAAAGTTCATGTGTTTCTTGAATTGAATCGACATTAACACTTTCCTAGGAGTGCAACTCTATGTGCCTTTAGAGCCCCAATGTCAACTCCGTCGTCTTTTTTAGACTGAACTTTATCCCATTCTATCAATGACATCTTTATGTTATCTGAGGAACCACCCCAAAAGAACTAACATCTCAGTTTTTCGAGGGTTTTGATTATCTTAAACGGTGTCTTATATAGTGAAAATAGAAATGAACATAGACTTCCCAAGATAGCTTAGCATAATATCAATCAACCCTCAAAAGATAGTATATAAGCTTTCTATTTGGACCATTTTGTTTTGACTTTTCGCTCTAAGTTGATTCTAATGTACCGTTCTAGACACGCTCTCACCTCGTGGCATCCCTACATATATAAAGGGGAAATTACTAATTGAACAGTTCACGCTTCTCAAAAGCCACTCTAATTTCACGCTACTAACTCCTAGCCCAAAATCCTGTTTTTAACAATGTTGACTTTCAGTCCGGAGACCAATTCGAAGCAACATAGAATTCTAATAAGATTTTTGGCGTTTTGCATTGACCAGGAGCCGAGAATATGACATTGTCCGCATATTGAAGAACCGTTATTTTATTTGTGCTCAAATTTGAATCTCTTCATCACTTATAACGTATAGCCTGACCTACAACAATCACTTTTTACTGCTCTTATCTTGGACTCACGCCAAACAAGGGAAATGTCAGATGTAACTAGGGGTGAGCATTTAGACCAGACCAGATTGAATCGGAGCGGACGGCTCTTGGACCGAATCGGTTTTGCATAATTTTGTGGACCTTGGACCAAATTGATTTGAGTCTTACTGGGTTCGTGTCGAGGTCCGGTTTTTTCGATTCTTGTACCCATTGAACCAGTACAACTTTAGGTGCATACAGTACCACTTGTTATAATGAATACATTTTTGAGTTTGATACGATACAACTCGATAAAACTATAATTGTTAGTTTGATTGTTTGTTTTAGATAAAAAAAAAAAAAAAAATTGGTTACTTATACCAGTTGATCGAACTTTGAATCAACTTAATTAATTACATTCTCTATAATAGTATAACTTGTAAAATTAAATTTTCAAATAAAAACAACTAACATATAAATCAAGTTCACCGATAAAAGTTAACAATCTTAACACAAGCATACAAAAGTAATGACTGTAACACCAAAGCTCATAGTTTAAACTTTAAAATCAGTGCAACTAATAAATGTCATAATCTAATATTCCATTGGCATTTTCCCCATATCTTTGTCATCTAAATCTAACATATTTAAAGCTTATGTAATCTTTACAAAAATATGAAACCATAATGTTGTTAATATTTAATAAAAAGTAATAACTGTATCAAAATAGAACAAAAAATATAAAACCGCAAAGTACAAAAAATCATTCATCTTCTTGTAGATACCCCAATACTTATTGTATTTTGTCTTTATGTCCTTTACCATTTCGAGAAACATTGGTTTGGTTGACCAATTTCTTAGATATATGTCTTGAATTTTACCAAAGGTTTTGATGTGGCCGAAACAATTTATGTTTTTTGTCTTGTTTTTTTCAAAGAATGCCACAATATTCGTTACCATTTTGAAGTCAGAATTTTCCAGTACTCTACCGAGATCCTTATCATATGATGTATCTGTTAAAGATAAATAAAATTCAGAATTATAGTCTAAACAATAGTTGAAAACTGACAATTTTGATATCCCAACTTTGAAAGATTGTAATTCATTGAATATAACACTAAAAAAAGATAAAATTATAGTCTAAAATCATCTACAAACTCTAAATTACATGCTAGAAAAAACCGCATGTCAATCCGACTAAAAAACGAATGAGATGTGGTTGCTTAAAGATTTTCACAAAATACAAATGTTTAAAATTATAACTTAAAAGCTGAAATATTTCAACTTTGATATCTTAACTTTGAAGGATTATAATTCAATGAATATAAAATCAAAAACGACAAAATTATACTCTAAAATCATGTGCAAACTATAAATTATATGTTGGAAAAATCGTATGCCAATCCGAATTAAAATGAATGAGATATGTTTTCAAACATTCCAAAAATACAGTCTAAAAATTTCATCTTTAATCATTAGTAAAAACCATAAGTATCATTCATCATATAAAATAATAAATTGTGTATCTCAAAAATATCGTAACATCTGTCAATATATCAAAATCATATGTCAAAACATTATAGTAAATCCTCCCAGGCTAAAACGGTGTGGTGTGTGTTATGCAGTCATCCCAAGCTCTTCCCCTTACTAGCGGAAGTACCTGAAAACAAAATTGAAAATTGTAAGCACGAAGCTTAGTGAGTCTCCCAAACTACCACATACCATACACATAATCACATAAACATATAACACATAACTTGGGCCTAGCTCACTACATCGGGCGTAGCCCACTACATCGGGCCCCACCCGACATCGGACCGAAGTCCGGTATACATATACATATCAACAAGCATATAACATAAACACAGAACATAAACATATAAACATTCCTTAGGCTTGCCCCAACATCAGACCGAAGCCCAAATCATATAAACGTACACATGCAAGAATCATGAAGACATCAAGCATACAAACATTCCTTGGGCATTCCCCGACATCGGACCGACGTCTGGAAGCATATAACCTTCATCAGGATAACCCCGACATCGAACCTAAGTCTGGCATACACTAACATACATAAACGGGCCGGCATTGGTGCCTTCGACCTGTTCCTACTGGAGGAAAACTCACCTCTCAAAGCTGAATGTGAAATATCGCAGCGAGGAATCCGTAACTGCTGCTTTAACGACTCCCCATCTATTATTATCACAATAACAGATAATCATAATCTAGTAATCCTTCTTAGGGTAAAATGACCACTTTACCCTTAGTCAAAATCAACATTCTGGTCAAATTCAATGTTCTGGGTCGACTCAACTCGCCGATTTGATCCATCAACTCGCTGAGTTTTATAAATCAGGAAACTTGAAATTACGATCCAAATCGTCGAGTTATGCCCCTGACTCACCGAGTTCCCCTACTACTCGTAGACGTGATACAAAAAGTCAACTCATTGATTCCCTCCTCGGACCTGTCGAGTTCTACCTGGTACAGTTTCGGGACAAGTCGACTCAACTCGTCGAGTTCTTGTATGGATTCAGCGAATTCCTAGGTCTATTTGTGTAACACTCCAAATCAGGTACACCTTTGAACCCCTTGAAATGAACTAATTGGAAAAAATAGTCCCTCTCATACGTTGGGCGTACCTAATGGTACGCTTAGCGTAGTATCAGAGAAGGATAACGAAGGAGCCTTGCGTACGCGGGGCGAACGTAAGGGTACGCCATGCGTATGCAACAGAGGGCCAAAACCCTAATTTCCGGACTTAAGACCTATATATATATACACACCCTTAACTCATTTGAGCCTCACCCTAAACAACCTCATTCACCTTCAAATGTCTTTGGAAACCCTAATACCATTTGTGAGTGCATTTTGAGCATTAAGAGTGCTTTGTGGTCCTTTTTAGTGTTCATTAAAGGAGGAGAAGTTGTCAAGGAAGCTTGAAGTGTCATTTGGCTTCAAGAATCTGCACATAGTCGACCTTGAGAAGCTTTTGGAGGTATAAAGCTTGGACCTTGCCATCTAATTCATTTGATTTAGCTAGGGTTTTCTAGTTTTGTCCCTTTGGTTGATTTTGGACCTCCTCTTGTGAGTTAAGCAACTCCAGAGGATGGATATGAAAGATCTGAGGTCCCTTGGTCTTTTGTCAACATAAAAATGGAGTCTTGGTGAGTGTTTTGACCTCATGCATGGGTTAAGAACCTTAGAAAGGTCTTAATGGAGGTGTTGGGAACATATGAAGCATGCAAAGGCATAAAGTTGCCAACTTTATGCCCTAGGCCGTCTTAATAAGCTTAGATCTGACTTTTAGACATATAAGAATCGAGTATTAAGCACTTAATGGAAAAAGTTCTTAATTTATTTATACGCGGGGCGTAACCTAGTGTACGCTGTGCGTAAGTCCTCGAACCCCAGTACATTATACCAGGGTGGTACGCTATGCGTACGTATCAGAGATAGGCTTGGATTTGTTTTGGGCCTTTGAACCGTTAGGCCTCAAAGTGTTATTATATCTGGTTATATTTTGGGGATAGTGGGCCATATTATCTGTGGTGGGCCATGGATGCTATGATCGGGCTCTATTGGGCCATGAAGCCCATTAATGATTTATGTACATGGACTTTGGGCCCATTAGAAAGGAATGAATAGTTGGGTCTTAGGGAGGGACTTGATGTTTGGGTTCCCTTTGACTAAGTAAAGTCCTAAAATTGATTAATATTATTATTCAGCACGGGAGGTTATAGACTTTTAGGAGAGCAGCTTTCAGATTCGTCCGACAAAAGGTTATTCTCCTCACCATACCAATGGGTCTAAGGCACCAAGGCCGGTCCATTTTATGTTATGTGGTACACTAGCTGTGGTAGAGATATGTGGTATTATAGTTATCTTTATGCTAAGTTGTATCTTAGTGATTTTGTGATATTTGCATGAAAGACCATTGGGGGAACCCATGGCATCCTTATGTAGGGATGTGTGGTAGATATAGCTTTTATAACTAATGTTATATGGTAGAGATAGCTTATGGCTAACTTGATATGTTATGTGGTAGAGATAGCTTTATTGCAAATATGATATGTGTTATGTGGCTTGTGTGTGGGGGGTATTCTATGGGGAACTCACTAAGCATTAGCTTTTAGTTTGTGGATTTGTTTCAGGTACATATGATCCCAAAGGCAAGGGCAAGGCTTGATGGCGTGGTGTGCACTCTCATTGATTTTTTACGGGACACGCTGATGTTTTTAAATGAAGTTGTAATGAATGTGGATTTGAAAACAACTGTTCTGGATTTCATGGTTATTGGTAATGTATTTGATTAATGAAAAATGAAAAATTACTTTTGAAAATTTGGGTCGTTACATGTTGGCGTCAGAGCCTTGGTTTGAGGAATTTGGGCACACCCTCGGGTGTGTTTGAAATTAAACTAAGCAAATGGTAAAATTGTTTTCAAAAATAACATAAAAGGTTTTAAAGGAGATGAAAAGATGAGAGTGCAAAGCGCGTGATCAGCCGAGCCAAGTAAGTAGTTTCCCAATATGTTAGCCATGTTATACTGATATTTGAGCTTTGTTGATTATATGGAACTTGATTTGTGTATGCTTTTAAAATTGTATATGGTTAGGAGCTAATAGCCTCAGAATGATTGATTTTGCCTTATTTCCTATTCCTTGTCTTGTTGTGGTCGTAGAGTAGAATCTTTTATTCGAAAGTCTATTCGATCCTTTTCTGTGTATAATTTACATGCATAAAGACAACCTGACATGATTGGTTTGATTGATATTTGTATAGTAAATCTTAGGATAGCCTTAGATTGATGTATGCGGTAGTTGTGGAATATGGTTTATTTTTGGGATGAATTGGAGTTATCAGGTAGGGCATTGGGGAAAGGTACATGTAGGTGTATAAGGTAGTATTGGGCTTGTACTATTGAAAGCACAGGACCTGTACCCGAACCAATGTTAGATGTGACGACTTCAAGGAGGATCAGTGCGGGAAGATCCCTTATATGGAAATCTTGATCGTTATGATTTATGACATTTCAGTTTAGCATGGTTGTGACACGATTTGGAGCAGGGGGATCTGGATCGGAATTTGGATCCGAGGCAGGATCATGCGACACTACTGATATCATTGATGAGAGGTTGCACGAGCTTATCGCAACCGAGGTTACCAGGGGCATCCTTGACGCTACCCCAGTCATCTTTGGGATAGTAAAGGAGGTTATGATGGAGATTATGGAGGAGAGACTCAGGGCATTCAGGGTTGAGATTGCTAAGGGTCAGGTTGGGGCCCGAACTCCCTCATTCCAGGAGTTCAAGGCGTGTGGGATGTCAGAGTTTTTTGGGGTCAGGGACCCCATCGTTAGCCGACACTGGGTGGCGGATATCGAAAACTCCCAGTGCACGAGTTCTTGCCCGGATGCAGAAAAGGTTGGATTTGCTTCTTGCAAGTTTAGAGACATGGCCCGGGATTGGTGGGGTGAGGTTACTAGCTAGGTAGGAGTAGCCGGGGTGGCTGAGATGATGTGGGTCGAGTTTGTTAGGCGGTTTGATTTGGAGTTTGCACCACCGATTTACGTGCAACGGCTTGTGAGAGAGTTTCATGACCTTCAGCAGACCACCGAGACTGTGGCGGAGATCACCGCCAAGTTCCGGGAGCGAGCCTTGTTGATCCCACAGTACGCTACCGATGAGGACATGAGGAGGACACGGTATCATTCCATGTTGAGGGATGATATCCGGGAGTTTGTGAGCTTCACAGGGTGCAAAACCCTGAACCAGATGGTGGAGAAGGCCCGGGAGCGAGAGATGGAGTTAGACTTCCGTACCAAGCGGAAGCTTGAGTAGGTACATACAGTAGTGGCTTAGGCTAAAAAGCCTAAGAACTCGGATTCATCTAGTAGATGCCAGCAGGGCCGGGGCCAGTGCGCCAAGTGCAGTAAGCCGCATAGTATCACCTGTCAGGTGACAAGCTCGGGATGCTACGCATGTGGCCAGCAGGGCCACTTGAGCAGGGATTTCCCCAAGAAGGGATTGATTTGTTTTCACTGCAACCAAACCGGCCATAAGCGGGCCGATTGTACGAGGTTGCTGGTATGGGAGGAGTAGTGGCGACGCCCGTGCCCGCTACGATGAGGATTACCGATGGCCGTGCTATTAAGGCGGAGGCTCCAGCAGTGAAGAGTCGCGCCTTTCAGCTGACTACCGAGGAGGCTCGGGTAGCGCCATATGTTGTGGCTAGTACATATTTACTATTCTATGCTTTATGTTTATATGTATTGCTTATGTGTATGTTTCGTTTGTATAGGGACCTTTTTGGTCAATGGTACGTCAACTCATATTTTGTTTGATTCGGGTGCTACCCGATCGTTCGTGTCTCTTGCGCTTAGCAAAAAGTTACGGAACGCACCAAGAACTTTCGGTTCCCTGCTTGAGGTAGAGATTGCAGATGACCGCACTCTGATTGCTGCTAGGATGTATCGGGACTATGTCTTGAATGTTCTTAGCGAGAGGTTCTGCATTGATCTAGTTCCGATACCATTGCGAGGATTGAAGGTGATTACCAGGATGGACTGGTTGGGGGCCAATGGGGCCATGATTGATTGTGAGCGTTAGTTAGTGAGGGTTCGAACCCCAAGTGGGGGAGAACTGGTTATACACAGTGAGAGGGCCTCACAGGGGCCAACTCTCTGTTTGGCTACGAGGGCTAGGAGATTTCTGCAGCAGGGATGTACGGGATTCCTGACTTATATCTCAGATACGAGGGTTGAAACCACGATGGATGTGGGCATTGTGCCAGTTGTTTCGGGATGTTTTTCCCGAAGAGTTACCAGGAGTGCCTCCGGAGAGGCAGGTGGAGTTCCGCATCAACTTGGTGCCGGGTTTCGCTCTGATAGAAAAGGCACCATACTGGTAGGCACCACCTGAGATGCAGGAGTTATCTACGCAACTTCAGGAGCTACTAGACAGATGGTTCATCCGTCCGAGCAGTTCCCCGTGGGGAGCACCGATCCTGCTTGTGAAAAAGAAGGATGGATCACACAGGATGTGCATTGATTACTGGGAACTGAACAAAGTAACGGTGAAGAACCATTATCCACTGCTGAGGATTGATGATTTGTTTGATCAGCTGCAGGGTGCGTCTTGGTTTTCTACGATTGATCTTCGGCCAGGGTACCATCTGATGAGGATTTGGGATGAGGATATACTGAAGATGGATTTCAGGACTCGATATGGGAATTATGAGATTGTGGTGATGCCGTTTGGGCTCACCAATGCCCCCGCAACGTTCATGGATCTCATGAACTGGGTGTGTAGACTGATGCTAGATCAGTTAGGGATCGTTTTTATTGATGCTATTATGGTCTATTCTAAGACCAGGGACCAGCATGAGCAGTATTTGAGTGAAGTACTGGAGACCCTGAGGGCGGAGAAGCTTTATGCAATGTTCTCCAAGTGTGATTTATGGTTGCGGGAGGTGCAAATTTTGGGGCATATCATCAATCAAGAGGGCATTTCGGTTGATCCAAACAAGGTTGAGGCTGTGATGCGGTGGGAAGTACCGAAGAATGCATCAGAGATTCGTAGCTTCTTGGGTTTAGCGGGCTATTATTGGTGATTTATCTAGGATTTCTCCAAGATTGTTGTGCCATTGACCCGCTTAACCAAGAAGAATGTTATCTTTCGGTGGGGCACGGACCAACAGATGGCTTTTGAGACCCTAAGACGGAGGTTATGTGAGGCTCCGATCCTAGTACTCCCCGAGGGGTTAGTCGATTTTGTAGTGTACTGCAACACGTCAATTTTACGGTTAGGTGTGGTACTGATGCATAGGGGGCACGTGAATGCTTATGCCTCGAGACAGTTGAAGTCTCATGAGGCGAATTACCCCACTCATGACCTGGAGCTGGGGGCAGTGGTGTTTGCCCTCAAGATTTGGAGGCACTATTTGTATGGAGTACGGTGTGCCATCTATATTGATCACAAGAGTTTGAAGTATTTGATGGATCAGAAGAACCTCAACATGCGTAAAAGGAGGTGGTTGGATGTGCTGAAGGATTATGATTGTGAGATCCTATACCATCTAGGGAAGGACAACGTGGTGACCGATGCTTTGAGCTGCAAGACGTCAGGGTCCCTGATTGTAAACATTTGTATGAGGATGGCGGTGATATCTCCTTTATTGGATATGATTAAAGAGGACTAGGTTGAGGGAGTGAAGAAAGAGAATTGGAAGATAGAGAAAATCCGGTGACAATATCCTTTGTTTGTTAAGGATAGTTGTAGCCTCTTGATGCAGTGTGGCCGGGTGTGGGTACTGGTGACTGGGGGAGTAAGACAGAGGATATTAGAGGAGGCTCATAAGTCCAAGTTCTCGATACATCCTGGGGCTACAAAATTGTATAGAGACTTAAGACTGAGTTATTGGTGGCCCTGCATGAAGCGGGAGATCGCCTGGTTCGTGGAGCGGTGGTTGGCCTACAGGAAGGTCAAGGCTGAGCATCAATAGCCTCATGGCAAGCTGCAACCACTATCCATTCCCATGTGGAAATAGGAAGAGATCACTATGGACTTCATCACTAAGTTACCAAGGATGGATAAGGGCGTGGACGCCATTTAGGTGATCGTAGACAGATTGACGAAGAGTACCCACATCATTCCGATTTTCGAGGGTATATCCATGGAGAAGTTGGCGGATATTTATGTACGAGAGGTGGTGGCTAGGCACGGGGTGCCAGTATTGCTAGTCTTTGACAGAGATGTCAGGTTTACATCCAGGTTCTGGAAGACGTTCCACGAGGAACTGGGTACTCAGCTACATTTTAGTACGACGTATCACCCCCGACTGATATCTAGAGAGAGAGGACGATTTAGAAGGTGGAGGACATGCTTCGAGCATGTGTGTTGGATTTTGGAGGTAGTTGGGACACGTACCTCCCACTAGCAGAGTTTTCGTACAATAAAGTTACCATGATAGTCTTGACCGAGCTCCATTCGAGATGTTATACGGCCAGAGTTACCGGACCCCGGTTTATTGGGACGATGTTGGGCACCAGGTTATGGGGAGCATTAAAGTATTGCTCAAGACCATCGGGCTGATTCAGCATGTGTGCGACCGGCTGCGGGTTGCACCAAGCCGTCAGAAAATTTATGCTAACCGACGATGATTGGATCTTGAATTTCAAGTGGAGGATTTTGTGTTGCTAAAGGTGTCGCCCTGGAAGGGAACTATCAGGTTTCAGAAGAGGGGCAAGCTGGGGCCTCGGTTCATAGGCTCGTTTAGGATCACGGCCTAGGTGGGCATGGTGGGATATTGCTTGGATCTGCTAGAGGAGCTTAGCCATATTCACAACACCTTCCACGTGTCTCAGCTTCGGAAGTGTGTCACTAACGAGTCCGTAGTAATTTCATTGGAAAATATTCAGGTGGATGAGGGCCTGTACTAAATCGAGAGGTCGGAGGCTCTGAATGGACTTGGGAGCCGGATGAGGAGGAGATGCAGGAGCTTTATCCCGAACCAGCCTTTGAAACCCTTGAAAATGTATTAATCGGAAAAAATAGTCCCTCTCGTATGCTGGACGTACCTAAGGGTACGCTTAACGTACTATGGGAGAAGGATCACGATGGAGCCTTGCGTACGTGAGGCGTACGTAAGGGTACGCTGGGCGTACACAACAGCGGGCCAAAACTCTAATTTCCAGACTTAATGTAATGATCCAAAATTTAAGACCAAAAATTTCTTTTAATAAATCATTACTTAAAGTAAAGTCATCATTCCAAAACATAATATGAGTATAAGTTTTCAAAACACATGTTCATTATTAGAGTAAACATTCCCATGCTGTCTAATCTATGGTGTGTGCCATGCGATCACCCCGAGCTCTTCCCTCCGCTACCGGAAGTACCTGAAACCAAAACTGAAAACCGTAAGCATGAAGCTTAGTGAGGTCCCCACCCTACCACATACCATGCATAAACACACATTGCACATACTGGGCCACGCCCGCTACCTTGGGCCTCGCCCCCTACCTCGGGCATCGCTCGCTACAACGGCCCCGCCTGGCTTCGAGCCCCGCTCGGATACAGATCTGTTTTACTTAGGCCTCACCTGTAACAGGGCCTCGCCCACCAACAAATAATAACACATAAACATTTCACAACACATAACTAAACACATGCAACTGGTTCTGTCCTAAGGCCTCGCCTATCCTGGGCCTCGCCCATGTCCTGCTACTGATGAGTCATGGAACCCCATCCACGCTCCTAATGGTAGTGAGGTACGGGCCTAGCCCACTCTCACTCCTATTCTAGTTTGGGCCTCGCCCTGTTCTGCTACTAATGAGATATGGAACCCCATCCACACTCTGCTATTGGTGAGATACGAGACCTCGCCCACACTCACCTCCCTACCAGGCACATACATGTATCACACAGACAACAAGTATAATCTAGCATATAAACGAATCCTTGGGCACCCGCCCGCTATTACTGGACCTCGTCCTGAATATCATACTAGCATATTGTGCCTAGGGCTAACCCCCGGGTCTTCTACTCATAACTACACGGGCCGGCATTGTGGCCTTAGACCCATTCACACAAAGGGAAACTCACCTGCACTGGCTGAACTTGCTGATGATCTCACTAGCTGCTGCCCGACAACTCACGGAACTCCTGCTCCCCTTGCTCTCGAACTACCAATAAAAATGCAACATTGAGTCTAACTGACCCCCGAAATACAACCAAGTCAACCCTGGTCAAGGTCAAAGTCCTGGTAAAAGTCAGCCTTCCAGGTCAACACTACTGACTCGCCGAGTTCAAGATGATCAGATTCCTTCCATTTGCGACTCGACTCGCCGAGTCTGTCGATTTCTGAGTCCTGACCTGTCCAACTCACCGAGTCTCCACCCGACTCATTGATTCGAGTCTCAACTCGAAGGGTTTGGGGTTTCGTGGCCTGACTCACCGAGTCCAAGAACATACTCGCCGAGTACAAGGCAATCTTCATACGACTCGACGAGGTGTTCACCCCACTCGTCGAGTTTCTCCACAACTTCATGCTACTCGATGAGTCCCTTCAGTTCTCCTTACATGCAGAGGACTTTTGAGTCATGCATGGACTCCAAACTGTAGATCTACCCTTCCCAAGCCTATTCCTCATGCAAAGTTGAAAACTTTACGTGTAGAGAAGGAGATCTAGGCAAAATATGCCATAAACTAGGGTTTAAGGCCAAGGGGCTTCAAAATCAATTCAAGGGCTGATACTTTACGGGGTTTTAGATCAAAATACGCATGGATCTGAGGTAACAACCTCAGATCTGAACCCCTAGCTCGAAAGGTCACTCTTATGCCATGAATGCCCAAATACACACATAGATCTAGGTGCAAAGAAGGGAAAATAGCAGCTTGTTACCTCCAAGTAGAACACCACTGAAGTAAAATCTCGGATCTACACCTCCTCCTTTGAAGCAACCTTCTTGATCTTCAAGTTCCTTTCCCAAAGTTCCTTCCTCCAAGCTATAACCCTCAAATGATGGAAGCTCTCACGAAATCAAGGGTGTACTGGTTCTCTAGGGTGATATGGGGGCTGAGGGAGGGACATAACGCCCTTTAAATAGAGTACAACTCCCAGGATTAGGGTTTTCCTCGTTCAGAACAGACTCGCCGAGTCACCTTGTCCGACTCGCCGAGTCAGTCGCTCACCCCTCGACCCGGATCCCGCTCGGACTCGCCGAGTCCCTCCTTGGACTCGCCGAGTCTACCCTTAAAATTAGGGCTTTTCTTCCCTTTCTTGGCCTTCAAAACTTTGGGTGTTACACTTAAGACCTATATATACACCCTTAACTCAGGAGAGCAGCTTTCAGATTCGTCAGACAAAAGATGAGTTTTCTCACCATACCAATTAGTCTAAGACACCAAGGGCTACCCATTTTATGTTATGTGGTACACTAGCTATGGTAGAGATATGTGGTATGATAGTTAACTTTATGCTAAGTTTTATGTTAGTGATTTTGTGATATTTGCATGAAAGACCATGAGGGGAGCCCATGGCACTTAGATGTAAGACCATGTGGGGGAGCTTATGGTTGTCCGCCAGGGAAAGACCATCGGGGAGCCCATGTCACTTAGGTGTAAGACCATGTTGGGAAGCCCATGGCATCCTTTATGCAGGGATATGTGGTAGAGATAACTTTTATAGCTAATGCTATATGGTAGAGATAACTTATGGCTAACTTGATATGTTATTTGGTAGAGATAGCTTTATAGCTAATATGATATGTGTTACGTGCCTTGTGTGTGTGGGGTATGCTATGGGGAACTCACTAAGCATTAGCTTACAGTTTGTGGATTTGTTTCATGTATATATGAGCCCAAGGGCAAGGGGAAGGCTTGATGGCATGGCGTGCACTCTCTCACTAATGTTTTACGGGACACTCAGATGTTTTTAAATAAAGTTGTAATGAATGTGGATTTGAAAACAACTTTTTTGAATTTCTTGGTTATTGGTAATGTCTTTGGTTAATGAAAACTGAAAATTTTCTGTTGAAAATTTGGGTTGTTACAATTTGGGCCATTTTAACGGATTAAGCCCCTACTCTTCAGATCTAAGTTTCATACTTCTCATAAACATTGAAAATGTCCTTTTAAGGGTAGTGTTTCCAACTTTACCCGTTAATACCTTTAAATAATGGGTTTAGCCCAAACCCTAACTCTTTAGGACCTATATCTTGGTCTACAAGCCATCCATACTCCAAACTATAACATACAAACAGAGATCTACACCCTGAATACTACATGAACATGAAAAGCTTCCACCTTTCACTCCATGCATGGCCTTTTGGAGCTTAAAATGCCAAAATGATATCCTAGGGCTTGCATGGGGATTCCATTGTCATAAAGTTTGCACTTTTATGCCATGGTAACCCTCCGTGATTCCAGATCTGATAGTTCACTCACTTGGGACGTCCATATCCCAAAGGTCAAGCTTCTTGGACTAAAAACCCAATAAGAGGATGACAAAGTGATCTAAGATGCTACTAGGAAAGTTTGAGACTTGCTTACCAGAAATGATGAGGAAAAATGAAGTCTCTAGATATACTACCTTCTTCTTGAACCCCCAAGCTTCTCTTTCCTTCACAAGCTTCAAAAAAACACAAAGTTTTACTTACAAATAGCTCACAAGCTCACAAATACATTAGGGTTTCTGAATCTAGGGTTTGGGACTTGGAGGCTGGAAATCAGGCCAGAAAGTGGGGATTAAGATGCTTAAACAGGGTGCAAAACCCCTAAATTAGGGTTTCATTTTGGCAGCGCTACTTGTCGAGCCGAGGGCTCTCAACTCCTTGAGTAGGTTACTTAAAACCCTCATCAATTCTGGTTTCTACTCGATGAGTTTGGGACTCCCAACTCGTTGAGTTGCTATACAAAAATCAATAAATTTATAATTTATATGTGTATCACGAACCAGGCGTTACAATTCTCCCCAATTTGGCATAGACTTCATCCTTGAAGTCTTCTACGTCGAGAAACAACTCTGGGTAGTGCTCCCTTATCTCCTCCTGTCACAACTAGCAAATTAGGGTTAGATCTTTATCCGTGTACAAGATGATTCCTCCATGTAAACTTACAAGGACTCTGCTAGAAAAATTCAAACTACGACGCCCTTTAAGTTCATACTTTCATATATTGCGTTTCAAACCCAAAACTAGATCCAATAATCCAAGCCCAATAATTTTTGGGCCATAACCCATAAATTCTCAACCCAATACCCTTATTGGACCAAGACTTCCTTATTGGGCCCTATTGGCCTGATAACTCCTTCAACTGGTCTTTTTGCGCCGAAAATTTATATTTTTGTGGCCTTTGAACCCAAACACCAATTATTAAACCTTAATGGGTCAAGAACCCTTATTGTGCCACCTCTTGGGCCAAGGACCCCTATTGGGTCGGTTAGCCCACCTATATATAATAATAAAAAAAGTGAGAGAAAAAGAAAGTGGTGTTTTATGCATGTAACACCTCACCATTACACTTCATGCATCTAAGCTTATTGCCCATCCAATAAACATGGCATTGACATCACCTTTTAGAAATCAAATCCTACACCCTCGCCTCTCCTTCTCATTTCTCGGCCATACATACGCACAGACACTTCACAAATCTCACTCTCCTCACTAAATTATCAAGAAACATCCTCCTTATCCTCTCAAGCATTTTCCTCTTTATCCTCTCAAGCAATTTTGAGCTCTTCATCATCAAAGGTTGATTTTTAAGCTTCTTGGTAAGTTTACTTCACACTAAAGTTGTTTAACTCCATTCTATGCTAAGATCTTTCCTTAAAATCCACTTTATTTTCGGGTTTATGCTCTTAGATCCACCACCATTTTGAGATCTCACCAAAAACTCAAGCTAGGTTCAAAGTTCCATCTTCTTCTTCATCCAAATATCAAAAACCCCAAAGGTGAGCTTCATACCCCTTTTTTTTGTTTTTATAATGTTTTTGGGGTAGGATACAAGTGCTTTTGTGTTAGATCTATGTATATATGCATGTTTATGTGTTTAACTTTTATATCTTTATTAGAAAATGAAGTTTATCACTTGGATCTTCATAAAAACCTTGAGAAAAGTATGTTTTATCATGTATAAAACATGTAAATTTGTTGATCTAGGATTTATACACTTATAATAGCAAAAACAAATGTTGTGAACAAACTTGGATAATTTAAACTCAAAAATCAGCCCTTGACAGAAAATTTTTGGTCCAATCTCGAACTTTTTTGACCACCTTAATTGTAATATTTTTCAAATCTATTTTTCATGAAAAATTTTCAGGTTATTACCTTTAAAATGACTACTCTCACGTTTTCATACGATTTTTCTACAATTTTTTGCGAATTTTACAAAACTGTCTATCAGATTTGAAATAATTTAGGACCAGCATGTGAAGGTAAGCAACTTCACACTTGTTAGAGGCCATTAAAAATTATGAGAAAAAATGTGAACAAAGTAGACAAAATTTCCAAACTTCAAGAATTTACGGATCCAAATTTCTACTTATGATGATTTTTCTAAAAATTTTCCAACAACCAGGTCAGAAAAGCCAAAAACCAGAAAAATGTGTATTTTCACAAAAATCAAGCCAAAATGATATTTTTGACAAAAATGGGTTTAAAATATTATTTTTACCGAAAACTAGTCATAAATACAAGTTTTGAACAAAATAGAGACTAGAGTGTTATTTTTACTATGATTGGGCCTTAATTGAGGATTTGTGGCTTATTGGGCCAATAACATCATTTTTACAAAACAGTGGGCTTTTTATGTCAATTTTGTAAATAATCGAGCTAAAATAAACAGAACAATAACAAACGGGTTAAAAACGATATTCATATCCTTATTGGGCCTAGAAATAATATACATGTTTAGTTGGCTTTAGTGTCCTTTTGCATGTTTAGTGGGCCTTGGTCTCCGTTTGCATGTTTAGTGGGTCTTAGTCTCATTTTACATGTATATTGGGCCAAGGATGGACATTCATATTCCTTTTGAGCTTGGAAATAATAGACACATATAGTGGGCCTTAGTGGTCCACTTACATGTTTATTTGGTCTGGGAATGAGTTTATATGTGTTCATCTTTCTTTTTCCGAGTAAATTTTAATTAAGGATCTAGTGAGACCTGTCGGTTGACACCACTGAGCGTATGGTTGTAGCATGTAGTTATAATCAGAGTCTCCTGGAGGGAGAGTGAGAGTTTGTGTATAGATCTATACGGGGGTGACTCCCCCACACCTGAGCTATTCACTACAGTTAGACTAGTTCAGTCTAGGGTGACAAAATCTTCATCAAAACCGGCGCTTGGAAACTGCCATGACAGGCGATTTACTCACTATCATATATGGTTATAACGAATCATTTAGAGGAATTAACATTATAAGATTTACGGGAAACCATTCTATTTTCTTTTTGGATAAAACGGGAAAACTTTTTCTTGATAAAACAGTAATCTATACGCACTGGTACTCAACCACGGGGGTTGAGATTCCAGCATCAGCTATCGCAGACAACATCGGGTTGTCTAGAAATCATTCTCTTTCTATTTTTGTAAAAATTAACACACATGCATTAATATATGATCAGACACAAATATTCCAAACCATTTCTTTTTAGAAAATATCGGATTTTTGAAAGCACTGTGAAAATGATTCTAAAAGTAGAAAAACCATTTTTATTCAAAACTGCTTATGAACTCACCAACTTTTTAGTTGATGCTTTTCAAAACGACTTGTATTCTCAAGAATTCTAGTACCAGGTAATAAGCTTGACTATGAGGTCATGTGGTGCAACTTCAAGAAATTTTACTTTCTTACTTTTGTGTAACTGATGAACAAATTCAATATGTAAACTATGTAAGCATGTATCTTCAATGTATGATGTTGGGTTGTTATGTTTCATTCATATTCAATTGTTATGATACTACATACGAAGTCGTCCGCCCCGGACGTTTCCGCCGTCCAGGTTCGGGGGTGTGACACCTCCTCAAGCTCCCAACTCCACTTTGAGCCCTTACGGTGCTGCCACTGCACCTTCACTAACTCAACTCTTTTGTTCCCCAGCTCTTTTGTCTTCCGGTCGAGAATGGTTACCGGTCTCTTGATGTAGTTCAGGCCGTGGATCTGGATGCGCTCTGCTGGAAGATCCAAATGGTAAGCAACCCAGCCCACCCGAGCCAAAACCCTGAACGTATTGATGTATCTGGGGCCTAGCTTGCCCCGCTTCCTGAACCAGATGACACCTTTCCAAGGTGACAACTTTAGGAGGACGATGTCGCATACTTGAAACTCTTAGTAGTCTTGAGTACTACCATAGTACTCCCCATGACTCTCTGACCGACCTCACCCTAAAAAATTGGGGTCCTATACTTCCTCCCTTAGAGCATCTCGAAGGGAGGTCGGTCTATGCTAGCGTGGTAGTTGTTGTTATACGAAAATTCTACTAACGGAAGATACGTATCCCAACTGCCAACAAAATCCAAAACACATGCGCACAACATATCCTCGAGGGTTTGAATCGTCCTCTCGCTCTGCCCATCCATTTTAGGGTGCAAAGAGACGCTACAGTAGAGACAAGTACCCATCTCGTTGTGAAACCGCTTCCAAAATCTGGAAGTGAAATAAACGTCCCGGTCTGACATAATTGAAACCTGGACTCCATGTTGTGCACTACCTCATGTACGTAGATCTCGGCCAACTTCTCAGCCAATATACTCTCTTGGTCAACCGATCCACGATGACCCATATCGAATCTACTCCATGTGCGGTCCTGGGAAGCTTCGTGATGAAGTCCATAGTGATATCTTCCTATTTCCATACGGGAATGTCTAACAACTGCATCTTGCCATGTGGGCGCTGGTGTTCGGCCTTGAATTTCCTGTAAGTCAAGCATCGGTCTACGTACCAGGCTACATCCTGCTTCATGCAGGGCCACCAGTAATCAGGGCGAAGATCCCGATACATCTTCATCGCCCCAGGATGGATGGAGAACCTCGAAATCCATCAGAACCTGTCATACTCCACCCCAGTAAGGATCCCATACTCTTCCATGCAGGGTCAACAACCCACGACTGTCATAGTCAAATGAGACTACCTGACCTATGATCCGTTCACACTTCCGACGCTCCTCCTTTAAGCCCTCAAGCTGCGCCTCCCGGATCTATTCTAGAAATTAACTAATCACTATCATCCTCAAACATATGTCTTGAATTGGGGCCGCCACTACCTTACGACTCAGGGCATCTGCCACCATGTTGGCCTTGCCCGGGTAGTAAAGAATCTCACAGTCATTGTCCTTCACCACATCTAACCATCGATGCTGCCTCATGTTCAGATTCGACTGATCCATGAGGTACCTCAAGCTCTTGTGGTCCATGTAAATGGTACAACGAACCCCATAGAGGTAATGTTGTAAAATCTTGAGGGAGAAAACCACAGCCCCCAACTCTAAATCATGCGTCAGATAGTTTTCCTCGTGAGGCTTCAACTGCCTCGAAGTAGGGGTGTTGATCGGGTAAAATTTTCGGGTTTTGGGTAATTTGGGTTTTTTATATAAAAAAATTTACCCGTTATCCTACCCAAATTAAATTCGGGTAATTCGGGTATTACCCGATTTTTAATTTTTTTAATGGCACCTAAAAATAAATGTGATGAAATAAGTATGTCGTGCTAAACTTTGAACATTGAGATTTTTTACTCAATAATATTTGAGATATCAAGTATTCTTTCCAAACTTTTGATCTTGGATTGAATTTTTTTTTCTCTTTTTCTTGTGGAACTTGATCATTGGTTGACTTGTCAACTTCAATCATCTCATCTTCTACTTCAATATAGTCATCCATTGGTGACGAATACCAACGAAGAGCGGACGAGGTACGAGGGTTTTTTGACGTGGGGAAAATAGAACAAGCCTCAATGAGGGAAATTGAGATTTGGGAATTGGGAGGAACATATAAACTCATAAATGGACATTATTTGTTATATATATTTCGGGTAATCGGGTATACCCGAAACCCAAACAACTTACCCTTTACCCGACCCGAAAAAAATTCGGGCTACCCACTTACCGGAAAAAATTAACCCGATACCTGATTTACCCGACCTGATTTACCCGTTACCCGAAAAAATCGGGTGGGTAATTCAAGTAACGGGTATTTTTGACAGGGCTACCTCAAAGCGTAAGCTATCACGTGGCCCTGTTGCATCAATACTACACCCATGCCCATGATCAAAGCATCACAGTAAAATACAAAGTCATCGACGCCCTCTGGTAAACTCAGAATCAGTGCCTCGCAGAACAGTTTTCTAAGAGTATCGAAGGTCACCTGCTGCTCAGCCCCCAGTGGAATGTCACCGACTTCTTAGTTAGTCGGGTCAAAGGAACAACGATCTTTGAGAAATCCTGGATGAATCTCTGGTAATAACACGCTAAGCCGAGAAAACTTTGAATCTAAATTGGAGACCTCAAAACCTCCTACTGCATCACGGCCTCTATCTTAGCCGGATCAACCAAAATACATTTCTAGTTGACAAGGTGCCCCAGAAACTGCACCTCGCGCAACCAGAAGTCACACTTGCAATGGCTGGAGGAGGTTCTTCCAAATTCAAGAACCTGTGTACCAGGAGCATTGCTTAGAGTTCTTTGCCACAGTATCATTCCTGGGAGGGAATGATTTTTATAATCAAAATGTTTTAACTTTCTGCCTTGGAGGTGAATACCGTGAATGCAGTATGGCGGAGTTGGGCTGGAGACTGGGCATCTATGATGAAGCTGAGGTTATGACTGAAGCCTTTGGGATGTTTCTGGAGAATTGCCACAAAGATTTTTCGGATGGAACAAATGGTGGAACTTGGTGGAATACAATAGTAAATAGAGTCTACATTCCTTCTGTAGCTCAAGAGGGGAGCATACGGTTCCCCATTCATCGTTTAATTCACCGCTTGATTGCTAGCACAATAAACATGTGGAAAGATGATGACAAGGTCCCGAACCTTGATGTGTTTTATTTATGGTGCATCATAATGCCCAATACCTTTTGCAATCTACCATATTTCTTAGCTAGGTATTTGGGAGAGGGAGCGGTGAAGAATAGGGTAACTTCAAAAATAAATATGGGAATGTTTGTTACTCGATTAGCAAGGTCATATAGGGTTTTGGAAAAAGGAGTCGGGAGTATGTTAACTAGGATACCAACACCTCCGTTTAGTCTTATGCTTACAGGAGGGAAAGGATTGTTGAAGACTATGGTGGTGGTAACTTTGCTATCTCGGAGGATGAGGATGTGTTAGAACGAGGCAAAGGATCGTTTAAGAAGACCCACCGATAATCCCAGTGGATGATGAATTACTAATAGATTGGTACAATGTGGAGCTGAGACGGCACCAAGATGATATTCAGCAAGGTAGAAACTACAATTATATGGCTCTTGCCCATTTGATGAACCACATGCACATTCCATTGATGGTCGGACCCGGCTACTCGCACATTAGAAATCGGGAAGAAAGGTTCAATTCGAGAAGAATTAGAGCTGGGGTGAGCGGAGTTGGAGATGATGATGAGGAAGAAGATGAAAATTAGTTTATCCTTTTTAATTTTATTTGTGTGGTTTGCTTTAAGAAAATTTTATTTTTTTTGGTTTGTTTTGTTTATTTGGTTTGCTATTTGAACAACTAGTAAATAGGAATTTTAGGTTGTTTTCCTTTTTATATCACTTGTGTGTTGTTTTGATCTTTTCAGAATTAGGATGAGGGTATGAATGCAAGAGTATAGAGCGTGAGGGAATAATGTGAAGAGTCGAGTCTATACAAGAAGATAGGAGTTTTGAGTTCGGTATCGAGTCCGATAATTAGATGGGTTAAAGAGTACATTTTACTGAAGGAAGACAAGTGGGAGTATTGCCTTAATAATCTCCTTAAATTCCAGAATGAACCTGAAGTAGAAAAAGAGTTTTTGTCCAAACAGTGCAGACTCGTTGAGTCCATATCCTCAACTCGGCGAATCCAAGTTTAAAAACCCGATTATTCTGCTAGTTACGCTGCAACTCGGCGAGTCTGTAATGCCCGTGTTTCTGGGCTAGGCACTAATGATGATGTAATAGTTAAGGCCAACCTTTGTGACTTGTTTTGAAATAATAAAGATGTATTATTTGATTATTATGTGTTTTATGCTTAATTATTATAATTTAATAAGTTAAGGGTAAAAATAAGAGTCAAAAATAAATGTTAGATAAAGCCGGTATCTATGAAGAAAGTTGTAATGGTTGAAACAAGGATTACAGAGATATAAAGAATATCGAAATCTAAGTTATAACAAAGAAATTATAACCTGTCGAAGTTTCGTGACAAAACTGGCACGACACCCTAATCCGACTGGGCTCACGATGTGAGCAGTAATTCTCACGACGTGAGGAGTCAAAATGCCACATTTCGAAGCTAGAAGACGCATGGCAAGTCTAGGGAGTGATAATTCAAAAGCTTACAACGTGAGCAAGGATTTCTCATGACGTAAGGAGTCAAAATGGCACATTTCGAAGCTAGAAGACACATGTAACGTCTAGGGAGTGATAAGTCAAAAGCTCATGATGTGAGCAAGGATTTCTCACGATGTGAGGAGTCAAAACGCCACATTTCAAAGCTAGGAAAGCATAACGGGTCTACGTAGTGAGCAGGATCGAGGTCATGATGTGAGCATGCTTGGCTCATGACGTGAGAGACCAAAAATCACCCTATAAATAGCATGCAAGGCTTTCCAGAAATGGTTGCTAATTCTCTCACTCTTTCACTTTCTAT
The DNA here is from genome assembly GCF_052625555.1 of Lactuca saligna. Lineage (NCBI taxonomy): Eukaryota > Viridiplantae > Streptophyta > Magnoliopsida > Asterales > Asteraceae > Lactuca > Lactuca saligna. The sequence continues at coordinate 279,348,572 of NC_136420.1, forward strand.
ACCCTCTGTAGCCCTCTTAAAACACCCCGAAGCCTCGGGAACACCCATAAACCGGAAGAAAGCCCAGAGCCCCGAAAATCCCAATAAAAAGAGTTTTCAAATCGAAACTCTGCCCACATGAAGCCCGATTTTTGGGAAAACATCTTGGTTTCATCAAAAAAAGATTATTTTAAAGAGAAGACGTGCTGCCCAATCTTTATTAAAACAAGTGAGTATGTAGTTGCTTTCATCTTACACATAGATATGAAGTATTTTCTACAAAGTACGTGCTTTGTGTATATTTATTGTTTATATATTTGAGATGGGTGTTGAATGAATATTTTATACAGGTTTTAAAATGATTTAAACTCGATATGTATTTTTATCTACAAATATGTTGGGTATAACATGGGTAGATGAAATAGTTGGTGTGTGTGTGTTAAAATGATGAGAGGCCTCAATGTCGATCTTGTGGTTGTTGTTGTAGTCATCTCGCTGAGTATAGATGACGACCACGGACATTTCTAGACAGTCCAGTGGAATGCTAGCAGGCTCACAACCTGTAGGTGTTGGTGAACTATATTTTTGCTGGTGTACTCCATCCCCCTCAAGGTTCCCTTAAAGACATGTATGATAGAGGAATCCCCTTAGCAGCAGCGTCCATCCCGATGATGATCCTTATGCTAGGTCCCTTGTGATAGGTGTTTAGGGACGTAAAGTGAGGATAACGGGAACGGGTAATAAGGGGTAACAGGTATGGGTCAGGTCATAGGACACTAAATTAATGCACGGTTTTCTAGTACAAAACATACGTTTCAAATCAGAACTTCTGGTATACAAAACTAGAAACTTACCAGTAAAGGGTTTAATCCATTTTATTAAACCAGTATAACTTAAAGGACCTTAGGTAATTAATTCTATAATACCTTAGTTTATACATCAGGCTTATATATAATTACTACCCGATAGATAGTTAGATGCGTGTCTTCAGCCTTATTTCCCATTCCTTGTTTGGTTATGGACTTAGAGCAGACTCACACAATTAACTATCTATTCAATATTAGATTATTATATAGCTAGTATAAACTAAATAACTATAGAAGGAACCATTGTGGTTACTATATATATTATAAGAAATAAGGGTTTTCTTAAAGGATCTTTTCATCAAATATAAAGGAACTATTACAGTTAACTCCTTGAGTACCAAGTGCTTAAACCACGGTTATATACAACAAGGATCTAACAACCAATGGGATGTGTGCCATCCGCCTCATTCCTTGTTCCTTGTTTGGTTGTGGGTTTAGGGCAGATACACACAATCGTTTGTTTGTTTACTCTGAGTTTTATATAACTTGCATCCATTTAGTACTCATAGAAAGGATTGTAGAGTCATTTTTACTTACCGTTCAACAAAGCATGAAATATAGGATTTTCTGGAGGAACAGACGAACTTTTCTAAACAAAACTTACAACTTACTATAATTTACCAAGCTTTCTACAACATAATTACATCACTAAAATCTTATGAATTCACCAGATTAATTGCTAATCAACTCTTTCAAAATAACTTGTATTTGCAGGAAACTAGTAGGCAGGTACTCGCACCGGGAATTCAGAAGATGGAGCATAATAGCTCAATGTCTTATTTTGTTTTTTACATATGTATTCTATGTTTTTTGAACACACACATTGTAAACACTTTCTTGCTAATGAAATGGTTGTTTATTACTTGGATTACTATGATGCATTTGTGATACTAAACATGATGCCCTCTACCCCCGAACGTTTCTGTCGTTCCGGTTTTAGGGTGTGACATATTTCCATAGAGAAATTGACTGAGATTTACATCAGGGAGGTTGTGGCACGTCATGGGGTTTCGGTTTTGGTGGTTTCTTAAAGTGATGTCCAGTTTACTACCGAGTTTTGGAAGAGGTTTCATGATGAGTTGGACACTTGTCTCTATTTCAGCACAACATTTCATCCACAAACCGATGGTGTCAGCGGACTATTTAGCCCCTAAAGGATATGTTGCGGGCGTGTATATTGGATTTCGGTGGGAGTTGAGATACGTATCTTCTATTAGCAGAATTTTCGTAAAACAATAGTTATCAAGTCGGCATTGATCACCCCCACCCCTTTCGAGATGCTCTACTGAGGAAGTGTAGGACCCTAATTTATTGGGGCAAGGTTAGTCAACGGGTAATGGGGTGTACTGGTACTCAAGACCACTGAGCTAGTTCAACAGGTTTAGAGCAGGCTCCAGACAGCTCAAAGTCAACAAAAGATTTATTCTGACAGGTGCCAATCAAATTTAGAGTTCCAGCTGGGTGATATGGTTCTCATGAAGGTGTCACCTTGGAAAGGTGTCAGCTAGTTCAGGAAGCGGCGCAAATTGGGCCCTATGTATATTGGTCCTTTTAGGGTTTTGGCCCGGGTGAGCCGGGTTGCTTATCGTTTGGATCTTCTGGATGAGCTTAGTCAGATTCATAGCACGTTCCATGTCTCTCAGCCGCGGAAGTGCTTAGTGTTTGATTTCGTAGTGGTACCATTAGAGGATATTTAGGTCGATGACTGCCTGAATTATATTGAGAGACTGGTGGCAATTCTAGATCGGAAGACGAAAAGCTTGAGGAACAAGGTTATAGGGTTGGGAAGGTGCAATGGCAGCACCGAAAGGGTTTTATTGGACTTGGGAGTTGAAGGATGAGATGAGGGAGAACTATCTAGAGTTATTCGGGGTAGCGGACTTCGAGGACAAAGTCTGATTAAAGTGGGGGAGAATTCTAACACTTGGATTTGGGTATGTTCCTTTTTAGCCCTTTGTAACTAGTTATTGCACTTTTGGTCCTTGGGGTAGTACGTAGGGCATATCACTGGGTACACTTAACGTACTAGTTATGAAGCTAGTACGCAGGGCGTACCACATGGTACGCTGAACGTACTATTTGGTTTTTTATAGCGGGACCGTGGCCTCCTACGCTGGTCGTACGAGGGTTTAATGAAACCCTAATTTTAGGGTGTTGCAACCTATATAAACTCCTTAAGTCCCTGGGGATGGCCTCTTTACCAGCCTCCATACCCCCTAAACCCTAAATTTTGACCCTTAGCCATAATTTGGTGTCCTTGAGCTCTTGAGAAGAAGTTGGTGCTTATTTTGCTCATTTTGATGGCATAGAAAAAGGTTGAAGATGCATTGCATAGTGTGAAGCTTATCGATCCAGAATCATCACTCCTTTTTCAAGCCTTTTGAGGTATAAAGCTCATACCTTGTCTACTCTTTGCTTAGATCTTTTCATGGTATGGTTTTATGCATCTTTGTCCCTTTTTGGTTGGTCTTCATGGGTTAAGGCCATTTTAGATGCTAAATCTTGTAGATCTAGATGTTTGGAGGACTGCCTATGCTTAAACATGCAAACTTTATGGTGTTTATGGTCTCATGCATGCGTTAAGTCATTTATTAAGCTCTTTCGAGCTTTAAGAGTCTCATCAAGCCATGCATGCACGTAAAGTTGGCAACTTTACATGATAAACCATCTTAAGGAAGTCAGATCTGAGTTTGGATGGATGTCTTAAACGATTAAGAGCAGGAAAATGAAAGTTGGCCGTATGGGAGGAATACGTTGGGCGTACAAGTAGGTATGCTTAACGTATAAGCCCTATAGCGAGTATGTTGTGCGTACATGATGAGTACGCCCCTTGTACTCCTCAGGTTAGCTTTTGGATGTTTGGGCTATATTTAGACTTAGATGCTTAGGGCCTTGTTGGGTCATCATGTTTTTGGGCGATGCATGTTTGGGTTCTCTTGGAAAAGGCCCATGAAAGGGATTGGGCCCAATTTGGAAGATTGGGCCATGATTGGGGATTGGATAATTAATTTGACATTGGTTCTTTCTGATGGTAGGTTTGGGCCTTAGTCTTGTTCATGCTAGGTAAGGAGTAAAATAGTCTTTTTACCATAATTTTTGGATTGTTGGTTATGGATTGGAATCCAATTATTAATCAGATGTCTTTGGTATTGATAGCGTTAGGATTTTAGTAGGCTAGCAGGCAGAGATCCTTTCTGTCAGATTCGACAATGCGAGGTGAGTTTCCTCACTGTGTTTAGCGGGTCAAAGGCACCAATGCTGGCCCATTATTTTGTTATGTTAGGATACTAGATGCTTGTGTGACTCTTGTATGTGTTATGTACTCTTATGCATATCGGGAAGGGCCCGATGACTATTTTTTATGCCATGTGTATGTGTTTATATATTATATATTTATATGTATGTCGGGTGGGCCCCGACCTGTATACCCTACAGTGTTAGATATCGGGCGGGGCCTAATGCCGGGCGAGGCCCGATGACCGGCGATGCCCAATATATGTTTATTATGTATGATATGTGGTATCTTGGGGAACTCAATAAGCTTTGTGCTTATGGTTTTCAGTTTATATTTTAGGTACTTCTAGTTCCAAAGATAAGAGCTTGAGATGATTGCAAAACACACAACACTCGATTCCATATTTTGTATTTTACTCTGATGTTGGTGATGTATTGATACATTTAATAACTTTGGTTTTATGATAATGATATGGTTTGATGTTTATTAAACTAAAAATGAAAAAATTTATGGTCTTATTTTTGGGACGTTACATTATAAACCCATAACTGAAATCTAAAAGCATACACACTCGTGAACTCGAATCTGAAATGGAGTTCATACAAGAAATATGGGATTTCTGGGTTTCTAATGATGAATCTGAAATGGAGTTCATACAAGAAATTGAACTTTGGAATTTTTGGGTTTTTGATGAACGAACTTGATCTGGTTTTCCTATTTCAGATTAAGAACACAAACTGAAACTCATTTTGAAATCGGAGTGTGTTTCTTCTCGAAAATGGATTTCAGATATGGGTTTCTTAAAAAAAAAAACAATGAGTTTCCTTTTGGAAAATGGACTTCATATCTACTATAGATGTGTTCTTCAAAACTTGATTTATGATTTTATCTAGTTTGACTCTAAAACTCTATTTCTGGAATTGAAGTGGTTGAATGATTTGGGTTGAAGAATTTTTGGGTCGAAAGGTTGAACATGATTTCCGAGTTCAAGCGATTGATGAGCAAAAACACCACGAATTTGGAACAAAATCGCATATGGAGGAAATAACATCGGAAAATCGAGTTTGACCGAAGAAGATGACCGGAAGATTTATGTTTGGCCGGAAGAAACGCCGAAAACCTCCAAAACCCACTATTACCTGTCATATTGATATAATATACACATTTCAACAAGTTCAAGGGTTAGTAAAGCACGAAAAATAATTTTGGTGACCAAAAGCTAAAATACGTCACTAGCTCAAGTCATTATCCCTTGGAATTAAGGAGTCGGCTGAAAAATTTTCATTCAAATTGCTAGCTAATTTTACCTACTTTCAAGTGTATTAACATATCCAAAAAATATATAAATTTAATTCGTTTTTTATTAGTCTATTTCTGTTTGAGAAAATATGTAGCTAGTTGATTATTCTCGTGAACACTCACTTAACTTGTGAAAACTATTATCTAGTCAAGTTTAATTCCGCATTTTCATTTTAGCAAATTATAATATATATACTTGTTAAACCAAAGATCACCTAGTACCTATTCAGTCACACTACCATCTACAATCAATTAGAAGAAAACATGTATTTCAATATACGTTATCCTCTACGTATAACTCTTCATGTCTTCACCAGATAGGAGCATTATATTAATTTAAGATTGTGGAAGCTCATTCGAATAAAAAAGGAGCTGTGTATATGCTTGGCCTCCAGATCAACTTTCGACCACTGATTATTCCCTCTTGCTTATTTGTAAACGTTGAATTAACTTCCCAATGTAGTGATTTCAGTAGTTTCTCAATTTCCATTATCATGCTGGACTCATCCCGAGCGATCAAATTTCCACCTGGTCTTAAAATTCTATCAACTTCTGCCATTACAGATTTAATCTTGCACCTACATAAACATATCAGAGTTCATGTAATAACCGGTTAACTTACCTATGCAAAATTTATCAACTGAAATCACCTGTTTTTCAGGTTGGAAAACAGATAGTCTGCATGGAGAAGATCATAAGTTCGAGGATATGTGCTAAAAGACTCACACCAATCATGATAAATACCAAAGAGACCCCTCTCAAATATTAACGGGAGCGTATCAGGAGAATCTATGTTCACGACATTTAGTACCCATAAATTTAGGTCCTTAACTGCTGCAGCGAACCTGTAAACATTGGTTAAATACTTCGGGATTGATCATCGATCACAGGAATAGGCAAGTTTCAAAGACGAGTGATTGGTCTTAACACTTACCCACCATACGTAGCTCTCATGTCCATAACATTTCGTAAACTGGACCAGTTAATCCCAAGCTTACTCATATATGATTTGCTAATCACCTGTTTCCAATGCTCATAATCAGCTATAAAGTCGTTTGCTGTTCGTTTTCCAGAAATCACGATCTGGGATTCATTTAACCAGTACGGAGGCTTTTGAACTCGGTCTGGCCATTCCTCAGGCCAATGTGAACCTCTGTATGTCTCCCCCATCGGCACCTCGTGCATGCATGCATGTAGAGATTCGTGCCTAAGAAACATAACATAATTCCAGATCATGTGAGTTTAAGTTTGACATTACTCCGTCTGATTATCCAAAATAAGATGCATTAACTTCAAAAGTGAAGTCATACCAGGCAGCATCGGGATCGTCATTGAGTTCACACATGGGAGGTTGCTGCTTCTTTCTTATATCATAGCATTCGTTTGAGTCAGGTTTGTGGTAGATCGCGACACTAATTGCATTTAGTTTGTCCTTCTTGATGGTGACAAGCTTCCAGCACATTGCGACCGTTAAAGCAGACATCTCTAAGTGTAGGGTTAGGATATTTATTGAAGTTATTTCAGGATTGGAAAATTTCTCTTTATTGCATATTGGATAAATAAATAGAAATTACAAACATTATATAGATATTACAACATCATATAATTACATGTGCAATGTTAGAGTGTTATTTGGGATTGACAATCTGAGTGAGTTTATAATCCGACCAGATCAAAGAAAAAATTTTGAATGATGAAATGGAAGGGATGAGTGTTTGGGATTGGTCCAATCGTTGCTAGGTTTTTATTTATTTATTTATATTTTTGTTTTTCATTATAAATATTTAGCTAGGATTCCTAGTGTATCATTTACAAAACAGTTCAATAATAAAAGTGATATGTGGTTCTTCCTCAAAGAGCCGTCTCAAAAGCTATTTGGTGAATATGTCAGCTACTTGAAGCTTAGTAGAAACAAACTTTGTGGATTAGTAGCACAAACCTTGTGGAAGTTTTTTCAGAAGATACCAACTCAGATACAAAGTGATAATCTATATGAATGTCTTTGGTTCTGCGTGTAATCAGATTTTGACAAAGAAAAATGGCATTTTGAGTTTCACATAATAAAATGGGACGATCCGCAGGCATTACATTGAGGTCACAAAGTAGATGGGTTAGCCAAATAATTTGTACAGCCTCGTTTGCCATTGCACTTTGCCATTGCACGATATTCAGATTCATAAATAGAGTGTTATAATGTAGGTTGATAGAATAACCGTAGGTAAAGCGACGAGTCTCGATGCAACAGGCCCAGTCGGCATTAGAGTAGACGACCAACAATGACTTTGTTGAGCAAGAGAAGTTTAAGTTGTAACTAATGCTGCCCTTAACATAACTTAAAATTCGTTTAACCAATTGAAAATGATTAGTTGTTGGAGAATGAAGGAATTGATTGGCTTATTTGACAACATAAGACATATCTAGGCGAGCGAAAGTGAGATATTTAAGAGCTTAAACCAAAGACTGGTAATAAGTAGGTTCTAAGAATGGTATGCATGTACTCTAGAATACATCTTTCGTACAAAGAAGAGTAGAAATTGGTTTAGGTGTTGTTTATTTATTCACAAAAGCCACTTTTGACCACTTTTTGTTACGCCGCATACCACTTGACCTTTCACAGTTGTTTGTTTTTTTATAAGACTTCTAACTTAAAAACTGTTGCGTATGTGTTGCGTGGCGCATCACTGGACCATCATCTTTAAACCACTTACCACTTACTTTAAGTTATATCATCCAACTTAGATGTATTTTTATTTTTATTTCAACAACATTATTATGTTAATATATTTTACATAATTTCAAAACCATTTGATAAATTTCATATAAATGATTTTTGTTTTATATAGTCTATAACTAAAAATTAATAGATTATAAAGTTAATGATTAAAATTATCAGATTTATTGAAGTTAATCGGAAAATAATCACTGTCTTCAAATTTTTAATAAAAATGAACATGTTTTTAGCTAAATTAACAATTTTATTTATTGTTATTTAGCAAATATTATGTTTAATTCTTTATATAAACTTCTTTAAAAATCATATCATCACAATGACCTTTATATTTGATTTGCATATGATTAAACTAAATAAATTTTTTCTTTAGATTTATTTTGAACTATTGTATAGTTAATTTCAGTTTATTGCAGCAGTCTGCAAAGATTAAAAAACAAACAAATTTCTTTCTTACAAATTGCAACTGTTTGATCCACCTCTTCTACTGCAGATGGTTGTAGATGTGTTCTGCAGACTTCAACCGTTTTCACTTCTAAAAAACAAACATCACCTCAGTATCAAGAAGATCAACCTGATTAATATATCATGACCTTTGCTCAATAATAGCACACAATCACTCGTATAAACCTTCAAGTCTCAATAGATATGTAATTTCCCTAAATCTCTAATAGTGAATTCTTGATGTAGACGTTCAAAGTAGCGATGTATAACAGACTCATTCTTATAGGTAAGTATGATATCACCAACATATACTAATAAGTAAAGTTTACAACATCCATGCTGAAGATGAACAAGGAGGTATCAGAACGAGTACACATAAAACCTTATTGCACCAAAAAATACAAAGACGTTGAAACCATGCATCGGGGGCTTTTTTTAGTCCATATAAAGCCTTATTCGAACGAAAAACATAATCAGGATGCAAGAATCCTCAAAACCTGATGGTTGCTCCATAAAAGCAATATTCGTCATATGCCCATTCTAAAAAGTATTTTTTACGTCAAACTGATGAATAATCCATCAATTTTAACAAAAAATAGAGTACCATTCGAATAGTTGTGTCTTTGACAACTGGACTAACGGTGTGTGAGAAAATCAAAATCTGGAATATTAGAAAACCTATGTGCCAAAAGATGTGCTTTATATCGATCAACTGAGCCACCTGACTTATATTTGGTTCTAAAAAGTCATTTTGAGCCAAGAGTATTAGAGTGCTTGGGACATGGAAATATAGTACATGTTTTGTGTTAATAAGTTACCTTTAATACCTCATGTATTGCATCGCACCAATGTTGATTCCTAGAGGCAGATTTAAAACCTTTAGGATTAAGGGGTGCAAGTAGAGAATGGAGAAGACTAGTAGGATCAACTGCTAAAAGATTCATTACATGTTTAGGCTTGATGACACATGCTTAAAAAACAAGTAACCATGATAGGAGACGGAGTATCAGGAGTAACCGAAGGTGCTGTTGGTAAAACAACTACTGGTGGAGGTGAGTTTGGAATTATTAATGCATTTTTAAATAGAGGATCCATTATAGTCACTTGTGGTGACAATATCAGCAGAAGGCGATAGGGGTTAATCGTTGTTGGATATATTTGTGTTGCGTCTTGGGCTAAGTATTTTGTATCCAGATTGGGCCTATCCATCCGTGTCTATCTAGATTAGTTACGTAGTTATCTGGATTAATTGTTAGGGTTATAGTATATATATGCATGCATGTATGTGTATATTGATAAGTTTTTCATTACGTTGATTTCTGTAACCCTAAACGCCTCTACAGATTGAAGTTCTTTATTGAGCTCTTCTGAGGTGTTATTGCATTAATCATTCGACATATTCAGCGCAATACTTGTGTTCTTATTACGTTCTTATTTTGTATCTTGCTTAAAATCATACGATCCTAAAAGAACTTTGTTCTAACAATTGGTATCAGAGCAGGAGACTGTGTGATTAATACACATTCCTTCTGTATACATAATTCGTTAGGGTTTCCGCTTTTATCGTATAAATAGAAGTCGTCGTCTTCATATCGACAATAACTCTATTTTTGATAAAACCCTAATCTCGAGTTTACAGGTTTGATTCTGAGCAGCTCACCATGTCTCAAGAAGATTCACATACAAACCCAATTAACATCTCAAATAGCATCGGATCAACAACCAGAGTACCTATACTCTATACTCAAGACTACGAAGTATGGGATCATCACTTTCAAGATTACGTGGTTGGATCGGAAGACAATGGCTATCTCATCTGGGAAGCTATCACTCTTGGACCGTTTGTACATTCAGAGACAAACACAACTGTTAAGATACAAAAAGATTATCACAAGTTGGTGACAGATGTTCAAAAGATGCCACAGGATGAGAAGGACAAGATCTTGTGTAACGTAAAAGCCATGCGGATGATAAGATTCGCCCTGCAATCTGACACCTTTCGGCTTGTAGGTTCATGCACAACTGCTAAAGAGATCTGGGATAGGCTGAAGGAACTTTACTCAACTGATGAAGATCTGGAACACTCCATTCAAACTCTGTTACTATCAGAATTTTGAGTTTTCGAACAGAAACCTGAAGAGAAGCTTGTGCAGACCTTTGATCGGTTCAATCATCTCTTAAGTAGGATGATCAAGCATGGGATAGAGAGGAAGCTGATCGAGCAGAAAGTAACGTTCATGAATGGGCTGAGACCAGAATGGATAGCTGTGGTTTCCACTGTAAAGGCGCATGAACAATTCAAATCGTACTCGCTGGCGAAACTAGTAGGGATACTGAAGTCCCATGAAAGTGTTGTAACTAAGGAAGCGAAAGTGGTCTCTGGTATGGGATCGTTGGCTCTTGTTTCTAAAGGAAAAAGTACTGCTGAAAAAGAAGAAGAAGAGTTAGACATGTCAGAGTGCGAGCTTACAAGTGAGGAATATGCCTTGATGATCACAAATCCAAAGAAATTCGCATGGAGAAAATTTCCCGCTAACAAGAACCGAAACTGGAAGGGAAGTTATAGTTCTGAGAAGATGAAGGATGAACCGAAAGTATCCTCTCAAAAGGATGAAGAGAAAAAGGAGAAGAAGCTCGCAGGAGACTCCGGATACGACTGTAACTATTGTCACGACAAAAACCATTTTGCCAAAGATTGCATGTTGAGAAAGATGGCTGAGAAGAGAGAGGGTGAAGATGACGAAGCGTATTATATGCGCAAATTAGAAGAAGTCAAAAAGAAAAAGGCATCCAACAGCTCAATGAATGCCTTAATCGTACAGGAGAATGCTGAGGAAGATGAGTTCGGTGGCGTAGAAGTATGGTCAACTAACTCTGAAGACGAAGAGGTTAGAAGACCCACTCATGGAAAGGCGTATGTGGCAAAGAATGAAGGTTCGGGTGGAAAATGTTTTATCGTCACTGCTGGTCCATCAACCGAGAGTGCAGATTCGGAGCTGAACCTAATTGAAAATAAGTGTTTTGCGGCCAAGCTAGTGAGTGAGAAGATCAACGTCTGCGATCGATTGATCAAAAAGGTACATTCTATTCTTGAGTCTCTTAAAATTTCAAAAACTGATTATCAAGAAGAATTAAATGAACTAAACTCTAAATTCTCTAACCTAAGTAGTAGCCTCATGCAAACCCGCTTAGCAAATTCTAACCTAACTGACCAACTCGGCAGGGTGTCTTTAAAAAGTGAGGAGAGGAGAATCTAGATTGAGCTGAAGGAAACAGAGTTAGTTAGGGCTAGGGATGAAAGTATTTATTTGCAAAGAGACAATTTAAAGTTATTAAAACAAAGAAATGTTTTTTGTTTGATTGCTAATCGTCTTTATACTAATATTGCTCAATTACATTTAAATTGTGAAATTGGTAAGAAAATTTATAAGATGATTTTTCCCTTTCTTGAATTTAAAGAAGATGAAGTTATAGCAGAATGTGAATCAGAAGTGTCCTCTGAAGAAACGTCAATGTCATATAGGTTAGGTTTGGATAAGATAGAAACTTTCATCGATTCTAAGGAACATAAAAGTATGTTAAAAGATATCTTAGATGAAAATGATAGGCTAAAGATTAAAACTGAAACTATACAAACATTCGACTTGTCAAATGCTAAAATTGTTAAGCATAATAAAATAAACTTAGATAATTCGTTTGAATTTGATGCGGAAAGCAAGATGAGTGAAATCTCAGTAGAAGATGAGGTTGATTGTTCTAAGTTTATGAAAAATGAAACCGAGAGTGAAAAACCTCTAATATCAGAAAATTCGGTTGAGTTTGCTCGTCTGTCAAAAGAACAGAAACCAAAACTCAAGGAAAAAGCTTTGGTTTATCAAAAGGTCCAGACCGTGGCAAATCAGGTTTATGCTACGACTAGAGTAACTCAAAGGCAGACGGCAGAATTAAGAACAATAGTTGACGAAGATAATGTTGTAGGTTACAAAGACTATTTATGGTTTGCTCCTATTGATAACGCAGACGAAACTGTGGGACTATCTGAGAAAACCACATGGAGAGTCAAGGGTAGATACGTACCAGAACCCCTCAACAAACCCTCCAGTTTTGATATTTCAAGCACAAGTGGAACCAAAGATGTTCCTAAAGAACCGATGGTTGAACCTGATGTTCCTATCAAGAGGGAAGAACCGAAAGTTCTGCTCAAGAGAGAGGAAGCACCGAAATTTCAAACTAAATCACCGGCAACCCACTAGAAAGAGAAACCAAAGGCAAGCTTCAATGTTCACAAATCTCAGAAGGAGCTAGCTGAACAGAAACGCCTGAGAAATCAACGATACGCCAAGAATCTGAATGAATGTAAAAGGCATTGGAATTATCAAAATCCCAACTATGAGATTCCCACGAAAGAATCCATGGATAAGGGAAAGGAAAAGATGAAGGAAAGCTTTAGTCCAAATTCCTATTATTCCAAATCCCAGAACCGAAAGTCTAGTCTCGGTCCTGAACCCACTTTCGGTCCTCGACCCAGATTCGGTCCTAAAACCATATTCGATTCTAATCCTAGTTATGGAACCTCCAAGTCCCAAGATAAAACAAATTCTTTAAAGGACATCAAAGGAAAAGGAAAGCTGGTATCAGATTCTAAAAAGGAAAATAAGAAATCCTCAACTAAACCTAGGAATCAAAACGAAAAACACTAAACCATCAAAAGCAACACCAAATGATACACTAAAATTTAAAGAAGATAAATCAAAAATCAAGGTGTATACCATTAAAAGAAAAGATCAAACAACTATAATTAAACGAACTTATTGGTTGATACTTCTATTGTAATTCCTTTCTCTGTAAAAAAACTCACCAGGACCCAAGAAACTTTGGGTTCCTAAATCTGCTTAAATTTGCAGATAATCAGTGACGAGCAGTTTGACGAAGAATGGTATATAGACAGTGGCTGCTCGCGTCACATGACAGGAAGGAAGGAGGAGCTAAGGGAGTTTCGGACCCTGAAAGATGGTGGGTCTGTGAAGCTTGGAAACAATTCCTATGGAACAATCAAAGGATACGACATGATAACTAATGGAGATTTCTCAATCAGAAAGGTGGCTTATGTAGAGGGATTGCAGCACAATCTCATCAGTGTATCGCAATTAGTTGTGGGCACATGTTTGAAGGTATCATTCGATGATGAGGGGTCAGAGATAATCGAAAAACAATCTAAGAAGGTTTTGCTGAAATCTGCGCGGAAGGGTTAGATGTACCCTTTAAATATTAATCCAATACGAGGGACACCAACTATTTGTCTTCTGTCAAAGGCAAACACTGATGAAAGCTGGTTATGGCATCGGTGTCTATCACACCTAAATTTCAAAGATATCAACAAATTGGTGATTGGGGATCATGTTCGAGGCCTTCCTCTTCTCAAGTTCGATAAGGAGCATTTATGCGCAACATGTGAAATGGGTAAGCAAAGCCCAAAAAGCCACCCAACACGCATCAATACTAAGATAGTGGAAGCACTTGAACTGTTACACATTGATTTGTGTGGACCTTCTGCTATAGATAGTATCGGTGGAAGTAAGTACATTCTTGTTATTGTAGATGAATTTTCCCGCTTCACTTGGGTTTTCTTTCTTAAACAGAAATCAGATGCAACTCCCAAGCTGAAGGTGTTCATCAAGCAAGTGGAAGTGCAATTAAGGAAGATAGTCAGAAACATCAGAAGTGACAATGGACTAGAATTCAAGAACAAGGACTTTGAATACTTTCTAGTTGATAAGGGGATAACTCACAATTTTTCGGCCCCCTATACACCATAGCTGAATGGGATTGTTGAAAGACGAAACTGTTCTCTATGTGAAGCAGCCAGAACCATGCTCAGTTACGTTTCTCTACCTTTATACTTCTGGGCTGATGCCATCGCTGCTGCTTGTTATACTTAGAATCGGTCTTTGCTCAACAAGAGATTCTCCATAACTCCTTATGAGATCTTAAATAATAGGAAACCGAACGTCAAATTTTTCAATATTTTCGGTTCACGATGCTTTATTTTTAACTTTAAAGAGAACCGAAATAAGTTTGATGTTAAAGCTGATGAAGGCATATTTCTGGGTTACTCTCTATCATCAAAAGCATATAGGGTGTTGAATAAGAGTTCCAGAAAAATTGAAGAAACTTATTATGTCACTTTTAATGACAATTATATGAAGAAGGTTCAAAGGACTAACAATGCTTTAGGAGACATATTCCCAGAATCTGGACAGGTCTCGGTTCCAATATCCAATCGGTTTGAGGAATACATTCGGCTGTTCGATGAACCAGAAAAAGCAATTCATTCGGAGGCAACAACAGCTGACAACAAAGTAGATAATCTCAAGAAGGTCATAGACGAAACCACTAAAGAGATGGAAAGCGAACCACCAAGTCCTAAGTCATCCAAAGGCTCTCCAAGTAAAGCTTCAACGTTGCAGGGGGAGAGCTCAACCACTCCAAAGACAACTGAAGTTCCTGTTGAGGGGGAGAATCCAAGTTCATCCCTAACATCTAAAGTACAGATGACAAAGATACAACTGATCCAAAAATCACAAGTGAAAATCCAATCGAGGGGGAGACACCCACTTCAACAAGCAATACAAACTCTGATGATGACAGAGATTTCACTTCGCCAGTCGAGGGGGAGAAGGAAAAGTAAGTGATAGTTCTACTAACGAAGGCGAAGGTGATCCGTCAGATGTTGAAATAGAAGTAGAAGCTGAATTGCATCCAGAATATGATCTAAGCTATCCTCCATTAGTAAAATGGACAAACGACCATCCCAAAGAGCAAATTATTGGTGAAACTTCCAAAAGTGTTCTTACTCGGTCTCAATTGAAGGCGAAACAAACTGCATTATTCTCTAAAATGGAATTTTGTATGTTTAATTCGTTTATCTCCAAGATAGAGCCGAAAACTGTAAATGCTGCACTTGATCATTCTGATTGGGTTCAAGCAATGCAGGATGAGCTCAATGAGTTCAAACGCAACAGAGTTTGGAGGCTGATTCCCACACCGAAAGATGCCTCTGTTGTCGGCCTGAAATGGTGTTTAGAAATAAGCTGGACAAGGAGGGAAATGTCATTCGTAACAAGGCTCGGTTGGTTGTAAAAGGTTATTGTCAAGAAGAGGGGATAGATTATGAAGAAACCTTTGCTCCAGTAGCAAGGTTGGAATCTGTTAGAATCTTTCTTGCATATGCTACTCACAAGAACTTCGATGTTTTCCAAATGGATGTCAAATGCGCTTTCTTGAATGGAGAATTAGAAGAAATCATCTATGTTGAACAACCTCCTGGTTTTGTGAATGAAAAATACCCCGATCACTACTATGTGCTAGATAAAGCTGTCTATGGGCTAAAACAAGCACCGGGAGCCTGGTATGAAACACTAACTCGCTTCTTAAAAATGTCAAAATTCAAACAAGGTTCGGTTGACCCAACCTTCTTTCGTAAGAAGGAAGGCGAACATTTGATGATTGTTCAGATTTATGTTGATGATATCATCTTCGGCTCCACGAATCCTAGGTTAACAGCTGAATTCAGGAAGTTGATGGAGACTAAATTTGAAATGAGCGCAATGCGTCCAATTAACTTTTTCCTTGGTTTGAATATTAGACAGGGACCAGAAGGTATTTTAATAAACCAGGAGGCATACACCAATAACTTACTAATGAAATTTGGAATGAAGGGTGATTCAAAAGTGAAGGTTCCTATGGCATTCGACACTAAGCTAACCCCATCTCTGGAGAAACCTGCTGTGGACATAACACTTTATCGACAAATGATAGGGTCTCTTATGTATCTAATAGCTAGTAGACCAGATATTATGTTTTCTGTTTGTTACTATGCCAGGTTTCAAGGCAATCCATGAGTACCTCACATGCTTGCTGTGAAGAATATTTTTCGATATCTGAAGAAAACTTCATCTCTCGGTCTCTGGTATCCTGCTAAATCAGGAATCTTCATCCAAGTCTTTTCTAATGCTGATCTAGGAGGATGTGGACTGGACAGAAAGAGTACTACAGGTTCATGCCAATTTCTTGACGGAAAACTTGTGAGTTGGCAATCTAAGAAACAAACCTGCGTTTCATTATCCACAGCCGAAGCTGAATACATCGTTGCTGCATCTTGTACCTCTTAAGTGGTTTGGATTCAAATTCAATTAAGAGACTATGGGTTAAGTATGAAAAAGATTCCTCTCTACTGCGACTCATAATCCAGTGCAACACACAAAAACTAAGCACATTGCACTTAGGTATCATTTCATCAAGGACCATGTAGAAGACAAAAACGTGGAAGTTCACTTTGTTCGATCTGCTGATCAACTGGCTGACATCTTTACTAAAGCCTTACCCGAAGAAACATTTAACAAAATCTTACAAGGCTTGGGAATGATGGAAGGAGAGTCACTACCGAATCTTCAAATCTCTCATTAAAAATTAGACAACCGAAATGGATAGACCGCTCGGTCTATTTCGGCTCTCGAATTTTAAGGAACAGAAATGGACAGACCGCTCTGTCTATCTCTGCTCCGTAATTTTCTGGAACAAAAATGAACCGAAAGTTCGATCTATTTCGCTTCTCTCAGATAATGTTTCGGTTGTATATTTTGTGCATATCTTTTGTGTGACAACCCGAAATTTCCATTCTGTACAAACTATATCACTTCAATAGAAGTAGTAGCAGTCACAGTTAATTTTCAGACTCTTCACATAAGTTTGAGAAATTCAGGGTTTACACTTCAGAAAATATCAGGAGAGTGGGTGTACTAGGGTTTGGTGCAACACAATTATTCCAACACTCTAATTTATTAGGGATCATTTCAGGAATAAAAATATTTTCTGCCAAAATATCTCAGGACTATAAATAGATTTCTAAACCAAAATCATTCATTATTCACATTTCCGACTGGAGAAAAGCCATTTTCTCTCTGACGGATCTTCGGGTTTTTATACCAAAACATGAGTAACTCTTTATAGTATTGTTAGAAAGCTTTATACGTGTCTATAACATGTTTTAGAAGGCTAAAACATGAAATCTAGGAGTTTACACCTCGAGGTGTTCTTGAGCGGTAAACTCCTGAAACGAAGCCAAAACCGACACTTGTGTTATGATAAGGCCTTAGATGTTTATGTATGCATGTTAGGGACAAGAAAGCAAGCCAAAATCCACCCAAGATTGGGAGTTTACGGCCCAGAACTCTCTTAGGCCGTAAACTCCATATTCTAACACCAAATGGTGTTTTGACGACACTAGGACTTAAGGATTGTATCTAGGCTATTTTCCCAAGTAGCATAAGGTCTTAAACACATCAAATGACACAAAAAAAAGTGATTTTACGGCCCAAGAGAAGCTTAGGCCGTAAACTCCATTGAAATGGACAAAAGGGTGTCTTCAAGACACCTAAAGCCCTAGACCCCTTCATGGAATTGTTTCCCACAAAAATGAGGAACCTAAATACATAAAAATCACTCATCAAAGTGAGTTTACGGCCAAGACAATGCTCTTGGGCCGTAAACTCAAAAGAATGGCACCAAAGTGTGCCTAGGGTTCTCATTAGCTTTAAACAATTGTCTAGAACATATCCTTCAAATGCAAGAGACTTGAAAACAACAAAAACCCACCATACTTAGAGTTTACGGCCATAAACTCTAAGGGAATGGCCTTGAGGCCGTAAACTCCTAATTGGAGTACTTCTTGACCTTAAACCCTTCCAAGGACTTAGCCACTAAGTTAGAATAATTCTAGAAAGCATTTGGGACTTCAAAACACACCAAACACACATGTTTGGGAGTTTACGGCCGTAAACTCAAGAGTTTAAAACCGTAAACTCCATGTGTGATGGTTAATAGAGAGTAAACTCTCACATAGGGTCCTTTGGTAACCCTAAACACAAATACCCTGTCCCACAATAGCTTAGATGCAATCCTTATGGCTTAAAATACTTATATAAAGTGTTTATTATGCCTAGGATGTCTTAAACATTATCAATTAGTCAATTGTGTCTAATTGAGTGCATATATGTGTGATTATATGTTCATTAGGATCATAGTGTGTTCACAAGTCCTCGCTTGACAATTAGCAATCCGATACCGTTCATTTCATTCCAATCACCAACTACAGGTGAGTTCATACCCCTAATCAATGTTTTAAATGATTTTAAATGCTTTAAAAGGGGGGGTGGGGGTGGGGGGGGAATACAAGTAGAAACAAACATGTTATTAAATCATTATTATGTATTTTATAACAGTGTTTGTCATTTAACATATTTCACATACTACAAAATGTGATGCATGAAATGGTTTTAAATCTTAAAAACGCATTGTTATCAATTGTTTTACCTTTGAAATATATATTATAAATGACATCAAGTCATTGTTAATTATTGTTCAAAAACCCATAAGAGGTCTTATAAAACCATTTTACATTATTGAACTAAACTATGCATGTACACTTATATTCTTATATATGTATGAATGTTATAGTTTACAGTTTTCATTTGGTTTATCACACCCTTGAGTAGTAAGAGAGTATAAACCTACTTAAACAACCAATTACCTTCCAGCAAACTATCATAGGGATAATTTGGAGATATCAAACTTAATTCCTATTACAAGGAAACACACAAGAGTCAGTTCATTCATGAGTCTATACCAGTACATTACCTGATACATGAGTACCTTTACATTTGATTACATGATACATGAGTACGTTTGCATATACTTACATGATACATGAATACGCGTACTTGAACGCATTACATGAGTACCTTTACGTAGATACACTTAATTATGTACATTTAGATGAATACTTGTATCTCGAATTGCGAGGATGATTTATTAGTACCTTCTGTTTAAATCTTCCTGCATATCCCTAGTACCTCGGGATATCTAGACAGGACCCTATCCCCAGTACCTCGAGATACCTAGATGGGCCTCTATCCCACAGTACCTCGGGATATACGTACGGGACTAACCATTCCGGAACCCATCTGTTAGCAACAGTGGGTGATGAACATCTACGGATGCCTACAGTTATTACTTATATTAGGAGTACCTTTAAAGGGACTAACCCTTCCTTCCCCCTGCTGCTGCTACGGAGGACAATTGGACAATCTTCGGATGTTCATTAGGTTATATAGGTTGTGTTAACCCTAGTACCTTGGGATAACAGTTACATATGATGTGTTAGTCCTAGTACCTAGTGACAACACTTACAGTAGTACATTTTCCTGTTTACTTTATTTTGTGATTCTTTCACATAAACGATGAGTTAGACTAAGTACTTTTGTACTAAACAATTAAAGGAAAACTATCATTTTACTTACAAAACATTCGGGTCTTGGTAGAAGACTACATTTCATACTTATAGAAAATAAGGGTTTTTCTAGGGTTTTCATACGTACATCAATATTTTCATTTAACGATTTACATGGCCTTTATAACAGATTTTCACAAACAAGGCAATGACACTTATATACTTATGAATTCACCAGCTTTAAAGCTGATACTCGCTTTCAAAATAACTTGTATTCTCAGGTCATCAGTAGACAGGTACGGAGGCCAGGTTTTTGAGAAGACGGAGCAGACAAGTCTCGTCTTTTATTTTGATTGTATATTTTTGGTGTCTTACTACAATGAAAGAAACACACATGTATTAAAACTTTACTTATAATGCAATGGATGATGTTGTTGCTTGTTTATTATATTACACTGTTGTGATACTGTACGTGACGTCCTCCACCCCTGAACGTTTCTGCCGTTCGTGGTTTTGGGGTGTGATATTTTGTTTTCTTTGAACTTTAAATATTTTATCTTTCTGTTTTTATTCTTTTTCAGAAAATTTCAAAAATCCAAAAGTATTTTATCTTTCTGTTTTTATTCTTTTTCAGAAAATTTCCGAAATCCAAAAACATTTTATAACTTTTGTTTTTAGTATTATTTTATCTATCTCGATTGTTTGTTTGGTGTTTCTCTTTATTTTTCTTAGGCTATATGGGTAACAAGAACAACCGACTGTGGATCTAAGGCAGGTATGATTTGATTTCAACATGAACTAGTTAAGGGTCCCTAGAAGCATGCTATTTCATGTCGTCTTAAGCCTCTA
The DNA here is from genome assembly GCF_052625555.1 of Lactuca saligna. NCBI lineage: Eukaryota > Viridiplantae > Streptophyta > Magnoliopsida > Asterales > Asteraceae > Lactuca > Lactuca saligna. The sequence continues at coordinate 279,369,259 of NC_136420.1, forward strand.
CGATCTTAAGTAGGCCTTAATGATTCGATCTATACCTATCCTTTCTTCCAAATCAGGCTAATTTATGCTACTCGGTCTAGAGCTGCCTTACTCTTCTCATATGAGTTAAGAGTTTCTCTGCTCTTTCAGGATTATCTAGCAGAAGGTACATTCGGTCCTTAAGCCACCTCTTTACATTCTCCATCTACTTTCGGTTCACCAACATAACCCTAGAGACTCTCGGTCTTTACCACTGAGGTTTATGGTTACACAACATTTGTGTTTATGATCTTAGATACATATACCATGTGCTGAGTGAAACCCAAAATCCAACACCAAAAATGAATTGACGGTGAATTATACATTCAAGATTTTACTCGTTACCTAAGGAAATCTCTTTTTAGTTTTGTGAGATCTTTATGAACTCGTCTACAGCCAAGGCATTTCTTCCCAAAAAGATCCAGTTTATTTTTTTTTTTTGAGATTTCTGATTCCAATATAGTCACTAAAATAAGATATCCTACCTACCTGTTCAATAGACCACATCGGTCTCACAGGTACTTCTTCCAACGATCGGTTTTATGTTAAAACTTGAAGTTCGGTTGAACACAAGCTTCCCTAAACCTCTTATTAAAAAAGCCTTTCAATGTTTATTAACAAATAGTTGATCGTATTTTTTGGGAAACCACACAAGCACTTCGAGTTTATCATGACTTTGAAGGAAGTGATTATTGCCCAGAATCCTCTGCTTTATGTCTCACAGACATCACTCACATCCTATACACATTTGATTTATTTCTTTCTCTTTGACACACTTATGCATGGAAATTTTATTTTCCAACATTCTAGGTACTGTTTGGTATGAGTTTTGGTTATCCATCGTAACCAAACAAGGAGTTATATGGAATTTCAAACGCCAATTAAAGATAAGCTTTAGGCGCATGAATTTGATCCGTTTCTAAAGCCATGTGTGCTGACGTAGTCCTGGGAGTAACCATACTGTCACACATCACGCTTTTTCAGGTGACGTTTTAGCAACCTCATCATCACGATTTTCTTTCTCCAGGCAATGATATATAAAGGGGTGAACGTTTTATTTGTCATTTACCAGTCTCAATTCTCTCAACGTACACAACAAGTAAACCCTGTTCATCTTCTTCTTCATTCATTAATGGTGACTTCTTCATCTACACATGATCAGACCGCATCATCTTCTTTGCTCACCATAAAACCCAACCAAAACATGATCATTGAACTTAGTCCATTCTTATATGATCCATACATGTTACAAGTTGTGGAATGTTTGAAATATTCCCCCTGGTTTTAGCCCTAACCCAGGTTGAATCCGTTCCAGTGTCGCTATTATCACAAGTTTATTCTTCGGCGACATATGACAAGAACAAGGATCGCATCTACTTCACCATCCACAACAAGAAATCTTCAATTTCCAAAGTGAAGTTTTGTTCACTTTTGGGCCTTGCAGTCGATTCCTCCATTATCTCACCAGATTTCATCACGACATCACAACTGTTCTCCATGATGTACGAAATGGGGTACACAGATGTGCTTACAATGATTACAAAGGTGAAGAAATCATGTTTACCATCCCAATGGAATGGTTTATTAACCCTTTTTATTAAGGGTTTGGCCGAACGTAGTGGTGGTTCCGACACTACCACCAAGGGTTTTCTTACTCTTCTTTATGGCCTCTATAATGGGATCAATCTTGATTACGGCTCAATCATCTGGTCTCAAGTGGTGCAGAGTCTAAGCACTACGACACGACATTCAGAAATCTCTTGTGGCCGCTTTTGGACTTTGATTACCAATAAGGCTATCAATTCGTTGGAGATTCCAATCATGAAGGATGCTCTCCTTGTTACTATCGCTACCTTCCATACAAAGAAAATTATTCTTTAAGATCCACGTAAGTTTCTTCATTATGGAAAGATTCCTAAAACAATGTACAGATGTGTTTCAGAACAGAGCAACGTCTTGACCGATTATAGGAAACTACCTCCTATTGGACCGAGGGTTCTAACTCCTAAGCAGCAAGTTGCATTAGACGCATTGGAGAAGCCGGTCATCCGAGGAAAGAAACCTACAAAGAAAGAGGAACCTGAGGAACCAAAGGCTAAGTCCTCTAAACGAAAATCTGATGAAGGGGACTCTTCTAAACCAAAAGAGAAAAAGATAAAGAAGATGGCTCGAAGGCCAAGAGAACACACTTATCCAAGAATAGAGCCTGATGCTGAACAAACTGAGGAAGAGGAAGTACATCATGACTCACCCCGAGAGCCCACTCCTCCATGCTCCCCTACTCCACCAGAATCTCCACAACAAACAACAATTCCAACTCCTCCTCCATCACCAAAACAGACAGTTTAACTTTCTGCTCCTGCTGTTACTCCACCAGTTATCACTCAAACAACCACTATGCCACCTTCTTCACCGATTGCTCTTGTTCCTATTTCAACTATACCATTATCAACTCCACTTGTAACCGAATCTACCACAACTACCATTCCCAAACCCACAGTAGAAGTCAATGTATCTGATACAGGGGCTACTACTGTGACCGAACCTCCAGTTATCAACTTACCACCATCACCAACCCAATTCTCCGATTCTGCAGCCACTCTTGGGGGAGATGATGAGGATTTTGATTCTATTTACTACACCCGTTATAGAATTCCATCAGAAGATACAGCTGATGCTTCTGTCACAAGTCAGCAGATCCAATACATTCATGAAAAGTTGGATAAACTGCTTGCCGATTGTAAAGCCTATGGTGGTGTGGTGATTAAAGCATTTTTGGAGACGTCTCTTCAACAGTACACTGATGTCATTGATAAATCTAAAGCGGCTGTGAATGAGTCTGCTTCTACTTGTAAGAAGGTCGCTAAGTAAGTTTTTGAGGTTGTTCATACAACTCAGATTTTCCTTGACTCTTTAAAATCTCATGCAGACACCAATGCAGCAAAATACCAAGCATCAGTGGATTCCTTCTCAAAGTCTCTTCATGAAGAAACTAACAAATTTGAAGTTGTTCGTACTGAGCTTAAAACATAAACCACCTCCTTTTTACAATCTGTGGACTCTCGATTTGATGCTTTAACTGCAAATCTGGCAACTGAGAGTGCCTTGAAGGAGGATATAGTCAAACAACATGCCACTATTGATATACAGAAGGTGCAGCTAGCCCAGGTAGAGAAGGAAATCTATCTGTTAAAAACTCAAAGGGCGGTGTACAAAAGTTGTGCAGGAGATGTTAAGTACATGCTAACCAATTTGCTGGAAGCTCATGATCCTATCCTAACCTTGATAATTCACAAACATCTTCAATCCAAACTCCTCCCTGCCATTGCCATACTTAGCGAGATGAAGGGTGTTTCGGAGGGGTTCATACCTCTAAAACAAGGGGGAGAGGGTAGTGCACAACAGGTGAAAATAGAACCGAAGGCTAATTTAGCTTCAGTTTCTGAGAAAAAGCTTAAACAGAAAGAGATTCATATTGCAACTGATAGTGATACAGAAGAAGAGACTATTGCAGATACTCTCAAGAGGAAAAAGAGAGACAGAGAGTTGGATAAAACTATGAAAGTGGCCAGAGAGGCTGAAGAAAGGGAGAAGAAGAAGAAGGAAGTTGAAGAGGCCTTGCAGTGCAAGAAGGCTCTTTTTCCGGAATGGAACAGAGATACACTTATCAATCAAGTGATTGAGTTTCCATCTGTCTATTGGTTAGAACCAGTTGCTTCGTTTGACTGTGAAAACTCTAAAGACTCGCAGTTTGACATGCCCATAACCAGAAAAGCATTCACGTTCCACTACTTTGAGGCAACTGCTGAGGTTCCATATCCACATCCTAAGGTTGACAGGGAGATGATAGATTTTTATTTGAAGAATGGTCAACCGTAGTACTTGACATGGAGCGCATAGCAAATTACCAAAGTCAAGGTACTAAAACCTTTATCTATAGAGAGATTCGTCAATTTCAATTTCAAGATCAACCGTGGTTCAGCAAACACGGAGTCTTTTATCTCTCTGGCAGATCTTCCCAACCTTAATCCACACGACTGGATTCTGCTATACAACATTCTGCTCTCTAATCCCAGGGAGTATGAGCCGATTCTTGAACATATTAAAAGAATGTTGGCCTCCTATATTCATGAGATAGCAACCATGGATCAGGAGATAGCTAAGGTTATGAACAGAAAGCCGACTGTGAAGCCGACATCTAAGCCTAGTGACGTGAACAAAATGAAATTGGGGCAAATCGATTCAACAAATCTGACAGTTATGTTCACTAAAGGTGATAGACACAAGTTTCTGTTCGCTTTGGTTGATAAGCATTTGTTTTCAACAGATTGCTTGGAGCATATCATAAATATCATACATCGATGCAAGTAGAACTCGGTGGCTGACAAGAAGAATTTCACAGACATGCTTCGGTGGTATATCATGTTTCGACATCATATTCTGGCCATTATACCGAAGGTGTTTAAAACAGTGAAGAAGCCTTCTGCTGTTAAGAAGGAATGAAGTTTCTGCTCCAAGGACGCAAAGGGGGAGATTGTTGGATATATTTGTGTTGCGTCTTGGGCTAAGTATTTTGTATCTGGATTGGGCCTGTCCATCCGTGTCTATCTAGATTAATTACGTAGTTATCTAGATTAATTGTTAGGGTTATATTATATATATATATATATATATATATATATATATATATATATATATATATATATATATATATATGCATGCATGTATGCGTATATTGATAAATTTTTCATTACGTTGATTTTTGTAACCCTAAACGCCTCTACAAATTGAAGTTCTTTATCGAGCTCTTCTGAGGTGTTATTGCATTAATCATTCGACATATTCAGTGCAATACTTGTGTTCTTATTACGTTCTTATTTTGTATCTTGCGTAGAATCATACGATCCTAAAAGAACTTTGTTCTAACAATCATCGTATTCCATATACAACGACACAAGGGGAAATTTTGACGAGAACTAGAGGAGAAGTCGTAGCTGGTGGAGCATGCATTAGAGTGGGACCATCAGCATAGATTCTAAGAGGAAATCATCCATATCAGGAGATGAAGTGTCACATGAAATTGGAAATGACAGTTCATCAAACCGTACGTTCATGGTGATGTTGATGTGAGTAGTGATCAGATCCAAACATTTGTAGCCTTTGTGCTGGGTGCTCTGACCATTAAAAATACACACAAAGCTCCTAGGGGAAATATTGTGAGGTGAGTACACTTGTAAGTGAGGAAACACTCTACAACCAATCTCTTTTAAATCGTTGTACATGAGAGCAGAGTGAAACATGAGTTAAAAAGGGGTCTTTCCATCCAATACTTTTTATAGGAAGTTGTTTGCTAATAGTAGTTAAAGAGAATGCATCGACCCACAGAGTTGCAAGATGATTGGTACCAAAGTGCATGCCTAAACTAGTCTCGGTTAAATGAAAGAGTTTATGTTCTAAACGTCTATTTTTTTGAGGAATATATGGACATGAAAGTTGACGATGAGTGTTTTTGGATGTGAAGAATTGCTTGAGTTGATGATTCATGAACTCAGTATCGCCATCACTTTGCAATACTTTATCTTTGTTAAAAATTGAGTATGAATAAGACTAATAAAGGATTGAAGCACTGAAAAGAAATCACATTTGGCCTGTAATGGACAACAAAACCAGGTAAACCGTGAGAAGTCGCTAGTAAAAATGAAATAGAAACCATAACCATTAGCGGAAGTAGTAGGAGTCAGTCCCTGTAGGTCACAATGTACTACATCAAGAACATGTTTAGATCGTTTTTCGCTTAAAGTAAAAGGTAACTGATTTGCTTTTGAAAGATGAAAAGGTTAAAACAAACTAGGTATAGGAAAAATAGATTTAAGTTTTAAATAACCAAGTTTATCCAAACTAGTAATAACATCAAACCCAACATGACCTAAATCTTTATGCCACAATTCCAATGAAGCCTTAGAAAGCGAAATTAAAGATGCAATATACGCTTGAATAAAAAAACCCAGAATATAAAGCCTATCTTCATGTTCCCCTTTTGCTAGAATTTACTTAGTAAATAGATATTGAATAGCAAAATAAGAATGGGAAAATAAACATTAACCAGGTTATCACTAGTAAGATTACTGAGCAATAGTACATTCTTCCATAGATTAGGCACAATAAGAACATCATTCAAATGTCAATTTAGGTCAAATAAAGGTCCTACCAATGTAGGAAATAGGTAGAATATTACCTTTCCCAAAAGTGACTTTGTCTTTTCCATAATACAAAGTTTAAGAATCAAGATGAGCTGGGGAAGGGGCCATATATGTGTTGGTGCAAAAATCAATACATGAATCTATAACTGAATACTACATGTATGAAATATGCAATGGTTGAGCTAGATTAGCTACAAAGTTATAAAATGATCAATAATAAGTGGCTAATTTGGGGAATTGATTTTCATAATTGTCGTTACTTATACATAACTGGTAAAATATGTTTGAGGATGTCCCCGACCACCACCCACAGAAGATGAGGCTCATTTATGGTTGGAACTGCTTGGTTAGGTGTGTAAGCCTATAATTATAATTGGTATATTCTTAAATTGATAGAAACACAAGTCCCTTTGGGTTACATTCACTCTTGCAATTTGACAGGAAGACTTTGGAGATAAGTTGAATTTTTTGTTTGGAATAATAAATTCATATAAATGGTTTATTAGTATGTTGTGAAAATAATATATATTAATTGGAAATCATGTTAATTAATTAATATTTAATCATAAACTAATTTGGAACTAATTTTGGGATTAAAGGAATTAATTAAATGTACAGGGGCTATTTAGCAAATCATTGATAGTTGTGAAACTGTTCTCTTGGAGTCCTTGGATAGGAGTGGACGAAAATTATAAGGTGACCCTAATTAATCTGACATATTTGCTAATTGTTGCTGAAGCAGAAATGGTCAAGTGCACTGGTCAATCAAATATGTTTAAAGGATCTGTCTACGAAAACTCCATGGACAATAGCAACATTGGTAGTCCAGAAAAAGTTTCTCTTCTAAATGGAAAGCGCTCAGGCAAGGTCAAATTGTTTAACCATATGGTAAAGAGAAATGCCATTTTTGAGATAGTTCCATGTGACATTCATGAAGAGGCCATTTGTTTCTATGCCAATTGAAGGGACATTGGATCCGAAGCTGCCCAGACTACCTGAAAGATCTTAGAGATAGTAACGTCAAGTTGTATGGTTCTACTTCAGGTACATCCACTATCTAACTCTTTTATTAAGTTCTTATTCATAGATTCTTATTACATTATGTGATAAGCACATTTTGATGTTCTGCAGGATCTAAGAGAAATAAGGAAGCTTAAGAAGAGTAAGCTAATTCTGATCGTGAGAGATGGATTTGAATCACATTGTTTAATGATCAGAATTTGATGCTGCTGCTTAGGAGTTATGATAGATTAATAGATTGCTCAAGGAATGTCTAGAGACATAGTTTTTATATTTGCATTGTAAGGACAATTTTTTCTACATTTTATCAATGAAGTGAATTTTTTGTTACTTTATATTTCCTTGCAACGACATTTATGGAAATTAGTGATAATATTTCTATTCTTAACAATGTTAAATGTGGATTTGATTCTTAGTTGCATCATTTGTGAAAATGTCATAATCAACCAAGTGAAAGGGAATTCTCATCACCCAAGATTCAATTAGATAGAAACTTAGAGTCATACAATTTGATTGTGTGATGTATGAGAATCTTGATCTTTGGAAATTAAGACTAATTTGTTGATCACGTGTCTATGTGAGTCAAAGTGAAGGACTAATGGATCTAGTACACATTAATGTGGACTATTTAGATCCACCATAAAGTACATAAGTCTATTCATCATGATTTATTGATGGTTCAGTAAATATAGTTATATTTACAAGATTAAGTGTAATTCTGATTCCTTGAAAAGTTTCAAAGAATGGCAGAATGAATATGAAGAATCTGTTAGGCAACAAGATAAAGGTTTCTCTAATCTTAAAGGAAAGGAGAGTACTTTAGTATCATGTTTTATGCTCATCTTAATGATTATGGAACCATGTCACAATTAATCCTATAAAGCTATCTTGGGAAAATAGTTTCAACTAAGAACATGAATCACATATTGTTGAAATGTTTAATCGAGGGATGAGTCATACTTCGTTTCCAAATCAAGTTTTATAGTCACACTGTAGTAACTTCGAATCATATCTTGAAGTTTATTTTAAACTAAGTAGGTTTATAACACCTCATGAAATGTGGAGTAGAAGTGTTTTCTTACTCTAACACATTTGAAATTGGTAGTTGTGATGTTTTGGTTAAAACAAAGATAAACTAATACCAATTAAATGAAGTGTTGTCTTGATAAGAACCCGCACTAACTTTTGAATGTTTGTTTTTCTTGTCGAGGAATGTTCCTTAATAAAGAAACTTATATATAAAGAAGTTAGTGGAAGTCTCAAAGATCTTGAATAGTTTCAAGAGCCAATTGAGAATAAACCTTTTAGTTATAACTAGCACATGAGCTAAGGTTAATAACCAATCATGTTGACACATTCTTGTTGCTGCACACTTTCCAGTGAAGTTAACTATGCATGTGAGTTCTATAGTTCTCATTTGACTGCAAAAGGTAGAGCAAGTTGGTCAGTGATAGTACATTGGTTTATGGGAGTGAGCTGCTTGGCAACTTAGAAGCATTAGTAGGCCCTTAAGCCACCAGAGGGTGAGAAACTAAGAATAAGCAAAGTTCAGTCCATCAAAGGAAAACTAAATTTGATTTTGGTTTTGTTATAAACCTTATGTTATGATTGTAGGTTGGAAATGAAAAATTCACATGGATATGAACACATACACCATAAAATCTAAGTGACAAAAGGTTTCGCTCTAATTTATGAAAAATGATTATGAGGACACAATTTCACTACTAGATTTTAAATCTGATTGATATCATTATGATTAGCAGTTGTGATAATTGCGTTCTCAAATTCATATATGATTACGACATCTCTTTTCATAGTTCGAACTGTGAGAATGGCAAGGAACTATTTAAACGTTCAGGACTTATAGTTTTGAAGGGTTTAGACGCACACATATGCTATCTAATGAAGGTGTATAAGCTTGAGAAGTCAGGACGAAGACTTATCAAAGCATCACCTAACAAAAATCTGAATTTTAGTAAGAAAGTCAATAGTATTGATTTCTGGAAGTCCATTTGATTTCTGGGTACATGTCAAAGCTAGTGGGAACATAATTGTTATGCTAGCAAGGGTATAATTGTTATGCTAGTGGGAGCATAGTAGTTATGCTTACTGTTGCAAGTTGACAATACTAATTGTAGGAAACAAAGATTTCATATTTACAAGATGTAAAATTTGGAATTGTTTCACTATGATAAGCTTATGGGAGAAGGAGCTCATACTTCATTTCAAAACTAAAAGTTTGGATTGAATTTTAATGGAAGTGAGTATTCGACATATATAAATATCGTGTTAAAGTGATTCAATATAGTAAATTCGATATATGGAAATATTATAACAAGAGGCAGATCAAGTATCATGTGTTTCTGTAAGACATTATGTATCAAATCCCATATGATTTGGATATAGGATTGATTACATATGCTATAATATTCACTTGTTCTGATTTTTCCAAATGCCCAGGGAATTAAGAAGGAAAAAGGACTAGAACAAGATGTGACTAAAGTGTTGAACAACTGTTAAGAACAGTCTAATATTTACTTGAAGATTGGTTTCTTGTGGACAGTTGGAAGTATAAATTTGGAAGGACCATATTGACATGTTCTGAGTGGAGGTAACGCTTGTTCAGAAGTGATAGTCATATGAGAATATGAAAATGTTTCCATATTAGGAGTTGGTTATTATCTACATATGATTTAGAAACCTTAATGTAAGGAAGGTTCAAAAATTATATCTTGGATCTGAAAGTTCATAACCATGAAACTATTATAAATAACAAAGTTTCAATGGAGCATTTCGTTACTTGTTTGGCAAAGTCTTTGTGAGTTTTAGGCCACATCATCACAAAAGGATATTGGATGCAAAGTTAGACTCTAAAACATTTAGCGGTGATGAGAATTTGGAATTCTTACACTTGTAATAAGGATTTGGCATTATGGAATGAGCATCATTGGAATTATATCTAGTTGATCTGTTCACAAAGGAAGGACCATAGAGAAACATAGGGTGCATGTTTGGAACATGACATGACTGAAGTTTAATTCAAGTATTTACTTGATTAATCTAAACATTATTCAGTTAATAAAGTCTAATTAATATGGTGATTAAATAAAGGGAGTTTTATTTATATTCAATAGTTTTGAGACCATAGTTAATTAGGTTATTGTTGTGTTTCACTTCACATGTTTTACTCTCTGAATAATTGGATTATTCAAAACATCCATAGTCGATCATACTTTTGGAAGTAAGTAGTGAATTACGACTATCATGAATGATACTATTGATTATCTAAGGGTTTAGACATAGCAATAGCTTGCTGCATTATTCATGAGTACTTTTGAAATGGGGATTTAAGTATTGGATTAACCCATACGTAGAGAATTACTTCATGAATTTTATCACGAGTAATTTTAAGATGATAATACTTTATATTATTGAAACATAGGCATATGAGTTGTTGTTTACAAGTCAGTTGTGCATTGATTACACACAAACGTATCAGTAACTTGATGTTATAAAACGTATTGTTGTACATGATTTGATGAGTGAATAGGGCAAGCATATGAGTTGAAGTTTATCTGTTCCTTTTTCCCTAATAGGAAAAAACGATATCTGTGGGCCCCTCGATGATTTGATGATGCTAACTAAAGCACTTGGCCAAGCTTGGACGGAATTGATGTGTTCAATTAGTATTCTGTTATCAGTCGTCATAAATCAGAAATTGGGAAACAAATCTTGGACAGAGAGAATGATTATAATCCATGTCTCATGTCAATATGATAGCTTGTAGAACGGAGGAATATTTGATCACTTATCTAAGGACACGTAACTGACTAGGTCAGAGTTCAACATCGTCTTTTGAAAGCTATAATGTGCTAGTCAATTTTTGATAATGAGCTTGCAATTATAGTTATTAGACTTATCCAAGTCGGATACTGTTGGATTCGGTGTCTAAGCCCATAATAATAATTGATAAATACATCAGACATGAGATGATGACTTTGGAGAGAAGTTGAATTTACTGTTTGGAATAATTAATTCATATAAATAATTTATTAATATGTTATGAAAACAATATATTAATTGGAATTCATGTTGTTTAATTAATATTTAATCATAAATTAATTTAGAATAATTTTCGGATTAAAGGAATTGATTAAATGTACACGGGCTCTTTTGCAAATCATTAATAGTTGTGAAACTAGGATCTTGGAGTCTATGGATAGGAGTGGACAAAAATTATAGAGTGGACCTATAAGTTTTCGTCCAAGGCCTTCTAATGAGGAGTTCATGGGCTGCTTAGGCCTTAAGCAGGGAATTAGGGTTTCCACCTGAAAAACCCTAGCTTTAGGACGAAGCCACCTCAAGTATAAAAGGGATCTAACGCATTGGATTTTCAGCCACATGCTTCTAACCCCGGCAGAGCCAAATTTCTACGAGTATTCCTTCCTGTGTCTCCTCTCATTCTCTTGTAAAGAGTGTTTGTAAGCCATTAAACGTGTCACATTTGAGGCACTTGCTTTCAAGAGTTCAAGAATCATCAAAGATCAATTTTTATTACTACATAACAACTTAGGTATGTATGTAAACCCTATATTTAGGTTAATTTCGATTATAATACATAGAACATAGGGTCTCTTCTTTTGTATTCAAGTTTGCATGTTCAACTAGTGAAAACCTAGATCCTTAATTTAGGATTGCATGAACACATAAGATTTGTAGTTATGCTCAAAGCCCATCAGGAACATGCACGACCACGACCACATGAAGAGCACAACAAAGCAAATGATCTATGGGTGGTGTTAAAGGTAGTCGTTTTACGATAAGGGTCATGTAGTGATGCCATGAATAATTTGTGACTTTCTTCTAGAGATAGCAAATCACAAAAAAGGGTTTAAGTTGCGATGCATGGTGGGAAGTAGAGAAGGTTTGGAAATTTGGTCCCAGACCATAAAGAAACCAATGAGACTTGTGCAAATCTGACATTGGTTGTTCAATAACGTCCAACTGATCACAATATGATTTAAATTATTTACCAAAGTAGGACAAAAAAAGAGATTACCTTTCTTTAGATTATGGAGAAAGGTCTGTTGATTTTGAGCACGTTCAACTATACGCAGTCTCGAGAGCATTCCACTCATAAGATATAGTAGAATGACCATGTGCTTCATCCATAACTTACTATCTAACAGAGTATTGGAGAAGAAGAAGCATTCATTGACCAGTTTCCAACCAAGATGTATAAGTTGGATTAGGAAATTATTTGCCATCATTGATAATGGTTTGCGATTGAACTGGGTTGGAACCATGAATAAACCTGAGTCTCTTTTTCTAAGAGAGAAGTGGAGTGATTTGATTGCATCAAAGTGGGTATTTGGAAGAGGACAATTTAAATTTAATTGTCATATTGTGAATACGAGTATTCCTTGGGGATCTCATTAGAGGAAGATGAAGGCACCATGGATGGGTACAACCCGATAGGAAAAAGGAGGGAGTCGATAATGATTAGAGGGTTGAGTAGGAAAAGAGATCAAAACTTGGTTGATATCATATAAGAATTAAAATTTTAATATAATTATCATATTGAATTGATTCCTCTGAAATAATACAAAATATAAGGGAGAAATGGAAATACAAATAACCCTAGCCAAATATACGATTTTCAAAATAAATGAGAATAATATAAATTGTTAACCCATATCTTGAATAGTTACATCGACCACATCATGTTAATTTATCCCTGTTGTTTTATTTATTTTCTTATATAACAAGTGGTATCTGAGCATGAGTATTCAAGCTATTCGATCTGCTGATTGAAGGTATGTTGTTTTACAAGTTTAATTTAGGTAAGTTCAACGAATCGATTGACTTCACATTGTTGAAGGTGCAGATGAAGGTTCTTCTAGTTCAATATGGTTTTTAGGAAACATTAGAAGGAGAGGCGACACATCCAAATAAGATGCCTATAAATACAAAGAGGATATCATGGAAAAAATGACATAACCTAATTCTATTATGTTTGGCTGATGAAGTGCAATAGGAGGTGGGTAAAACGATTGTTGTTGAGCTATGGGATAAACTTTGTGATAAGTATCAAACAAACACTTTCATAGATATTTTGTAGCGGAATCAAAATTTGTATGCCCTCTAGATAGATATCAGTAAGTACTCGAGTAAAAGATCATTTAGGCTCTTTTAATTCTATTGTTCTAGATTTACAAAGTGTTGAGGTTAAAATTAAACATAAATATCAAGCTTTTACTTGTGATGCGTAGGATCTTTGTTGTCCATGGAACTAAAATCTAATTAGGTTTTTTTTTTAGAAAATAGGGGTTTGGTTCGGCTTTAGATGTGTTTATAAGTAGGGGTAGAGAAAAAAAAGATAATAAGGGTATATATAGAGAGATATCATGTTCCTAGTAAAAATATTCTACTAAGGTTAAATGCTATCGATTTATAGAAACCGGACACATAAAAGGAGATTATTCATATAGAAAAAGGGGAAAACTAAGGTAAATCAAATGGCAGTACTAGTGTTGTTGTTGTTGTTAAAGATAGTTTTATTGACAGAGATATAAGTGACATTTTTATGAAATATACACTGGTTCTATAGATACTTGGATCTTGGACACAAGTTCATATCATAATATGATTTACGTACATGATTTATTTGTGTCTTTTAAGGAATGGAATGGTACGATAGTGTTTGGAGATGACAGGATGCATTGTATTAGAAAAATATACTACTGGTATGTTCCTAATCTTTAGAGGAATCTTATTTCCCATGGAAGTTTAGTCAAACAAGGACTCAAGTACTCAGGTGAAAAAGATTGGTTAAAGGTGTTAATGGGTGTTCTTGTGGTAATAAAATGGAAATTACAACACGTGATCTATTTCATACATGGTTGTTTGATATTAAAAACCGTGGTTGTATTCTATTTTTAGAGTAGATTAAAGAAAAAACAAAATAGTGAGAGCGTCAATTGGCTCATAGGGAAAATAGTATGTCATTATTGAGTAATCAGGGCTTAATAGGGTAGAGAAGTAGCTAAGAGGATGAAATTATGTGATATGCTAGTGTTAAACAAAAGCAAAATATGGTGAAGTTTTGTTTTGGAAAGCATACAATAAAATAAAATCATGAGTATATAAACTCAGATTTATACGACCTCTTATCGAGTGAGTTCACATGGTGGATTCACACATTTCGTGAATTTTATTGATGACTACATAAAAGAAGCTTCAACTGTGTTTTATGAAAACATAAGATGAAGTGTTTGTGAAGTTCAAAGAGTTGAATATTATGGTTGAAAAGCAGACATGTATACAGGTCAATACGTTCATAATAGATAATGGGTTGGATTTCTATAATATGTTATTTAATGAATTCTATAAAAAGGGAGATATTGTGTAGCACCTTGCTATGTGACATATACTGCAACAAAATGGGGTTGTGTATTGAATGTACCAACATTGATGCAACATGTAAGATGTATGTGTATATAGCAAATAGATTTCCATTAACTAGAATTGATTTGAAGATTCATCAAGAGTTTAGTCCAGTAGACCCTCTGATTATTCTAGTCTATGTATATTCGGTTTCTTTACTTTTGCTCTTGTTAATGATGCTAAATTAGAGCCAAGGTTTATAAAGTCCATATTTTAGGATATACAGCTAGAGTGAAAGGTTATCAAAGATTGTATACAGAGGAAGGTAAAAATCAACATTTATTATAAGTAGATATGTTACATTTGATTAACATTCTATATGTAGCCAACGTGGAGAAAGTACAAATTTTATAGGAAAAGTGATCATCTGCTATGTAGAAGGTGGAGTTTGAAATACATAATTGAAATAGAGTTGTGACATATGATGACTAACAACATCAAAATGAACATATTGTTCAAGAAGAGTCTCAAGAAGAATCCATATAGGAAGATCCTAATCGTGGCCGTTCTAGTAATGAAGAAAGTGAGTCATAATAAATAGAAAAAAAAAAAAAGAAAAAGTGGAACACTCAGAAGCCCATCAAATATGCAATTTGTTTTAATAATTGTCGTATTGTTTCACTTACATATGAATTAACAGTTATATATGATACTAGTTCTGATGAGCCAAAATCAAATAAAAAGGCTATTCGATAAAGAGGCGTTAAACTTGCTAGAAATAATAAATAAGAAATGAAATCACTATAGAAGAAACAAACATATAATCTACTATTACTATCAAAGAGTGATAAACCAGTAGGAAAAAAAATATGTCTTTAAAAGGAAAAAAGAAACTCATAGAGTTGAATCAAAAAAACTGAAAGCAATGTGGGAAAGGGGTTATTACAGATAGAGTTAATCAACTATAATTAAGTTTTCACTCCTCTTATGAAGTACAAAATAATCATGTTTTTATTGTCCATGGGGAGTGCATTTAATTTGGATCTTGAGCAGCTTCAAGTAAATACTGCATTCTTACATGATAATTTTGAGGAGAAAACTTATATGTCTAAGCCAAAGGAATTCCTTGATGTCAATAAATATCATGTATGCTTGTTGAAGAAATATATTTATAGTTTGGAATAGTACCTAAGGCAGCGATACAAATTGTTTGATCCATTTATGATTTTTCATGTTTATATTCAAAACCTTTTTGATGATTGTGTCTACTCGAAGTAAATGTCTTATGGTTCTGAAATAGATTTATTACTAAT
Source organism: Lactuca saligna (assembly GCF_052625555.1). Lineage (NCBI taxonomy): Eukaryota > Viridiplantae > Streptophyta > Magnoliopsida > Asterales > Asteraceae > Lactuca > Lactuca saligna. Next base: position 279,385,196 of record NC_136420.1, read on the forward strand.
ATTAAATAAAGCTAAGAATATGGTTGAATATAATGACTTGAAAGCTTTACTGAAAAGTAAGTTCGAGATAAAGGATTTATACACAACATAGAAGATTTGAAGGAATAAAAGAGCGAGGATGATATATGAATCTCTACATATATATGTAGAATATATTTGGATCATTATATATCGATCAAACCAAAATAGTTAATACTCCTTTACCAACACATTATAAACTTCATTGTAGGACTGCGTTGACTATAGATGATGTAAAGGATTGCATTAGAAGTGTTGCATATTTGAGTGTTGTTGAAGTCACATTTATGCTACAATATATTCTAGACTTTACTTGGCTAATATAGTTAGTTTGGACAGGAATTTTATAAGTAATATGGGGAATGATCATTAGGAAACTGCAAAATATATGCAATACTTGAAAGGAAAGTCTAATATTCTTAGTTTATGATACTATAAATTTTCCAATGGTATGTTTGGCTATGCAGACTTGAATCATGGTGTTGACTTAGTGAAAAGAAGATCATCGGCATACTATATTTTTACTCTATTTAGATGTGTTATTTGTTGGACATAAATATTACAACCTGCAATTTCCTTATAAACAATTGAATCAAAACACATATCAATGAATGAAGGGATAACTGAGTGTGTATGGCTACATGGTTTTGTTCACAGTCTTGTATAGAAGGTGGGAAAGTCTACTTTGTATTGTAAGATTCAAAGTGAGTTAAGTCTAGAAAAGAATCCAATCTATCATGAAAAGGTAAAGACTATTGCTATCAAACTAAACTTGGTTCATGATGTTCTTGAAGAAGACAAGGTCTCTATTTAGAAGATAGATACCAAAGAGAACTTGACCAATATGTTAACAAATATGCTACCCGCAAAGAACATAAAAAATTACTGGGACTTGGTTAATTTTCATAAGAGGTAAGTCCCTTCGTGGAAAACTGGAAAGAAGGAGATGATTCTTAGGAATCCTTGATGCTTGAAGACAACTCAAGTCAGGATGGAGAATTGTTAGAATGTGACTTGAAATTTGGTGATCCCAATGAATTTATGATCCGAGCGGATGAAAGTGAAAAAACTTGAAATGAAAGATCTAAGGGATAAGTGTTTGGAGTAGGCATAGGGTCGTTAATGGACCTATTTTATTATGACCTACAACGGGTGCTAGGGGTACAAACGCTACGGTATGGACCGATTTTCTTTTGTTGAATTTAGTTGTGTAAGTTCTAGGTTATATAGTTATTATGGGTTTTACGATTACAAATACTCATCGCTAGGGTTCTTACTGTATCAAATTTGAAACAAGTGAGTAATAGAAGATATATATAATTACTTTCCGTGGACGTCGCTTATATCGCCTAAAAACGTTAATTCTCTTCCATTTCCTTAGTTTTGTTTTCTTGATTACTATTAAAAGGTGACCTACACATAAACTCTAACCTATAGACTTGAATACACAATATGATCAACCGAAACATATTCAATTTGATATGCCTCCATCAGCAAACGGTAGGCGTGAACCTAAATGTCCGTATATAAATATAAATCTCACGAAATGGGCATTTGTTTGGTGAATATGTTACAATTGGTGCTTCTTTCGAGGTAAATAGAACTTATAAATATTTGTAAGCAACTTCTCTTGCTCACAATTGAAGTCGTCTGATGTATGTTTCATCCAAGCATGAAACACTAGGATGACAGAGAGATAAAGGGGAAAAATAAGTATGTTTGAAGATATTTATACCAAATCTAATCAAGTGTTTCACAAAGGCACTAATATTTTGTATAAGAGTGAGAAAATATCTTACTCTTCAGACAAGAACATGAAACAAATTTTCTTCAAGGAATATTGCAAAACTTCTACTGTAATATTGTTTATTTGTGGAAGATGTTAGTATATATCTATTATAACTCAAGAAGAGTTAGATAGATTAGTCTGCGACAAAAAGAATATGTGAAAGTGTTTAAAGAAAGAAGAGAGTCAAGACACATAAAGATTTTGTAACAATTACTGTCTCAAGTTTATTTTTTTTGTATGAAAAAGGAAATATATGTTAGAGTTAGTTTTGCATATTGAATCCCCAAACAATATGATTAAATAAATATCATTAATAATTGGCTCGGTGGACTTATGAGATTATGGTCTAGATAGAGAGAAAAGATATGACAATGGGTTCGCATAAGATAATGCAACCTCTTTGATAAGTTATAGAAATAATGTTTATGTGGAAGGGGAAGACTTATGTCATAATGAGAAACTTAAACAACAAAAAAGTTGCGAAGAGGAACCAAATTTTTAAATGAAAGTGAGAGGAAAGAAAAATAATGAAGCAAATATGATATAGGTCCGAATATGGTGACTATTGTATGGTATGGGAGTGAGAAGACCTTTCAAAGGTGTTGTTGAATATTCTATAAAGAATTGTTTTAATCACTAAATATAATTGCACTTTTGAAAACATTTGGAGAAAAAGTGTAATGACATTTTCACAATATTGCATCCAAAGGAAATAATTCATATAAAATAGACATCAGTTCTATTGATGTACCAAAGAAGTGATTTGGAAGCATCCTAATATATTTAGCTTCCTTGTCCCAATAATAAGAATTTGACTGATGTGGATCATTGAGTTTTGAAGAAGTTTATCATATATTATACTAAATTCGTAAAAATACCTTTGAGGATTCACTTGAAGCTCTCAAATAGGCATTCACAACAAAAAAATGAAGTAAAGGAATAGATGAATATAGTTCCTACGTATCATTAATGGGTAGCTTGACGTATAATTTTATGATATTTGTAAGAATAAACACATTGAGTCTTTGAGGAAAATTCTTTGTAATAAGAATCTAACATATATGTCTACCAAGATGGTGAGAACGGAGAAGTTGAAGCTATACTGAAATTCAAATGGTTTTCCTAAATAATATTGGTGATAAGGCGGAAAACTAGAGAGTGAAGGTTACACATCTAACATCCGCATAATAGGCCTAGAATTTTAGCCTTTTTTAGTACAACTTAGTTTTCAAAGATTTTTTTTTTTAATAGTAAAATTAAATATTTACTAATTAAAAAATGAATAGAAATAAATCATTATTAATTAAATTAAAAGTTTATAGAGTATCATGAAGTTGAATTGGGTGCAAATATTAAATTAAGATAACGGAGACTAAAACTATCAATTCTATGAAACTTAGATTTGACAAAACTTAGGTTGAAAATGTTAAGATGTAGATTTTCCAGATTCTTACTGGAAAAATAATATAACTTGCTAAGACTTGTTAAGGTTAGGTGGTCCTATTAGTGTTCAACATAAAAGTAAACGACCATAATTGTAACTTGTCAAAGATTAGAATGAAATTCAGATTTAGGAAGGATGATGAATAGTGATTTTCTCCAAGATGAACGATTCAAATTCATTTAGAAGTGCCTATAAAGGATTAGAGTTAAAATCCAACTTCGAAAGCCTTAAACATATAATTCCTTCCTATTAAATCAATCTAGGGTTTGGGGATTTACCGCAATCTAAAATTTATGTTGATTAAGAGCATTGGAATGAGTTGATAACTTTGTTTTAACCAGGTGTTCATGAATCTACACTCAAATCACCCATACATTTTTTAATTTGGAGCTTGAATGCCATTTGGAAGTTCCAAACCCAACCAATGATAAATTCAAGTATAAGTGATCTAATGAAACTATCATTAGGAGACATGATCATTAATGGAGTTAGTTTGAGATTTTAAACTTGCTTAATAGCTTCAATAGAGTTTTAGTTTTATATCGTGATATGAACTAGAAAACTACTTGTTAGAACTTCATGTCATAAATCTAAACATGCAAAGTCCATTGTATTCCCGTGTGTTGATGATTTTGAGATTATATCCCATTGTGATGTTCATGTGACAATTATTGATCATAAGAAGTTTTTGGGAGTTCTAAGACGTCATTGAATCCTTAACCCTTGTGTAAATAATGTATTATAAATGTTTTAAAAATCTTTTAAGATGTTAGTACACATTTAGGATCATTGGAAGTAGTTTAGGAGGTGTTGGAAGAGGTTTGAACAACTTTAAATAAAATCTAGACAAAACTATATGTAATTGTTCAGGATATAAATGTCTGCAGTATGGATATGATATATGGCCATGTCTACAATATGTTATATGGCCATGTCTACAATATGTATATTTATACATGCAATATGGATATCTATGTCTCAACTTTGGCAAATTCACTTTAAAATGATTGCATAACTTCCTTATTATTTCTAATTGGTTATACATAATAGGTTGGAAGTAAGGCTTAGACTAGATTTACGCAATTAGTCATTGTTAATAATAGTTGACCATTAATTAAGGTTTTGTTCGTGCTTAGAAGTGAAGTGATATTAAGAAATAATGTAAATAAATACCAGAAGAACATGTTTTTATAAACAGTTATAGATGGTTTTGAAATTACTTCTATATAATACAACTCTTGAATGCTATTTGGATATTATATATACTTGGTGCATTCATGAAAACTATTCTCAAAAGGGTATTCCTATGGGGAAAATGTATGATTTAGAATGAACGTATTTGAGCATAATATATGTTCATATCACCTAGCATGCGTTGACTTAAGTCTTTCCCTGCCACTTTTGGGATAATCCCATATGCGATACTATTTGACGCATATTAGTTACCGGATTTCGGTATAAGCTACCACATAAGCTAATATGCTTATGGGATATGCGTTACAAACCTATTCATCATTTCATGTGGGATGATTATATGCTTACAAAATATAGGATTTATTTTTGGGCATCTAAACACGTTTTAGGCGTGATGTCACTATTTTATTTATGACATTCCTACAATGTTGACTCTTAGTATGAAAAGGCTTTGTTGAGAAAGGAAACTTGGGTTAGGCAATCTGGAAGTCGTATGCATTGAATTTATGTTGTGATAAAGTTTTATTATTGTTTGACATGCTTAAAATACTTTTGTCCCAAATTCTATAATAAACACTTTTCATGTTTGTTTGAAATACTTTGGGAGTCGAATGTTGCCATTATCCAATCCCCTTCAAGAGCTTATGTCATGATTTATTTATAACTAGGCCCCAACCATAATATTATACTTTTTACATATACTCAAAACAGAAGATTATTTGAAGATTGCTTGGCCAGTTAGAGCGCCAAACCCTATGTAATGGTTAAAACTTAACTTTTGTTTTGATATGTATTGATCACACTCATATACTTATCTTAGACACTAAAACGGTTTGAATTTCAACTTTTGGGACATAAATTCCCCAACTAAGATTTAAAATGCATAAATGTTTTCAAAAGCAATATTAATTAATTAATTCTAGCTTACACACATTGGAAGACTTTTAGGTTGTTGATAAGTCTCCAAGTGCGATATTGTTGGGCTGTAGAATATGATTGCTTTTTGACCTTATTGTTGCTACTAGGACCTAGTACCGGTTCCTGCACTATACGTATAGATCTCATTGTAATTGTAAACATTGTTACAAAATAATAAAACCTCTCTAACCACGTGTGGACCTAGCATTATTACCTAATCACGTGAATCACATAATTCTTCTTCCCTCTATCATTTTTCTCTTTTTGTCTTTATTTGTATGTTTTTGGTTCTGAATTCTAACAGACAAATGGGTAGAACAAATGATCCATGAAGCTGAAATGCAATGCCAGTTAGACTTGCTCGAGATAAAAGGTGTGGCAGTATCTCTTAATCACCAATTAAGGTAATGGCGACTGATGTACGACTAATGGTAGAAAGTGCAATGGTGGGAGGAGAAAGAAGGCGGAATTCTATAGGTTTGGCTCTTATATCCCAAACACAATATAATCATTAAATATGAAATTGATATGAAAACTTCGAATAATACCTTTCCATATTTGAATATCCTCTTCATGTGTTCTGTAAACTGGTGTTGCTGACCAAACGAAGTAACCTCCGGGGCGAAGCATACGATTAACCTCCAAAAGAAGGATGCCACCTTAAAAGAAACGAAAGCAACATCTACTTTAAACAGTGTGAATGATTGTAACACCTGTGTTTAAGGTAATATATAATGAAAGAGGTGAAATGAGAACCTTCTTTGTGCCAAGGTACTCTGCAATGAGCACAATGTACAAGATCAAAAACGTTACTAGGAAATGGAAGGCGTTGAGTGCCCATAATGGCAGAAGAAATCGCAGGTATCCCTCTTTCTAAAGCGAATTGGATTTGAGCTTCATGGTCATCTCTAGGGGCGAATGACATTGCTAGAACGTCTTTATCGAAGAGATATCCTCCAAAATTCGCTACACCACATCCTACATCAAGAATTACTCTTGTGTGCTTTCCCCATGCAATCTCAGGCACTGCCTATATTGATTTTAGATATATTTTATAAGTTCTATATAAATATATAGTTCTTCAAACTGGTTAATACTTTTGTATACGAGTTCTCTCACCTCTTCTAAGAAGTCAATATAATGAACAACACCATGTATTAACCGAGTTTCAGCACTAGGGAAAGTGATGATTTCTCCTGTTACTTTCACGGAGTTAGGGCGCCCCTTTAGGTTTGACAAGGCCTGGCTAGGCACGTTATGGAGCCATATCTGCCATTTATATCCTAATATTCGTTAAATAAATCTGATTTAATGTACAAATAATAGAACTTATAAAGAAGGGAAAAGACACAAATACCTACAAACTTTCTAGGGTTTACCCATTGAGTTTCTAAAGTTTTTATCGGACTGTATGGGTCCCTAACTTAGGATATGATATGCTCTTTTAGTCCCTATCAACGTGTAGTAGTCGGTTTAGTGACATTTTAAACCAAAAAAACTAACATTATGCCCCTATAAAACCAAAAAAATAAGTTCGGGGATCAATTTGTAAAAAAAAACTCTCATTTTCTTTTAAAGCGGATTGACACTCAATTCATATTGATCCACAAATTTATTTTTTTTAGCTTTATAGAGGCACAATGTTTGTTTTTTTATCTAAAAGATCACTGAACCGGCTATTATAGGTAGACAAGGACTAAAAGAGCAGATCAGATCTTAGTTTAGGGACCAATTAAGTCCGACAAAAACTTTAAAGACTCAAAGGGTAAACCCTAAAAAGTTCGTAGGCCATTTGTGTTATTTTCCGTATAAAAATCACCTATACCAAGAAAGAAGGGCTTGATAAGTAAGAGTATTCGTACTCTATCTCGACTTTGAGGCCATGGAATAGGTGTTCTATAGCCCCTTGGGAGAGGGACAAGACAATCGGGAGTCTCCTTTGGGCAATGTCTCTCCTTGTGTTCGTTGTGTTGCCAATGATGCAAATTTCTAATTGCTATCTCGTTATCCAAACAAGGTATGTAGTTTGTCCCAGCCTTGACGTTGCATAACTTCCATTGGTACCCGTACATGTCAATATTATCTGCCACCTTACTAGTCTCACTAGCACCATTAGTATCTTCTTCTTGTCTCTCCTTTTGGTCTTCTGGTTGATCAAACTGAGTTTCTGATTCATGTGGTATTTGAGAAGATCGCTGTTTAACTGCAGCTAATTGGGTTGTGTTGGTTTCGATCTTAGCTTGTTCCATTTTCTGTCTAACATCTAATTCTTCTCGATTTTCAGCTTGGGCTCTTGTCTCGGATGCAATTGAGTGAGATTTTATTGGTTCATCATCATCTTCTTGAACTTGATCATCAGTCGTCACCTCTTGTTGAGATTCTCCTTCTTTATCTTCTTCTTGTTCTTCTTTTTCTTCTTGATTCTGCATCCTTTTTTCTTTTCCTTCATTGACACTTTCTTGTTCCTTGTTGTCTTCCAATTCCTGCGTGTCATCTTCACCACCAGGTTCTGTTTGTTTATCATCTTGCTTCCCCATATCACTTTGTTGATCATATTCATTTCCACTATCTTGATCACCCCTCGTCATGGTATTTTCATTAATCTTTTGAGTTATTTGCTTCTGTTCCTCTTCAGCCGATGCTTCCCCTTCCATTCCATTCAAGCTATCTTTGACTACTGTAGTCGATATTTCCATTTCTTGTTTTTCTATAGCTTCCTCTTGGAGTTGCTCAGCCTCTTGTTTTCCCGCATCACTATCATTCAGACTCTCGGCATCATCATCTGCCTCATTGCCCTTGCTTTCTTGTGTAGGTTTCTCTTCGCTATTAGAAACCCGAACCTCACCCGAGCTTTCATCCACCTGGAGCTTGTAATCTTTGCCCTTTTCTTGAATGTTTTCCAGATCATTGTGTGATTTCGATTCATCTTCATTTTGCATAACATCCATGAGAAAATCGCTATGATTGTCTTCAGAAAGACTAGCGTTAGTGGTGTGATCAAGAAGTTTATCTTTACTAGCGTCATCGGGGATTTTTCGATGGAACTTTACAAAACGACGTTTGATATCTGACAAAGTATCATCACGCAAGTTATTGATCTGAGTGGTGGTCGATGGATAAACAGCTGAACTGGACGTGAGCATCCAGACACCTAAAACACACACCGTCACAAGCACCGCCATTGTCACGGCCGAAGAACATGAAATGCCGGAAGATCTCTTGTTAGCACGAGGTTTTCCTATCGCCATTGTTGTTTCATGAAGGGAAGAGAGGGACTAAAGTTGAAAAGGTGAAAAAAGACCTGATGAAATGTCAAGGAGAAGATTCAGCAACGTTTGTGGAGTTGAAATGTCTCAAGATCCAAAATAAATGGGCCGGGAAAAATAGTTTTTGCTCTTCTCATGTGTTTTATGGCTTCTTGTTGTACTCATGTAGACTAACCATAACCACGCTAAATGGTTGTGTTTTTGTATTTTGGAGGACGGATCTTACCCTTTACTAGATACTGCATCGTAGACATCTCAGAAACATTGTTTTCTATTTAATTTAATTTATTTTATTTAGCTAGGGGGAATTTTCATCTCTAATTATTTAGAAACACATTTCATCAGTTAGGTGTGTAAGACTACTAGCTAGATATGGACCAGATGGCGGTTGTAATAAAATTGATCAATCGCAATCGGTATAAACCCATTAGAGTGGTCGCCAAAGTGAATAAGGATTGTTAGATGTATTTGTCATTGAAGAGTGGTCAATCTTTAGAGCAACAATTTCTTCGTTACTTAAACAACTCGTCTCCCATGTTTGATAGCTTCCTTTTACTTATTTTGGTTGCAGGTTCTGCCAACTTTAGACTATATAATTACCTACACATAATGTTCAACATTCTATCGATGTAGTGTAATTCTTAGGCAATTAGACATCTGGGTGAGTGCGGTGCGGTTATTTGCCAAAACCTCGCCACTAACAACAATTGCGGTTAATTCATTTTCAAAACCGCTTGGTGCAGTTACTTTAGCGGTGCGGTTTTGTTTTTTATGTGTTTTGGTTATTAACCGTATGGATTTGGTGCGGTTATTTTATGTGGTTTTAAACCATAGTTTACAGTTCAGACGGTTTTCAGAATTCAATCATATTATTTGTAATAATAATAACATGAATAAGATATAAGACAATTACCATAAATCACAAACAATTAATATCTTAAAAACATGAAATCATTACTAATTAAAAATAAATATCTTAAAATTGTGAAATTTAACCATTTTTCAAAGTTACACATAATAAAAAACAAACACTTTTGTCTTCTAGAATTATATCTTTCCTTCATCCATAAAATTTGACTTATTTTAATATTTAATATATTAATGACTAACAAAGAGAAATTAAATATAATATATGTGGTCCATTGTGGTTTTTTTTTTTTTTGTGGTTTTTTTTAAACTAATAACCCTACCGCACCGCAACTTTGCAGTTTTTGAAAAACTGAAAACCTCATCATCGGTTTTTATTGCGGTTGTAATTTAGCGGTTGTAGTTTATGCGGTAAATTTTAGTTGCAGTGCGGTTTTTGCTCACTCCTAGACATTAATTCAACAAATTTAATAGGATTTATTATGTTATAAGAATAGATGGATAAAACCTCCCAAACTTTATTCCAAACTTCCAAGATTGGCTGAAAATAACCGTTGTAGAAGTACTCTCTATTTCTAATAAAGAGTCGATGGAATCACGAATTAAGTATATTTTATCACAATATTCTCAAGAAGCAAGATATATCGATTTTGTGTCTAAATAGTTGCACATCCGAAAGTTTTGAACAAATTAATAATAAATGATACACTTATTTCACTTTGGTATATGAAACCCTCCACTTTTTGAACCCTTTCCAGCAATCAACCTCCTAAATAATTAGTTGAACTTATTGGCAAAGTCCTTTTTCAAGATTCACTAACATAATTAGCACAGTTGGTAACACTTAATTATCCAACTCATATATTACCACTATCGACGAGTCTCATATTGTTTAACATTATCTGTTTTTAGTGAACTTTCGTCATATTTGTCTTGATTGTGCATTCTTCATGTTCATAATGGGTTCATCAGATTTGATCATATTTGTATATGACCTGAGCTTGAATATTGAAACTTAGAAGTTCGCCAATGTCTTCTAAAAGTATTTGGTGATGTGAAAATGTAATAGTCCCCTTCTAAACCCAAAGGCACACGAATAAGTAAGAACAAGTACTAAGATCATGGTGGCACATATTTTTCGGTTGAGTCATCAATTAGAAGATCGTAGGCTCGAGTCAGAAGCCTTCATCTTTCAAACATTTGGATATTACACATACCAATAATTTTGACTATATATATATATATATATATATATATATATATATATTGAAATCAACAGACTTAGCAACTCACATAATCAACATTACAAAAATAGTGATGACATGATGTAAAAAATTCCTATTATTTCCCACCTTAATGAGTTACAATCAAGATATAAAGAGGCAATTAACTCATAACAGATTTCATGGTGAACACCTTGAGGACATAAGAAAATACTAAAAAAGAGTGTAAGATAGCAATAAATTAATCCAAAATAAAAAACATAAAAAAGAGAAATGTTTTAATGAAACAACCATAAAAACCAAAATCAAAGTAGGATCTCACCAAGGTCTATTGTAGAGGCAGCTGTCGAGGATAGTAGGTATGGTGTGGGATACCTAAAGATCTATCCAATTAAAGCATAATATTAATTAGAGTCTTGTGTAGTTGGTGGTAACTAATAATGCTTCTAATCTGATGGTGGTGGACACTCGCTCAAGTTTCCTAATCGGTAGAATACCCGTACTAATGCTTGTGACAATTGTTGTAGCTGATCAATGTCTATCAACTCTTATTGTCGATGAATCTGTCTGTAAGTAGCATACATATAGTACTCCTGCTAGTACAATTGGTAAGTAGCAACACTATAAGTGTTGTTAGCTGTATTGTCAACCTGTCATATATTCTCAATAAGATCAGCTAGCGTCGTGTTGACACCCTCCATCCAACTTCGTACCTCTTGATTATGTTTGTCATGCCTCCCTGTGAACTCCTTTATTGCTACCTGCATATTCTATCTCAGACCGGCTGTATGTTCTTGTTGTTGTGGTTGGTTTTTTTTTGAAAATCATTAACAAATGACTCATCTTCATCCCCTACTCCATGTGGGGTTGTGTAGGTCATATTTTTGGCAGAGTTTAGTATACTACATCTCATACTTATAAGTATGAAATAAAATATGTCGAAAAGAGGTTGCAACATGGCGAAAAATATGATGTTATGATGTAGCTCATGGGATACTGATCCTATTCCTGAACTCCCTAGTTACACATGTCGATATCAATGTAACATGAAGGGTGGCGACTATGTTCTGATATCAAACGAGAACCATATGTATCACATGACATTATATGGATAAGAAACAAAGATGGATCTTATCATCACTCTCTCTCTCTCTCTCTCTATATATATATATATATATATATATATATATATATATATATATATCCTCACCGCCTTTGAATCGTTATTCCTCGGGTTTAGATTATCTATGGCAACCCTCTGCAATGCCTTTGCTAAAGGAATTAAATCACGGAACCTATCGTATGATCTTATAACCTTGTGGAATACTTGTCACACCCCCAAATCAGAACAACAAAAACGTATGGGATGGATGACTTCATGTATAGTATCATAACATAATGAATAATAGTGATCAAAGTCATACAACAATCATATTGATAATTAATAAGTTTACATTGTACTCAAAAATATTGTTCACTTGATATCAAATACAAATGACAAAAGTAAATGGCGTGATATTGCGACGCATAATCCTCAAAACTATTTTGATTACATATTTACTGATTTCCTGAGAATATAAGTGGTTTTGAAAAAGTGTCAACAATTAAGTTGGTAAGTTCATAAGAGTTATGTATGAGAAAATCTTCAATTTTTCCTTGTAAAAATGATAGAGTGTGCATTCAGAAAATCCAATATTTTCTTTTAAAAATGAGTTGTAGGTCCTAAACCCAAAGACCAAAAATTGTAGGTAGTGCTGCACTGGAAAATAACATTATGTAGTTTTATCATTATATAAAACTAACTGAATGTATTTTAGGCTTGTAAACCAAATGTATTGTTAAATACCCCATGTGAGTTATTATAACCGTGCTAACAACTAGTTGGCCTGCTACGGCGTTCTTCAGGCATCAGAATGTTATACATTTGTCACCTAGACCTGTTAGTCTAACTGTAGCTAACAACTTAGGTGTGGGGTTGTTATTCCTGTATAAATCTATACACAAGTTTCATGTTCTCTTACCGAGACTCGGGTTATAATTCAGGAACTTTAGTATGTACTCAAGTAGGTACGGTGAAGGCATGTCTCAGAAAATTTATATTAACCGGTTTACTTCTAGTGTAATAAAAACCCCTTTTTGGAAATGAAAGTATTACCCTTCCATAGCGGTTACATACTGTAAAAATAATTATACCTTTAAATAATTATATGGTACGTACAAAATGATAAAATAGTATTTGTGACTCATAAACTATATCAATTAGAGTTTATTATGAATGTCTTGTTAAGTCTATTTATATAGTCATTTATATAAATACGTAATAGTTATCTTGTCTAGATATTTATAAAATACTATATCATATAAACTTACATCTAAAACAAGAATGAGATGTTTGGAATGAAAAAGTCAATTTCTAGCTTTTGCCCTTTTTTAACGATATTTACAGGTAAAACAAACCAAATATAACTTGTTAAAACTTACTTTTACCCTTCTTGGGGTTTTTACTCAAGTTAACTTTATGTCTTTTTAAAACCATATATTTTTATTTAAAATCCACAAAGTGATGTCCTAAACTTATTATGACCACTTTTGTTTAAAATTCCACATTTACATAAAATGATGGATTTTGAATTTTCTTTTGTGAAGCTAATTCCTTGGTGTTTTGTCTAGCTTTCAAAAATACATGTACTAAACAACATAATTTTTGGGTTATATCCCACAAAAATGGTGAAAAGATCTAGGATCTTACCATTCTTGCTAGAAACCATATTTGGAATGATAAAAACCTTATTCCTTGCAACTTTGTGTTTTTTAACCTTTTCTAAAGAACATATAACATAGTTTATGTTGTTTTTCCTTAGTTTTACATCACTAACTAATATATCATAGATAAATGTTCTACAAACAAGTAATAACCACATTTCATGAAGAATAATGCTTTAAACACAACATATATTTTAAAAATGAAAACATTTGTTTTGTAAATCAAACTTTTCTTGTATCCCCCCTCCCTATCTAAAACATGAAAAATTCAAATATACGGGGGATATGAACTCACCTTGAGTGTGTTTATGGTTAGATAAATATGTGATGGTGAAGATCTTCAAGCTTAGAACACTTTAAGGTGGTTGAAGAACTCTTTGAAGATGGTATTATCCTATGGGTTTTAATACATGATCACAATCTGTGTAAATGAGATGAAACTAGCATGAAAATGTGTAGAAACACTAGATTAACAAGGAATAGTTACCCAAAATCCTAAGAACCAACTTGGATGTGATTATTTTTGAAGAATTTGGACTTGTTCTTGAGGGAAGTTTGAATAATGAAGGTGATGGGGGTGAGGGATACCCCTCTCGACCGATCTTTATTGGGGGAGGGGGGGTTAGGAGGGGTGGGTGGGGGTGGGGTGGGATGAAGTGATGTTTGCATTGTTATATGTTGGATAAATGTCTTGATACATGTTGGGTAATAATTCTTGTTGGAAAAGATGCAACCCTCATATCACCAAGTTAACTTTTTTTTTTTTTTTTATAAAAATGTTGGACTTTTATAAAAAAAAAAAAAAAAAGAGTGTTAGTTTTTATAAAAGTGTGGTGTAAAAATGTGTAACATCCCGTTTTAAGTAGAGTAATTAAACAACAAATCAGGAACCCTGGGAAGTAATTGTTATTATTATTTTATATTATTTAAGCTCAAAATTTAATAATAATTAGTGAAGTGTTGGTTTCGGGAAGCCAAATGACAAGAACTGAATCTCCGGGGGTGAAAGTGTAATTTTGGAACTTAATTTGTAAAGATTTTCGGAAGTCAATGGGTATTTGATATTCTTTTGGACTGAACATGAAATGATTTATGGAAGCTGGGGTTAAAAAGTAAATTTCGGACCTATGTTGAAAAGGATTTGTTGGGCGAGGGGTTGTTGGGTAAATTACGTATTAGATTGGAAAAGGATTCTTGAAGCCAGGGTGGAAATGGTAACTTTTGGATTAGAATTGAAAGAAAAAGAAGTTGGAGGGGCTAATTTAGCTATTATCGGAAAATGCTAAGGGAGCTGGGTATATTAACCAACTGCCTTCTAAACCCTAACCCTAATACCATCCTTCCAGCTGCCATTACCACGCCAATCTCTCTCTTACCTCGCCGATCGGTCGAAGCTCCAACCACTGGAGTAGCCACCTCGTACTCAACCTAAAGCTGGGAAAACGTGGTTGCATGCATTACTGTCATTGTTTTCTCATTAGATCACCCCTCAGCCTGCGTCGCCGCCATGGAAGCTCTCATCAAGCCACCTTACGAACTTCCAGCCGCACCACCACTGAGACCATCGCTCAACGAAGCCGCTATCACCGTAGTCTGCTGCCCGTGATGCTATGAGCACCCAGGATGACCACCAGGGGCCGATGAAGGGTCGAATTCGATGCTTTGTGGTAGTGAGTAATCGAGAATCGTCGGGAACCGGAAGGAAAAATTAGCATCGTCGTTATGTCGCTTGGGTTGCTTCTGTCGTCGTCAACCGCCGCCGGGGGTAGCTGGATCTGTTTACAAGAAAGAAAGTGTGCGGGGCTTGGTTCTGTGTATAGTGTGCAATTGCTGACTGGGAAATCAAAAAGGGCCACCACCACTGTGAGGTGGTGGCTGCCATCCTCTACCACCACCTGCCACCACGGTGCTGTTGTGTGTGTGTGTGTGTAATTAGTGTGTGTGTTAGTTTTATGTGAGTGTGTGTGTTGAGTATTGTTGTAAGTTGTAATAGCGTGGGAATAATGAAAGAAAATTCTAAACCACCACCATAGGGTGGTGGTTGCCGCCTCCTACCGTCATCGACCGCCATGTCGGGTCGCGGTGTGTATTGATTGCATTTGGACCTCGTTTAGGATGATTAGACAAGAATGGGCACAATGAAACCCTAGTAGCCCCAACGGAACCATAATGGTCTCAAAGATGCCCAAAGTGACCTAAAAGCCCAACCAATTGATTAATGGGCTAATATTGGGTAGGAAACCCTATTTTTTTGGGGATTCATCGGGACACACACATGGGAAGTATTTAATAAACTTAAAATAATAAATTATAATCATGTGTAAATTAACCTAAGGCAATGATGGACTTAATAGATTAAGTCCTTTATAGATTAAATCCTTAATGGGTTAAGTAGGAGCACTTAACCCTAATCGCCATTTCATATAGAAACCTTAATTTCACTTGGGACTTGTTTTGGGCCTTCCTATTGGGCTTTGGCGATTGGACTGCTAATAGGCCATCCAAGAAAAAGTTAATAGACCAAAGTAATTAGATGTGCTTTAGTATAAGGCCCATGTAAGGACTTGGGCCCAATTTAGAAAATTGGGTAATAGATGGGCCATAATTGTGCCTTTATGATTATGTGATAATTGGCCATGGGAATTGGATTGGAATAATCGAATTGGCCTTAAGGAAAGACCTTGTAGAGGTATGGGACCAATTTGGAAAATTGGGCCATATGTTGGGCTTTGGCCCATTACTGGACTAATAGATTGTTGTAGTGTTAATTTGACCTTGGAATTGGAACCTAATTATTAATTGGGTGCTATTTGATGTTGACAGTTTGGGAATTTGTCAACCAACAGCTAGGTTTTTATCCACGGGACTTCAACACTGTCAGGTGAGTTCTCCTCACTATACTGACAAGGTCTACGACAGTAGGGCGGTGTCACACTCCAAAACCAAGAACGACAGAAACGTTCTAGGGTGGAGGACGTCATGTATAGTATCGCAACACAATATAATAGTAAACGACTAAACAACATCATCCATTGCATTAAATATATAATTTCAATACAAGTGTTTTCTGTAGTATATAAGACACCAAAATATGAATCAAAATATAAGATGAGTCTTGTATGTGCTCCATCTTCTCAAAAGCTAGCATCGGTACCTGTTTACTGATGACCTGAGAATACAAGTTATTTTGAAAGATTTTATCAGCATTAAAGCTGGTGAGTTCATAAGTATTTAGTGTCTATGTTTGTATCAAAATGTTTGAAACAGTGTTTGAAGTATGAGTTGTAAACGTTTGTAGTAAAAGTATGTGAATGTTTGTAAGTGTTTGTAAAAGTTTGTAACTCCTAGAAAATCTTATATTTTCTACTAAAAGTAGCCTTCTACTAAGGCACAACTGTTTTCTATGTTTGTTTCTTGTAAAAGTGTGTAATTTTCCCAAATGTAACTATCAATATCAAAATATAGTTTGTACATTAATGTTTAAGTGAAGTGATGACCTAATAGATGTAAAAGGTAAATTAATGTAGTACTGTAGTGTTGTATTATAGGAACTACTGATGTATTAACTACCTTAAACTGGATTTATATCAAGGTATTATGTGATAAATTGCACCATACTATCGACTGGGAAACACGACAATGTAAGTCGTCAAAACGTATGACATTTGGCACCCGAAGACCTACCGGTCCCACTGTAGCTAGCAGTAAGGTGTAGGATAGTCAATCCAGTATAGATCTATACGCAAACTCATGCTCTCACTCCAGGAGATTCTAGTTACAACTCGGGCCATGACAATGAAGGCATGCTCTGATACATTGGATCACATTTATGTTATAGTATACTTGTATATGTAATATATGTACTTATGTAATGAATGTATTTTTTCTCATCATAGTATAGTTATATATGTTCTTATCATAGTATAGTTGTATATGTTCTCATCATAGTTGTGACAACCTGATATTTCAACTCTTTGTAATGGCCGAATAGGTCAAGTATTGTAACCATTTTTGTGTTAAAGAAATTAACTTTGATAATAAAAATGTCCAAAAAGTTTCTATTTAACTACTTGCTATGTTTAATATCATTAAACCGAGATCGTAAGTAAAAAGAATGCCCAAATCCGGCTTCGTATATTGAAGTTAAGATTTTTCCAAATTCGGCTTAGCATCATACAACTAAAAAAACTCGAATCGGAGATCGAGTGACTTTTGGCCGGAATGACCTAAACGACAATCAAAGGTCTCGACAATGGTATTTCAGCGGTAAAAAGTCTGGCAAAAACCGACGTCAGATAAAGAAGTTATAAATTTTTAATGAAATTCCTTAATCAAGTCATTTTAATAAATAAATAATAAAAATAAATTCGGAATTTGCCGACGGAGTCTAAACGAAAGTTGTGGAGCGTAGTTTCACCTACGTGTGGATATAAAGACCATCGAAAACGGAGGTCGTATGAATAAGATATGATTTTTTGAAGATTATTAAATAAATTATATATAAATTTAATTATAAATTCTTGGTATTATCCGAAGGAGTCAGCAGATAGGGCTGAAGTACGCGCCGCGTACTCAAGGCCAAGGCCTCGGATTGTCCACGTCCCGGTCTATGCGAAGCTAGCTCGTCCCATCCGAAGTCCGAGGCAGTCGAGGACTCGGTCATGCGTGATGTGCGCGTACGCCCCGCGTACCGAGGCGGTTCCAACCTCCTATAAAAAGGATGCGAGGGTTCCCGGAAAAATTGCTCATTCTCTCTCACTCTTCTTGCGTTTTACCTCGTTTTCCGTGCCCGCACTACCCCGAAGCCCTGGTCATTTTGTGCAAGTCCCGAAGGTCGATTTTACTCCCGAGATTCCCGAGAATCCCGAGAAAAATCCGTTTCCCGAGACGAAACTCTGCCCGGTTTTCCATCTCGCTATCTTCAAACTTTCAAGTGAGTTCATACCCCCTTAATTAACCCTTTTAAATATTCTAAACGCTTTTATATGCTTTCTAAGGGGGGGAATACAAGTAAAACACACGACTACTATCGAGTGTTATATATATACAGATTATTATACACTTTTATTAAGTAGAATCATATGTGATTTATAAACTTTATAAGGAACTCCTGTATACAAAATATATTACAAAAGCATTCTATCTTTTAAATTATAAATTGTTGTAATGCATGTATAAACTAAACATTTTCTTAGGTTTAAAGTATGTTGTGTCTATCTTAGACGTTACAAAAATCTATGCTTTCATAAAAAGTGATTCCTTTTCTAGATATTCTAAAACAAACGAGGCACACTTTTAGAAAACTATAATAGGTATACTTTTATGAGGATATTGCTAAATTTTACATACTAGTAACACGATTTTCGAGAAATCACTTTCATGTACAATAACAAACGAACATTTCAACACGTAAATCTGTTTTTATACTACGATTCTGTGAGACATTTACTTCACATACATTCGAGTACGCATTTCAAGTCCTGTATTATATACCAGAATCCCTTTGAGGGGGAGCATGGTGTTTGTGTATAGATCTATACGGGCTTCACAACCCGCGCCCTGACTGTTAGCTACAGTCCACCGTTTAGGGTGACAAACGCCATAACATTCCAACGCCTGAAGAACGTTGTGTATAGGCATTCCGAGTCAATAGTATGGTTATAAAGCTCACAAGAGGTATTTAAAATACATTGATGTACGATGTTTTCAAACATATTGGTTACTTTTACACTTACAAACATTTTGGAAACAAACTTTGGTCTGGAGGAAGACTACTTTTATACTAGTAGAAAATACAGGATTTTCTAAACACAAACAAACAAGGACAAGATATTTCGTTTCATACAAACATTGTCATTAAATACTTATGAAACTCACCAGCTTAAATGCTGATCTATTCTTTCAAAATTACTTGTATATCCCAGGGATTCAGTAACTACAGGTATCATTATGCTTTTGATGAAGAGATGCTATGGCGCCAGTTTAAATCTCATATTTTGACATCATATTTGTAATTGGTTTTGAACATGTAACTTTTGACAAATGTAAACTTTCAATTATATATATATATATATATATGATGGTTGTATTGCTTTCTTTACTATGTATTCACTTGTTACGCTACCACATGAAGTCATCCGCCCCCGAACGTTTCCGCCGTTCAGGTTTGGGGGTGTGACAGATTGGTATCAGAGCAATGTTTATAGTGAACTAAGTATATCGAACCACATAAGATATACAAACTATAAATGCTTAAGGGACTAATACTCTCTGACAAAACGATTTTTATTTACACCTAAGCCGCGTTTCTTATAACTTAAAAATGTTAGTTCATTCAAGTATAAATACATGCATACAACACATTATTTTCATGTTTATTAACTATACAACAAGTATTTAGACAAGTTGGACACTACAATTAAGACTCGATATTTGTAATCAGATTTGGGACAAATATAGCGTGATGAACTATATTTGCCCGAAATCAGACCAATGTATATCGAGGAACGCTCGTAGTGAGCAACAAGTCAAAACTTACCAAAAACATCACGAAGATCAAACACAAGAATTTAAATACTATAGGAGTATTTGGTGCATACGCTAGATTAATTAGTATTACATGTCTCAAGTTTTATTCAAATCTTATAACCCTATTCTCGTATAGTCAAATGGCTGGATTTCACCCGTATGGAGATCCCTACTACCCACAACAAGGCAACGGAGGATGAATTGAAGAGGATCCGGAGAAGGACGAAGAGCCCATTGAGTTGGATGGCGGGGACGACTCCGGGACAGACTCAAAACCGGAAATAGTCAACCCTCCACCCATTAGGAGGAACTTTCAAGGACCGACTCCCGTCTGGGGAAGTCACCTCGTCCACTGGAGCCAACAACAAAGTATACGCTCTCCCTATGGCATGTGCCGAGATTTCTACGATGTCCGAGGTGGAGGTTCAGCCAATCGGGCACTCCCGGTCATGGTGGGCAAACTCGCCAACCAATCCTACCAATCAGCGGTTCAAGCAAACCGAATCCGAGAGGTTAACGTGGAAGTACAAATCCACACGGCCGATATCAACTGCCTAGAGATGTTGCAGAACAACATCCACATTCGCGCCGAAGTATTCCAAGCACAAGCGAATGCGGCCTTCGCAGAATTGAGGGAACAACAAGCCGCCCTTGATAGGCGTCTTATGGAGTCGAAGCAATCAGATGCAGAATCGAGCTCCAAGCGCAACACCCGTCGCAAGTACTACTTGTGAAAACCTCAAATTTTGTTATAACTTAGGACCTCGGCTAAAAGTCTTTAAATTTCTCAAACTTTGTAATCGGGGACCCTTATAGGGGTCAAATTTTCATGATCGTTGTATCAACTTTTATATTAATATAAGTGACACTATTATTACTACGTTGAGTATTTTGTTCAAACCTTGAAAAGTCATCGAGAAACCAAATACTTGTTTCGTACTTTCAGTCTTACAAATAACTTTCATTTTTCTATGCTATCATCTGTTGTTGAACCATGGCGATTTGGTTCATGAGACACATTCATTTGTCACTTATTCTTATCTATATCATCATCTTTTAAACGTATAGTTAAAGATGCCGCCAAGAAGGAATACCAGACGTAACCCTATCAATGAAACACCAATACCACCACCACCTTCATCTCCTCAATTTGATGATGTCATGTTCCAAGCAGCAGTCACCGTAGCGGTAGCAGCTGCCATGTCACAGCTCAATATGAGTACTAATGACTCGAGAACTGGCACACACCTATCCAACCATGGCGAGAGTCATGGGCAACCCCGAGAATGCACTTATAAGGACTTTACTAATGCCAAACCCCGTATGTTTTATGGAACTGGTGGTGTGATGGCTCTGAGACAGTGGATTCAAAGGAAAGAATCAGTCTTTGAAATCTGCTCCTGCCCCGAGCACAGCAAGGTCAAATTTGCAACCTTCACACTCATTGATAGAGCTTTGACTTGGTGGAATGGCCACATTAAAGTACTTACTCTAATTGTGGCAAACTCCATAAGCTGGGAGAGCCTCAAAGCCATGATGATGAGAGAATACTGCCCACGGGGAGAGATTCAAAGGCTCGAACATGAACTCTTGACTCTCGGAATGGTTGGTACCGACATCGCAACATATACCAACAGATTCTGCGAGTTGGCAATCCTTTGCCCAGATATGATTGCTCCTGAGAGCAAGAAAATAGAGAGGTACATATGGGGAGTGACGACCCAAATACGGTCAAGTGTGTTAGCTTCCAAAGCTGACACCTTTGAAAGTGCTAAGGAACTGGCACAATCTCTGATTGAATACGGAGGCCATCAGAACTCAACCGTTTCAGCACCAGAACCACAGAGAGGAAACAACAACAACTACAACAAGTACAACAACAACAACAACAATAACAACAACAGGAAAAGAGTATGGAATAAAGGGAAGGGTGGGTCTTCCCAAGAATCCGCAAAGAAACAACTGGTTTAGGTAAATGCTTCCACGGTACCTACTACAGCTCCTACAAATACCTACCCAACAAAGCCTTATGAAGGTAACCGTCCAAAGTGCACCAAATGCACTTACCACCACCATGGACCTTATCGGGAAATGCAGTGCACCAACTGCAACAGAAAGGGACACACAACCCGTTTCTGCAAGGAGCCCGCAAAGCCGATCACTCAAGTTCCTAGTGTAGGTATAGGCCAGACTTGCTACGGTTGTGGCGAGGTGGGCAACTACAGGAGGAACTGCCCTAAGGCAGCAGGCACCGGCGGTGTGGGACGAGTTTTGACTATAGGCCACAACGAAGCTATAACAGACCCAACTGTAGTTGCTGGTACGTTCCTCCTCGAGAATTCATATGCATGCATATTATTCGATAGTGGAGCGGAGAGAAGGTTCGTGAGTCAAAACTTTATTCACTTACTTAAACCTAAACCTAGCAAGGTAGAGAAATCATTCACTGTAGAGATGGCGAACGGAAAAACCGAAAACACTAACTACATATACAAGGACTGTACGTTAACTTTAGACGGTCATTCTTTCCCAATCAATCTCATGTCAGTCCCTATTAAAAGTTTCGACATCATAGTCGGCATGGATTGGTTAAGTCTTCTTCGCGTTGACATCATGTGTTTTGAAAAAGCAGTTCGTCTTAATCTCCCTAACAGCGAAACATTAGTGATTTACGGTGACAAATCGAGTACGAACCTTCGTATCATTTCGTGCATCCAAGCTCGAAAGTGTTTACGGAAGGATTGTCGAGCATTCCTAGCGCACATCGTCGATACAAGACAGGAACTGAAGGACATCAAGAACATTCCAGAAGTACGCGACTTTCCCGATATCTTTCCAGAAGAACTACCAGGATTACCACCACAACGCCAAGTCGAATTCAGAATCGACTTAGTTCCAGGGGCTACCCCAGTAGCGAAATCGCCTAATCGTCTAGCACCAGAAGAGATGCAAGAACTTTCCAGTCAACTTAATGAACTCCTGCAAAAAGGATTCATAAGACCAAGTTTCTCACCTTGGGGAGCACCGGTCTTGTTCGTAAAGAAGAAGGACGGATCGTTCTGTATGTGCATCGACTACAGAGAGCTGAACAAACTTACTGTCAAGAACCGTTACCCTCTACCCCGTATTGACGACCTATTTGATCAACTCCAAGGAGCAAACTACTTCTCGAAGATAGATCTACGATCCGGATATCACCAATTACGGGTACTTGAGGGGGATATTCCCAAGACAGCTTTCCAAACTCGTTATGGACACTACGAATTTGTAGTAATGCCATTTGGATTAACCAACACACCAACAGTATTTATGAACCTAATGAATAGGGTATGCCGTCCCTACTTAGATCAGTTCGTCATTGTCTTTATCGATGATATACTTATCTACTCCCGAAGTAAGGAAGAGCATAGTCAGCACCTACAAAAAGTCTTAGAAACACTGCGATCGGAGAAACTCTATGTGAAGTTCTCTAAATGCGAATTTTGGATTTGAAGAGTCGAATTTTTGGGCCACGTGGTTAGCGAGAAAGGGATACACGTGGACCCCTCCAAAATCAAGGCCATCGAGAACTGGTCGGCACCAAAGACACCTACATAAATTCGTCAATTTCTAGGTCTCGCTGGCTAGTATCGCAGATTCATAAAGAACTTCTCTAGCATTGCGAAACCTCTTACTACGTTAACCCAGAAAGGCGTGGCCTTTGACTGGGAAGCAAAACAAGAGAAGGCGTTCCAAACACTGAAACATGCCTTGTGCACCACACCGATACTATCCCTCCCCGAACGGATAGAAGACTTCGTAGTGTATTGCGATGCATCAAATCAAGGACTTGGTTGTGTTCTTATGCAGAGAGGGAAAGTTATTGCTTATGCCTCCCGACAGATTAAGACACACGAAGTGAACTATATGACACACGATCTTGAGTTAGGAGCAGTGGTATTTGCTCTGAAGATCTGGAGACACTACTTATACGGAACAAAGAGTACTATTTTCACTGATCACAAGAGCCTTCAACACATTTTCGATCAGAAGGAACTCAACATGCAACAAAGACAATGGGTTGAGTTACTAAATGACTACGAATGCGAAATTCGTTATCATCCTGGCAAGGCCAACGTGGTAGCTGATGCCCTCAGTCGAAAGGAATACACTGGTCGGAGGGTCAGATCTCTGACTATGACTATCCATTCCCACTTATCCACACAAATTAAAGAGGCACAAATGGAAGCTTTGCGACCTGAAAATGTGGCGGGTGAATCCCTGCGGGGAATGGAAAAGAATCTAGAAATCAAGGGTGGCGGAGCATATTATCTTATGGACCGAATCTGGACGCCGAAACATGGCGGGTTCAGAGACGTAGTAAAGACTGCAGCACACAACATGAGGTACTCCGTTCACTCGGGTTCAGATAAGATGTAACTGGATCTTAAGAACTTGTACTGGTGGCCTAACATGAAAGCAGAAATTGCTACCTTCGTAAGTAAATGCCTGACTTGCGCTAAGGTTATGGTCGAGTATCAGAAATCGTCAGGATTACCACAACAACCAGAGATACCAGAATGGAAATGGGAACGGATTACTATGGACTTAATAACCAAGTTACCCAAGACGACGGGTGGACTCGATACCATATGGGTCATCGTCGACAGATTCACCAAATCCGCGCATTTTCTACCCATCAAGGAGACTGACAAAATGGAAAAGCTTACAAGGATTTACTTAAGGGAAGTAGTGCGACTGCATGGTGTTCTGATATCCATTATCTCCGACCGAGATAGTAGATTCACTTCAAGATTCTGGCAGTCACTACAAGGTTCCCTGGGGACTAAGCTAGACATGAGTACAGCCTACCACCAACAAATAGATAGGAAGAGTGAGAGAACGATACAGACTTTAGAAGATATTCTGAGAGCCTGTGTGATTGACTTTGGAAAGGCATGGGATATCCATTTACCCCTTGTCGAATTTTCATACAACAATAGTTATCATACAAGCATAAAGGCTGCTCCGTTCGAAGCCCTCTATGGTCGAAAGTGCAGATCCCCTCTGTGCTGGACTGAAGTTGGTGATACCCAGTTAGCTAAAGGAAGAGTTCCTGAAAGCACTCTCACCGGTCCGGAAATCATACGAGAAACAACAGAGAAGATCGTTCAGATTCTTGAACGATTGAAAGCCTCTAGAGACCGACAAAAAAGGTACGCTGACCAAAGGAGGAAACCTTTGGAATTCCAGGTAGGAGACCACGTTTTATTAAAGGTCTCACCGTGGAAGGGTTAATACGCTTTGGAAAGCGGGGGAAACTAAATCCAAGATACATAGGGCCTTTCAAGATTCTTGCCAGAATCGGCCCTATGGCTTACAAGCTTAACCTACCGCGTGAACTTAGTAACATACATCCAACCTTCCACGTCTCAAAATTGAAAAAGTGTCTTTCCGATGAGACTCTTGTTATTCCACTCGGCGAAATCAAGATCAATGAGAGCCTCAACTTTGTGGAAGAACCAGTAGAAATCATGGACCGAGAGGTCAAACAAACAAAACAAAGTCGCATACCCATCGTGAAGGTTCGTTGGAACGCCAAGCGGGGACCTGAATTCACATGGGAATGCGAAGATCAGATGAAACAAAAGTACCCTCATCTCTTTCATGTTCACTAGTGTCCTTACTACTTTAAATTTCGGGACGAAATTCCCTCTAACGGGGGATGATGTGACAACCCGATATTTCAACTCTTTGTAATGGCCTAATAGGTCAAGTATTGTAACCATTTTTGTGTTAAAGAAATTAGCTTTGATAATAAAATGTCCAAAAAGTTTCTATTTAACTACCTGCTATGTTTAATATCATTAAATCGAGATCGTACGTAAAAAGAATGGCCAAATCCGGCTTCGTAAATTGAAGTTAAGATTTTTCCAAATTCGGCTTAGCATCAGACAGCTAAAAAAACTTGAATCGGAGATCAAGCGACTTTTGGCCGGAATGACCTAAACGAGAATCGAAGGTCTCGACAATGGTATTTCAGCGGTAAAAAGTCTGGCAAAAACCGACGTCAGATAAAGAAGTTATGAATTTTTAAAGAAATTCCTTAATCACGTCATTTTAATAAATAAATAATAAAAATAAATTCGGAATTTGCCGACGGAGTCTAAACGAAAGTTGTATAGCGTAGTCTCACCTACGCGTGGATATAAAGAGCATCGAAAACGGAGGTCGTATGAAGAAGATATGATTTTTTGAAGATTATTAAATAAATTATATATAAATTTAATTATAAATTCTTGGTATTATCCGAAGGAGTCAGCAGATAGGGCCGAAGTACGCGCCGCGTACCCTCGTACACCCCGCGTACTCAAGGCCAAGGCCTTGGATCGTCCACATCCCGGTCTGTGCGAAGCTAGCCCGTCCCATCCGAAGTCCGAGGCAGTCGAGGACTCGGTCATGCGTGATGTACGCGTATGCCCCGCGTACCGAGGCAGTTCCAGCCTCCTATAAATAGGATGCGAGGGTTCCCGGAAAAATTGCTCATTCTCTCTCACTTTTCTTGCGTTTTACCTTGTTTTCCGTGCCCGCACTACCCCGAAGCCCTGGTCATTTTGTGCAAGTCCCGAAGGTCGATTTTACTCCCGAGATTCCCGAGAATCCCGAGAAAAATCCGTTTCCCGAGACGAAACTCTGCCCGATTTTCCATCTCGCTATCTTCAAACTTTCAAGTGAGTTCATACCCCCTTAATTAACCTTTTTAAATATTCTAAACGCTTTTATATGCTTTCTAAGGGGGGGGGGGGGGGGGGGAATACAAGTAAAACACACGACTACTATCGGGTGTTATATATAAAGATTATTATACACTTTTATTAAGTAGAATCATATGTGATTTATAAACTTTATATGGAACTCTCGTATACAAAATATATTACAAAAGCATTCTATCTTTGAAACTATAAATTGTTGTAATGCATGTATAAACTAAACATTTTCTTAGGTTTAAAGTATGTCGTGTCTATCATAGACGCTACAAAAATCTATGCTTTCATAACAAGTGATTCCTTTTCTAGATATTCTAAAACAAACGAGGCAGACTTTTAGAAAACTATAATAGGTATAGTTTTATGAGGATATTGCTAAATTTTACATACTAGTAACACAATTTTCGAGAAATCACTTTCATGTACAATAACAAACGAACATTTCAACACGTAAATATGTTTTTATACTACGATTCTGTGAGACATTTACTTCACATACATTCGAGTACGCATTTCAAGTCCTGTATTATATACCAGAATCCCTTGGAGGGGGAGCATGGTGTTTGTGTATAGATCTATACGGGCTTCACAACCCGCGCCCTGATTGTTAACTACAGTCCACCGTTTGGGGTGACAAACGTCATAACATTCCAACGCCTGAAGAACGTTGTGTATAGGCATTCCGAGTCAATAGTATGGTTATAAAGCTCACAGGAGGTATTAAAAATACATTGATTTATGAGGTTTTCAAACATATTGGATACTTTTACACTTACATACATTTTGGAAACAAACTTTGGTCTGGAAGGAAGACTACTTTTATACTAGTAGAAAATACATGATTTTCTAAACACAAACAAACAAGGACAAGATATTTCGTTTCATACAAACATTGTCATTAAATACTTATGAAACTCACCAGCTTAAATGCTAATCTACTCTTTCAAAATTACTTGTATGTCCCAGGGATTCAGTAACTACAGGTATCAGTATGCTTTTGATGAAGAGATGCTGCGGCGCCAGTTTAAATCTCATATTTTGACATCATATTTGTAATTGGTTTTGAACATGTAACTTTTGACAAATGTAAACTTTCAATTATATATATATATATATATATATATATATATATATATATATATATATATATATATATGTGTGTGATGGTTGTATAGCTTTCTTTACTATGTATTCACTTGTTACGCTACCACATGAAGTCATCCGCCCCCGAACGTTTCCGCCGTTCAGGTTTGGGGGTGTGACAATAGTACAGTTGTATAAGTTCTCATAGTAGTAAGTAATGACTCATGAATGAACTGACTCTTGTATGATTCATTAGACTAGAAGTAGTAAGTAGTATAACCCTAAAATATACCTATTATAATTTATTAGTAGGCTTGTTTGTACAACTGAATGTACTTAACTGAGATAAAATTCTTTATATCTATACATATATACATAATATATAAGTAAGGATTCAACTACACTCGGACAAACAACGGGGTACTTTAAGTCCACAACCAAACAAGGTCAGGAAGTAAAGTGGGTTATCAGTCCTAAGTCCTTCAAACCTTATCTATATAACTATATATGTAGTAGACATGGTTTTAACAATATATAAGTTTAAAAACTGTAAAAGAAAGGTTTATTATACAAAAGTGAATTTGATAAAGAGTTTAACATGTAAAATAGTTTGATAAGTAGTTTGAAGTCATTTATTTAGTAAAACAGTTTAAACTATGGAAAATCCATTTGTATGCTAGTTATTAATCACATGTGATTGATCTACTAACTAACATGGTTCAAATTGTATTCCCCCCCCATAAAAGCATTTAAAAACATTTAAAAGGTTAATTAAGGGGTATAAACTCACCTGTAGTGAGTGGTTTGTACGGAAGTGATGGACAAGGTGCTAGTTGTCAAGTGAAGACTTGAACACACACAATGATCCTAGTTAACATATAATAAACATATATGTATCTAATTAGTCATTTAACAACTAATTAATCAATTTAAGACACCCTAGGACATGGAAACACTTTGATTCAAGTGCTATAGGTACCAAAGGGTTGCATCTTAGGGTTGTATGGCATTGCATTGGAGTTTATGACCCAAGAACCACTCCTTATGGAGTTTACAGCCCATGGTCATTTCCCCATGATTTTATGGCCATAAACTCATGGTACTAAGTGCCAATTTGTGTTTTGAGGTCTTATAAATCATGATTGAGCATCCAATGATCAAGTCCAAGCCTTAGGAAAGCATTATGGGCACAATAACACTACTTTGTACAGTTTACGGCCTAAGGACCATATCCTAATGTGTTTACGTCTGTAAAATCTTATTGGGACATGTTTTTATTGTTGTTTAAGGCCTTAAACACTTTTAGGAAGGATCAAGGCTAGCATCCAAGGCTTAGGAAGAGACTAGGGTCCATTTAACCCCCTTTAGAAGGGTTTACAGCCCAAGAACATCCTTGACCTTAAACTCCTTTGATCCTATGTTTCTTGGTGATTTTCAAGTGTAAATAAGTTCATATTAAGCACACAAGAAGCTAGGGAAAGTGTACTTACAAGATAGAAGCATGATTGGATGTTTAAGGTCCAAGAACACTTGTGTGTGTTCTTGGTGTTTTGAAGAACACTCGAAGATCTAACTGAAAATCAATAATGAATGGATGAAATGATGTATAACAACTAGATGTTAGGTTAAAACAACAAATCAAGTCGAGAAATACTTACATTTTTGGAAGATCGGGTGAAGAATGGGATGCTACTTGAGAGAGAATGGGGAGTGATCTTGATGGTGGAAGTGAGAAATAAAGAGAATGGGTAGTAAAATCATGCCTAAGGCATGAGTTCACGGCCACTTGAGAGTTTACGGCCCAAACTCTAAAATTTTGGTCTTGAACTCTTTATTAGGGTGGTATGTGTGAGTTTTCTACTTTAAGACCCGAGTCGGTATTTCTTTTCATTCGTTCGTTTGAAGAATAAATACTAAAAACACTCAAATGAACTTTAAAATGGCTAACAATTATCAGAAATGTAATTAACTTTTAATTGAAGTGTTTAACTTTTGAGTTTGTATGAATGAAAATTTCAGGTTGTCACATCATCCCCCGTTAAAGGGGATTTTGTCCCGAAATTAGAGTTTAAGGAAATAAACTAGTTACAAATAACTAAGCGAATAGATGAGGATATTTCAATTTCATTTGATCCTCGCACTCCCATGTGAAATCCGGTCCTAGCTTGGCATTCCAACGAACCTTCACATTCGGGATACGAATTTGTTTCGTTTTCTTGACCTCACGGTCCATGATCTCTACAGGTTCTTCCACGAAGTTGAGGCTCTCGTTGATCTCGATCACGTCGAGTGGGATTATAAGAGTCTCGTTAGACAGACACTTTTTCAAGTTAGAGACGTGGAATGTAGAATGTACGTTACTGAGCTCGTTGGGTAGATTGAGTTTGTAAGATATAGGGCCGATTCTAGTGAGAATCTCGAAAGGCCCTATGTATCTTGGATTGAGCTTCCCACGCTTTCCGAAGCGTATCAAGCCCTTCCAGGGTGAGACTTTCAAAAAAATATGGTCTCCCACCTGGAATTCCGAAGGTTTCATGCGTTTATCGGCGTAGCTCTTCTGTCGGTCTCTAGAGGCTTTCAATCGTTCACGAATCTGAACGATCTTCTCTGTCGTTTCCCGAATGATTTCCGAACCTGTGAGAGTGCTGCCAAGAACTCGTCCTTTAGCTAACTGGGTGCCATCCACCTCAGCCCAGCACAGAGGGGATCTGCACTTCCGACCATAGAGGGCTTCAAATGCAGAAGCCTTGATGCTCGTGTGATAATTGTTATTGTAGGAAAACTCGACAAGGGGTAAGTGAGTATCCCATGCCTTTCCGAAGTCGATCACACAGGCTGTCAACATATCTTCTGGTGTTTGGATGGTTCTCTCACTTTTTCCATCAGTCTGAGGATGGTAGGTTGTGCTCATGTCTAGTCCTATTCCTAATGAACTTTGTAGTGACTGCCAAAACCTCGAAGTGAATCTACTATCTCTATCGGAGATAATGGATATAGGAACACCATGCAGTCGTACGATTTCCCTAATGTATGTTCTCATAAGCTTCTCCATCTTGTCAGTTTCCTTGATAGGCAGGAAGTGTGCAGACTTGGTCAATCTATTGACGATGACCCATATGGTATCAAGTCTATCCGTTGTCTTAGGCAACTTGGTGATGAAGTCCATTGTGATCCGCTCCCACTTCCATTCTGGTATCTCTGGTTGCTGTAATAAACCGGAGGGTTTCTTGTATTCGACCTTAACCTTTGTGCAAGTAAGGCATTTAGCCACGAAGGTAGCAATATCTGGTTTCATGTTAGGCCACTAGTATAACTTTTTCAGATCCAGATACATCTTATCTGAACCTGGGTGGACGGAATACCGAGTGTTGTGTGCCTCGGTAATGACCAACTGTCGGAAGCCACTGAGTTTCGGTGTCCATATCCGGTTCATGAAATATAAGGCTCTGCCACCCTTGGATTCTAAGTTATTATCCATTCCTCTAAGGGATTCACCCGCCACGTTTTCAGGTTTCAAGGCTTCAAGTTGAGCCTCCTGAATTCATGTAGACAGATGTGAATGGATAGTCATTGTCAATGATTTGATCCTTTGACCAGAATATTCTTTCCGAATTAGGGCGTCTGCTACTACGTTGGCTTTACCCGGATGATAACCAATTTCACATTCATAGTCATTGCGTAGCTCGACCCACCGTCGTTGTCTCATGTCGAGCTCCTTCTGATTGAATATGTGTTGTAAACTCTTGTGGTCTGTAAAGATGGTGCTTTTCGTGCGATACAGGTAATGTCTCCAGTTCTTCAGGGCAAACACAACTGCCCCCAACTCAAGATCGTGTGTGGTGTAGTTGACTTCATGTGTCTTCAGCTGTCTCGAGGCATAAGCGATGACCTTACCTCGTTGCATCAGAATAGAACAAAGTCTTCTATCCCTTCGGGGAGGGATAGTATCGGTGCGGTGCATAAGGCTCGCTTCAGCGTTTGAAACGCTTTTTCTTGTTTCTCTTCCCAGTCAAAGGTCACTCCTTTCTGGGTCAGTGTAGTAAGAGGTTTCGCTATTCGGGAGATGTTTTGTGTGAATCTGCGGTAGTAGCCAGCGAGACCTAGAAATTGACGAATTTCTGTAGGCTTCTTCGGTGCTGACCAATTCTCAATGACCTTAATTTTGGATGAGTCCATGTGGATTCCCTCTTCGCTAACCACGTGTCCTAAGAATTCGACTCTTTTGATTCAAAATTCACATTTAGAGAACTTCCCATAGATCTTCTCCGTTCGTAAAATTCCTATAACTTGTCGCAGGTGATCACCATGCTCTTCCTTACTTCGAGAGTAGACCAGGATGTCATCAATGAAGACGATGACGAAATGATCCAAGTAAGTATGACATACTCTATTCATTAAGTCCATGAACACTACGGGTGCATTGGTCAATCCGAACGACATCACCACAAACTCGTAGTGTCCATAACGAGTTCGGAAGGTTGTCTTTGGAACATCCTCCTCTAGCACTCGTAACTGGTGATATCCGTATCTTAGATCAATTTTGGAAAAGTAACTTGCCCCTTGCATTTGGTCAAATAAATCGTCTATGAGCGGCAGAGGGTAACGATTTTGATCGTCAATTTGTTGAGTTCTCTGTAGTCGATACACATACAGAATGATCCATCTTTCTTCTTAACGAATAAGACCGATGCTCCCCAGGGTAAGAAGCTTGGTCTAATAAAGCCCTTGCTGAGTAGTTCGTTAAGTTGTCCAGATAGTTCCTACATCTCAGCTGGTGCTAATCGCTAAGGCGATTTGGCTACTAGGGTAGCTCCTGGGACTAAGTCGATTCTGAACTCGAATTGTCATTACAGAGGTAATCCTAGTAGTTCTCCTGGAAAGATTTCGAGAAAGTCGCTCACTACCGGAATCTTCTTTAGTTCTTTCGTTTCATAGCTCGTATTGACAACGTGAGCAAGGAATGCACAATATTACTTACGTAGATACTCCTGTGCTTGAATACTTGAGATTATACGAAGACTCATGTTGGGTTTGTCGCTGTAGATGATAAGATTTTTGTTATCAGCGAGGTTTAGATGGATTGCTTTCTCGTAGCACATGATGTCGGCACGATGAAGACTCAACCAATCCATGCCGATTATGGCGTCGAAGCTTTTAATCAGGACCGGCATGAGGTCGATTGGAAATGAATGGCTATCTAGAGTTAAGGTACATCCTATGTATATGCTATTAGTGCTCTCAGTTTTCCCATTAGCCATTTCTACAGTGAATGGTTCCTTAAGTGTGTGTGATTTTTGTTTAAGTAGGCGAGTAAATTTATGATTCACGAAGCTTCTCTCTGCTTCACTATCAAACAGTATGCATGAATAAGAGTTATTGAGGAGAAACGTACCAGTGACCAATGTAGGGTCGGCAAATGCTTCCTCGTGACCTATAATCAACATTCTTCCGATTCTAACGACATTCCCTGCCTTTGGGTAGTTCCTTTTGTAGTGGCCCACTTCGCCACAACTGTAGCAAGCCTAGCCCACACCAGCTCCGGGAAGTTGGGTGATCGGCCTTGCCCGGGATTTAGAGAAACAGTCAGTGTGTTCTTTCTTATTGCAGTTTGAGCACTGCATTTCACGGCAGGGTTTGTTGTGGTGGAAGTTACATTTGTTGCACTTTGGCAAACTTCTAGCATACCGCCTTACTAGAGTAGCAGCGGTAGGTACTATCGCAGCATGAACCGCCACGACTCTCTGCTTTTTAGCAGCTCTTTGTTTCTTCTTATCATCCCAGAACTTCAGCTTATTGTCAGCAGGTTTGGACGGCTTCGAGATGGCAATGATCGATGAGTCATTGTGCCAACCATTTGGCACTATCGAAGGTAGAAGGGTGTGAAGATAAGACATTTCCCTGATACGAAGGCACCAACCCCTAGATATACCTTTCGATCTTTTTCCCCTTGGTGGGAACCATGTTGGTGATGGGTTTTGTACATAAGAACATTCCTAAGTGCGCATACAAACTCTAATGCTCGGATCTAGGTTTCTCTAATTAAACATGCTTTGAATCTAAGACTCCTAATGGCTAATTAGGTATAAGAACAACACAAAATTAAAGTTAGAATCATACCTTGAGACACTTGTTTGATCTTCTTGTTCTTGGAGCTTTAGAGTCACAATTCTCACTCCTCTAATGGCTTACAAACACCAACTAGCAAAGAGGATGATTTAAGAGAGAGGAGAGAGGAGGAATTCGGCCAGGGGTTCTCTACTTTAGATGATGTACTGAATTCCCTTTGCCATAGGGTCTATTTATACTTGTAGACTCCTTAAGGGTTACAACTCAAACCCTAGTTGGATAACTATTACTCAAAGCAATCCAAATCCTTCCCAAGATAATGCCTTGGACGATTTTGAGGCTTATCCTAGCCTAGAAATCGTCCAACCCCTATCCAATAAGGATTTACAGTCTAAAGTTTAACTATCAAACAATTGACAGTTTATACCCTCTTATTTAATTAATCTCCTTAAGTCACCAAATTAGTACTAATTAATCTATGACTTATATTAATCAAATAACTATATTATTATTCCTTATATTATTCTCATAATATATTAATAATATCTATTCTCTCATAATAAATCATCCTACCAAGTTGCTATGGTGAAGGCAACGCAAAAGGAGCATGCACAATCGGGTCAAATACTTGCCTAATATAGTTGCAACCTTAGACACTAATCCAACAGTCTCCCACTTGGATAAGTCTAGTAACTATATACGCAGGTACATTCCGATTTGCAATCGTAGCTCTCAAAGACGCTGTCAAACTCTGATCTAATCAATCTTGTCCTTCAGATAAGGGATCGTACAGTCCTCTGTTAGATATCATGCTGACAATACTATGGAATAGTTAGTCTAGCATTTGGTTTCTCGATTTCCGATTTATTTTACATAGAACTTAATCGAACACATCCATTTAGTTCTGACCGGGCCCTACACATAATTCAAATCAAATCATCGAGCGGCCGAGATATCACTTTTTCCTTCAAAGGATAAAAGTTACAAATAAACTTCGACTTATATGCATTTACTTATTCATTAACCAACTACACACAACAATGCGTTTTATAACATCGAGTTACCAATGCATTTTCGCATTATCAATGTACAATCAATTAACCAATAACAAACCATATATCTAGGTTTTAAGACTATATGATATTATCGTCTTGCGATCACCTTTTACTATCTTATTCCATAAGGTGATTCCAGTAAGCGCGGGTTTGTTCCAATGCTCAAATCTAGTTCATAAGCACTCATGAATGTTGCAGCAATCTTTTGCTATGTCTAACGCCATTTAGACACTCTACACACCTATTCATGACAATCTTCATTCATATCTACTTCCGACATATGAACGATTGTGGACTATTTGAACAATTTGATTATTCTTAATAAACTCAATTATTCTGGAAGTCAAAACATGCAAAGTGAAACAATAGTTAAACAATTAACATAAGATAGTAACATTACTTATAAATAAAACTCCTTTATTTAATCATCAAATGTTAATTACATTTATCTATTACACGTTTTTAATACTATCTAATCTACGCTAATGTCATCCTTCAACCCAATACTCCTAGCATGCTGCAAATGCTTAACCCTACTCAGTCCCTTCGTAAGAAGATCTGCTGGGTTATCTTCTAATGATATCCTCTTCACTACGAGTTGTCCTTCTTCTACATGATGTCTAATAAAGTGATATTTTCTGTCGATATGTCGTGATCTACCATGACATCTTAGTTCCTTGGTCAAGGAAACCGTACCTTCATTATCACAGAAAATCTCCATGGGCTCCTTTATGGAAGGTACAACTCCAAGATCGCCAATGAAGTTCTTTAGCCATATTTCCTCCTTCGACGCTTCGCTCGCTGCAATGTACTCTGATTCGCACGTTGAATCAGCTACGGTTTCCTGCTTGGAACTTTTCCAAGTTATGGCTCCTCCATTCAAGGTAAAGACCCATCCCGACTGCGAGCGGTAGTTGTCCCTGTCGGTCTGAAAACTGGCGTCACTATACCCTCGCACCTTCAAGTCATCACTCCCTCCGAGGACTAAGAACCATTCCTTCATCCTCCGAAGGTACTTAAGGATATTATTCACTGCAATCCAATGGGCTCTGCCAGGGTTCCCTTGATATCTACTAACCATGCACAAAGCAAAGGCTACATCAGGGCGAGTACAAGTCATAGCATACATGATTGAGCCAACAGCGGAAGCGTATGGAACTCGGCTCATTTCAGCTATCTCGGCTTCAGTACTCGGACTTTCAGTCTTACTCCACCTGGCATTGCTTTGTATCGGTAATTCTCCCTTCTTCGAGTTTTCCATACTAAAACATTTTAGTACCTTCTCTAAGTAAGTGTTCTGACTAAGTCCTATCAGTCTCTTACTTCTCTCTCTTACTATCCTTATTCCCAAAATATAGGAAGCCTCTCCGAGGTCCTTCATAGCGAAGCACTTCCCGAGCCAGGACTTAACTTCCTGCAGAGTCGGGACGTCGTTTCCTATGAGCAATATGTCATCGACATATAGAACGAGGAAGCTTACTACACTCCCACTGGCTTTGACATATACACACGATTCATCTTCGCTTCGTACAAATCCAAACTCTTTGACTTTCTCATCGAAGCAAAGATTCCATCTGCGAGACGCTTGCTTTGGTCCATAAATGGACTTCTCAAGATTACACACTCCATTCGGATGCTTCGGATCCACAAACCCCTCTGGCTGAGCCATGTAAACATCCTTAGCCAACTTCCTGTTAAGGAAAGCGGTCTTGACATCCATTTTCCAAATCTCATAATCATGAAATGCGGAAATAGCTAGCATCACTCTAATAGATTTTATCTTCGCAACTGGTGAGAAGGTCTCTTCACAGTCAACTCCAGGAGTTTGAGTAAAGCCCTTCGCAACTAATGGCGCTTTAAATGTGTGTACCTTTCCATCCACGTCGGTCTTCTTCTTGAAGATCCATTTGCACCCAACGGTGTTACGTCCGGGCACATTATCAACCAAATTCCAAACTTGGTTATTATACATGGATTGGATCTCGCTATCCATTGCCTCTTTCCATTTCGCAGACTCTGGGCATGCCATGGCTTCCTTATAGCTATTAGGTTCATCAAGATTTATTAGTGTACTATCATTGATATACGTGTCCCTTTCGGTAGTAATATGAAAACCATACAATTAGGGTTGAACTCTAACTCTTTCGGAACGTCTAAGAGGTAATGATACGTCAATTGGTTCACCCGGAGTTTCCTCCTCGGGTTGAGCGCTAGCGGTAGAGGTTCCTTCATCTATCGATTCTTGAATCCCTTCAAGATCGATTTGCCTCCCACTGTCTCCTTGGCTTATGAGTTCTCGCTCTCAGAAAACTCCTCTCCTCGCAACAAAGACAACATTATCCTTCGGTCTATAGAAGAGATATCCAAAGGATTTATGTGGGTAGCCGATGAAAATACATCGCTCAC
Organism: Lactuca saligna; assembly: GCF_052625555.1. Taxonomy (NCBI): domain Eukaryota; kingdom Viridiplantae; phylum Streptophyta; class Magnoliopsida; order Asterales; family Asteraceae; genus Lactuca; species Lactuca saligna. The sequence continues at coordinate 279,422,562 of NC_136420.1, forward strand.
TACGAGGTTCGAGCTTGTTGTGAGTATCTCGTCTTACGAAAGCCTCACAACCGGAAACCTTGATATGTGCTAACGAAGGAGCTTTCCCCATCCACATTTCGTGAGGTGTTTTGGCAACCTTCTTAGTAGGGACTCAGTTAAGGATATGGGTGGCGGTCTCTAAGGCATACCCCCAAAAAGAGATAGATAGTGAAGCACGACTCATCATAGAGCGAACCATGTCCAACAAGGTTCGATTACGCCTTTCTGCCACACCATTTAATTGTGGTGTCCTAGGAGGCATCAATTGTGAAACTATTCCACACTCCTTGAGATAATCGTGGAATTCAAGACTTAGGTACTCTCCTCCTCGATCGGATCGAAGCATCTTGATCTTCCTGCCCAATTGATTCTCCACTTCATTCTTGAACTCTTTGAACTTTTCAAAAGTTTCTGACTTTTGCTTGATTAAGTAGATATACCCATATCTACTATAGTCATCGGTAAAAGTCACGTAGAAGCGGTTACCATCCTTCGTGGTAGATCTAAACGATCCACACACATCGGTATGTATGAGGTCCAATAGACCCTCACCCCGTTCGCACGTACTAGCGAAGGGTGACTTAGTCATCTTTCCAAGTAAACAAGACTCGCATGTGTCATCTTCCCTAAGGTCGAATGACTCCAACACTCCATCCTTTTGGAGTTGGGCTATGCGTTTCTTGTTGACATGTCCAAGACGACAATGCCATAAGGATGCCTTATTCATACTATTGGAAGAATCCAAGTACAAAACATCATTTCCTAAGTTATCAACAATCATAACAGTTTCATAAATTCCATTACATGGTATAGCTTCAAAGTAAAAGACACCATTTAGATAAGCTAAAATAGAACCATTCTCATTATTAAAAGAAAATCTAAAACCTTTTCTAAACAAACCATGAAAATAAATGATGTTTCTAGCCATTTCTGGCGAATAGCAACAATTGTTCAAATCTAAAGATAAACTATTCCTAAGCACTAAAGAATACACTCCAATCTTGGTCACAGGAGACGATCTTCTGTTCCCCATGATTAGATTTATTCTTCCATGCTCCACGTCTCTACTTCTTCTTAGTCCCTACACATTAGAACAAATGTGGTAACCACAACCGGTATCAAGAACCCAAGAAGTATTGTGAGATGAATCATTAGATTTAATTGTATATATACCTGCGAAAGATGGCTTGATCTTTCCTTCCTTGATGGCTTGCAGGTACTCCTGGCAGCTTCTCTTCTAATGTCCTATCTTGTGGAAGTGGTGGCACTCTGCCTCCTTTGGGTTAGGGCAGGGCTTAGCGAGATCAACTTTGGTTCCACTAGAAGAGGCACCATCTCGGGCTTTCATCTTGCGATAGTTCTTTGACGAAGGCTTCCTCTTCTTTCCCTTTCCTTGTCTAATTGCCAAGACAGGAGCAGCAGTCAGATTGGGAGTTGGTGCAATAGACTTGTCCTTGAAGTTGCTCTCAGCGACCCTCAAGAGACCTTGGAGTTTTCTTAGGGTGACCTCTTCTTTGTTCATGTGATAGGTCATCCTAAATTGATTGTAGCTTGGAGGCAAAGAGTGATGCACTATATCGATTGCCAAGCCTTCCCCAAAGTCAACATTTAATTTGCGAAGGCGGTCGACATACCTTTGCATCTTTTGCAAGTGCACGGTAAGAGAATCTCCATGACCCATCTTAGCGGAAATCATGTTCGTGAAAATCTCATAACGCTCTTGTCTCGCATTTTGATGGTATCTCTCCAATAAGTCTTGGTGCATCTCATATGGATACATGTCCTCGTAGGACTTTTGGAATTCGGAGTTCATAGTCGCGATCATGATGCAATGCACTTTCGTTGCATCACGCTCGTGAGTTTCGAAAGTGGTGATTTGGGTGGGAGTAGCAATTTCGGGGTTGATTTTCTCGAGCTCTCATCAAGGACATACTCCTTATCCTCATAGCGAGCAATCGTGCGAATGTATCTTATCCATTCGCTAAAGTTCGTTCCATCAAAGGTGACCTTTTAACAAAGTCTCATCAAAGTGAAAGAACTCGTAGCAGCATTGTTGGCGTTCGACATCTATAAATAGAAAGGACAAAGATAGATTAGAATATGAATCCCTAATATTCAACCAATAAGAAAATTAGGGCTAGGATCCAACAACAATATTTACATACTAGAAAAGGGATGCCGTAATCTAATATGCAAACAATTTGAAGGTAAGTGAATGACGATTCACTAATTCTCCACCATGAAAAACATAACTTTAAGTCCTAAATGTATTGAGAATTCCTAGGTTCGGATGAGATTCATTGAAACTTTTTCAATGGCATGTTTAAATCTTGATATGCCCCTCTTCTTTGTAACTAGGATACCGAGGATCACAAAGCGGGTGTGAATTACCATGCAAATTAACATGGTGCCTTCATTGTAACGATCACCTATTCGATGTGCCGGTAAACCACACACGCTCCATCGAACTATGATAAACAATGAATCACCCTTTGCCACCTTCGCTTAGAACCAATTAGTGTGCCGGTAAACCACAAACGCTCCACTAACTTCTTTAGCAAGGTGCAAAGTGTAATTTCATGGGATTGCATCAATTCACTTTTCCTAAAGTAACTAAGATTGGGAAATTTTAAGAAAACATGTAGTTACTTTGTATTTTTTATTATACTTTTAATGAGAGGATGAGGTTGCCCTATCCTACCCGTTCGGCTAATAACCCTCCACCAATCAAGCGAGCGGTGGGTGTGAGTGTACACCCATTAAGCGCCATTTTATAGGCCGCAACCTTAAAGACCGACTTCATGAATGAGGCCTACTAACGGTAAGACTAGCATTTAAGTTATACATATATAGATATTAATCTTGTAATATTATATTAGTATAGGGTTGTATTTTAAACTTGTAAAATTCTAGGGTTTGAAATTTAAGTTGTCTAAATTAAACTTTTAATCACAAAACATAAATTTCAAAACTTGAAGACAGGTTTTAAACATTTAAAACATAAAGGATCAAATAACAAATAATTTAAATTAACAATTAATCACATAATTATCCATATTTGATTAATAATTATCATATAAGGAAATTAAATATTTTATTAATTGATAAATATCTTCAATTAGATCAGAAATATAGTCATATATATCATAAAATCGGATTAGGGTTGATCTAATATGATTAAGGTAAGTTTCCATAAGATAAATATGAAAAAATCCCATTTTTGGCTAATCCTGACGCTCGGACTCACCGAGTACCCACATTGGACTCGCCGAGTCCACCATGGGACTCGCCGAGTCCATGACTCAGAAACACAAAAATCGAATTTTGCAGTTAAGATTCAAACATTCAAGCATCAATTTAATAGAAACCAATCTAGGCTCTGATACCACTGATGGGTTTTGTACATAAGAACATTCCTAAGTGCGCATACAAACTCTAATGCTCGGATCTAGGTTTCTCTAATTAAACATGCTTTGAATCCAAGACTCCTAATGGCTAATTAGGTATAAGAACAACACAAAATCAGAGTTAGAATCATACCTTGAGACACTTGTTTGATCTTCTTGTTCTTGGAGCTTTAGAGTCACAATTATCACTCCTCTAATGGCTTACAAACACCAACTAGCAAAGAGGATGTTTTGAGAGAGAGGAGAGAGGAGGAATTTGGCCAGGGGTTCTCTACTTTAGATGATGTACTGAACTCCCTTTGCCATAGGGTCTATTTATACTTGTAGACTCCTTAAGGGTTACAACTCAAACCCTAGTTGGATAACTATTACTCAAAGCAATCCAAATCCTTCCTAAGATAATGCCTTGGACGATTTTGAAGCTTATCCTAGCCTAGAAATCGTCCAACCCCTATCCAATAAGGATTTACAGTCTAAAGTTTAACTATCAAACAATTGACAGTTTATACCCTCCTATTTAATTAATCTCCTTAAGTCACCAAATTAATACTAATTAATCTATGACTTATATTAATCAAATAACTATATTATTATTCCTTATATTATTCTCATAATATATTAATAATATCTATTCTCTCATAATAAATCATCCTACCAAGTTGCTATGGTGAAGGCAACCAAAAAGGACCATGCACAATCGGGTCAAATACTTGCCTAATATAGTTGCAGCCTTAGACACTATTCCAACAGTTGGGATAGAGGGCCACTAGTTCACTGAACCTGGAGGTATATGCGACTATGTTAGAGCCCCTCATATTCAGGCTCCACAACTCCTATTCCAACTTCTGTATCTCACCCCTCGGGCAGTACTCCGCAGTCATGATGTCTTTCAAAGTTTCCCAGCGCATGTCGTTAGCCACTACGAGAGTTGGTGACTTGACATGGCTATTCCACCATGTTATGGCTTTCTCTTCGAAGGTGCACGTAGAAAATTTAACTTTGCTCGAGGCAGGGTAGGAGAAAATCTCAAAGATGGACTCCATCTTTTCGAACCATTGCGAGAGGGCAATGACTCCGCCAGTCCCTTTGAAGAACAGTGGCTTGCAGTTAGTGAAGTCCTTGTAGGAGCACTCTCTTGAGCGCACAAGGATTTCACCTTGGGTAGAATGAACCCGCGTTCCACCTCCGCTGTCACTGGTGGAGTGATACTAAGCCATGGCAGTTGCCACTGCCGCAGCTACTGCAGCATTCAGAGCTGCCGTATCGATTGCTGAAGGCGGTGGTGGTGGGGGAGGTGCAGGATTACGCCTTGTTGATTTGCAAGGAGGCATCTTTCAACTATAAGTTTATAAAGATGAATGGAATAGTTAGAGTCAATTTTAAGCATAAAGAGAGTGTTCCATGGGCTAAATCGCCATAGTCCAACAACTGAATGAGTGTATGTTTTGAAATATCAGTATAGTAGGAGAGTAGGAAAAACAAAAGAGTACAGATTTTTCCAACAAATTAGATAACTGTCAATATTACTGGTATTACTGATGTAAATGAGTTCGGGAAAAACGACCTAACAGTAGGTCTTACATGAAACCATATGAGGGAAAATGTTTAACAGCTTAGCAGACTAGATAGTGTACTAAAAGATAGGAATATTTTATAGACAAGTGCTTCTTAGAGCACGGATAAGAAAGGCTATTCCTTAATCAAAAGAAAAGATGTGATAGACATCTTCTAATGGCGATGGGAATTCCTCGGGCGAACCCTAAGGTCTTCCATCTGACGAACCACTTCATGGAGGTGTCGTTCATGAGCCCTCTGGCGAACTCGAAGTTCTATGACTTCAGCTTAGGAGGCAGCTAGTTGTTGTTGTAGAGTCTCATTAGTCCTTTTGTTTCTTTCCATCACCTCTTCGAGATGGCGAATGCAGATCGTGTTGACACTAGTGTTGGCATGAATCTCTACTACCCGTCCGATGGCTGCTCGACCTTGTTCTACATTCTGAGCAATACTATGGACCATGATGGGTAGGGATCGGTCAGCCCAGCCACCCTCGCTTATGTTGTAGAAGCTTCAGTTCCTGTTGTAGAGTAAGGGTTGACCTCGTTCGTCGCTCCAACGATTCAAGTTTGTTTCCCACAAGGGTGTGGGACCCTGAAACGCTGGTCGGGGGTTGTTAATCGGGGCTTGACCTACTTAGGGTAGGTTGTTGACTTCGGGCTCGGAGTTGGATCCACCTGAGAAGCCTTCTGCGTGATGATCATCCAAAGGGATTTGATGCTCACCCTAAGGGAAAGTACGGGTCGCCATGATGATGGAATCCGTCCATGATATCTATGCGAGAAAATGGGTATAAGAATCTTATATAAATAGACGTACTACCTAAGATAATTATATGATAATCTTTATCAGTTATGTTAATATGTGTGTAGTGTATACCATTTATATGAAATCGAAGCAGGATAAACCTTCGAATAAGTGACCCTAACTCCAAATCGACAACCAAACAAGGACAGGAAGTAAAGGCAAGATCACTGATTCTAAGTCTATAACACCTAAATTTCATATAACCTTAGCGTATTCACTTAACGACTATTGACCTACTTGATAGAGACCTTTTTAGCTCTCAGATAAGTAATTATAGTGACACAAAATACTCCTATAGTATTTTTAAACTTATGTTCTGTTCTAGTGATTTCATTGTAGTAGTGTTGGTAAGTTTTTAGACTTGTTGCCATATCAAAACCATTCTTGGGCATATGCTAATCACTCCTCGGACCAGCATAGTTGATCACACTATGCCATTCCCAGGACTGACCATACATCCCCGAGCTTACTTGTGATATTCAATAATCGTAATACTTCTGTATTTGTCATTGTGACATTGATTTTAGTATGAATGCAGGCTTGTATACTTATTTAAATATTTTATTATTTAAAAGTATATTCTCTTGGTCAGAGTGTTTTAATCCCATTGTGTTTATAGTTACTATATCTTTTATGGGTTGATATACTAGATTCACTATAAATGATGCTCTGATACCAATCTGTCACACCCCAAAACCAAGAACGGCGAAACGTTCTGGGGCGGAGGACGTCATGTATAGTATCACTACACAGTATAATAGTAAACAAGTAAACAAAATCATCCACTGCATAACTATATAATTTTAATACAAGTGTGTTATGTAGTATATAAGACACCGAAATATGAATCAAAATATAAGATGAGTCTTGTATGTGCTCCATCTTCTCAAAATCTGGCATCGGTACTTGTCTACTGATGACTTGAGAATACAAGTTATTTTGAAAGAGTTTATCAGCATTAAAGCTGGTGAGTTCATAAGTATTTAGTGTCTATGTTTGTATCAGAATGTTTGAAACAATATTTTGAAGTATGAGTTTGTAAACGTTTGTAGTAAAAGTATGTGAATGTTTGTAAGTGTTTGTAAAAGTTTGTAACTCCTATAAAATCCTATATTTTCTACTAAAAGTAGCCTTCTACCAAAGCACAACTGTTTTGTATGTTTGTTTCTTGTAAAAGTGTGTAATTTTCCCAAATGTAACTATCATTATCAAAATATAGTTTGTACATTAATGTTTAAGTGAAGTGGTCACCAAATAGATGTAAAGGGTAAATTAATGGAGTACTGTAGTGTTGTATCATAGGAACTATTGTTGTACTAACTACCTTAAACCATATTTATATCAAGGTATTATGTGATAAATTATACCATACTATCGACTGGGAAACACGACAATGTAAGTCGTCAAAAGGTATGACATTTGGCACTCGAAGACCTGACGGTCCCACTGTAGCTAGCAGTAAGGTGTAAGATAGTCAATCCAATATAGATCTATACGCAAACTCATGGTCTCCCTCTAGGAGATTTTGGTTACAACTCGGGCCATGACAATGAAGGCATGCTATGATACATTGGATCGCATTTATGTTATAGTATACTTGTATATTTAATATATGTACTTGTGTAATGAATGTATTGTTTCTCATCATAGTATAGTTGTATATGTTCTCATCATAGTATAGTTGTATATGTTATCATCATAGTACAATTGTATAAGTTCTCATAGTAGTAAGTAATGACTCATGAATGAACTGACTCTTGTATGATTCATTAGACTAGAAGTAGTAAGTAGTATAACCGTAAACTATACCGATTATAATTTATTAGTAGACTTGTTTGTACGACTGAATGTACTGAACTGAGATAAAAGTCTTTATATCTATACATATATACATAATATATAAGTAATCAACGACACTCGGACAAACAACCGGGTACTTTAAGTCCACAACCAAACAAGGACAGGAAGTAAAGTGCGTTATCAATCCTAAGTCCTTCTAACCTTATTTATATAACTATATATGTAGTAGACATGGTTTTAACAATATATAACTTTAAAAACTATAAAAGAAAGGTTTATTATACAAAAGTGAATTTGATAAAGAGTTTAACATGTAAAATAGTTTGATAAGTAGTTTGAAGTCATTTATTTAGTAAAACAGTTTAAAGTATTGAAAATCCATTTGTATGCTAGTTAATAATCACATGTGATTGATCTAATAAATAACATGGTTCAAATTGTATTCCCCCCCCCCATAAAAGCATTTAAAAACATTTAAAAGGTTAATTAAGGGGTATAAACTCACCTGTAGTGAGTGGTTTGTACGGAAGTGTTGGACAAGGTGCTAGGTGTCAAGTGAAGACTTGAACACACAAAATGATCCTAGTTAACATATAATAAACGTATATGTATCTAATTAGTCATTTAACAACTAATTAATCAATTTAAGACACCCTAGGACATGGAAACACTTTGATTCAAGTGCTATAGGTTCCAAAGGGTTGCATCTAAGGGTTGTATGGCATGACATTGGAGTTTATGGCCCAATAACCACTTCTTATGGAGTTTACGGCCCATGGTAATTTCCCCATGATTTTATGGTTGTAAACTCATGGTACTAAGTTCCAATTAGTGTTTTGAGGTCTTATAAATCATGATTGAGCATCCAATGATCAAGTCTAAGCCTTAGGAAAGCATTATGGGCACAATAACACTACTTTGTAGAGTTTACGGCCTAAGGACCATATCCTAATGTGTTTACTTCTGTAAAATCTTATGGGGACATGTTTTTATTGTTGTTTAAGGCCTTAAACACTTTTAGGAAGGATCAAGGCTAGCATCCAAGGCTTAGGAAGAGACTAGGGTCCATTTAACCCCCTTTAGAAGGGTTTACGGCCCAATAACATCCTTGACCTTAAACTCCTTTGATCCTATGTTTCTTGGTGATTTGCAAGTGTAAACAAGTTCATATTAAGCACACAAGAAGCTAGGGCAAGTGTACTTACAAGATAGAAGCATGATTGGGTGTTTAAGGTCCAAGAACACTAGTGTATAACAACTAGATATTAGGTTATAACAACAAATCAAGTCGATAAATACTTACGTTTTCAAAAAATCGCATGAAGAACGAGATGCTACTTGAGAGAGATTGGGGAGTGTTCTTGAGGGTGGAAGTGAGAAATGAAGAGAATGGGGAGTAAACTCATGCCTAAGGCATGAGTTCACAGCCACTTGAGAGTTTAAAGCCCAAACTCTAAAAGTTTGGCCATGAACTCTTTGTTAGGGTGGTATGTGTGGGTTTGCTACTTCAAGACCCGAGACGATACTTCCTTTCATCCGTTTGTTTGATGAATAAATACTAAAAACACTCAAACAGACTTTAAACTGACTAAAAATTATCAGAAATGTAATTGACTTTTAATTGAAGTGTTTGACTTTAGAGTTTGTACGAATGAAAATTTCGGGTTGCCGTAGGCGGTCCCTCCGGATTGATATCCGGGTAGTTATTGACATATTGAGTATGAGTTAGTGTTGCGTGCTAGTTGCTATGCCAGTTAGGTGGATCTGTAGGACTAGCTGTGTTGTTTTATGATTATTTGTATGCACATTAGTTATGATGTATGTTGATATATTATATAGGATGGGTTGAGGTGACACTACTTCGTGAGGTAACCAACAAACCCGGGAGTATTCCGGTACGAGCTGAGGGAGACTCGTACTGTGGGCTCGGGAGCATTCCAGCTACGAGCTAAGGGAGACTCGTACTGTGGGCTCAATGGCAATCCTGATGTGAGCTGTAGGCCCGTAAGGCAATCCAGACTCACGCTGAGGGCATAGAGGGGTAATCCAGTCTGTAAAGTTTTGGACCCATTGCATGCTGTTATGTTTTGTTATGTTATGGTATTATTGTTATTGTTATGCGGACGGTAGGTGTATAGGTATTTCGGGGGAACTCACTAAGCCTCGAGCTTACAGTGTCAGTTTATTGTTTCAGGTACATCAGATGATCGAAGGAAGGTAAAGGCGTGATTGTACAATCACTTAATGAATCAGATATAGCTCCCAAGGAACATTATGATTGGATTCTGAGAATACTCTGATGTTTAAATCATTTTGAAAACAAACTATAATCACTTAATGGTTTCTAGATGTATTAAAAAGTTTAAAATTGGCTTGTATTTTATGGGTGTTACAAAATGTATAACTACTTAATTTGAATCATAAAAATTCAAAATATTTAAAGGGATTATTATCAATAAAGATAATAGCCTAATGTGTTGAAAGTATTATTTATACCAAAATAATATATGTTGGTATTATCAAAATTATTGTTGTAAATCCAAAATAGGATGTTGATTCAATAATCAGCAAAACGAGAGGTATTTCATTTTAATATTTGGGAAATTGTATATTAAGGAACATTAAAAATATATCTAAAATTTTAATACGGGTTGAGTTGACTTTCGTTGACTTGTTGACTTTTGTTGACTTGTTTCACTGCTGTTGGATCCAAAATCAGCAGTAGTCACAATACTGTTCGGTACAAATTTTCCATGACAATCCTAGGGTTATGTCCATCGTAACCACACATCTATCGTCGGTCTATTGGTTGTTAGGATTATGTAGATGATATCCAGTATCTACATAAAACGTATCTCGAATGCCTTATATGGTCATCACTGTATCAAGGGTTTGGACTATATGAATCAGATATAGCTCCCAGGGCGTGCCAGACACCTCGATACACAAAGCATCCTTATCCACTCCCACATAATATCAACGTAAACAAGTGTAGGGTTGAAGTCTAGAGCTCCAACCCATCCTTAATGTTCAAATGGGTCCATAATATTGTATCCAACGAAGCTTTATCGCTCTACCATGTACTGCACTATGAATTTAGTAATTGGGTTAGTGGCCTCATAAACTGTTTGACAAATATCATCAGATCAAAAGTCACGGGTAAATTTTACTCCGATTATTTGACTGATTGTCTAGCTGGCCTCGCAGGTCTAGCTGGTTGTCTGTTTCCTATTGAATTGACTGTTGGTTCCTCTCTCGATGTCTTTAATGTCATCTACAACGTTAATCACACAAAACCAACCTCAAAACAAAATTTTCCATTAAGCACCCTAAGTGTCACATAAAAGAAAGCTTTAAATCAGTTGGCAAGTTATTCCAAACAAAATTAAAATAAACTCAATCTAAATAAATAAATAATTTTTTCAAGTCACTTTATGTTTTTAGTAACTGTATATTTTCCAAAAATTTACCTAGCCGGTTAAAAACATAGACAATCATAGAACAGATAAACAACTACACTAATTAATTTTAGATTAACAGTATAGTGTCCAATTTCAGTATCATTTTGAAAACTTCTAAAAACTTGATTTTTTTTATCTAAGCACATATAAACATAGTCAATAGTTTTGCAACATTATACATGCAATTTTGATGTTTAACACTTAATAGATAAAAATTCACTATTCAGAAAATTCAAATTTTAGCAATTGCTCGAAGACGCCAACTAAAATTAGGTTGACGTGCCAACCTACTACATGACATCATTGATGTCACCTAGGACGCCTCACACTTTTAGGGTTATTTTCATAATTTATGAAAGGATTTAACGGTACAAGAAAACCGAAGTAGCCATGGGCGTCCTTCACGTCATCATTAATGTCGTTAATGACTTATGTAGCTATTAAATTTTTTATAAGTGTCATTTTTCGCGTTTTTGAAAGTTGGAAAATGTTTTTCGGGTATTTTTCGAGATATTTTTAAACGCAAAAATTAAATACACCCTTCCCAAATTAAAACCTTGATCGTCCTCAATACAAAGATAATTAAAAACACACAAAATGAAAAATACAAAATTAAAACACACCAAAACGCATAGGTTTTATCCCAGAAAGCACTAGGTTTTATGTCTTCTGTTGGGTTGTTTGCCTCAACTGAGTTGTTTCTGAATATTAAGGTATCTCGAGTTTCGTTTTCTCAACGAGTTTCGGCTCTCCATATACCAATCATATGTAAGGTTTGAGTGTTTGTTCGTTTACCTTGAATGAATCACTTCGTTTCGTGTCTTTCATTTCAATAGCACTGTGATCTGCCACATTTTGCACCACAAAATTTCCATTCCATTTATTCCGAAGGTTCCCACGGAAGAGTTTGAGATGAGAGTTAAATTGCCAGACAGATTGTCCTTTAACAATTTTTTTCTGACAATATATTGGTCCTGAAATGCCTTCTTCTTTTCTTTCTTGATCCTTGAGATTTTGTAAGCTTCCCCTTGAATCTCCTCCAATTCAACAGCTTGAAGTTTTCTTTCCGTACCTGCATTACTCAATTCAAAATTAGCATTTTTATGGCCCACATGACACAATGTTCTAAGTCCACCGGTAGATGACATGGCTTTCCAAAAACAATCTGCCATGAAGACATTACGACGGGTGTCATATTGGTTGTTCGATATGCCCATAATGCATCATCTAACTTCAAGGACCAAGTTTTTAGTCAGAGTTAGAGAGTGTAGGTGAGACATCATTATACTCTCCCGGCTAAAAATGAGATGCCACAAATTGTTGATTAAGCGAATTGGTTACCTTCATTGTACTACATTCCATTTGTGTAATTGAATCCACCATTTTGGATTCCTGTAGTATTGATTTCCAAAGCCTTAATTCTTGAATCCGTCATTATAATCATTGTTGCTACCATTATGGAAATTCTAGTTGTTCTACCCCGATTGCCTTGATTCCGCCTACTACCATTGTTGTGGTTCTAATTCCAACCATTGTCATTGTCACTTCCATCGTCAATACCCAGTCATCCTCGTTAACCCCATTATCACCTTTACTGCATTTAGGACCAATATTTCCAGGATTATGATTCTGATTTCTACCAGTTGCACTGTTGTGTCCTCATTTATTTTCTCTTAAAGATTATGTCTAATTTCTTCCATTTCAAATGTTATGGCCATGGTGGTGTCTGTTTGATTGTTGTTGTATTGGTGCGATGATTAGTGTACCGACATGGTTGTTATTTCCCATATTCCCATTGTTTTTTATTTGGGAATTGAGGAGTTAATTGTGTAACTACTGGTAAACGATTCGTTAATGCATCCTCTTGACCGTCTATCACATCTTCTTTGACCATATTATTTACACCTACATTATTGATGTTCCTGTAGGCGACCTGAATTGAGAGATTCGTTCATTCAATTTCCAAATCAAATGTAAGGAGTGAAGAACGTTCATTATGTCTTATATTCATGCATCGATATGCCTCTACAACAAAAATAAAACAAACGTGAACTGCAAACAATAGCTAAGAATGAAATAAAAGACTATGACTACATAAACACAATAGTTTAAGCACACAATTTCCCCATCAACGACACGAAATTTTGATTGAAGTCATTGTCTTAATAAAAAAATAACCTTAAAATCCACTAGATATATATGGTAAGTAAGGGTCGAATCCTCGAGGAGTTCATGGTCAAAATTTGGGTTATAGTAATCAATGAAAAATAAATGATAACTGAAATTATCACAAAAAATATTTAAACAAAAATAAAACCTCCAAGCTTAGAAATTTATTAGTTATAATGAAACTCTTAATGAAAAAAATTAGGTACTCCAAGTTTAGTTATCAGACATTTCAGATTCACACACTTTCTTCCCTAAAATCTCAGTTCAATTAATTAAATGCTATTGGAGTTTATTATCTTGTAACATATAACTTTGGATACACAATATGTTCATTCAACTAGTTGTCTTACTCTATAGGGCTAACTCGTCACACCCACAAACTAGATGGTGGAAACGTCCGGGGGGTGGAACGAGAACACAATATCATAATAATTGTATACATTCAAAGGCATGTAGATAAACAACCATCATATCATATGATTATATAAGTTACATGACCCAAATATTAATTAATATCAAAATACATTACAAGGTTTGCATGTTATCAAATAAAGTAGTTCTCGTAATGATATTTGGTTTCTTTCTTCAAAAGTAGCTCAACTGATCCGAGCTTAATGATTTCCTGATATTACACGCCATTTTAAAAGTCAACATAAAGTTGGTGAGTTCATAAGAATTCAATTGCATAAAAATCCGACTTTTTTCCATAGATTAAAATTGTATCTCCGTCTTGTAAAAAGTTTTGTATTTGTACGCCTTCAGCGTAAAAAAAGAATGTATGGGTGTAGTATGTATCTAAAAATATTTATAAAATAAAAGTTCCCATAACTTCTAAGCTTATAAAAAGTCTGACTTGTCATGTAATTCTTATTATCCAAAAATCAAGTGTATAAGTAAATAACGAGACTTATAAATGTAGTGTATAAGTAAATAAACACACACACACACATATATACACATATATATATATATATATATATATATATATATATATATATATATATATATATATATATATAGTGTATAAGTAAATAACCATACTTATAAATGTTGTGAATATGTAAATAACCATACTTATAAATGTTGTGTATAAGTAATAACCATATTTATAAATGTTGTGTATAAGTAAAGAACCATACTTATACTATATCTTGCACAAGAATTTACTATTTGATGTTATAGTGAGCCCCTATAATCGAGCTATCGGCTGTAATGCTACCGGCCAAGACGCTTCATCAGATGTCGTGAAATGTTATGAAAAATGTCACCCTTAACCCGCCCATTATGGTTGTAGCTAGCAACCATAAGTGGGGGTTTCCAATACCATATATATCTATACATAATTCTCCCACTCATTTAAGATTTAACGATTATAAAGCCTAGACTTAGCGTAAAGGTTGAAGAAATGTCTCATATAACCCATCGAAAGTGTGTTATTCTAGGTTGTAAATGAAATCAAAGCTTTCCCATTTTCAAAGTGGTTTTATACATGTATGTTGGTTACCCAGTGTGTAATAGTATTACCTAATGGATAATGGTATTATCCAAGGGGTAATGGCTTTATCCAATGTGTAAGCACAAAGTTTTAATCTTTCAAAACTAGACTTTTGGAAAAATATTAGTCTGTGTTTATCCAGTGTGTAATCATATTTTCCGGTGGATAAAGATATTATCCATCATACAATAGCCGGAAACTTGTGCATATGAAAGAATAAAACTTGTGTGCATTCTTTGAAAACTTGAATATATGTATATATTCATAAAAAGAACATAATGATGCATGTAATAGTATTACCCAAAGGTTAAATGTTTTATTCAACATATATTAGATCTAGGACCTTTATGTAAAGTTATTATCACGAATGTATTTTGTTTGCATGGGATGTAACCTCCCCCTAAAGTATAAAAATGAGTGAAAACTAGTAGAAAAAGGGGTATGAACTCACCTTTTGTGCTTTCCCTAGAAGATGGAAAGAAGCCGTGAGAAAGATGAGGTAGGAATCAAGCATTGGAAAACAACGCCCCTTTAAAACTTGAAGATCTTGCTTAGGGTTTTTGTTCCATGAGTGAAAATGAGATAATCAAAAGGTGATGGTAGAATGTAGTAGGATCTCGAAAACATGAAGAAAACTTACCAAAAATACTTGAATAACACTTTTCAAAATGCATTGAATCAACTAGAGAGTTCTTGGAGAGTTTAAAGAGAGTGAGATTTAATTTAAGATGATGTGAGGGAGGGGGAAGGGCCTTTTGGCCGGTATTTATAGAAAGGAGAGGGGAGGTGGTGGTGGTTTGCATGGGGGAAGTAGCAACACTCTTTCTTTTGAGTATAAAGTTCTAGGGTTAAGGCTTTT
This sequence comes from Lactuca saligna, assembly GCF_052625555.1. Lineage (NCBI taxonomy): Eukaryota > Viridiplantae > Streptophyta > Magnoliopsida > Asterales > Asteraceae > Lactuca > Lactuca saligna. The sequence continues at coordinate 279,438,135 of NC_136420.1, forward strand.
GGATTATTATATATAAAGTAAGATCTCTTTTTATTATAATATATAAAGAAAGATTTCCTCTGATTATAATAAAAGAGGATATGATTATGTTGGGATAAGATGGATATATTGGGAGAGAGTTAGTATAAATTGTCTCACATTGGGTTTTTATAAAAATCTTCATCTCTTTTATAAAACTTGTCGCTTTTATAAAAGTATAGTAACAAAATGTTGTGTAAGTGGGTAATTATAAGGTATGCTAACTAATAAAAATAATGTTATTTGATATTATTAATAATAATATTAACACCTTATGATTAAATTGTTTTTCTCAAATTCGTTGTATAAAATGTGAGTGTTAAACGTGATAACTTCCATTTTCTTGATTTATGATATTTCTCTGGGAATTCTATGGAGTATCAACCTAAATACTAGAACATATGATGTTTGCAACAATTTTGTGGTTTTCTGAACACGTAAACCTCGTGTAATGAATATTACCGAATACCCAACATATTTGTGTGTTTTATTGAATTGCTACTTCACCGTAGTTTATTTTTCGCAATAAAAGCATTAATATGATAACGGATTCAAAATAGCATATGTAGCATTATAATATTCAATAATACATTAGGGATGTTACGAAAATCACATTTTGCTTCTTTGACTTAATATACGCACAATTGACTTTTGTTAACCCTTGCTGACTTTTGATAAGCAAAATTTGATAGATGTCATATCATCCCCCTGCTGAAAGGAATTTCATCCCAAAATTAGTCTTACATATCAGGTTCCTAGTGATCTAACAAAAGTTGGGGATACTTCTGTATCATTTGATCCTCACGTTCTCGAGTGTATTCGGGTCCTCACTTAGCGTTCCAGCAGACCTTCATTATTGCAATGTAACTTTGTTTTGTTTGTTTGACCTCCCTACCCATGATTTCGACTAGTTCTTCGATGAAATTTAAGCTTTCAATAACCTCGATCTCATCTAATGGAATGACAAGGGTTTCATCAGATAGACATTTCTTGAGGTCTGATATGTGGAAGGTAGGATGTATTTTGTTATGTTCTTGCGGCAATCGGAGCTTGTAGGCTACAGAACTTAACCTTGCAAGGATTTCAAAAGTTCCTATATATAAGGGATTGAGTTTACCTCGTTTTCCAAAATCTATCATCCCTTTCCATGGCGATATTTTTAATAGTACCCGCGTAGCTCTTTTGTTGATCTCGGGATGCTCTCAGTCGTTCTCATATCTAAATGAATTTCTCTAATGTTTCCCATATGATTTCGGGGATGGTGAGTGTTCTCTTTGTTGCTTGACCCCTAGCTAGTTGAGTATCGCTAATTTCAGCCAAACATAATGGTGATCTGCACTTACGTTCGTATAATACCTTAAACGGAACAACTTTGAAGCTGTTGTGGTAGCTATTGTTATAAGAGAACTCAATCAATGGTAGGTGAGAGTCCCATGCTTTTCTAGAGTCCATCACATAAGTATGAATCATATCTTCCAATGTTTGAATGGGTCGCTCAATCTATCCATCTGTTTGTGGGTGGTAGGCTGTACTCATATCAAGTCAGGTACCCAAGGATTTTTGCAATGATTACCAAAAGAGTGAAGTGAAACAGTTGTCTATCTGTGATTATGGACAATGGCACATAATGCATCCTTACGATGTATTTGATATATGTTCTTTTCGGATTTTCCATATTATGTGTCTCTTTGATTGGTAGGAAGTGCACAGATTTGGTTAGTCTGTCTACGATTTCCCAAATTGTATCGTGTCCACCCATAGTCTTGGGAAACTTTGTTATAAAGTCCATGGTAATCTGTTCCCACTTCCATTTAGGTATTTATGGTTATTGTAACAGCCTAGAGGGCTTCTGGTATTCTACTTTGACCTTATAACTGGTTAGGCACTTACCTACGTAAGTGATAATCTCTACTTTCATATTTGGCCACCAATACAACCTTTTTAGGTCCTAGTACATCTTATCTACCCTAAGGTGAATGGAGTATTTTTTTTCTTGTGTACATCGTTCATGATCAAATCCTTAAGATCTCCAAACTTTGGCATCCAGATTTGATAAAGTACTGAATTGCATAATCTCTTAGCTCAAAGTTCTTATCCATTCCCCGCAATACTTCCTGTGGGGAATTTTTCGTTTTCAAGGCCTCAATATGAGGAATTTTGATTTATGTAGGTAGGTGTGAGTGTATGGTTATCGTTAACGATTTTACTCGATGTCCAGAGTATTCCTTCCGGCTTACGACATCTTCTACAATGTTTGCCTTGCCCGGGTGGTAATGAATATTACGTACATAATAATTTAACAATTTAACCCATCTTTGCTGCCTCATGTTAAGTCTTTCTGGTTGAGGATGTGTTGAAGGCTCTTGTGGTCGGTAAATAACGTACAATTAGTGTCGTACTGTTACTGTCTCCAAATCTTTAAGACGAAGACTACGACTTCAAGCTCAAGATCATAGGTAGTGTAGTTGACGTCGTCTGATTTGAGCTACCTAGAATCATAAGTGATGACCTTTCCTCTTTGCATGAATACGCATCCCAACCCTTGATTCGAGGGATTGCAAGACACGATGAAGTCCTCCTTGCCTTCCGGAAGGAATAGGATTGGTGCGCTACATAGTGCTTGCTTCAATGTCTGAAAGATATCCTCTTATTCGTCTCTCTAGTCAAAACTCACCCCTTTATGGGTTAATGTTGTGAGGGTTTAGCTATCTTGGAGAAGTTCTTAATGAATCTCCGATAGTAACCCGCAAGATCCAAGAACTGGCATAACTCTATCTGCATCCTTGGTGCCTTCGAGTTTTCTACTGACTTTATCTTGGATGGGTCCACATGTATTCCTTCTTTGCTGACTACATGTCCTAGGATGTCTACTTTCCATAACCAAAACTCACACTTTGAGAACTTTGCATAAAGTTTCTTATTTCATAGTAATTCTAATATTGATCGCAAGTGTCGCCTATGCTCCTCCTCACATCGTGAGTATATCAATATATCATCAATGAATATGATCACGAATTTTTCTGGGTATGATCTGTATATGCGATTCAAGAGGTCCATGAATACTTATGGAGCATTAGTCAATGCGAATGGCATTACTACAAAATCATAGTGGTTGTATCGTGTTTTGAAGGACATTTTTGGGACATCTTTTTCCTGAACTCTAAGTCGGTGGTTCCCCGATCTCAAATCGATCTTTAAGAAGTAGCTGGATCCCAATAATTAATCAAATAGATCATCGATCATGGGAAACGGCTATCGGTTCTTGATAGTTAGCTTGCTCAGTTACCGATACTCAATACACATTCTAAAGGATCCATCTTTCTTCTTAACGGTTAAGACTGGCGATCCCCAGGGTAAGAAGCTTGGTCTAATGAACCCCTTATCTAATAATTTGTTTAGTTGACAAGACAATTATTTCATTTCCCTCAGGTCCAATATTTACGGAGACTTTGCTACGGGGGCTGCTTCTGGGATTAAGTCAATTCTGAACTCGACTTGTCATACAAGTGGTAACCCTGAGAAGTCTTCTGCAAACACATCAGGAAAATCACGGACTTATGGTATGTCCATGATTTCCTTCACCTCTTTCTTCTGGTCCACTATGTGTGCTAGAAATACATAATACTTCTTGTGCAAGTACTTCCGCACCTTGATACACAAGATGATTCGAAGACCCTCACTTTTTTTTTCATAGTATACCACGAGGGTTATGATGTTTGGTAGTTTGAATCGGAAGGCTTTCTTGCGAAATATGATGTCGGCCTGCTGGGTGGTTAACCAATCCATGCCGATTATTACAGCGAAGCTCCCAATAGTCATTAGCATGAGATTTATTTGGAAGGCATGGTCATTTAGTGTTAAGGTGCATTTTAGGTAAATTTCCTTAGTGTTTTTGGTTCACCCATTACACATCTCTCCTATATAGGTTTCCTTAAGTGTTTGTGGGTTCTGATTTAGTAGTTGTTTGAACTTATGGCTAACAAAGCTTTCCTCGCACCACTGTCCGTAGGCATAAGAGTTATTGACATGGAGCGTACCAGTTATGGCAGTAGGCTCCTCTATTGTTGTAACACTGCAACTCCCAGGTATAAAAATTTAAAGCTTATTAGTCACATTCTTGGACCTACTCGAGGAGTTGCATGCCCCAACTCTTTGCTTAGAAGCGGATCAGGCCGCGTGATTTACGAGGTCCACTCGACGAGTTGGAGGACCGCAACTCGATGAGTATGAGTTGTATGGTAAAACCCTAATTTTTAGGGATTGCACCCTATTTAAAGGACTTAACCCATGCCCTTTGGCCTGCCTTATCAACTAATTACCCAGAGAAGGAAACCCTAGCCACTCTTTACCATTTATTTGTGCTTGTGAGGCTAAGAGAGTGTTTTTGGTGCATTTGTTGAAGAAGTTGAAAGTTGAGAAGCTTGGAACGGGAAGGAGCTTGCAGATCTAACATCTACATCATTTTCGCTCCCATTCGAAGGTGACAAGATGTTACCTTAATCATTCTAGTGTTATATCTCCTTATTCATGGGTTTAATGCCCTTGTTACCATATTTGTGGACCATTTCGGGTATTTGGCATGATCTGAAGTTGTAACTTCAGATTTGGACTCCTCTAAGTCCTTATAGATATAAAGTTATTAAATTTATCAAGATTTGGCTCTTCCCTTTGGTTTAAACCTCTCCTTTAGCTTGGTTTTGGCATTTAAGACCTTGTATGCACGTAAAGTTTTCACTTTGCCCTAGGAGGTGCAATTTGGAGCTTTGGGGTAGCTTAAAAATGTCTAAATGAGAAATTGACTGAAGGGACTCGAGGAGTTGCATGGTCAACTCGACGAGTTAGATGAAGATTGGTCGTTGTTGGTTTCTGCATGGACTCGATGAGTCAGTGAGACGACTCGACGAGTCAGTTTGGGTTTTCCCGACATTTGGACACTGCATTGACTCGATGAGTTGTCTGGGAACTCGGAGAGTCAACTAAGGTTTTCACGATTTCTCGAGTTCTGGGAGGACTCGACGAGTCAGTGGGCTACACTCGACGAGTTGGGTCAACATAGACTATTAACCTTGGCCGTTGACCTTGACATTAACCAAGGGTTGACCAGTTTGACTTCTGGGGGTATTTTATTAATTTGAGAATTTATGGAAGTGGTTCATTGGTGGATGTAGGTGACTGAGTTTGGAGCTCCATTTAGGAAGTTTGACATTTATCATCCTAAGCTAGTTGTGAAGTGAGTTGTCCTCATTATACTAATAAGGTTGAAGGCACCAATGTCGGCCCTTTTTAACTTTGTATTTGGGTTCATCACAAGATATGTTTATTGATTTGCATCCTGGTAGTTAGGATGGTGATATGCTTAGTGACCTGGTAGGTCGGTATCCTGGTATATAGGATGGTCCTATGTTTGTGACTGGTTATGTCGGTATCCTGGTTATAGGATGTTGCTATGGTTAGTGATCTGTTAGATCGGTTTGACTGTTATATATGCTACTGTGTGATATTTATGTGCAACTCCTCATATTTTTAGTGATTTGATTCTGGGATACTATGACATGAAATCATTTTGAAAACAAATTTTCAATATTTATTGGTTTTAAATGATTTAAAAAGTTTTAAATCAACATGATTTTTGTGGGTGTTACAAGTTGGTATCCAAGCCTTGGTTTGAGTGAATTGTAAAAAACAATCATGTGTCTCTAGTCTTAAACTAAGCACAAGATTTTAAAATGGTTTTCAAAATACTAAAGCATGATGCAAGTGTACCATGAGTCGGAGCCAGCGAGTAGACCCCAAAATACCTTACGGATTATTTGATTTTGTGATATGCTAAAACAGCATGCTAGTACTATGATTGGGATCTTCAGGAATTGCATGATAAAATTTCCTGTTTATATGATGCTTGATAGCCGAGGAGTTTCCTTATATGAAATTGACATCATTTATGTGGTTGCTTAGTGTGTGCATCATGAACATACATAATTAAGATCTTATACCTTGAGCATGTTTGGTTTGGCCATATTTCCTGTTCTTGTTTGATGAAGGGCGTAGGGTGGGAGCAGATATTCGAAAGTCTATTGGGTCCAATGTTATGTATGGCTAGCATACACGAGTGTTGTAGGATTGATGGAAGTTTCATGGATGGGTTGTATGGGTACAGCAAGCCAGTTATGAGGTATTCTCCATGCATATGTATATTTTTAGGGTTGGTGGAAGTTTCATGGTTGGGTTGTGTGGTGATACTTGATACAAATATGGGTAGGTGTGGAAGGTAGTATGGGCTCGTGCTACTCAAAGCACAGGATCCATATGTGTATGAAGGAAGTTACAACCCCTAGGGCTTGATTCGGAGTTTGTTCCCGGATTATTATATGGAGAGATCAGGAGGGACCAACAATGCTTGAGACCATCAATGCTTGAGACCATCTGTTGGATGAGATGGACACCAGGATTCGAGAGATCCTGCAGAAGGCTGTTGATGCAATATGTCGAGGACATTTTCCGAAGATGTTTGGGTCTATAAAGACCGCCATGGTTGAGTGTTATGATAAGCCCTATGCGGCTATTGCCGAGACAACTACCACAATAGTTGTAATGGCGATAGGGGGAGGAGGCAATCAGGATTTTCAGTACTGAGACTTCAATAACACGAAGCCCTGACATTTGATGGACTCAGTATCCAATCGGAGCCGTGCATTAGCTCTCTGACGTGGAGGGGTGTTTCTTCACATGCTCATGTCCTTCTGACTAGAAGGTCAGATGTGCCCTGAACCTACTAGGGTCTGGGAAAAAGACTGTTGGAGGTTGATGAATGGGTCGTACACTGATGATCAGATAGCTCCAGTTACATGGGAGCAGTTCAAGGATATGTTCCATGCTCGCTAAATTCCGTGGGTCGAGCGGGAGCAGTTGGCTCTGGAGTTCTTAGAGTTGAGACATGATGCGGAGATGGTGACGGAGATCACGTGTATGTTCACAGAGAGGGAGATGTTCTTCCTGGAGTTCGCATTTGAGCAGACTCGAATGACACATTATTTGATCATGCTCATGACATACATCCGTCAGTTTGTTGCTACCAAACGATGTGATACTTTTTTGGAGTTTTAGGAGGCCGTTAGGCGGCTCGAGCTTGAGATTGAGTTACAGCTTAGAGAGAAAAGGCAGGCCCCGATGCAGTCACATCTGGTGCCAAAGCGGGCTAAGACCGCTAATTCTAAGTCGGGAGGCCAACAGGTCCACCCTTGTGGCAAGTACGGGAAGGGTCACTTGGGGGTATGCAGATCGAGTAGTGTGTGCTGCAAATACGGTGGGGAGGTTCATTTTGCGAGGGATTGTCGCCATCCAGCCCTAGTTCAAGAAATGAGGATCTGCTACCACTACCATCAGGTTGATCACGTGAAGACCTACTATCCACAGCTCACTTCCAGGCCAGCGCAGGCTCCAGCACCGGCTACAATGATGATTACTGATTGGAGTCAGGGTAGATCAACGCCTCGGATGTCTTAGGGACATGCCTTCCAACTTACAGCAGAGGAGGCCAAGGCAGCACCAGACATGGTTGCTGGTATGTTTTTATCCTTTATCTTACTGATTCTATTTGGTTTATGCTTATGTGTGTGGTACCATGTTAGGTACATCCTTAGTGATCTACTTACCTGCTTTGGTATTATTCGACTCGGGGGCGACTCAATCAATTGCTCTCAGAATTTTAGTAGGGAGTTCGGTTTGCTGGTATGAGAGCAAGAGTGTCCATTGTGAGTCTTTATCACCAATGAACATGTGATTTCCGCTTCTTCAGTCTATCAAGGTTGTGTGTTGGAGATCTTTCAGGTATCTTGCTTGATAGACTTGATTTCGATTCCCATTGGGGATGTGTGTGTAACCGTGGGTATGGGCTGGCCTAATCATTTCGGTGCCATGATCGACTGCAAGGGTCAGCGAGCGGTAGGTCGAACCTAAGTGGGGGAGAACTGGTTGTCTATAGCGAGGGTACTAGGTAGGGTTTAGGGTTTTGCTCAGCCGCTAGGGATCGACAATATATTCATCATGGGTGTGCAGGTTATCTAACATACATGGTGGATACACGGGTTGGGTATCATACTTCTGTTTCAGAGGTTCCAATACTCAGGGAGTTCGCTGATGTGTTTCAGGAGGAGTTACCCGGAGTGCCTCCGGAGAGGCAGGTTGAGTGTAGGATCGACGTAGTTCCAGGTGAGATACCTATCACCAAGGCGTCGTACCAGTTGGAACTACCAGAGATGCATAAGCTGTCATCACTGCTTCAGGAATTGTTGGGCAAGGAGTTCATTCATTCGAGCAGTTCTCTATGGGAAGCAGCGATTCTCTTCATCAGTAAGAAGGATAGTTCCCAGTGGATGTGCATTGACTACCGGCAGTTGAAGAAATAGATGGTGAAGAAGTGTTATCCACTTCCGAGGATAGATGATCTTTTTTATCAGTTGCAAGGAGCATCTTGGTTCTCCAAGATAGACCTGAGGTCCAAGTACCACCAAGTTAAGGTTAGGGAGGAGGACGTGGAGAAGACCGCGATCCGGACTTGTTATGGACATTACGAGTTTGTGGTAATGTTGTTTGGGTTCACTAACACGCTAGCGATGTTTATGCGCTTGATGAATCGGGTCTGCAGACCGATTCTTGATCGCTCGGTCATCGTGTTCATACACGATATCTTGGTGTACTCCAAGACCCGAGAGCGGCATGAGGAGCATCTTCGGGAACTATTGGAAGTTTTGTGGAGTAAGTCCCTAAAAACTAATAACCAACTAGTGATCAACACAAAGAACAAGCAAAAATGATAAAACAAGAAGGAGTAGAAGCAAGAATGATCCAAATTGCACACAATTATATTGGCTGAAAACATCAGGTATAATGGAATTAAAACACACACATATAACAGTAAACTGCTACAGTAAACTGACACCAACCGACACTATATATAGGGAACAGTGGCTGAAAACATGTTTGCAACCATAAACCCGTTTACAGCGCTAAACACGTTTAAGGCCGTAAACAACAAACAGACCGCAAACTCCACCTAGCCGCAAACCGATACAAATACACGAATAAATACTAACATAGCCTGTACAAAAGAATGTCTAGCTCAAACCAACTAAATATGACCTAACAGTCTCCCCCTTGGTTTGAGGCTAGCATGAACTCAATCTTTCTCAATGAGCAGCACGTCAGATCTTCCCATGGCCTCCAACCACATCTTCTTGTTTATAATCTCAATGATCATACCCATAAACTCTTTAGCGGAAGACTCTAGAATATCATTCTTCAGCACAATTTGATGTTAATCCAAAGTGTGAATGTCACGTTCACCAAACTATAGGAGATCTTTTGCCTTAACGACACGAAAGACACCAGTTGGGAATTTGATTACAACAGTGGCTGTGGCCTCATCAAAAAAACTAATATTCCATATCATGAAGGGATCCATCACGAAATTGCTGAATAATGGGAATTTCTTTCATCTTCTTGGTAAGAGGCCACATCATAGTTTTCATGGATTTGTTGGTTTTTGGATCAAGAACATCTATAGATTTCTTCAGAAAATTTTGCTGTCTTCATTCCATCAAACTTCATGTTCACTTGATTCTCTAAAAAGAGTTTGAAGTCACTCCCTCGAGCATCATTTGATGGGTTATGGAAGGGAGCATTAGCAAGTTCGGTAAGATCTACTTTTTTCCAAGAACCAAAATCATTCTTGTGCATATAGTATTCCGAGTTTCCACACTTTCTTTTTACCACCTAGATATTTAATTTGTCATGAATTCCCACATCAGTTTTGAAGTGCGGTTACCATATTTACTTCTGAACCGCTTCTTTTCCAACCCAGTCACAGTCAATTGAGGTTGGTCTCCACGAACATTCTTGTCAGAATTCTTCATGAAAAGCCATTTCCCTTTCTTTTGAGTTGAGACTCGCTTCTGGGTTGGCTTCAAAGTAACTCTGGGATTAGCTTGAGTAGGTTCGACATCAAAGCGTTCAACAATACGAGTGGTTCTGACAGGCGGATGATCATATTAGAGTGATCTTCATGAGACACCAGCCTCCCAGCCTCCACTTAAAAGGATAAAAGTTGATCCAAGGTCGGGAGTGCTTATCAGCGAACAAGCTCAAGATATTTAACAGTCTGTTGCAGCTGACACTTCAACTCAACCAACCCATTCTGACAACAAGACTGTGCAAGACGAGCCCATCACTACTCGCTTACTTTTTGAGACCGGGAGTTCTTCGGTTCCTGGTGGCTCAGCAACTCCCCAACCTACGCATGATGTTGCCTCGGAGAGGCTTGCCATTTTTTTAGCTCAACAAGATTCTGACCCTACACCCCGAGGCAAAGGAGTATCTATTTGTATAGGGAGTTCCAGGGGAGTTGATTCATTAATTTATGAGCTTCAAGCAGAGATTGGAATCTTAAACCAGAAGATTATCGAGTGTAAGTCCCCCAAAAACTAATAAACAACTAGTGATCAACATAAATATTGTGCTTCGCAGCTCTGTACAAGAAGCCGATCTTGACATCCATCTCATAAACAGTAAAGTTCATGGATGAAGCATATGCAAGGAATATACAGATGGCTTCCAAACGTGAAACCAAAGCATATACTTCAGTGTAGTCTAGAACCTTTATCTGCCTGAATCCACGAATGACCAATATAGCCTTATCGCGAACAATCACCCCGGAATCATCTTGCTTATTTCTAAACACCCAACACGTTTCTAAAGACTTCTTGCCCTTTGGTAACTTAACCAGCTTCAAAACACCTAGTTTTTCAAATTGATTTAACTCTTCAATCATCCTATCAACCCAACTTGGTTCAATGAACGGCATTGTCACACTCTTGGGCTCAATCTGAGAGATAAAGAAAGAATAGAGACATGTATTGACATCTCCATTCTGACTTCTCGTTTTAACACCATCTCCCAGTGGGCTGGCGACATTTTCAATCGAATGATCACGTTGAATTATGGTTAGGATTTCATGGCTGATATCATCGACAGAGATAGGAAGTGTGTTGATATTAAAGAATCTATTTCAGCTGAATCACTCACCTCAGATGATCTAGGATTGTGATGGGTACTCGCCAAATATTCATTTGAAATCGATTCCGGAAAGAGAAGCTCGATGAACGATTGAGTATCCATGGATGTATCCCTTGACATGACTTCTCTTTCAGCAAGAGTACATGACTTCTCTTTCAGCAAGAGTAAGGGGAGTGGCTTCAGCATCAAAACAGATTCTTTGACTTGGAGAACTTAAGGAAGTACTTGGAACAACTTCATCCACTATAGCAGATGCAGGAGTCACCAAGGGTGGTCTGTACACAACATCTTCCTCTTCATCTTCAACAATTGTACTTGAGGATGAGCAAGAACCTCAAACATTTTCAGAATACATATTAAAGATTTAAAAAATGATGCATAATCAAATAACCAGTCAGGTCCAATTCTCGCATATGTCTCATTTTTCTCCTACCAATGCACGTCATAAGATTCCATAATTTTCTTGGTGGCCTTGTTGTGTACTCGGTAAGTAGTGCATGCAGCGTATCCCACAAAATAACAGTCATCGGCCTTTGAGTTGAACTTGGGGTTGGATTCGAGGTGAAGAAGGCTGCAAGAACATCCAAATATTCTCAACTGAGCGACCGATGGTTTGTGAATGTATAATATCTCATACGGGGTCTTCATCTGAACTTTGTTGATCAGGACTCGATTTTGAACGTAACAAACAGTGTTGATCGCCTCAGCCCAGAAGAAGACTGGTAATTTGGAATCACAAATCATCATTCTTGCAGCATCCATAAGAGTACGATTTCTCTGTTCTGCAATACCGTTTTGTTGTGGTGTCAGAACAGAATTGTATTGACACAAGATTCCCTTTTCTACAGATAAATAATCCAGAACTGTATTCTTCAACTCTGTGCCATTATCAGTTGGAAGCGCCCTCACCTTTTCATTCATCTGATTCCCAATCATCACAATGAACTTCCTGATCAAGTCAGCAATCCCACTCTTGTTGGATAGAAAGAAAATCCATATGCAACGAGAATAATCACCAATCACAACAAGACAATAAGAGTTCTTGTTGATGATGAGAACGTTAACTGGACCAAACAAATCCATATGCAACAATTGAAAAACCTTGCTGATTGAATTTACTGTATTTGGCAAATTTCGCTTCCAATTATGCTTTCCCTAAGCACACGCCACACACTTTTCAAAGGTTATGAAATCCTTGACAGGAAGACCACACATAATCTCATTTTAGCAATGTGATTGAGGTTCTTAGCATTAGCATGGCCGAGACGACGGTGCCAAAGCATGGCATTGTGTTCTGAGACTTTAGATAAATGACAAGTAACTTGTTCGAGAAAGTTATGATTCATGTCAATCACATAGGCATTCCCTTCTCTTTTAGATTTAACTAAAATTCATTTTTCATGTATGATGATTTTAGGCTTCAGAATGAGACACTCCTTGTTCGTAAAATGAGTAGAATATCCTTTATCATAGATCTGAGATACACTCAACAGACTATGTTTTAGTTCAGGAGCATAGCTAACATTCTCAAAGCTAAGCAATTCATTTGTAACTATACCCTTCTGAGTGATCTTTCCTCCTTCTACTCCCGCAAAGGAAACAAACCCCCGTAAAGTTTTGAATATCTTGCAATTAGGAGATGTCTCCTGTCATGTGCCTGGAACAACCATTATCGACATATCAAGGTCTGACAATATTCCTCCATATCTGTTTGTACAGGATATGTGGGATTAATTATGTTTAGGAACCCAGGTCATAGAAACACTAGGTTTTCCTTTTTAAGCTACAAAATTAACTTTTTCACTTGACAAAACAGATTTATTACCAGATGCACACATAGAACATTGAGGTGATTGGACATATAAAATTGTGGGCACCTGTTTACAATTAGGTTTAGAAACATTTACAGGTGTTTTTGGAAATGTTTTTCTTTGGTTTTGATCATTTGGGTTTCCATCTAAGATTAGCCGAAGACCCAGATGATGACATTGACAATATCAAATTTAGCTTAACCACTTTCGGTCTCGTTAAAGTACCTGTTGAATTTTTGTTTAATAACCGTTTTTTCTTTTCAATATCCACCCATTTTCTTTCTTTATTAATGTTCCAATCACCATCAGCTGCATGGAATCTTGAGGATTTTCTCTTAAGCGATCTTCATCGTGAATCATCCAGTCCCCTTTGTGTATAAAAAGGAACAAATGCACAGTTTTGGCAGTTTCGCGCAATATGACCAAGGGTTCCACAGTTGAAACATGAATGTTTCTTTACATAAAACTTTTTACAATGCTTTTCTGGTTTAGTGACTTTATTTCATTCTTTAGTTTTCCCACATGTGCATGTGCATGATTCATAATGAGTGAGTGGGTTAGGTGGTGTGCATGTGCCAGTGATAGATTCATGAGATTTAGATTTATCAGACACATCACCACACTGTTCAAAAACATCAGAATCATCATTATTCACAACAACATCATCAGAAACAAAACCATTTGTTTTAAAATTTGAAACAAAAATATTAGTGTTCATAACAGAAACATTAGATTGCAAAACAACATTATGATCAGAAAAAATTTCTCCAGCTACTTGCTTGCCTTGGTCTAAGGGTAAATTTGCAAGTAAATTAGAAACATTAGTATCCTTTACCCTATAACTATATTCTGGCACGAACACAACAGCTTTTCCATATTCTAAATGTGCCTCTTTATCCATTTGTTCTTGGGTCATAGGGATAGACAAATAATTGTGATTAAAAGGAGGAGGAACACTATCATACCCTAGATCCTTTTTTGATTATCCCTAAACTTTAATTGGTTTTCAATCATGGACTCGACTTTCTCGTTTGACACATCAAATTTTCTGAAATTAAAATTTGCATTTTCAAACTTGTTTTTCAATGTGTCGAGTTCAGTTGTCAAGCTAGCAAGTTGTTCTTTAACATATTTATAATTTGCAAATTTATTGTTATATTCTTCTAAAATTTTCCTAAAGTCTTTAGTTTTAGCCTCTAATTTTTCTTTTAGGGGTTTCTGACCTTTCCAAAGGGCATGGCCTTCATATTTAAGGTCCTTATTTTCTCTACGTAATAAATCAATTTGATCACACAAAAACTTAACAGTATCAATGCATTTTTAGAACAAGAATTATCAATGACCTCGTTCTTCTCTGGATTAGAAGTGGTAGATACCATGAAGGCAAAATGTAGGTGCATCATTTCAGCTTCATGATCTCCTTCAGCATTTTCTTTAGGAGATTCACTAATGTATGCTAGGTGAGCATTCCCAAGTCTTGAAGTGTTCAATGCTTGAATTTGATTTTCCCATCCAAATGTCTAAGCCACTACTGCTAAATTTGTAGTTTCACTGTTGGATCTTGTTCATCTGTTGTTCATCACTAGGACCATTGTCCTGTCATGGTTTTCTCTTCTATCTGGCTTCGGACAATCACGAACAAAGTGCCATGGCTCGTGACAGTTGAAACATCTCAACTTTCGTTTGTTAAACCCAACCTTCTTATCAACATTCATGCCCCAATTGTTTTTCCCTATCTTCTTGTCATAACAATCTGCCAAGTGATATCCATTTCCTCCACATCCTTAGGGTGAATTTGGTCAAGATCAACAAATAAAATTCGGGGAGGCAATGTCACACCCTCGAACCATAAGAACAAACGGCGGAAACGTCCGGGGGTGGGTGACGTCATATGTAGTATCACAACAATTGCATCATAGTAATTAAAGTAAACACAACCATTACACTGCATATGGATATTTACATCTGTTTGGAAAACACAGTTTGTATAAATTAGTATATGGCAAAAGTAAAAGACGATACTCCAAAATGCTTTGCCTTCTCCATAAGCTTGTAAGAGTACCTGTCTATTATTTTCTTAAGACTACAAGCGATTTTGGAAAACATGGTTTTGTAATGAAAACTAGTCACTGAATTTTTATAAATGATTTGTTTTTATAATATGTAAAATATCGTTTGTATCGAAACCCTGGTTACCAACAGTATGTAAAATGTATTCAGTTTGAAAACCCTGGATGCCACCAGTATGTAAAGTATGTTCTATTTGTCTGGGAAAATCCATTATTTTCCCTGGTATACGTGTGTTTGTTGCCTTAATGGTTTCGAAATCATAAGGCATAAGTATCGCACTTATGTTATTAAAGTAATTGTTTATGAGAGGTATGTTATAACTTAAAAGAGTCGTACCATTGACAAGTTTTATGACAATAATTAAACTTGATACGATGTGAAACGGATGCCGATATCCTTTATGACATCTCTCACCCGTAGACTTACCAGTCCGACTGTAGCTAGCAGTCAGGTGTGGGATAGTCAGTCTCGTATAGATCTATACACAAAAGTCACGCTTTTTCCCTCCAGGAAATTCTGGTTCATAAGAGTAGTCATCCACTTAGTTAACGTTGTAAGCGCCCAAGGATGTGTCTCCCATATATGTTTACGACTTTACGAATAATAATATGAAAACGTAATGTTCTTTGCCACTTGAATTCGAGGTATGCCTTGTAGAGTAAAAATTATTATACTTAAATAATTATTAACTATTGTACTCTTATAATGTGTAATAAACTAAATCTGTCATACTTTATTTGTTGAGTCATGTAAGTTGTTTGTATTTGTAAAAACCGGTAAAGAAGTTCCCAAACTATACCTATTAAAGTTTGAATTAAAGTTATGTTTGTGATATGCTCTGAAAACTATGCAATTTTGATTAGAAAGTGACCCCCATGCTCCGCATGTTACAAGAGGGATAAAGAATCTAATTGATTTAAGAAAATCCATGAGCTTGTGTCAATTGCATAAGTTTTACTTGTTGAAAACATTTCTGTTTTTAGTTCAAAAAAATTATTGTGTTTGGCTTGTATTCCCCCTGAAAACGTTTAAAAACATTAAAAAGTGTAGGGGTATGAACTCACAGTTTGACGTGGGATTCAAGTGTAAATAATTAGGAGTTGTTGAGTGTCAAACAAAGCCTCAGACACAAACAGATCCTATTTAACATATAGAAGCACATCTATGTATTAGATAAGGGAAAAACACTATTTGTTATGGAAAGAAACCACCTTAGAGACTAGGAAACACTTGGAACTAAGTGTTAGAATAACATGTTGTCTACCCCAAAACTGAGAACGGCGGAAACGTTCAGGGGCGGAGGATGTCATGTAATGCATCACAACAATGCAAAGTAGTAAACAAGCAACATCATCCATTGCATTAATAGTATAATTTTAAATACATGTGTTCTTTCATAGTATAAAACAACAAATAGAATATTCAAAATAAAGACGGGTCTTGACTGCTCCGTTTTCACAAAACCAGGTCGTCGTACCTGTCTATTTGTGACCTGAGAATACAAGTTATTTTGAAAGCAAGTATCAACAATAAAGCTGGTGAAGTCATAAGTATTAATGTGTCATTGATTTCTAAAACTGTAAGTAAAGACTTATAAATGTTTGAAGAAAAGTATGTGTAAGTATGAAAGTGGTTGTAAGAATTGTAAACGTTTGAAAACCCTAGAAAATCTCATATTTCCTACTAGTATAAAAGTAGTCTTCTACCAAGACCCGACTGTTTTGAAAGTAGGTATCACTGTAATTGTGACGATTTTTCCCTGTTTAACTATTATTATAAAACTATAGTTTACCTCAACATTTATGCGTAGGAGTCACAATATAAAGGTAATAAGGAAAATAGTCTATCTATATCAAATATATCCTACCTTTTCGTTCATGTGAATGTGGAACAAAGTAAAGGAAGGAAAATAATATAATAACAAAAATTCTATCCTTTTGTACTAGGATAATCACAGCGTGGAAACTCGCCGAACAGTACAACCGTAGACACCCGTCTATGATCATTTTCCCTACTGTAGCTAACAGCTTTGGGTGTGGAATGGTAAGTCCCGAAACGTTTGTAACAGATTCTATGTAATAGTATCTATTAAACGTGTTAATGTAAACATGTTCATGTAAGCATATCTATGTAAACGTATTCTTGTAAGCGTATTCATTTAAGCGTATCTATGTAAACGTATTCATGTAAGTGTATCTATGTAAACGTATTCATGTAAGCATATCTATGTAAACGTATTAATGTAAGCGTATTCATGTAAGTGTATCTATGTAAACGTATTCATGTAACATGTAATGTATTAGTATAGACTCATGAATGAACTGACTCTTGTGTGATTCTTTGTACATGGAATGGTAAATAATATCTCCTAACTATACCTATAATAGTTACTAGTAATGTACGTGTATAACCGAAAATATGCATTTGCTACCCAAAGGTACTTAACTGACTGGTGGAACTTTTATGTCTATATATGTAAACATGATATATAACTAATATTTAGACAACATTTGGACGGGTAACCGATGCCCTAAGGCCACATCCCAACGAGGAAAAGGAAATAAAGCGAGCTAGCCGTCCTAAGTCCTTAAAAAATTTCTTATATAACTATACTTCTCTAGGCATGCATTTGACAATATAAAAGTATAAAAGAAGTTTGTAAAACCTTTAAAAAGTTTAATAACTAAGAAATGATGACTTGATGTCAGTTTTTAAAATGATTTGAAAGTAGTTCGTTTAATAAGATAGTTTTAAGTATAAGGAAAACATTTGTTTGAAAAAACATTTGTAACAAAGTTTGAAAGGAAACATACAGTATGTAAATCAGTTTGATAAAGAGTTTTAACATGTAAAAACATTTGAAAAAGTTATTTGAAGTAATCTGTTTGGTAAAACAGCTAAACGTATAGTAAATCCATTTGTATGCTAATTATTAATCACTTCTGATTGATATAATAACTAGCATGATTCAACTTGTATTCCCCCTCATAAAGCATTTATAAACAATTAAAAGATTGATTAGGGGTATGAACACACCTACAGTGAGTGGATCAGATGGAAGTGTTGGACAAGTGCTTCGTGTCAAGTGAAGACTTAAACACACACAATGATCCTAGTAACATATAAATACATATGTACATATACAATCAGTGATTTAAACTGTAATAAGAAAATTATAAACATCCTAATGTGTGGAAGACACTTTGGTTAAATTGTTAGGAGGCTATCGGGTTGTAACAAAGGAGTATAAGGCCTTGTAAGTGAGTTTATGGTCCATAGACCATACTTGTTGGAGTTTACGGCCCAGGGGAGTTTACTCCTGGCTGTAAACTCTCAAATGTGTATCCAAATGAGGCTTAAAGCTATTATTTCTTACGTGGTTAAGTGTTCCAAGGCTTAAACAAGAGGCTCGGTTGGTTTACGATCCAAGAATGGTCCTTATATGAGTTTACGGCCTGGGCACCACTTCCCCATGAGTTTACGACCGTAAAATAATGGTATGAAGTACCATTTTGTGTCTTGAAGTCCCTATTTCAATGGTGTAAGGTTCTATGCTAAGTTCCAAGGCTTACTAAGGTGTTAGGGTGCCATTTGCACCACAAAAAGGGGTTTACGGCCCAAGAACATGTCTTGGCCGTAAACTCCTTGAATCATGTGATTCTTTATGATTTCTAAGCCTTAAACATGTTAAATCTAGTGTAAAACTAGTTGGAACAAGAGTACTTATGATCTAGGAGCTTGAATGATCGTTTTTGGTCAAGAACACTAGTGTGTGTTCTTGGTGTTCTTGGTGAAACTTGAAGATCTCCAAAATAGAATAATTTCATTGATGAAATCATGTAAGATTACTAGTTCATGTAAGATATCAACTAGTTAGGACAATAAACTTATGAGATTTGAAGATCAAGGACGAAGATCGGATGATAGTTGAGAGGATTTCATCCAAAGGAAAGGGAGGAATGAACAAATGGCCAGAAATTAACCATACAAGGGGAGTTTACGGCTAACATGGAGTTTACGACCGTAAACACCATGGTGGTGGCTGTGAACTCCTAGTTAGGGTGTTCCAGGTCTGATCTTTGTGCTATTTCTCCAGCAGATAAGCCCCGACACTTATCTCTTAAGTGTACAAGGCTTAGAACGCTCAAATAGACTGCAAATTGTGCTAAATGATAGCATGAATGAGTTTGACTTTTAAAGAAGTGTTTGGCTATACAGGATAGAAAATTTCGGGTTGTCACATCATCCCCCGTTAGAGGGAATTTCGTCCCGATATAGAATTTAGGTAAAGGAGTTGGCATGCATAATCGAGCAAAGAGGTGGGGATACTTCCTAATTGATTGGTTCTGGCGCTCCCAAGTGAATTTGGGTCCTCGGTTGGTATCCTAACGAACCTTCACTAATGGGAAGCGGCTTTGCTTTGTTCTCCTGACCTCTCGGTCCATGGTCACTACGATTCTTTCACGAAGGTGAGGTTCTTGTTTATCTCGATCTCGCCGAATGGGATTAAAGAGTCCTGATGAAAAGGTATGTTTTCAAGTTCGAGGCGTGAAGGGTAAAATGTATGTTACTGAGTTCGGTGTGTAGGTTGGGTTTGTGAGTTATAGGGCCGATTCTGGAAAGAATCTCGGAGGTCCAAACTATCTTGGATTTTAGCTTTCCACGCTTTCCGAAGCGTATCAAGCTTTCCCAGAGTGAGACTTCCAAAATAATTTCGTCACTCAATTGAGTAGTTCGTTAAGTTGTTCAGATAATTCTTGTATCTCCGTGGGTGTTAGACCGTAGGGAGATCTAATTACAGGAGTCGTATTGGGTTCTAAGTTTCTTCTCATGGCGATGCGATTACTCGTAGTCTTGGAAAATCTCTGTCCTGAAGTTCATATTAGAAGTCATACTCTGTTCATCACTCACAGTTTCGTGTATACGAGTCGTATATAATTAAGACTGAAAAGGTAGTCGAATAAATGATTCTTCTTTAACCTCACATCCCAACGAGGAAAAGAAGTTAAAGTGGAATCATCAATGCTAAACCTGTAGAACCTTGATTATATACCACCCTATGTATACATTCTTCAACAATAGATCAATCGTAAAGGTCCTTTGTTGGAACTTGACGTACTGTACGAGTGGTACTTCGAGGAGGTTTCTGAGTTTTCTTCAGAAAGGATAAGAAGTATGAGGTACTCTATGCATGAGTACTTCGGTGATATGGAATGACGGCTTTGCTAGAAATGCAATTTCGGAGAAAGAGATGTGCGCATGATACTGGTATTGTGCAAATCAAATTGACTCAAGTTGTATGATAATGTCGGACTTACTTAGAAGTAAAAGACATTAGATTTGAACGTAAAGGCATTACAGACAAAACACAAATGTTCAACTTTTAATAGAGTTACAGTACTTTAGAGTAACTATAGGAATACTGCTGCGAATAAAGCATACAAAAAAAGACAAATATACACAGCACGAGGGTCACTTAACTGATGGAATCTCGCAAAAGATAAGACTCGAGTTGCACTAGTTTTAAACATGCTAAAAAGCATACAAAATACTGATGACTGGCAGTGAACCTATACTACAGTAGGATCCTTCGTTGCCTCTTTCCATTCTGAGGTCAAACTACTCATGATCCGCCACCGTTCTTCTCTCTTGGACAATCTCTCTTGAAGTGTCCCATTACGCCACATAGATGGCATATCCGAGAGATTTCGACATTGTTGGTTGAAGTAATGTGTTGGATCTGAGTCCTGCAGCAGCTGGTAGTATGTCCGTTCTTGTTGTATATATAGAAGTGTAACAGACGACAACTACCTAGATCATGGAAGATGCACTTATTACATTTCAGTAGGTTTTCGGCATACTGTCTAGCTAGGTTAGGGGCAATTCCAGAAGGGATGGTAGTAGGAGGTACAGATGTCATGGCTACGAAGGTTGCCACATGTTGTTGTCTTTTGCTCGCCCCTTGGGGTAATTTTCCTTTAGCTTTAGCCCAGAACCTTCGTTTGTTATTCATGGTCTTGAGATTTGGGGTGTCTTGGTAGTTTGTTACTCGTTGAGGTACTTGATTGTTACTTGGATTGGAATTATTGTTAACAATCCCGCTAACATTCGCGTTGTTAGCGTTAAGGTGAGTCAGAACAGCTGTCACGGTAGCTGAGACTACAACTTGAAAGTTGGATGCATCAATCTGAAGAGTTAGTGTTTGGTTGATGGGTTGATTATTTTTCTTAGGCGACATGATTATGTTACACGAAAAGAAAAGGAGTTCATGAGTTGATATGATTGAACCTATATAATTTTGATTCTGACTAAGAGATGAGTTATTACACATGAAGACTTATCTTATACACGTTATGATATAATCAAGATTGGGCGAATAATAAAATGTGTGATTCTACTCTAGTTCCACATCCCAATGAGGAAAAGAAACTATATTAGATATCTCACATTCTATTGTCTACCGGGTCTTCGTTATATATAACTCAGGAATGTATAAACGAGGAAAATCATAATAATAACCTTCTTGCGAATCCTATTTAATGAACTAGGATTCCTAGTAAACATTACTAGAATACTTAAAAATGTTACCATTGAGCCTAGATGAATTTCGATCGTTCATGAAAAGAGTAGAAGTATGTTCTCGAGGGTTTGACCTACATCCCTATGATGCAGTCCCAGTAAAAAGTAGAAGTAAGTTCGTAGAATGGTCTCAAGACGTTTGCCGTTCAAGCCGAGGTATTATTGGTTGGTGGATAATATGATCCAATCTTTGAAAGAGGCTTGAAATTGATTCCGAAGTTAAATTACCTAGTCCAGTAACTTGACTAGAGTGGGCTTCAGATTGACTCCAATGAAGGTATGATGAATGTTTTTAAACAAAGAGTGACACGAAAGTTGGCCGACTGTCAATATCATCGATGTTTAAGATGTAATAATGTTCGGGAAAATTGACCTTGTAGTAGGTCTTACATCATATATGGAGTAGAAAAGTATTTGACAACATAAAGACCTAACTAAAAGTACTTACAATACACGATAGTCACATAGAAAAGTACTACACAGAACATAGACAGGAACACGGTTCTTTAAAACAAAGAAGGAAAGTAAATTATCTCCTACTGGCGACGTTCATCCCTATGGTGAACCCTTAGTTCAACTAGTAGACGTTCCATATCAAGCAGGTATCTTTCGTACACCCTCTAGCATACTCGGAGCTCTATCACTTCGGCCCGAGTTTCAGCTAGTGCTTGCAGCAGGGTCTCATGGTTCCTCTCAAATCTCTCACGTGTGTTTTCAAGGCGATTGGTGCGGATGGTATGCAATCTTGCGTTGGCATTAACCTATTCGATACGTTGGAGAGCCATCCTGCCCTGAATTTCATTTCGGGCATCTCTATGGATCACGATTGCTAGAACTCTGTCTGCGGAGATCCCTTTGTTTATGTTGTGGAATCTTCAGTCTCCATTAAACGGCATAGGTTGATCTTGATCTTCGCTACATGTTTCCAAGCATTCTACCCAAGGAGGTGTCGGACCATGAAAAGCCGGACGAGGGTTAGGATTTGGAATGGGTGCTACCGGGGGTAGGTTATCAACCTCGGGTTCGGAGTCATCATCCGAAAGGTCTTCAGCATGGTGATCATTCAAAGGGATTGGATGATCATTCTCTGGTTCTTCTCCAAGCCATCCAACATTGCCTTCGTTCGGAAGGTACAAGTTATCGTGGGGATGGAGTCCAGCCATGTTATCTATGTGAGAATTGGGGTAGAAAAAAATTATTAATTATTAGATAATCCTCATTAGTTACATCACTATTTGTAAACTGCATACCAGTTATATGTAATCAGAACACGATAGGCCTTCGAATAAGTAACCTTAACTCCAAATTCACAAGAAATATGAGTCAAGCAAAAATTTCACAGATTCTAAGTTTATGACATCCTAGTTACATATAACCTTAGTGTATCCACTTAGCAACTATCAACTTAGAAATGAAGATCCTTTTTAGTTCTCAAGTAAGTAATTATAGTAACACAAAATACTCCTATAGTATTTTAGATTTATGTTCTGTTATAACGTTCTCATTGTGTTAGTGTTGGAAAGTTTGCTAGACTTGTTGCAACATCACAATCATTCTTGGGCATGTGCTAATCGCTCGTCGTACCAACATAATTGATCAGGCTATGCCACTCCTAGGACTGACCATACATCCCCGAGCTTCCTTGTGATATTCAACAATCGTAATACTTTTGTTCTTGTCATTGTGACACGGATTTTAGTATGAATATAGGCACGTATACTTAGTTAAATATTTTATTATTTAAAAGTATAAACTCTTGGTCACAGTATTTTTAATCCCATTGTATGTACATTTAGTATATCTTTTATGGGTTCATATACTCAATTCACTATAAACAATGCTCTGATACCAATCTGTCACACCCCAAAACCGAGAACGACGGAAGCGTTCTGGGGCGGAGGACGTCATGTAATGTATCACAACAATGCAAAGTAGTAAACAAGCAACAACATCATCCATCGCGTTAATAGTATAATTTTAAATACATGTCTTCTTTCATAGTATAACACAACAAAATGAATATTCAAAATAAAGACGAGTCTTGACTGCTCTGTCTTCACAAAACTAGGTCGTCGTACCTGTCTATTTGTGACCTGAGAATACAAGTTATTTTGAAAGAAAGTATCAGTAATAAAGCTAGTGAATTCATGAGTATTAATGTGTCTATGATTTCTAAAACTGTAAGTAAAGGCTTGTAAATGTTTGAAGAAAAGTTTGTGTAAGTATGAAAGTGTTTGTAAGAATTGTAAACGTTTGAAAACCCTAGAAAATTCTATATTTCCTACTAGTATATAAGTAGTCTTCTACCAAGACCCGACTGTTTTGAAAGTAGGCATCACTGTAATTGTGACAATTTTTCCCTGTTTAACTATTATTATAAAACTTTAGTTTACCTCATTGTTTATGCGTAGGATTCACAATATAAAGGTAATAAGGAAAATAGTCTATCTATATCAAATATATCCAACCTCATCATTCATGTGAATCTGTCACAAAGTAAAGGAATGAAAATAATATAATAACTAAAATTGTATCCTTTTGTACTAGGATAATCACGGCGTGGAAACTCGCAGAACAGTACAACCGTAGACACCCGTCGATGATCATTTTCCCTACTATAGCTAACAACTTTGGTTGTGGAATAGTAAGTCCTCGAAACGTTTGTAACAAATTCTATGTAATAGTATCTATTAAACGTATTAATGTAAACGTGTTCATGTAAGCATATCTATGTAAACGTATTCTCGTAAGCGTATTCATGTAAGCGTATCTATGTAAACGTATTCATGTAAGCGTATCTATGTAAACATATTCATCTAAGCGTATTCATGTAAGTGTATCTATGTAAATGTATTCATGTAACATGTAATGTATTAGTGTAGACTCATGAATGAACTTACTCTTGTGTGATTCCTTGTACTTGGAATGGTAAGTAATATCTCCTAACTATAACTATTATAGTTACTAGTAATGTACGTGTATAACCGAAAGTATGCCTTTGCTACCCAAAGGTACTAAACTGGCTGGTGGAACTTTTATTTCTATATATGTATACATGATATACAACTAATATTTAGACGACATTCGGATGGGTAACCGATGCCCTAAGGCCACATCCCAACGAGGAAAAAGAAATAAAGTGAGCTAGCCGTCCTAAGTCCTTTAAACATTTCTTATATAACTATACATATCTAGGCATGCATTTAACAATATAAAAGTATAGAAGAAGTTTGTAAAACCTTTGAAAATTTTAATAACTAAGAAATGATGACTTGATGTCAGTTTTTAAAATGATTTGAAAGTAGTTTGTTTGATAAGACAGTTTTAATATAAGGAAAAACTTTGTTTGAAACACATTTGTAACAAACTTTGAAAGGAAACATACAGTATGTAAATCAGTTTGTTAAAGAGTTTTAACATGTAAAAACGTTTGAAAAAGTTATTTGAAGTAATATGTTTGGTAAAACAGCTAAACGTATAGTAAATCCATTTGTATGCTAGTTATTAATCACATGTGATTTATATAATAACTAACATGATTCAACTTGTATTCCCCCCATAAAGCATTTATAAACAATTAAAAGGTTGATTAGGGGGTGTGAACTCACCTGCAGTGAGTGGATCAGATGGAAGTGTCGGACAAGTGCTTGGTGTCAAGTGAAGACTTAAACACACATAATGATCCTAATAACATATAAAGACATATGTATATATACAATTAGTGATTTAAACACTAATTACACAATTATAAACATCCTAATGTGTGGAAAACACTTTGGTTAAAATATTAGGAGGCTATCGGGTTGTAACAAATGAGTATAAGGCCTTGTAAGTGAGTTTATGGTCCATAGACCATAGTTGTTGGAGTTTACGACCCAGGGGAGTTTACTCCTGGCTGTAAACTCTCAAATGTGTCTCCAAATGAGGCTTAAAGCTATTATGTCTTACGTGGTTAAGTGTTCCAAGGCTTAAACAATAGGCTTGGTGGGTTTAAGATTCAAGAATGGTCCTTATGTGAGTCTACGGCCTGGGGAGCACTTCCCCATGATTTTACGGCCGTAAACTAATGGTATGAAGTACCATTTTGTGTCTTGAAGTCCCTAGTTCAATGGTGTAAGGTTCTATGCTAAGTTCCAAGGCTTACTAAGGTGTTAGGGTGGCATTTGCACCACAAAAAGGGGTTTACGGCCCAAGAACATGTCTTGGCCGTAACCTCCTTGAATCATGTGATTATTTTTTATTTCTAAGCCTTAAACATGTTAAACCTAGTGTACAACAAGTTGGAACAAGAGTACTTACGATCTAGGAGCTTGAATGTGATGAGAATTGTTATCGAGAATTTAGAACAGAAAAGATAGATTTGAATGAATTAAGATGAAGAACACCGAGAGTAAATATTAATCAGATCTTATATTGATAAAGTCTGATTACAGAGTTAAGCAGAAGTGAGTTCAAGCATCGTTCTACAACTTCTAGCCTAAGTCCCTATTTATAGGGAACCATCAAAAAGTATACTAAGTCTATACATTTTATCTTTGCATAAAAATGACTTAGTAAAATAACATAAAATGCGAAACTATACAAAACACTCTATTCAACTTTTACAATATACATCAACATTCTCCCCCTTTGTAAACAGTCGATACAATTCAATTCATAAGCTTTTGAATTGTAGAGTGAATTGTCTTTCGCACCTCTCCATACCAGGAGATCACCTTCTTCAAATCCTTCTTGTCTCCTTCGTTATTTTTCTTGCAATTGTTCATACGTATAATGAAGTGCGTATATTGTGAAGAATTATATCTTTCAATCTCTGAGACCTGGAACAAAAACTTCTTTGAATTACCTTTTGTGTCTCTGCCTGAAAACACCATACCAAATGGTTTGAGGCAAATTTCTCCAACAGCATACTTTGACAAAGCAGATTGTGTCAAAGTCTCCTCCCATGGAACTTTCACTTCCCTTCCCACAATATGTGCTAATTCATCATCAGTAAGGGCTAGACGATCGAAGTAATTGTCTATGAAAGTCTTCACATGTGCGAAGCCAGCTTTGAACACATCTGTATCAGAGCCTTTGAGATTGTTTTCTTCCATATGCTTCAAAATCAGTGCTACTTGAATCAAATCATTACAATTCATCAAAGGAAAGTCAGCAACTGTGAAGTCATATTGTTTGTTGTCAACTCTGATAACAAAGTATCTGAAATTCTGTAACATCTCTTCAAACATAACATCTTTCTTTATCGTCAGAACCTTCTTGATCTTCATTAATGACCAGACTTCATCAGGATTCTTCCCCAAGACAGCATGAAATCTGATTTTCATTTGAGTGTAATCATTCGGATTATCAAATTTCTCACTGATCTTGTATTGTGCATTGATGAATAGCATTTCATTAATTGGGAAGTCCAGCTGGAAGTGATCCAAGTTTGCAATATCATAACTTCTTTTCGGATTTTTCTCGAACTCATACATCTCCCTACATACAAATTTTGACTCCATGGTTTCGTAAGAGTAAAGTTTTGCGGGATCTCCTTTGTTCATGGAGGGAGGATCACTTGCCCGTTGCCTCATAATGCTCTGGACTTGCCTCATCTTTTCCATCTCAGCCTCAGCCTCTGCTTTCAACTCTTCTTTTGATTTTTCATATAAAATTCCTTTCCCTCTTCCTACAACATCATGTTAGGGTTTTGAGCTTGTACCACCTTCATGTCTTCCAATAACAATACCCTTAGTAATTGTTCTTGTGGTGATTGTTGTTGCAGAAGTCGGCTTAGAAGTAATTGGAAGAGTAGCAACAAGTTGTATTGATATCACTTTTCCCACAGTTTTCGCATCCTCTTCTTTGCTTCGTCTTTCTTCTCCCCCTTGCACCCCTGTGGAAACAGGCGGAGCACCCTTTGGAAGTAAAGAAGTAAAACTGGTGAGTGGAGAATGGGCTTTGTGAATAGCTTGTTCTAAAGTATTAATCTTTAGAGATAAGAATTCTGGAGTAAGAATTTGAGATGATGAAGAATGCGAAAGAACTGTTTTGAGATCAGTGACCAACTGAATGAGCTGATCAAATTTTATCATGATTTCAGCTTTGTGATCTGCAAGAACAGGAAGATTATGTAGCTTTTGAAGCTGAGCAGAAATATCCACAATTTGTTGTTGAACGGAATCTTGTTTGTTGTGGACATCATGAAGATCCTTCGCAAGTTCAGACTTCAACTCCTGTATTTTGAAGTTGACGTCTTCGCAAACCTTTTTAACATCTTGAACAAAAAGAACATGACGTTCTTTTGTTACTGCGCGAAGATCTTGAACTACAGAATTAAAACTATTGCCTTGAGACATAATTCTGAGCTCATTGTTTTTATCAGACTGAGCAATTTTCTCCATTATTCGTTTTTCTGCTCCTTTAATCATGATATCAACCTCCATGGCAGATATTGACGACATTCGACCCGAATCAGCCTGTGATTGAATGATGGTCTTCAACTTTTGATTCAGTATTTTAAACTGTTTTCCTGTCATCAACATATGATCAGGAATATCTTCTTCATCTGAATCAAAACGAATATCATCAAGTATCCCCCCAAAGGCACCTCCTTCGACTTCTGGATCAGACATTGGTTGCGTAGGTTGCGAAGGTTGAGGATTTTCTGGTGATTGCGAAGGAAATAGTGTGGTGAAAGGGTTTTGTAGAGCATGGTCAAAAATATTTGAAGTGGTAGACAAATTGGTAACAGGTAAGGAATTGGGTAAGGTTGTTTGAACAGATGGTGCATCACTCAGGATAGGTGCCCCCGTATCAGATACGTTGACAACCATATCAGAAATAGGAACCTCCTCAGTAACTGATTTGGTAAGAACTATTTCGAGTGGTGTGGTTTGAGAAAAAGAAGTAGAAATTTGCGAAGTGGGAATGATAGGTAAAGACATAGGTACCATTGTTGTGACAGGAGGAGTTTCTGGGACAATCTCTTCTTCAGATGATTCATTACGAATCACCATCTTCCTTTTCTTGACCATGGTATGTTGCATGTTTTTCCCAACGTCTTCCGCTCGTTGTCGCTTCTTCGTGGGAGATACTGGGGCTGGAATATTGCGAATAGTAACACCTTTACTACTCACTTCCGCTTTGCGAATCTGTTTTAGTACCCCAGATTTGGAAGGTAAGAGCTCCTTCTTCGACTTCTTGGAAGGTTCCTCAGTTGAAATGACTTCAGCTGGTACTGAGGAAGACGAACCCTTCACAAGTTTCTTACCAGCCTTCTTTGTTTTAGAGGGAGTTCAAACATCTACTAAAACGCCAGTTGGCTCATCTGTATCAACAGTTCGCAAATATCTCACCAAAATTTTGCGGGTGGGAGTGACCTTGCGAAGCATTGCGTCTGGAATACGAGCTACATGTGTGAAGATTGCTTCATCATCTTCTACAGCTTTGGGAAATTGATAAAAAGAAAATTCTGCAACTTCAACATTTGTCAACATCGGAATCTCTTCTTTCTCATACACGTGTTCAAGAATCAAACTCCAATAGCTTGCACACGAAATTCCCTTCTCCGGAGTTGTGTGTTCTAAACTCTTAACAAATTCCTTCCATAGCTGTGTTGCGTAATCAACACTAATGTCATAGTATATACCCATCACCATGGCATATAATTCCATCCTTCCTCTATCCAACCCAACGACTCTGCTTGTAAGACATCGAAGAAAAATTCCAAAAAGAAAATTCCACATACACGGCAACCCTGATTTTCTGAAATCACTTATTTTTGTTAACTCGGGTTGATGCCCCATTTCGTTAAACATATGAATAACCTGGGAGTTAACAGGTTTGATGAAGGGAGGATTGTTTGGAATTTGTAGAATTTCCACAAACAAGTTCTTCGATAGTTTAACTCTTTTGTTGTTGATGAGATTAAAAGTAATCACATCGGCTGTGTGATTGTATGAAGCCGTAGAAGCAGCTCGTGATAACCAGACCATTGGAACCGGAGATGAACTGAACATTGCAGTTGCCAAAGTAGAACGTTTTAGGGCAACAATCAACATCTTTAACCCTTCAGGATAAGCAGAAACTTTGGGATCAACTTGGTAGTTAGTGCTTTGAATCTTCATCAGAAACTGAGAAAGAACCTCATCGGTGTTGGAAGTAGTGGCCGCCATTGTTAGGTTTTGGAAAAAGAAAGTTGAAGTTGGGATGAAGATTGAATCTTGAAAGTGTTTGTAAGAGTTCTTGTTTGCGTAATCGTAACCACTGTTCTTGAACCCCCTTTTATAGGTTGCTCAAAATTGATTTGAAATTGAAGCGGGATACATTTAATGTTATCCGATGTGGCACCTTGAAAGTCGGATCATGACTGCAAAAGGTAACACCATTCCAAAAAGTAACTGTCACATCTCCTTGAAAACCGGACAAAATACCAACAATTTTGAGTATACAGCCTGTCAAGTATCCGTTATAGAACAGTAACCGTTAAAACCCTTCGCATGGAAGCAAGGCTCATTTACTTTTGAGATTTAAAGTAAATTCATATGCCAGACTTGCGAAATCATCAGCCTGAGTTGGTTGTACTCAGAACCTCAAGGATTTCGAGTGTGCATTGTGCCAAACGAAATAAGATAAGAAACAAAGATATTTGGAATGTTGTGATGTCAATAATTCAAATTGACATGAATCCAGTAAAACCCCGGGCAAAGGTTACTTCATTAATTATCAAGAGAGATAATCAACTGCTTGTATAGTGTCCCGTGAATTACAATCGAATACTTATAGAAAAGTATCGAAGGGCTTCTTTTTACAAGTCATTTTGGATTGGTTTGAAATTTCATTACATATCAACCTTAACATAAGGTGAGAAATTGTAACTGAAATTACTTTTTTGACCAGTGTAGTCAGTGACAAGTTGGTTTTGGAAAAATATTTTTCATGACAAGAATTTGCGAATGAAACTTACACTGAAATCATATTCAAATGAACAATTTGTTCTGGATCTTGTTAGGTGACCAAACATTCTGGGTTCGGAACATTTGATCAAGACCACACATGCAAATTGAATATGATTTGAAGTTTCGAAATTTTGATACAGAAACAAAAGTTTCATAAAAATCTGGAACAAAGTTCCCCGTCAATTCCTTAAGGTGTATGATTTTTGGGTTTCACTTTCATCACGGACTCATGATGATAGGTCATTAACACAGATTTGTGATTCGTCTAAGTTTTGATTGGTTTGATCAAAAACCTCAAGGACAAATCTTTTCAAAGAAAAAAAATTGGATTGAAAGAATTGTTTGGTTTAAAAAGATTGGATGAGAATCAAAGTGTACCTCTGTTATAATGGACAAAACAGAAAACTCTTAACTCATTTGAGAAGAGTAAGGTAGCTCATTTGTGACTTATGCGAATATAAGCCTTTATGGGTAGAAATTATCATATGATAATGTCATCAAGGCTTTCTTTGCACACATAGAGTCAAGTCGAGGCTTTTGGTCTACATACAGCAGCATGCTTCTAGGGACATCCTAACTAGTCAAAAAAAATTTATACCTTCCCATAGAAACAAAATGTATGATCACTTCGCATTCTAGCCCTGCAGTAACGTCTTAGCACACACTTGAAAAAATAAAGAAAAATAAAATCTTTTTGGATTTTTGATTTTTCAAAAGAAAATTACAAAAAAAATGAAAATCTTTTTGTATTTTTTAATTTTTCAAAAGAAAATACTAAAAAAAATGAAAATCTTTTTGTATTTTTGATTTTTCAAAAAATAAGAAAGCAACATGTAAAACTTTCCTAGGTTGATATACCCACAGATGCGAATTGAGATGGATGCGAAGCCATGCGAAGCCTCTGAATGAACAGTAACTTCTGAACAATGTGAACGCACCTTCTAAACAAAACATTTATTCTTGTGTGGATGAAATGGAATTCGCATTAAGCATCCCCAAACCTACTAAAATTCGAACAAATGATTTTTCATCAAGAGGTTTTGTAAAAATATCAGCAAGTTGTTCAGTTGTTTTGACAAAATGAATTTCAATATTCCCATCTTCCACATGATCTTTGATAAAATGATATCGAAGAGCAATGTGTTTTGTCTTTGAATGTTGTACTGGATTATGACAAATGCGAATTGCACTTTGTGAATCACAATAAAAAGGAATCTTTTTCATGTTGATTGCATAATCACGAAGTTGACTCTGAATCCATATGATTTGCGAAGTACAAGCAACCGCAGAGATGTATTCTGCTTCAGCAGTTGAGATAGCCACACAAGTTTGTTTCTTTGATTGCCAGCTCACCAACTTTCTATCCAATAATTGGCATCCACCAGTCGTACTTTTTCGATCTAATGTACATCCTCCTAAATCAGAATCTGAAAAAGCTTGAATGAAAAATCTTGTTTTCGCAGGATACCAAAGGCCTAATGAAACAGTTCCCTTTAAATATCGAAAGATATTCTTCACTGCCGTCAAATGTGGTTCTCTTGGATTTGCTTGATATCTAGCACAACAACAAACCGAAAACATAATATCAGGTCTACTCGCAGTTAAGTACAATAAAGACCCTATCATGCTACGATACACTGTTAGATCAACAGCAGGAGTGTCTAACGAAGGAGTTAGTCGTGTTCCTACTGCCATAGGGACTCTGAGCTTCGTGCTATTAATCATTCCAAACTTTTCCAGCAAGTTCTTTGTATATTTTTCTTGATTAATGAAAATTCCTTGCCTGTTCTGTTTTATGTTTAAACCAAGAAAATTATTAATTTTTCCCATCATGCTCATTTCAAACTGACTTTTCATTAAATTTTCAAATTCAAGTGACAATGCTGGATCAGTTGAACCAAAGATAATATCATCAACATAAATTTGAACAAGCATTAGATGACACCCAACTTTCTTGCGAAATAATGTGGGGTCAACGGATCCTTGTTTAAATTTAGATTGTTTCAAACAATTTATAAGTGTTGCGTACCAGGCCCTTGGTGCTTGTTTTAACCCATATACAGCTTTATCTAAAATATAAACATGATCAGGATGTTCAGTGTTTACAAAACCTGGTGGTTGTTCAACATACACTGTTTCTTCGAGTTTGCCATTTAAGAATGCACATTTAACATCCATTTGATAAACATCAAAATCTTTGTGAGCTGCATAAGCTAAGAATATGCGAACTACTTCAAGTCTTGCAACAGGTGCGAATGTTTCTTCATAATCAATGCCTTCTTGTTGCGAATATCCTTTAACCACTAGTCTTGCTTTATTTCGAATAATATTTCCATCTTTGTCGGTTTTGTTTTTAAAAATCCATTTTAATCCAACAATCGAAACATCAGAAGGTTTAGAAACTAATCTCCAAACCTTGTTTCGTTCAAATTCAGCCAATTCAGATTGCATAGCAACAACCCAATCTGAGTGTTCCATAGCATTCTTGACTGTTTTTGGCTCTATTTTCGAAATAAAGACATTAAACATACAAAGTTCTTGGTTAGTGTTTAGTACCTCATTTTTCGCACGAATTTGAGCTCTAGTCAACACACCTTCTTGTAAATTGCCAATTACCTGTTCTTGTGGATGATTTCTTGTCCATTTCGCAAGTGGTGGATAATTTGGATCATAGTCTAATAGTGCATCTTCATGCATGTCTTCATTTTCAGATCCCGCAACAGAAAAATTATCATTAAATGTATGAAAGTATGCATTGTTATCATGACTATTTGTCTCTATGTCATAAAGTCCTCTCTCAACATGATCTACATTTGGATACTCCCCCTCAGAATTATGTGCATTTTGATTTTGCGAATGCTCCCCCTCAACTTGATATTCTTGTTGATTTTGTGTATGCTCCCCCTCAACTTGATGTTCTTGCTGATTTTGTGAATGCTCCCCCTAAAAAGTTGGTATAAAATCTTCATGAACACTTGTGTGTTCCTCCTCCATATGAGCATTTGGTATGCTTTCACAAGTTATCGTCGTTGAAGTTGTTGTTGATTCATCAGTATGTTTTGAAGATTCTGATGTTTGATTATCAAGAGCATTATCTTCTGCATCAATTGCCCTGTCAGGAATTCCAAAAATTAAGTCATAATCAAAATCATTAATTTCAGAATTATCAATTTGAGTATTTGAATCCACAAGTATTGGTTTCTGATCGAATTTACTATCAATCTGTTTAAGATAGTAATCGTCAAATGCTAAATTGAAAGTTTCTTCAATTTTTCTTGTTCGTTTATTAAGCACTCTGTATGCAACTGAATTCTGTGAATATCCTAAGAAGATGCCTTCATCAGCTTTTTCTTGAAACTTTGACAAATTATCTGTGAGATTCATAATAAAACACCTGCAACCAAAAACATGAAAGAATTTTACATTAGGTTTCCAATTATTGATTATTTCATATGGAGTAACATTGAATCTTCTGTGAATGAATGATCTATTCTGAGTAAAACATGTTGTGGATACAGCTTCTGCCCAAAGATATTGAGGTAGATTCGCATATGTAAGCATGGTTCTGGCTGCTTCGCATAGAGATCGATTTCTTCTTTCAACTACACCATTTTGCTGTGGAGTATATGGTGATGAGAAATTATGCAAAATACCTTTGTTTGTAAGAAAATTGTCAAGAGTTTGATTTTTAAACTCTGAACCATTATCACTTTTAATTTTTCGTACATTCTTTTTCAAACTAATTTCAATCTTTTTGATAAAATCAATCATCGTCTGAGCAACTTCAGATTTCAACCTGAGAAAAAATACCCATGTGAATCTAGAGAAATCATCTACAACAACTAAAATATACCGCTTTTTATTTATTGTTCCAACATTTGATGGTCCACATAGATCAATGTGAACAAGTTCCAATGGATCTACTATCTTTGAATCTATGACAATCGGATGACCTTTTCGATGTTGTTTTCCTTGTTCGCAAGCTGCACATAAAGAATCATTGTCAAATTTTAATATTGGTAAACCTCGAACTAAATCTTCAGTTACAAGTTTATTTATATTTCGAAAGTTCAAATGTGATAATCTTCGATGCCAAAGCCAACTGATATCATTGGATGCTTTTGATAGTAAACACACAGCTGGTTTTCCCACAATTGGTTTGATGTCCAAAGTAAACATATCACCATATCGTTTGGATTTCAGAAGTATTTCATTTGTCTTTGCATTTGAGATGATACTTCCTTCTTCATTAAACACTACTTGATTTCCAGTACCCACCACAAGTTGTGATACACTAATCAAATTGTGTTGAAGTCCTTCAACATAAGCAACTCTGTTTACTGTGAAGTTTCCATTTGTGACATTCCCATATCCTTTCACTTGACACTTATGATTATTTCCAAATTTGACAACTCCAGCATTCTCCAAGCTTCGGTAATCTCGCAAGTTTTCCTTTCTTCCAGTCATATGACGAGAGCAACCACTATCAATATACCATTTTGGATCATATTGCTCGTCACATAACACCTGCATTTAATGAAAAAATTTAGGAACCCAAGACTTATTGGGTCCATCGTTAGTAGAATGAAACAACTTTTTGGAACTTAAAAACCATGTTCTCATTTTGTTTGTAACTGAATCCATCATCAGTTCTAGGTATTGAAATATAGTCATCCAATAGTTTTGGATTCGCATTGATTGTAATCTTATCCTTCACAACATTCGCATGTTTGATAACTGGTTTCCATTTTTGAACCGGAACTTGCGAATTATAGGATGATGTACTAGCAGTTGAAGAATTATTTGCGAACTTATCAAAGGCACTTTTGATTTCTTGTTCTGAAAACTTTGCACTTTGACATTTCTTTCTTTTCCCTTCAAACCAATTATTGATCATATTTACATCAGTCTTTCCTTTGATGTATGAAACTTTGGTTTTTGATGATATTGAAGGATTTGGAAAATTTGGTTGTTGTGGTGAAAATTTCGCTTTGACTTGATTTGATTTCTTCAAATTTGATGAATTATTTGTGAATTTGTCAACATTTGGAAACTTTTGATTATTTGCAAATTTTTGCGAATTCTCAAATTTTCTATTGTTGTCATATTTGCGAATATATGAAACTTTATCATCAGAATTTATTTGTTTATGAAAACTCGAAGTTGTGTTAGTGTTTTTATCTTGAAATTTTGATGATGTTTTTGAAATTTGTTGTTTTTCATTATTCACAACTTGCCAAAATATTGCTTTTCTTGCTTGTCTTTTTGAAACATTATTTTCTGTTGAATAAGTTTCAACCATCAATTTGAATTCTTGAGAATTTAATTTCACTTCAACCTTTGATTTTTCAACTTTTTCAAAAGATTTGTTTGATTTTTCACCTTTAACCACCCATTTTTGTAATGATTTTTGTTTTTCAAACACATAAGAATTTTGAGTTAAATTGTTTTCTACTGTGTTTTGATTTGCGAAGAAACCTTCAGGTGTTGACTTTTGATTGTCTTTTTCAACCATTTTATTGAAGTCGGGATGAATTTTCTCAGCATTTCCAGTAGTGACAAAAACTTGATTTGGAAAAATAGTTTTATCAGTACATACAAAATTTGGATATACCACTGAGTTGGTTTCCAAATAATGTGCGCCTTTGTCATTTAAAACTTTGTCAAATTCTTTTGTGTTTTCAAACACTTGATCAACCACAACCCTTTGATGTGTTTCAGTTGAATTTTGCTTTTCTTCTTTATTTTCATTAGTATCATCAGATTTCCAGCTTTCAACTTCCATATTATCAAACTTACAATGTTGCGAAGTTGAAGATTTATCAACTTTATCCTCTACTATTGAATCAACTACTATTTCTTTACCTTTGATCTTAGATGTGATATTAACGATTGACAATTGAGAACAATCAATCTCTTCTTCTTCTTCAATTTCACTGATTTCACTCACATTATCACAATTTTCATCAATATCAGCATAATTGAATTGCGAAGTAAGAGTTGAATTTTCGGTTTTCTTTAAGATTTTCACTTGTTCACTTTTTGTCAAACTTTCATTTACAATATCAACCAACTCATCAGCATTCAGAAATTCATCAATTTTGACAATACCTTATGAATATCTATCATCCGGTATTTTGTCAAATTGAGCAATTGTACTTTCGCAATCATAAGAAACAACATCAACTTTTTCACGCTCATACTCAAGAAAAGGTAAAAGTTTCCTATGTTGTTCTTTGCTAATATCAGAAGAATGATGTAAAGCAGTTAATTTTGCATACAACCTTTTTGCTGAATTACAATAGATGTTTCTTTGTGCTAGTAACAATCTAACATCATTCGAAAGATTATTCCTATCACAATCTATGTTTTTCATTTGCAATTCTAATTTTTCTACCTTGCTCTTCTTTATTTCTAATTCCCTTTGTGTCTCACTAAGTTGCACATTCAATTTCTTAGCTTCATTACTAGCAGACACAATAACAGAATCAAAATAAGCCACAGTATCATCAAACGAAACAATTTCAGCATCATAAGCAGATAAAGGAATATTAAAAGATTCAAGAATTGCACGTAGCTTGGTTGTCATGGGAGATTTGTCTGTGGATTTAGACATAAAACATTTCCCAGAAATGTTCTCTTTGCAGTCCTCAAAAACTTGTGAACATAGCTCCATGTGTTGGATGTCTCATTTCTTCATCATCAGAGCCTGAAGACCAGATCTGATACGTTCCACTTTCTTCTTCATCCGATTCTCCCTTAGCAACCAAAGACACTCCTTTGTTCTTTGCCCTTAACTCTTCAATTTTTTTAAAATAATAAGCTTCATCTTTGACTTTTTCTTTCTTTTCTTATTTCTTTCGCAACATGCAATCAGCTGCGAAATGATTCGCACCATTGCAGTAGTGGCAATAAATTCCTGAATCACCCTTTAACTTTTTCTCTTCATTCGCATTCTTCTGTTTTCCATCTGTTTTCTCCATTTTCTTCTTCTCTTTTCCTCCAGTTCTTGTTACTTCACTTTTCACATCACTATTCTTTCCTTTTGGATTAAAAGGCTTTTTGAAAAACTTTTTAATTTTGTTGTTCGAATAGTATGCTACTGCTTCATCATCAGAGTTCATCAAAAATCCTTCTACATCAGAACCATCTTTTTCATCAGTATCTGTTACTTTTGAAACAAGAGCCAAAGGACCACCAATAGCTTGTTTTGATTCTTCATACATTTCTGTGACCTCACATTCATGTGTTTTCAGTTGATTGTAAAGATCATTCAATGTAGTTGTATCAAAACACTGTTGATTCTTTATCATCATGCTTACACCGCGCCATTCTTTGCGAATACTCATAATGAAAGTGAGATTGAACTCCATGGTAGATCTAGTAATTCCATATCTGTTGCAGCGAAACATAAGCTCATTCAGACGATCATAACAACTTTCTAAAGTTTCTGAATCCTTTTGTCTGAATTCCTTCAGTTCAACGAGGCACTGCTTCACAGAGTTGATCTTCATCTTTTCACTTCCTTGATATTTTTCTTTTAGAGTATTCCAGATCTCTTTTGTTGTTTTACAACTACGAATGTAATTGTAAACCACAGGAGGTAGAGCACCTCTTAGTTCTCTCATACATCTCTTTTCATTTTTCTTCAATCGATTACGTTGTTCTTCAACATCAGTAGACGCAGCAGATGATCCAATTGGTTGAACATTAGTAGGAGCTAGTACTGTTCCATCAATACACTTCCAAAGTTCTTCATCAATTCCATTTAAGTAATCTTCCATTCTATCAGCCCACTGATCATAGTATTCTGGAATTAACATCGGAATTTTTGGTTGATGAACCAAGCAAGTGAGAGAAAGAAGTCATTGAATTCATGTTGAAGTTCGCCATTGATGAACACAGAAAATATCTGAAAACTTGAAACCTTGATAAATTTCAGAATTTATCAAACGAATTAATCACAAAACACTAATCGATTACTCGATTTAACAATTCAATTGCAGAATCAATTCAAATCTGAAGATCAAAAGTGATTTTCAAAATCAAAAATGCGCGGAAAATTTTGAGTAAATTCGTAACTCAAAAAGCAAATGATTCTTATATGAAAATCAGATCTAAGCAGTTTGAATCCTGCTCTGATACCAATTGATGAGAATTGTTATCGATAATTTAGAATAGAAAAGATAGATTTGAATGAATTAAGATGAAGAACACCGAGAGTAAATATTAATCAGATCTTATATTGATAAAGTCTGATTACAGAGTTAAGCAGAAGTGAGTTCAAGCATCGTTCTACAACTTCTAGCCTAAGTCCCTATTTATAGGGAACCATCAAAAAGTATACTAAGTCTATACATTTTATCTTCGCATAAAAATGACTTAGTAAAATAACATAAAATGCGAAACTATACAAAACACTCTATTCGACTTTTACAATATACATCAACAGAATGGTCATTTTTGGTCAATAACACTAGTGTGTGTTCTTGGCATTCTTGGTGAAACTTGAAGATCTACAAAATGGAATAATTTCACGGATGGAATCATGTAAGATTACTAGTTCATGTAAGATATCAACTAGTTAGGACAATAAACTTATGATATTTGAAGATCGGGGACGAAGGTCGGGATGATAGTTGAGAGTATTTCAGCCAAAGGAAAGGGAGGAATGAACAAATGGCCAGAACTTGACCATATAAGGGGAGTTTACGGCCAACATGGAGTTTACGGCAATAAAATCCATGGTGGTGGCCGTGAACTCATGGTTAGGGTGTCCCAGGTCTGTTCTTTGTGCTATTTCTCTAGCAGATAAGCCCCGACACTTATCTCTTAAGTGTACAAGGTTCAGAACGCTCAAACAGACTCCAATTTGTGCTAAATGATAGCACGAATGAGTTTGGCTTTTAATGAAGTGTTTAACTATACAAGATAGAAAATTTCGGGTTGTCACACATGTGATTGAGGGTGAGGAGTTTGCAGCCGTATATAGGGGTGTACGGTCATGGGTTTGCTGCCCAATGGGGTTTTTGGCCCAAGAGTTTGCGGCCCACGTGTTTGCGGTCCATGTGTTTATGGCACATGGGTTTACGGCCTATGGGTTTATGGCCCATGACTTTACGGCCGTAAACACTTGATGAAAGGTGCGATTTTCGGTGATTCAAGGTCCTTTCAATCCTCGCAGAAGTGTTCTAATCCTCGTGCGTAGCTTAAGGAAGAGTTTAAGGCCAATAGTCGACCAAAAAGTTTAGTTTACAACCAATGAGGGGTGTATGGCCGTACACATGGGTTTACAGCTGTAAACCCTCCATGATCAAGTCTTTTAGGTTGATTTTCCAGGTAAACACAAGCATTTTTAGTAGATAACAAGCGTAGGAAACAGTTACTTATGATAAGGAAGCTTGAAATGTGGTTTTTAGCCACCAAGAACTAGTGTGTGTTCTTAGTGATCTTGGTGAGAGAGAAAATCTATCAAATGATGACATTAAAAGAGAAGAAACATGGATTCATCACTAGAACAAGGAATGTAGCAACAATAAAGGTGGGGAAACACTTACACTTTTAAAGATCCTTGAGCCAAAATCGATGGAGGTAAAGAGAGATAGAGATAGAAAG
Source organism: Lactuca saligna (assembly GCF_052625555.1). Taxonomy (NCBI): domain Eukaryota; kingdom Viridiplantae; phylum Streptophyta; class Magnoliopsida; order Asterales; family Asteraceae; genus Lactuca; species Lactuca saligna. The sequence goes on from NC_136420.1 coordinate 279,478,240, forward strand.
CCTTTGAAGTGAGTAAAGTGTGAAATGAAGGCCATGCATCCCATATATAGGGGGTGAGTTTTCGGCCAAGGGGTCGGGTGGGGGTGTACGGCCGTATACTCCTCTCGAAGGGGTGTTTGGCCCGGATGCTATGCTTTGACTTAGAAAAACTCGTTCTTCAACCCAAACCTCGATTGTACTGAGTTTAAAATATTCAGTTAGACCCCAAATAACACTAACAAGAGCATAAATAAATTTCGAATTGACTTATATTATTTTTTTTACGGTTTAAACGGAAGAAATTTCGGGTTGTCATAGGCAAGTCTCTAGCTACGAAGGAATTATAGCAATTTACTATACAAGAGGCTAGAGCCATATTCTTTTCAGCCTCCTTAGGAGTGGATACAGAAGGATGAGCTTTTGCAGAAGAGGCTGAGTGAGAAAAAACATGGGTTTGTGCATCAGGCATGGACGATGGTATGGCATGGGTTTGTGGGATAGAAAAATCCTGATTTTCTGGAACAGTGAAGGGTGAAAATGCATTGTTCGATGAAATTCCTAGACTAGCTGGTGAGTAGGACTTCACATGGTTTTTCTCTCTTTGCTTATCATCCAAATCGCAAGCTTTAATGATATCCATTGTTTCCTCCAGAGTGAGTCGGTTGAGATCTTTGGTTTTCTTGATTACAGAGACATTCATGTCGCATGACTTGGGAAGAGAATTTAACAGCTTCTTGTTAATCTCAGATCGTGGTATAGAAATTCGAGTTGTACTAATTTCAGTGGTGAGTGTAATGAATTGTTGGAGTTGAGCCTCAAGAGATTTTCCAAGAACATGGTTAAACAAGTTGAACTTTTGACGAAGCATGTCTTATCTTCTTTGTTTCATATCTTCATTCCATTCACAGACCTCTATCAATGCTTCCCAAAGTGCTTTGGTAGAAGTATATTCCCTGAATCCTTGAGCAACGTCAGGGGATAAAGCCATTGTTAGAGTTGCCAAATCCTTTTCCTGTTCTTCAATATTTTCAAAATCCTCGTCCGTGTACTCTTCAAACTCTTTGTCAATTACAGTTCCATTTTCAAGAGTACTAGTGATTCTAATTGGACCTTTAAGAATGTTTCACCAAATCATGAAATCTTTCATTTTGATGTATTTTTTGATTCTGTATTTCCATTCAGTAAATCCTTCGGCAACAGTAGACGAAGAATTCTTATGGTAGTTCCCATCATTGAATCCAACTCCTGATGAATTGCACTGTTTTGTGGTTCCATTTCTCTAATAAAAAAATAAACTTGTTCCAAAATCAAGGAGAATCACAACCGCAAAGGTGTTCAACTAAGAAGGGTTTACAGCCGTAAAGGGCTTACAACTAAGAAACGTTTATAGCTGTGAAACGTTACAGATGTGAAAGGTTGACCGCCAAATAAGGTTTACCATCAATGAGGGTTTACGGTCGTAAATAGGCTCATAGCTAGGAATGGTTTACAGCCGTAAAAACAAAGAGTTTACAGCCAAGAATTAGTTTACAGATGTAAACTGATGAACAAATTTCAACCGCAAACGTCCATATCTTAGACAAAACGCAGATTTTCAATCCTTTTAGCCTTGAATTCATAATCAGCAGCAAAAACTCAACACCAACAGTAGCAACAATGAAAGATTTCCAATAACAAGCTTGAACAACACCAAACATGGATGTGTTTACAGCCTTAAACTGAGCTTTATTAGTTTTGAGATTGGATTGGATCTGATACCAATTGTAAGTCCCCAAAAACTAATAACCAACTAGTGATCAACACAAAGAACAAGCCAAAATGATAAAACAAGAAGGATTATAAGCAAGAATGATCTAAATTACACACGTTTATATTGGCTGCAAACGTCAGGTACAAGGGACTCGAAACACACACATACGACTATAAACTGCTACAGTAAACTAAGACCAACTGACACTATATATAGGGAACAAAGGCTGCAAACACGTTTGTAGCCATAAACCTATTTAGAGAACTAAACATGTTTACGGCCATAAATAGCAAACAGACCGCAAAATCCACCTAGCCGTAAACCCATACTAATACATGAATAAATACTAACACAACCTTTACAAAAGAATGCCTAGCTCAAACCAACTAAATATAACCTAACATGTTGCGAGAACGGTTATATGCCAAGTTCTCGAAGTGTGAGTTTTGGTTATGAGAGGTTCAGTTCCTTAGACATCTCGTTAACTAGGAGGGAATTTTGGTCGATCCTGCCAAAATCGAGGCGGTTATGCAGTGGGAGGTTCTGAAATCTCCCTCGGATATCAGGAGCTTCTTAGGATTGGCAGGGTACTACCGGAGATTCATACTGAATTTCTCCAACATTATAGTACCCCTCACTCGTTAGACGGGGAAGGGGCGATTTCCAGTAGGGCCCTTAGCAGTAGAGGGCATTTGAGACCCTCAGACAGTGACTTTGTGAGGCTCCAGTCTTCACTCTTCCAGAGAGAGTAAAGGATTTTGTAGTGTTCTGTGATGCATCCATCACGAGATTGGGAGCAGTCCTCATGCAGAGAGGATGGTGATACCCTACGCATTGCGACAGTTGAAGTCGCATTAGACGAGATACCCTACTCATGATCTGGAGTTGGGAGTGGCGGTATTCGCTCTCAAGATTTTTGAGACATTACCTCTATGGGGTCATTTGTACCATATTCATGGACCATAAGAGTTAGAGACACATCATGGATTAGCCGAACCAGAAGATGAGATAACGCATGTGGTTGGATGTACTTAAGGACTACGACTGTGAGACCCTTTACCACCCATGTAAAGCGAACATGGTTGCGGACACTCTAAGCCGCAAATCAGGTGGATCTTCTACTCCGGCGACATGTATGAGGATATCAGTGGATTCTCCACTTGCGAGCTTCATCAAGGAAGCTTAGGCTGAGGGTATATGACAGGAGAATTGGAAGCTTAAGAAGATTATGGGTGAGAACACCAGGTTTGTGCAAGATAGTCGGGGATTATTGAGCCGTTGCAGTTGGGTCTAGGTTCTGATGTCTGGTGGGGTCAGACAGATTGTTTTGGAAGAGGCTCATAAGTCTTGCTTCTCTATTCACCCGGGGGCCACTATGATGTACCAGGATTTGCGATTGAGTTACTGATGGCCATGCATGAAGAGGGAGATTGCACGATATGTAGAGAGGTGCTTGACCATTTGGATGTCAATGTCGAGCATTAGAGGCCGCATGGTCAGCTGCAGCCTTTGGAGATTCCATGTGGATATGGGTGCAGATCATGTTGGATTTTATCACCAAACTGCTGAGGATGGTGAAGGGCTATGATGTTATATGGGTCATCGTAGATCGATTGACCAAGAGCGCCTAATTCTCAGCGATACGGGAGAATTCATCAACCGAGAAGCTGGTTGACTTGTATATCTGCGAAATCATTGCTCGCCATGGGGTGCCGGTCTCTATTGTCTCAGACCGTGATGTTCAATTCACCTCCTGTTTTTGGTAGACGTTCCACGAAGAACTGGGCACGCGGTTGCACTTCAGTACAACATATCATCCGCAGACATACAACTAGAGTATTGGTGCCCCACCATATCGGAGGGAATTGAGACTCCTACTTACCCCATGTAGAGTTCTCCTACAACAACAACTTTCATTCCAATATTGGTGCCCCACCATATAAGTTGTTGTATGGACTAAGATGTTGCACCCCAGTCTGTTGGGGTGAGATCGGTTATAGGGTGATGACATAGACAAAGGTTGTTCTGCAGGCTACTGAGAGGATTCAACAGATCTGAAAGTAGCTGCAGACCGCTCAGAGTCGTCAAAAGAGTTATGCCGACAGGCACCAATCTGAGTTCGAGTTCCAGTTAGGAGACATGTTATTACTGAAGGTCTCACCCTAGAAGGGTGTGATTCGCTTCAGGAAGAGGGGGAAATTCTGTCCCCAATACACTGGGCCATTCCAGATCATTGCCATCGTTGGCAAGGAGGCATATAGATTGGATCTCTCGGAGGAGCTTATTCAGGTCCATAGCAGTTTCCATATGTCACCGTTGTGAAAGTGTATATTAGATGAGGAGGTCGTAGTATCATTGGACGAGCGCTTGAATTATGTCGAGAGGCCAGTGGTCATTCTTGAGAGGAAAGTGAAGGTCCTACGTAACAACAAAGTACCTCTAGTAAAGGTATAATGGAAACACCAGAGGGGATCCGAGTGGACGTGGGAGGCAGAGATGCGGTACTATTACCCCAATTTATTTACCGCAACAGATTTCAAGGATGAAATCTAGTTCAAGTGGGGGGAAATTCTAACACCTCGACTCCCATGTATAAAAATTTAAAGCTTATTAGTCACATTCTTGGGCCTACTCGACGAGTTGGATGCCCCATTTCGTCGTGTAGAAACGGATCAGGCCACATGATTTATGAGGTCTACTCGACGAGTTGGAGGACCCCAACTCGACGAGTAGGAGCTGAATGGGAAAACCCTAATTTTTAGAGTCTTCACCCTCTTTAAAGGACTTAACACGCATCCCTTGGCCTCCCTTAACACCTCATTACCTAGAGCATGAAACCCTAGCTGGTTTTTACCATTTCTTTGTTCTTGTGAGGAAAAGTGAGTGTTTTTGGTGCATTTGTTGAAGAAGTTGAAGGTTGAGAAGCTTGGAACAGGAAGGAGCTTGTAGATCCAACATCTACATCATTTTTGCTTCTATTTGAAGGTAACAAGTTGTTACCTTGATAATTCTAGTGTTAGATCTCCTTATTCTTGGGTTTAATGCCATTTTTAGCATATTTGTGGATAATTTCGGGTATTGGGCATGATCTGAAGTTGTAAATTCAGATCCGGACTCCTCTAAGCCCATATAGATATAAATTTATTAATTTATCAAGCTTTAGCCATTCTCTTTGGTTTAAACCTCTCCCTTAGCTTGGTTTTGGCATTTAAGACCTTGCATGCACGTAAAGTTTGCAACTTAACGTGGAAACCAAGCCCTAAGAGGAAAGATCTACAATTTAGAGCTTTATGGTAGCTTAAGAAGGTCTGAATGAGAAATGGATTAAAGTGACTGTACAAGTTGCATGGTCAACTCGATGACTCGGATGAGGATTGGTCATTGTTGGTTTCTGCATGGACTCGGCGAGTCAGTGAGACGACTCGACGAGTCAGTTAGGGTTTTCCTAACATTTGGACATCGCATGGACTCGACGAGTTGTCTAGGAACTCGGAGAGTCAACTAGGGTTTTCACAATTTCTCGAGTTTTGGAAGAACTTGACGAGTCAGTGGGCTATACTCGATGATTTGGGTCAACATGAACTATTTGTTGGATAAGGTGTCTAAGTCCATAACTATTTCTGGTATGTACTTGACCCGACCCGGCATGGTCCATTTGGGTTGCATGGCACCATGCAATTGGATAGACTAAATGAGAGAAATAACACTTGGAGATTATTAATATATTATAAGTTCTAATATATTAATAATATTATTTGATTAGTTTGATCAAGAATTAATTTAGAATTAATTAAATGATCAAAAGATAACTAATTAAATATATGGGTTGATTATGTAAATCATCCATATCTTGTATAGTGGGCTAAGAGGCTCCATGGATTATCAAGTTGGGTTCCACCCATAGGATGCTCCATAGGAGTTACAAACCCATGGGTCATGGAAATGAAGAGTCATGACACATTAGGGTTTACATGGTGTAACCCTAGATGTGTCAACACTATATAAAGATCTCATGCTCCACCAAAATCGGCTACACTAAGAAAACAAGAGGGCTTGGCTGATTTTAAGAAATGTGCATTCTCTCAAAAGTCTTTCCAAGAGTATTTGGTGTTGTGTGAAGCATTTGAGGCATCACACTTGGGGTGCTAGGCTCATAAGGTTTCAAGGAACATAAGCAACAACAAGGTAAGTTATTCCATCTATCATTCAAGTTAAAATTGTTCCCCATGTATGCTAGTTAGGAATATAGCCTTGGAATTCAACTTTGCATGATAAGTAGACAAACATAGATCCAAGGTTATTAGGGTTGCATGTACACTTAGGAAGTGTTAGAATGCTCATAGTCCATCAGTGGTATCAGAGCCTAGGCTTGTTTGCTTTTTATTTGTGCTTAAAAGGTTAAAAAAGTCGAAAATCTTGCTGTCTATCGAATGGACTCGTCGAGTCCATGGGGGACTCGTCGAGTTCACGTGTATCTTCATCCTACTCGGCGAGTAAGTTCATGCACTCGGCGAGTAGGGTCGACAGATTGCAAAATTTCGATTTTAGTTGCTGTAAATGGACTAGAAACATTACCCTAAACTGTTTTGGTACTTGAAAACTTGTTTTGATGGTGTAATGTTCTTTCTAATTCATTTACAACAACTAGTTATCAAAATTACAAAGTTTTAAGTGTAATTTTGATTTATGAATGTGTTCATATTCATATTCATGTTCTTGTTCTTATGATGTTTTAGATGATCATAGGAATTATTTGTAACCTATGTGGTAGATTAATTCTTGATCATATCGTGTTTTAATGGAGTCCATAACTTGTCCTCAAGTTATGGAAAACCAAGAGTCACACTTGAATTGAAACCATTAAAAAGAACACAAGAGTTAGAAAAATGAAGAGTCTTCATTTTATTACTCTATTAAACTCATAAGTTACAAGAAATGAAAAGTTTTGAAAGTTACAAAACTTGCCCTCAAGTTTTGGAACAAGTAAAGTTAAGTTAAAACTTTAGTTCCAACCCTTAGAATTTTAAAAGTTAAAATTCAACCCTTATACTTATATTATGATGATTTAATAATTATATATATATATATATATATATATATATATGTGTGTGTGTGTATAAGAACAAAGTCGTCTTACCGCTAGTACGCCTCATTCACGAAGCCGGTCTATAAGGTGGGTATAAGGTTGTTGCCTATAAAATGGTGACTTAATGGGTGTCTACTCTCACCCACCGCTTGCTTCACTGGTGGAGGGTCGTTAGCCGAACGGGTAAGACAAGGACTTATAAATTCTCATTCAAAGTATGATGAATATTATAAAGTAACTAAATGTTTTATTAAATTCCCAATCTTAGTTACTTTAGGAAAATGTGAATAATGTGCTAATCCATGAAATTACACTTTACACTTTGTCTAAGTCGTTGGTGGAGTGTGTGTGGTTAACCGGCACACTAACTTGGACTTAACAAGGTAGGTAAAGGGTGACTTAAGGTTTATTATAGTATCGGTGGAGCGTGTGTGGTTTACCGGCACATCGATTGAGTGATAAACTTTAAGGGTACCAAGTGATTTACATGGTTACTTCACACCTAGTTTTGTGATCCTCGGTATCCCAGTCACAAAACTTGGAGGGCACACTCGAGATTGAAACATGCCTTTGAAAAGTTCATTGAATCTCAAAGAATCTAGGAATTTCTAAGAACCAATCAAAAACCTAATATTTAATATTTCGGTTTTCGTGGTGGAAATTGGTGAATCGTCATTCACCTACCTTTCAAATATGGTATAGCTTAGATTACAGCATACCTCTTCTGAGTTATACTATATTGTGATTGGATCCTAGCCTTAATATTACATTTGGGTGTTTTATTAAGGACTCTCTTATATCTATACTAAACTTGTTCTCTTCTTTTAGATGTCTTCAAACAATGCTGCTTCTGGCTCGAATCCTAATGGCTCCTTTACTCTTATGAGCTTGTGTGGGAAAGTTACCTTTGATGGATCCAACTTCAATGAGTGGATCAGAAACATCAGGATGATTACCCGCTAAGAGGACAAAGAATATGTCCTTGACAAGGAGCTTAAGGAAATAGATGAGTCCACTACAACTCCCCAGGAGATCGCTGACTTTCATACTCATGAAAGAGATGCTACCAAGGTGGCTTGCATCATGTTGGCCACAATGACAGCTGAACTCCAAAAGTCTTATGAAGATTTCTACCCTTATGAAATGCACCAAGATTTGATGGAAAGATACCATCAAAGTGCACGACAAGAGAGGTATGAGATCATCTGCTCCATGACAACAGCCATGATGAAGGACGGGGAATCCGTCACGAGCCACATGCAGAAAATGCAAAGGTATGTGGATCGGTTGCTGAAGCCTAATGTGAACTTCCTGAGGAGCTTGCAATAGATATCATTTTGCACTCCTTACCAACGTGCTATGATCAATTCCGCATGACATATCACATGAACAAGGAAGAGGTCACCCTCATCAAACTTCAGGGACTTCTCAAGACCGCATAAACAGGTCTTAAGGGGAAGTCGGTTGCTATCACTCCTACTTCAAACTCAACTCCGGTTTTGGCAATCGGGAAAAGTCGAGGGAGGAAGAGAAAGAGATCTTCGAAGGGTACCAAGGCTTGGACCCTTGATGGCTCTTCTTCAAGTGGAACCAATAAAGGTTTCGTTACTCCTTCTGACCCAAAAGAGGCTGAATGCTTCTATTGCCATGAAAAGACTCATTGGAAGCGGAACTGCCCAAAGTACCATCAGGATGTGAAGGATGGGAAAGTCAAACCCAACCATGCAGGTATTTACACTATCATTTCTAATAACTCACCCCATTCTAAATATTGGGTCCTTGATACCGGTTGTGGTATTCATATTTGTTGGGACTTGTAGGGACTAAGAAGAAGTGAGGATGTGGAGCAAAGAAGAATAAACTTGATCATGGGAAACCGGAAAGCTTCACCTGTCACCAAGATTGGAGTTTATACTTTATCGCTAAGTAGTGGGTTTAGTTTAGATTTGAATAAATGTTGTTACTCGCCAGGAATTGCAAGAAATATTATTTCCTTTCATTCTTTGTACAAACAAGGGTTTACCTTTTCGTTTAATAATGAAGTTGGTTCTATTGATGCTTTCTTTAATAATGTTCTTTATTTTAAAGCATTACCTTGTGATGGTGTGTATGAAGTTGTGTCTGTTGTAGATAAATTACGAAATAATGTTTTGTGTATTGATTCTACTAATAATAATAACTTCGATAAAGCATCATTATGGCATTGTCGTCTTGGACATATAAGCAAGAAACGCATAGGCCAACTCCAAAAGGATGGAGTCTTGGAGTCGTTTGACCTAAAGTCAGATGATAGTTGCGAATCATGCTTACATGGAAAAATGACAAAGTCACCCTTCACATGCTCATGTGAAAGGGGTGAAGGTTTGTTGGACCTTATACACACGGATGTGTGTGGACCATTCAAACATGCCACAAGGGATGCTAATCGTTATTATTTGACTTTTACTGATGATTACAGTAGATATGGATATGTCTACTTAATCAAACATAAGTCAAAGACTTTCGAGAGGTTTAACGAATTTAAACAGGAAGTCGAGAATCAATTGGGCAGGAACATTAAGATGCTTCGATCTGATCGAGGTGGTGAGTATCTTAGTTCAGAGTTCCTCAAGTATCTAAGGGAATGTGGGATTGTCTCACAATTGACACCTCCCAGGACACCGCAGTTGAATGGTGTGGCTGAGAGGCGTAATCGAACCTTGTTAGACATGGTTCGTTCCATGATGAGTCGAGCTTCGCTACCAATCTCATTCTGGGGGTATGCCTTAGGGACTGCCGCCCATATTCTCAATCTAGTCCCTACAAAGAAAGTTGCCAAAACTCCTCACGAGATGTGGACTGGTAAAGTACCTAAACTAGACCACATCAAGATTTGGGGTTGCGAGGCTTTCGTGAGACGCGAGACTCATGATAAGCTCGAACCTCGAAGCGAGAGGTGTATTTTCATCGGCTACCCACAACAATCCTTTGGTTACCTCTTCTACAGACCTAGTGACAATGTGGTTTTTGTAGCAAGAAGAGGAGTCTTTCGAGAAAGAGAGTTTATAAGCCAAGGAGATAGTGGGAGGAAAATTGATCTTGAAGAAATTCAAGAGTCAAGTGGTGAAGAATCTTCAAACTCTAGCCCTCAACTTGAGGAGGAAACTCCTGTTGAGCCAATTGACGAATCTGTACCTCTGAGGCGTTCCACGAGAGTTAAGAGTGCACCTGAGCATTACTATGGATTCCATATTACTGCAGAAGGTGAGACACTTATTAGTGATGAGACACTAGTAAGTCAAGATGACCCTAACAGCTATGAGGAAGCCTTGGCAGGCCTCGAGTCTGCTAAATGGAAAGAGGCTATGGATAGCGAGATACAATCCATGTATGACAATCAAGTTTGGAACTTGGTTGAAAATGTACCAGGTCATAAGACGGTGGGGTGCAAATGGATCTTCAAGAAGAAGACCGACATGGATGATAATGTACAAACTTATAAGGCTAGACCGGTTGCAAAGGGGTTCTCACAAATTCCTAGAGTGGATTATGATGAGACCTTTTCTCCGGTAGCCAAGATTAAGTCTATTAGGGTTATGTTAGCCATAACCGCATTTCATGACTATGAAATTTGGCAAATGGATGTCAAAACCGCTTTCCTTAATGGAAAATTGGTTGAAGATGTTTACATGAGTCACCCAGAAGGTTTTGTCAGCAGCGAGTACCCTAATAGAGTGTGTAAGCTTGAGAAATCCATCTATGGATTAAAGCAAGCACCTCGCAGATGGAATCTTTTCTTTGATGAAAAGGTCAAGGAATTTGGCTTTTCTAGGAGTGAAGATGAATCTTGTGTGTATGTCAAGGCTAGTGGGAGTATAGTTAGCTTTTTGGTATTGTATGTGGATGACATACTACTCATAGGAAACGACATTCCAACCCTGCAGGAAGTAAAGTCCTGGCTTGGGAAGTGTTTCGCTATGAAGGACCTTGGTGAAGCTGCCTATATTTTAGGGATAAGGTTCTTGAGAGATCGGAGTAAAAGACTAATTGGACTTAGTCAGAGTACCTACTTGGATAAGGTGCTGAAGAGATTCAGCATGCAGGACTCCAAGAAAGGAGAGTTGCCCATCTAGAATAACTATTTTTGGTATGTACTTGACCCGACCCGGCATGGTCCATTTGGGTTGCATGGCACCATGCAATTGGATAGACTAAATGAGAGAAATAACACTTGGAGATTATTAATATATTATAAGTTCTAATATATTCATAATATTATTTGATTAGTTTGATCAAGAATTAATTTAGAATTAATTAAATGATCAAAAGATAACTAATTAAATATATGGGTTGATTATGTAAATCATCCATATCTTGTATAGTGGGCTAAGAGGCTCCATGGATTATCAAGTTGGGTTCCACCCATATGATGCTCCATGGGAGTTACAAACCCATGGGTCATGGAAATGAAGAGTCATGACACATTAGGGTTTACATGGTGTAACCCTAGATGTGTCAACACTATATAAAGATCTCATGCTCCACCAAAATCGGCTACACTAAGAAAACAAGAGGGCTTGGCCGATTTTAAGAAGTGTGCATTCTCTCAAAAGTCTTTCCAAGAGTATTTGGTGTTGTGTGAAGCATTTGAGGCATCACACTTGGGGTGCTAGGCTCATAAGGTTTCAAGGAACATAAGCAACAACAAGGTAAGTTATTCCATCTATCATTCAAGTTAAAATTGTTCCCCATGTATGCTAGTTAGGAATATAGCCTTGGAATTCAACTTTGCATGATAATTAGACAAACATAGATCCAAGGTTATTAGGGTTGCATGTACACTTAGGAAGTGTTAGAATGCTCATAGTCCATCACTATTGATGTTAGCCGTGGACTTTGACTTTGACCAAGGGTTGACCGGTCTAACTTCTAGGGGTATTTTAGTAATTTGGTAATTTATGGAGGTTGATCATTGGTGGATGTAGGTGATTGAGTTTAGAGCTGCATTTATGGAGTTTGACATTTATCATCCTGAGCTACTTGTGAGGTGAATTATCCTCGTTATACTAATAGGGTTTTTCGTATTTGTATTCGGGTTTATTGCATGATATGCTTATTGATTTGCACCATGGTAGTTAGGATGGTGATATGCTTAGTGACCTGGTAGGTCAGTATCATGGTACATAGGATGATGTTATGTTAGTGATCGGTTAGGTTGGTATCCTGGTTATATGATGTTGCTATGATTAGTGATATGTTAGATCAGTTTGACTGTTATATATGCTAGCGTATGATATTTATAAGCACCTCCTCATATTTTTAATGATTTGATTTTGGGATACTCTGACATTAAATCATTTTGGAAAAAAAAAATTGTTATAATTATTGGTTTTGAATGATTTAAAAAGTTTTAAATTGGCATGATTTTTATAGGTGTTACAATTGGTTCCCTTGTTCCCATGGCCAAGACTCTTCCTTGTCCACCGCCTTCTGAACTCCTTACCGTTGGACAATCACTTTTGTAATGTCCAGTTTCGCCACATCCGTAATAGGCACGTGTCTCCCTTGAGTTGGATTACTGGTATTTACCTTGGGTCGGGGTCTTACAGAATAGAGAAGTATACCCCTTTTGTTTATAGTTGAAGTAGTACATCTCCCTACATGCACCAACATGATGATAAGGGAACTTTTTTCATTTTGGAAGATTTTCAGCATATTGCTTTAGTTGGTTGGTGGCTGCAGGGGTGGTAATGGCGAGGACTGCCACCATTCCCTGCTTCTTCTGGGGGCCTTGTTGGGGTTTTTCTTTCTTCTTTATCTATAACTTCCTCTTATTGTCTCTCTCCTTTGGAGGGTCGGCTTTCGGAACCATGGTCCCTTATCGGATGCCCTGTTTGGTAGGTTGATGAGCAATGCGCCTCGAACTATCAAAGGTGGTTGGTCGAGAATAAATAACCATCCCTTGTATATGTGGGACTAGGCCCCAGATGTACCTATCTATCTTCTTATAATCAGGAGTAGCCATTCCTGGGTATAAGATAGCCAGATCATTCAAGCGGTTAGTGTAAGTTGCTATCTCAGAACCTTTCATGGTGACATTCTAGAATTCTTATTCCATGCATTGCATCTCACTTATCAGGTAGTATTCTTTTGTCATCATGACCTTTAACTCCTGCCATCTCATGACCTTTAACTCCTTCCATCTCATGACAGTTGCAGTAGTAAGGTCAACAGTCTTTATATAGCACTTCCACCATGATAGGGTGGAATCCATAAATGTGCTTACAACAAACTTCACCTTGAACTCATTTACGCATGAGCGTATATTGAATACGAATTCAATATTTTCAACCCATCGCTTAGTTCGATTAGTCCTCCATCACCATGATTTTTTTTTTGGTTTGAAGTTGAAAAGTCTTTATAAGAGTCAACTCGGGAATTTCCCATGTTGTCGTTATGGGAACTGTTCTTAACATGTCCTGATCCCTCGTGCCTATCGGTATGATAGTTGGCCATTACGGTCACTATTCTTTATGCAATCATTCCTACGATTGTGGTCGCGTCCATAGACACCGATATTGGTGTTGGTGTTGGTCCTATACAAATTCTTGAGCATTGTCCGAGTGGCATGACCTCCATAGGCTAACATACCTGTCACATGCCAAAATAGAATACAAGGTATCGAACGATCTCACTCATGTCACAAGTAGCTTCTTCTCCCCTTTTCTCTGTGGCCGCTGCCCTAGTCTCAACTTCTAGGGCTTGTCGCTCCAAGGCGGCCACCCCCTCGTCTAAGGAGTGAACATGGGTTGTCGTGTCCACCTACTCACCCATGAGTGTAGATGTTTCCCATCGTGGAGGAGAATCCTAAAAATAGGGAGGTGGAAGGGACTCATCTTTTTCCCTGATGGGATAAGTATTTTCAATGATATCCCCAATGTCTATCTCCTCATCTAACTCCTCCTCGGAATCCTCTTCCAGATCCTTCTCAGGGTCTTCCTCGTGAATCTCCTCTTGTTCTTCCTCGATCTAGCCATTAGCTTCCATAGTAGTGTAATATGGGTTTCCATTGTGGGGTCCAATCATGTCGAAGAACAAAAGTGCATCTAAGTGTGTGCACTATGTGATTCCTAATATAGTGACTAATTGTAATGCCCCGTTTATTTAAATAAATTAATAAATGTAAGTCCCGGAATGATTTGTGAAGAATATTAAAAGTCGAGGTTAAAAGTGTACGTTCGAGACTTAAATTGAAAAGATTGAAGGCTTAAGGGCTTATTAGTAATTTAGGAATCTATTATGAAAGAGATTTTTGTAGAGTAGGGGTTGATTGGTAAATTTCATACTTTAATTGTAAAGAATTTCAGAAGATATGGTTAAAAAGGTAAGTATGTGTTTTATTTTGAAAAAAATATCATGGGGAGGGACTAGAATGGTTAAATGGGAAAAGTTGGAGCATGGACACAGGGCAACTCCCGTCACCCTCCCTTAATCCATGTATATATACATCTTAAATCACTCAAAACCCTAAACCTAGTCTCAACCGCCGGGTAGAACCTTTCAGCCGCCATCACCGGACTTCCTCTCGTTCTCCAACCGGTGGAAGCTCCGATCAACTGACATCTATAGTCGATCTCGCTGCTGCCAATTCTTCTTCTCCTCTTATGTTAGACATCGCCTGCTGCCAATCGTCAGTGAACTCGTCAGCCGCCTAGCTGCCATTGGAGTCGGAATAACTCGCCACTATGTCGGGTGTTGCTTCTGTGAACCCTGTCGCTGTTGTTGCCGCCACTTCGCGACCGGAGCACCACTACCACTTCTGTATTTCTTCAGCCGACTATGTGGTTATTGTGTGGGTGTCGTGTCCGTTACGGAAGTCGAAGGTTGAAGACGGAGCTGCCATCGTTGTTTCTTGCTACTTGCAAGTCGTGGGCTCCCCCGAACGCCATATTCTAGCCATCACGACACAGCCGCTGCTGCCTAACGGCCAACAAAGACGAAATGCCACCGCTGCGGACGTTGGTGGTGCTGCTGCCGCCTCCTCGTGTCACCATCACCACTGTATGCCACCAAGTAGGTGGCTGGAGTTCATTTGCAACAGAAAATGTATGTGTGGGTGTGTTTATTGCAGTTAAGTGGTGTTTGGGTGTTGTTTAGCCGGAATTCTCAAAGAATAGCCACAACCACTGCCTTGAGGTGGTGGCCGCCATCATTTCCCACCACCGGCGACCACAAGGTGGCTGTGTGTGTGTTTATGCTGTTTTGTGTGTGTGTGTGTGTTAGTTTGTGTGTGTGTGTGTGTGTGTGTTAGTTTGTGTGTGTGTGTGTATGTTTATTTTTGGATAAAAACCTTGTAATTGTAATTAGCATGAATAATAAAAATAATAGTAACCACCACCCTAAGGTGGTGGCCGCCGCCTCGAACCGCCGTTGACCACCACTACCCGAGGTGGTAGTGGGTGGTGTCCCGCTAGCAAACCCTAATGGGCTTAGAGATTGGTGTTGGGCCTAGTGGGCCATGTTTGGGTGGAAGACCCTAATTGTTAGCATTTGGGCCTTGGACCTTTTTGGACCCACTTTTGGGCCATTGGGATTAGATTGTGAATTAAGCCCAAACTATTCCATGTCATTTATCTAGTAGAGTAAAGAACTTAATGGACTAAGTCCTTAATGGGGTAATTGAGAAAATACTAACATTTGAGAAATTATCAGGACACACACGGGAATTATTTAATAAGTGAAATGTTTAATAATAATCATTAGCAGAAATTAATCTAAGCAATAATGGACTTAATGGATTAAGTCCTTAGCGGGTTAAGCCCTTAATGGGTTAAGTGAGAAACACTTAACTCTAATTATTATTTTATGAGAAACCCTAATTTCACTTGGGCTTTATGTTGGGCCATCCAAGAATAATTAAATGGACTAGAGTAATTAGTCGGGCTTTAGGGTAAGGCCCATATGAAGGATTGGGCCCAATTTGGAAAATTGGGCCATAGTTTGGGCCTAGATAGTTGTACGATATTGGGCCCTTAGAATGAGACATGTTGGATCGGATTGAGCAATTGGGCTTTAAGGGAAGTCCATGTGGAGGTTTGGGCCCCATTTGGAAAATTAGGCCATATGTTGGGCTTTGATCCCTAGTTGACTTTGGGCCTATGGATTGGGCCTTGGGCTTGCAGTAATTACCCAAAGTATGTATTTATAGTTATGTGTTAGAACCCAATTATTAATTGGGTGTTATTTGGTGTTGACAGTTCGAGAATCTATCTCCAGCAGCTAAGGTTTTGTTTGTGGGACTTCAGCAATGTGGGATTGTGTCTACGGGGCTTCAGCAGTGTGAGGTGAGTTTCCTTCCAGTAGGAACGGGTCCAAGGCCACAATGTCGGCCCGTTTAGCTAACAGTAGTTTCCGGACCTCGGTCTGATGCAGTAGTTAGTATGTTTGACGCCTTCGTGGCTCAGACAGGTTTGCGTGTTATGTGTTGTTGTGTTAGTTGATATGTTTATGTTATGCTATGTTCAGTAGTTTCGAACTTCTGTCCGATGCAGTCAGTTCCGGACTTCGGTCCGATGCAGTTAGTTCCGGATTTCGGTCCGATGCAGGAGGCAAGGCCTCAGTAGTTCTGAACTTTGGTCCGATGCAGAGGGCAAGGCCCTGGTTAGTTCCGGACTTCGGTCCGATGCAGTGGGCAAGGCCCAGAAGTTGTTTTATGTTATTGTATGGTATGTGGTAGTTTGTAGGAGCTCACTAAGCTTTGTGCTTACAGTTTCAGTTTTGGTTTCAGGTACTCAGTTTTCAAAAGAGGAGCTCGGGAAGGTTGCAGTGCACACACCATTTGTTCAGCCTGGGATGTTTATACTCTGATATACTTGACAGTATAATAATTTAAGATACATTGCTTATGATTTTTATATGAGGTTTATCTACTATGGTTTTTATTATTAAATTGAATGAAATTTTCAGACTGTATTTTTGGGATGTTTCACTAATAGTACTAATTTGTTACTGCAGACTCTAGGCAGGACTATTAATTGATGTTATGTAGATTACTCGAGTTTTTATATTGTTGTACACTATGCCCACACTTAGTTACGTGTCGGTCAAACCCTATTCAGGCGTAGTTGATCAAGCTACGTCTGCCCATGATTCGACAACAGGTTATACTATGTCTATTCATAGTGTCCAAACTAAACTTCGATGTTCTTGGTTTGTTGGATTGTGACACTGCCTTTGGGTGTATATGTATACTTTTATATAATTTTATTACTATATTCTAAAGTATAATTGTAGGTTAAAATTTTTAGTCAAGGGTATTAGTCCCCATATCTATAATTTTATTTCTTACATGGAAGAATATACATACTTTGCTGTAGACAATTGCTCATATACCAATCTGTCACACCCCCAAACCGGATGGCGGAAACGCCCGGGGCTAGAACGAGAACACAGTATCACAATATATGTATACATTGAAACACAAATACGTGAACGACCATCATATCATATGATTACATCAGTTACATGACCTAAAGTTTAACTAGTATCAAAATACATTACAAGGATTGCATGTTATCTAATAAAGTAGTTCACGTAATGATATTTGGTGTCCTGTCTTCAAAAGTATCTCCATTGATCCGAGCTTAATTGTTTCCTGAGATTACATGCCATTTTAAAAGTCAACATAAAGTTGGTTAATTCATAAGTGTTCAATTGTAGAAAACTCCAATATTTTTTCATAGATGAAAATCGTATCTCCGTCTTGTAAAAAGTTTTTTATTTGTACGGCTTCAACGTAAAAGAAGAATGTATGGGTGTAGTATGTATCAAAAAACATGTATAAAATAAAACTTCCAATAACTTCTAAACTTATAAGAAGTGTGATGCATCATGTAATTCTTATTATCCAAAAATCAAGTGTATAAGTAAATAACGATACTTATAAATGTAGTGTATAAGTAAATAACCATACTTATTAATGTAGTGTTTAAGTAAATAACAATACTTATAAATATTGTGTATAAATAAATAACCATACTTATAAATGTTGTGTATAAGTAAATAACCATACTAATAAATGTTATTTATAAGTAAATAACCATACTTATAAATATTGTGTATAAGTAAATAACCATACTTATAAATGTTGTATCTAAGTAAATAACCAGACTTATATTGTATCTTGCACTATAATTTACCATTCGATGTTATAGAGAGCCCCTACAATCGAGCTATCGGTTGTAAGGCTACCCACCACGACATTTCTTCGGACGTCGTGAAATGTTAACACAATTGTCACCCTTGGCCCATCGATCATGGTTGTAGCTAGGAACCATAGGTGGGGGTTGTTAATCCCATATATATCTATACACAATTATCCTTCTCATTTAATGTTTAATGATTATAAGGTCGGGACTTAGCATAGTGGTGGAAGAAATGTCTCACATAACCGTTGAAAGTATGTTATTCTAGCTTTTAAACGAAATCAAAGCTTTCTCATGTTCAAAGTGTTGTTCTACATGTATGTTGATTACCCAGTGTGTAATAGTATTAAACCAATGGTTAATGGTATTATACAAGGAGTAATGGTTTTATCCAATGTGTATGTTTAATATTTCAAAACTAGATTTTTGGTAAAAATATTAGTCTATGTTTATCTAATGTGTAATCATATTTTCCGGTGGATAAAGATATTATCTATCATACAATAGTTGGAAACTTGTGCATATGAAACAATAAGACTTATGTGCTTTCTTTGAAAATATGAATATATGTATATATCTTCATAAAAAGAATATAAAGATGCATATAATAGTATTACCCAAAGGTTAAAAGTTTTATTCAACATATATTGGATCTAGTACCTTTGTGTAAAAAAAAGTGAAAACTAGTAGAAAAGGGGTATGAACTCACCGTTTGTACTTTCTGTAGAAGATGGCAAGAAATAGTGAGAAAGATGAGGTAGGAATCAAGCTTTGGAAGACAACACCTCATTGAAACTTCAAGATCTTGCCTAGGGTTTTTGTTCCATGAGTGAAAATGAGACAACCAAAAGGTGATGGTAGAATGTAGTAGGATCTCGAAAACATGAAGAAAACTTACAAAAAATACTTGCAAAACACTTGCTAAAATGTATTGAATCAACTAGATTGTTCTTGGAGAGTGAGAGTAAATTGAAGGTGAAGTGAGGGAGGGGGAAGGGCCTTTTGGCTGGAATTTATAAAATGATGAGACGAGGTGGTGGTGGTTTGCATGGGGAAGTAGCAACACTTTTTCTTTTGAATATAAAATTCTATGGTTAAGGCTTTTGGATTATTATATATAAAGTAAGATCTTTTTTTATTATAATATATAAAGTAAGATTTTTTTTATTATAATATATAAAGTATGATTTTTTTAGATTATAATAAAAGAGGATATGATTATCTTGGGATAAGATGAATATGTTGGGAGAGAGGGAGCATAAATTGTCTCATATTGGGTTTCTATAAAAATCTTCATCTATTTTATAAAATTTTTAGCTTTTATAAAAGTGTAGTAACAAAATGTTGTGTAAGTGGGTAAATTATAAGGTACATTAACTAATAAAAATAATGTTATTTGATATTATCAATAATAATATTAACACCTTATGATTAAATTGTTTTTCTCAAATTTGTTGTATGAAATGTGAGCGTTAAACGTGATAACTTCCGTTTTTTTGATGTATAATCTTTCTCTGGGAATTATCTGGAGTATCAAGCTAAATACTAGAACATATGATGTTTGTAACAATTTATGTGTTTGTGAACACGTAAATCTCATGTCGTGAATATTACCCAATACCCGACAATATTTGTGTGTTTTATCGAATTGCTAATTTACCGTAGTTTATTATTCACAATAAAAGCATTTATTCGACAATAGATTCAAAATAGCATACGTAGCATTATAATATTCAATAATACATTAGGGATGTTATGAAAATCAAATTTTGCCTTTTTGACCTAATATACACAATTGACTTTTGTTCACCCTTGTTAACTTTTGTTGACCAAAATTTGATGGATATCACATAATTGCATTAGGAAGAATAAGTGAATTAGCAATAAAGTGTTTTAGAACTACTTATTACAATATTAATATTGAATATCACAAATTGGAATAATACATGTATACTCAACCAACCGTATTTGTTCCTAAACTACCTAAATTTGGAACAATCGGTGAATTGACAACGTATTATTTTAACTCTGAAATCAAACAAATTCATAGAGCGCATTCTGAATCATTATCACTAAAAGATTATCATATGAAACAAAAAAAATAATTGAAATTAACTAGAACCAAGTAATGATTGATTGTATTCATTAAACTTCCATAAACATCCACCAAAGGATCGTAATGGTTTACCCTTCCATATAGTTAATAAAAATAATGACCCGAATGAAATTGATAAATTGCATACTAAAATTCATACAGAAACTTAAAATCATCCAAAAATTATAACCTCATGATTACCAAAGTATGAAATAAATAAACCTTCGGGAAGAAGTAATTGTTTCTTAAATCTAAATTAATTGATGAAGACTCACCGGTTGAATAATCTTCAAATGTTATTTGATGATGGCCTAATATAGGTAGGCGTCCTTGGGGATGACCTTGACACTTGACTGGTGTCCTTTGCAAGTTTGAGCACTTTCCATAAGTCACCATTCCAACACGAGACATCCGAATAACGATCCGGCATCCTTGGTGACATGATTTAGACCATGTTTGATGCTAATGGGGTTTCTTCGTTTCCTGCTCCGCTATTTACTAAGGTATTGACCGATTTGACCAAACATCCTTCAGGCCGTCATTGACGCATGACACTCATCCTTCATCTTCTATGCACATTTTGCTGATGAAAACGGCAGAATCAATAGAAACTCAAAACATTAAAGTTGTAGTAAACTTTCTCTAGTTTCCTAATCTTCTTGAATCAGGTCAATCAGTGCTCCAGAGCTTGAGATATGACGAAAACATTGAAGAATGGTCAATTTTCCCAACAACATTTTCTTCATTACTTTAGCAATTCGCCTCCCATGTTTATTAGCTTCCTTTTGCTCGTTTTTCATATAGCTTCCACCAAATTTATGACTATATAATTACCTACACATAATGTTTAACATTCTATCAAAGTAGTTCCATTCTTAGGCAGTCAAACATCAATTCAACAGATTTAATACAATTTATTTTGTTATAAAAATAGTCCGATTAATCTGTCATATCTTCCTCCTAATCTTCTCCTTCACTTTTTTACTCTAATTCTTGTTGGCTTTTCTCGAAAAGATAGTCTTCTTTGTTCTTAAGTATGTTTTCGCCCTTCTTTAGTATTTTCTGTAACTCATACTGGAATCTTCAAAACATGAAGCAAGAATAGAACTAAACCCTCCGCTTATTTATTGTTACTAATAAAATAAAAACAAAACAAAAAACTAGCATAAAATTGAACAAAAAGCAATTATAAACAAAATCTGGAATCAACGATATTCACGACGCGATACTAGGGATTTCACATAGTGAAAATCATCAATTCATATGACTTTTTAATCGGATAAATACATAAAATAAAATTCTAACTATGATTTACACAATTAATTTAAACTACTAAAGATAAAACTAATCCCCTAACGGCGCAAAAATTTTGATGGAAGATTTTTATACAATATTTTCTTTAAGTTGTAAATTTATAAAACCTTTATCTAATGCTTCTTATTTAACACTCACACAGTATAGTTATGGTAAATAAGGGTGTCAAACTCTCGATGATTAAGTATGACTATTAACAAACTGAATCTATTTACCATAAAAAAAAAAATTGAGGGGGTTTATAATTTAATCTGATTAAACTCGAATTAAAAAACAAAACTTGTTTTATAGAATGATTTGAAGGAATTCCACTTAAACTTCGAATCCTTATTTCTTGTAGTGACTTGATGATAGTGTAATGAAGTGTATTGCAATTCTACCAATTATACTAACACATATGATGAATTACTAGTTATAAAGATTAATAACTATCTAATTCAATGTTTATCAAACTAGAAACCTATAAACTAACTAATTGTATAAAATTACCTATGATTAAATCATGAGTTTAATAAGATTAAGCCTAACAATAGTTGTAAAACCAAAGCACTCTTATATGTAAATATATTAATTAATACCACATAAACCTAAGATATTCTAGTCACTAGTATTTAATAGTTTTTAGATCTAAATAACTAAGTAGCAAGTCACGATAATCAAATTTAGAATCCTATGCAATTCAATGTATTGAATAAGGGAAATGATTTGATCAAAAAGTAATTATATAGCATCTAAATAACTTCAAAATCAAATTTACATCGTAGTAATCTAGTTCATCTACATCTAAGTGGAAAAGTTGATTTTTAGCTTCTCATGTTTTACAAAAAATGAAATAAACAAATAAAAGGATTGATAAACACTGCAAACCTAATAATTTATTCTTGATTTCTTCCAGAATCCTCTTCTAGATCACCTCTTCAACTTCTCTGCCTTTAGGAACGAAATAATGATTCCTTTCGTACATCAAAGGGGTTTTTTTTGTCTTTAACACTTCTTTGACATGTGAAAGTCTCGTATCTATAGGTAATTAAGCTTAGTGGCACGACCTAACCCCAAAGTAATCTTCTAATTCGTGTCAATATCCTTTATCTGTCGCAACAATTTATGGTATCTTTGATTTTCTTCATTATCCAGTACATTTTTTGCTCCTTTTTTCTTCTCTAATGCTTATCTATGGATTTTGGACTTAATTATCGTATATGAGCATATTTGTATGATATTTATCCTTATTCTATAATTTCCAGTTAAAATTACTAATATAATTAATCATATTTAATGACTAAATTTAGCACTATTAATGACTTTGTTGAAAATGGGTGGATTTTTTTTTAAATTACATTGGTATTATAGAAAAAATTAGAAGCATAATAATATAATAAGCTAATCAACAATAGTGCATTGTTATATACAAAGAGGTTGAATACAAGATGATTTTAAGTTACTAACATGTGTAATCTCTAATGATTTCAACATAAGTGCATTGTTAAATTCTATTCTAACTTCTAACCAAATTATCAAATTCTCTTTGATTTTTACTCAAACATTTTAAAACCCTTGATTTCATAAGTGTTCATGGAGATATTATAGATTGCATACTAGTTCTTGCTTGAAGGTAACATAACAATTCAAACTTAAAAGTTATCTTATCTTACAATATAATCGAATTAGATTAAATTAAGAGAAGTAAAATGTTTGCTTTATGTTACCAGTGTAAACTAACCAGTAAAAGACATATAACGGCTAGGGTTTCGTATTATTATCAAAGACAACTACAAATACAATGAAAGGGAAAGACATAATATATAGTTTAGCTAATTAGGGTTTCCTAGAGAAAAGGGCTAATCGTAAAACCTAATACAAAATAAAGCCCAAAACCTTATTAGGCTAACATCCCCCTCAAACTCACAATGCAACAGTAATAAGCATTGAGAGTTTGTCAGACTAGTAATTGGAATCGAGGAGCAGTTAACGGCTTCGTAAGAATATCAATAATCTGCAAAGAGGAAGGAACATAAGGAAGTGAGATAGTGCCCTTCTGGAGATGATGACATGTAAAATGACAGTCAATCTCAATGTGCTGTGTGCGCTCATGAAACCCGAATTCTTGGCAATCATTATCGCACTATCGTTATCACAATACAAAGGCGTAGGCTGAGAGATCTGAATGCCTATATCTACAAGAAGCCATCTCAACCAAACAATCTCACAAGTGGCGATAGCCATGGCTCGATACTCAGATTCTATAAAAGATCGAGAAAAAACACATTGTTTCGTGCTTTTCCATGATATCAATGAATCTCCAAGAAAAAGACAATACCTAGTAGTGGACTTACGATCATAAATATCACTATCCCAATTTTCATGATTATAGGCACGCAACTCAAGAGAGGATGTAGATGGAAACATAAGGGTATGGAACTGAGTACCACGTAAATATCTCCAAATACGAAGAACAGCTCCCCAATGAACAGTAGTAGGAGCAGTGACAAACTAGCTAACCACATGAATTGCATCAGCAATATCCGGTCTAGTAACAGTTAGGTATACCAAACTCCCAAAAATGATATGATAAAGGCTTGGATATAATAATGGGACACCATCAATTGGAAAGTACTTTGCATTACTCTTTATAGGCGTATCAACTGTTCAATTATCCGTGAGTCATACACGTTCAAACAAATCTGAAATATACTTCTTTTGAGATAAAAGATAACCCTTTGGAGATTGTGCACCGTCAATCCCAAAGAAATAACGTAGCAATCCCCATGTCTTTCATAGAAAAACGATGATCCAAATCACGCTTTAAAGTCTTTATACCATCATGATCATCACCAGTAATAATCATGTCATCAACATATAAGGAAAGAGTAATTCGACCTGCATTCATACATCGAATAAATAGAGTCAAGTCATGATTACTTAGTTGAAAACTAAGAGAAGTAATTACCTTATAAAATTTCTCAAACCAAGCACGAGGGGCTTGTTTGAGGCCATATAGTTCCTTCCGAAGTCGACAAACTTCACCTGCTTGGTGAGCAATACCAGGGGGAGGAGACATGTGTACTTCCTCACGAAGATCACCATTCAAGAAAACATTCTTAACATCTATTTGATAAATATTCCATTAGCAAATGGGGGAAACTCTAATCAAGGTGCGAATAGTCGTTGTTTTTGCAACGGGAGCAAGCGTCTCCTCATAATAAATACCATACTTTTGCGCGTACCCTTTCGTAACAAGTTTGGCTTTATAACGCTCAACGGATCCATCATACTTTGTTTTGATTTTGATAGAACCCATTTTTATACGAACGGTGGATGCAGAAGAAAATATCAAGAAATTATCGTGTATGAAATATAAAAATATGAAGAACATTTGATGAGTACTCATTGATAGATAAGGCAAAGGAAGAAAAAAAGAGAATGCATAAAGAGCGTTGGTGGGAGAGAAGAATCTCCCTTGGTAGGGAGAGATCCCATAATTTCTCTCTATAGGATTACATTTTAGAAAAGATGCATTACATGAAAAGTGACCACCTCTCACTTTATATATGAGGGAGAGTAAAATACACTAACAATACAATAAGGGAAAAATAAAACCTAACTATCACTCATTATTTG
Source organism: Lactuca saligna (assembly GCF_052625555.1). NCBI lineage: Eukaryota > Viridiplantae > Streptophyta > Magnoliopsida > Asterales > Asteraceae > Lactuca > Lactuca saligna. The sequence goes on from NC_136420.1 coordinate 279,503,265, forward strand.
TAGAGGATTTACATGCTCCAACATTCTCTCCCTAAATGCTTACAAATGATGAGAGATAAATTAAATGATACAAGGCTGTAAATGTGACAACCCGAAATTTCTATCTTGTATAGACTCGTTTCTGCTATCTTTTAGCATTGTTTACAGTCTGTTTGAGTGCTCTAAGCCTAGTACATTCAAGGTTTGGGTTTAGGGATGAGTTAACTTATGTTCATTGTGTTACATTCGAGCCAAGAACTCCATCAAGAGGAGTTTATGGCCACAAACATGAGTTTACGGCCGTAAACTCAAGGTGACTGTGAACTCATGCGCTTAGGTATGGTTTTCCTTCATTTTTCACCACTTCTCACACTTCCAAGTCAAGAAACTCGATTTTCTCTCAAGTATCATCAAGAACTTTCATCTTAATCTTGAAAATAAGTAAGTGATTCTTCCATTTGTTAGTTAATACCTTGATTAATCTAGTACAACCCTTTGATTTCATCCATGAATTTCATCTTTTTGGGTTAGACCTTCAAGATCATCATCTTTCATCAAAAACACACACTTATTCTTGGTGGTCGTGAACCCCCTTCAAGCTTCCAAAATCGTAAGTATCTTTTCCGTATACTTGGTATTCATTTGAAGCTCTTGATTTCACCTTTAAAAACTACCACTACATGAAGAACATCAAGTGTTTACGGTCAAAGCATCTCCCTTGGTCGTAAACCCTTAAAAAGAACTTCTTTAGCCATGAATCATCATCTAAAGCATAAACTCCAAGAGTTTACAGCAGCAAACTCCCTTATGGTTGTAAACCCTTGTTTTGGTGCTTGCCTTGGCCGCAACCTCCTCTTAAGTACAAACCTAGGATCCTAAACACTTAGTGGATGATAGAAAGGACCACAAACACCTTCTAAGATCAAGTATTGTTGGCTGTAAACACCCTTATGGTCGTCAACTCTTAAGGAGTGGTCATAAACACCAAAGGTGTAGCCGTGAACTCCCTTTATACAATCATATGTGATTGTAACACTTCATTCTAAGTGTTTCCTAGTCCCTAAGGTTGTTTCCAATACATGATTGGTTGTTATATACTAATTCTATGCCTATATATGTGATTATATGTCTAATAGGATCAAATTGTGCTTCGGGACTCCTTTTTTGATCTCAAGCATCTTATATCTATTTTCCATTCGAATCACTCACTACAAGTGAGTTCATACCCCTAACTTGTCTTTGAAATGATTTTAAATGCTATTATGGGGGATACAAGTAGAAAACATTATAGTTATTATATCAATCACCCATGATTAATAACTACCAAACAAATGGATTTCTTATACTTCAAAATTGTGTTATCAAACAAACTATTTCAAAATGTTTTATAAACTGACATCAAGTCATCTGTAACCATTCAAATGGTTAAAAATTCATTTATATGCTAAACTATTTTATATGTTAAACTCTTTATCAAATTCTTTTAAACTTATATATTGTTAAAATCATGTGTGTGTGTGTGTGTGTGTGTATATATATATATATATATATATATATATATATATATATATATATGGTTGAAAGGACTTAGGACTGATAACTCACTTTATTTCATGTTCCTTGTTTGGTTGTGGACTTAGGGTATTAGTTGTTTGTCCGAGTGTCGTTTGAATCTTAATTATATATTGTGTATATGTACGTAGATATAAAAGTTCTTCCAATCAGTTCAATACTTTTGGGTAACAAAGGTGCACAAACATAATCAGACATTCAAATAACATTACTAGTAAACTATAATAGGTATAGTTTAGGAGAATAATACTTACCATTTGTAGGACAATGAAACTTACAAGAGTCAATACATACATGAGTCAGCTCAAACATACTATAACGAGAAACACTTCAAGCATACTAGGATAAGAAACAGTTCAAACATACAATAACAATAAACAGAAAGGAACATACATCCTTTTACAAGCACAAAATAACATTAATGTGAGACTACTTCATGACTTAGCAATATACTTGTTAGGTCGCGTTTTGTAACCAGAGTCTCCTAGAGGGAGAGCGGACATTGTGTGTATAGATCTATACGGGACTGACAAGCCCGCATCCCGAGTATTCATTACAGTTTGGCTGGCAAGGCCAACGGGTGAAAAATGTCACATTAGTGTCGACGCCAGCAGGTCGTCGTGTTAAACATTTGTCAATCATTGTGGTTATAACCACGTCACATTTTAACCTTAATTAAACAAAATGGTTTTAAGGTAGTTAGTTTTTCAGTAGTTACTTATTACAACATTACTGTACACTGTCATTTTCCCTTTACATTCATATAGTGATCTTCTCACATAAAAAGTACTGTAAACTATTTTCTAGAAATAATAGTCATATAATTGGGAAAACTCTCACTTTTACAAAAGAACAAACATACAGAACAGTTGGGTCTTGGTCAAAGACTACTCTCCATTTTAGTAGAAAATATAGGATTTTCTAGGAAGTATACAAACTTTACATCATACATTTACAAACTTTACATCAAACATTTACAAACGTTTTTTCAAACTTATACAAACATTTGACACTAAAATACTTATGAACTCATCAGCTTTAATGTTGATCTACTCTTTCAAAATAACTTGTATTCTCCGTTCACTAGTAGACAGGTACACTGACCAGGTTTTGAGAAGACAGAGTGTGTTCAAGACTCGTCTTTTATTTTGATATATATATATATATATATATATATATATATATATATATATATATATATATATATATATATATATATATATATATATTATTGGTGTCTTGCAAATACATTCAGAACACACATGTATAAATTATACTATTAATGTAATGGATGATGTTGTTGCTTGTTTTACTATTGTGCATTGTTATGATACTGAACATGACGTCCTCCGCCCCGAACATTTCCGCCATTCTGGTTTGGGGTGTGAAAATAATATAGTAATCCGACTAGCAATTGTGGTAATAAAATGAAATATATTGAGAACAAAATGTTGAAAGGTCTCTGAAACTCTGAAGTGTTTGTGAAGTCTGAAATTGGCCATAAATCTCTATAAAATAAAAGTCTTCGGCTTCAAAGCACCACCAATGAAGCAGAAACGTAAAATCCAAATCTTCAAAAGATCACCATGAGCAAGTAGAAGATTCAATAAAAGAAACACTTCGGCTTCAAAATGTCTGAAAAATACATCTCAAATTCTCGAATCATAATACAGAAAAATTCTTCAAGAATAACCAGCTAAAAGTGTGAAACATCCAAAAAAAAAATGAAGTCCAGATAATAAATAATGTGAGTCTAAATACATGGTCCAACAATGCCAAAAATTTGATCAAAAGATCAAAAGTAAGTGTCACTTCACATCGCCAAAATAATCTTCGGCTTCAAAATATCACAAATCCAAACTCGAAAAACCATAAGATCTGAACCGGATGCGAACACAAAATCATCCTGTGATAGAGTCTGAATAATAAATTATTTGGAACCGAGAATCATCTAGTAAATGCCAAAATTTTGATCCATGAAGACCAAAAATAAGTGTCACATCGCATCACTAAATAAATCATCGTCTTCAGAAGTCTTCAAAAAATTAAACTCATAATAACCAAATCCGGATGATATTCTCTCTCTACTTTTAATAACCAATGACCTGATATCAAACATCAACAAATCATCGGATGGAGAGTGTCGGATACCAAGAGCTAAGAGAGCTCTCCCTAGATATATGAACGGTCTCGATAAGACACGAGAAATAGAGTAAACGAGATAGTCTACGGTCATGAGAAGATAGGTGATTCGGTTGCTGAAGCTGAATGAATAAATACAATAGAACGAAGAATCACTGCATGAAAAATATCTTTGTCGTCCCGAAAATATACCAAGATACCCAAACTATGATGTCGGAACTCTCGAAGTGGTCTTCAATAAAGGATAAAGTGCACATGCTCAAGATACATGATTCATCAACCGAAGATCAAGAGCGCCAATCATAAAATCTCATGAAGTGAAGAATGTGAAACAACTTTGTTGATCAATCGCCGTTACGGTGCAAGCATCACAAAGAATAGTATGAAGTCCAACTGTGGTATGGAGTATTCTTCCAAAATAATCGGCATGAAATGAACCAATGTGACAATTCAAGGTTCGGTTGTAGCAAAAATTAGTGTTAAAAAAATAATTGTTTTTTTTTTTAAAAAATTGGTTTTAATAAAAAAGACAAAATTGCAAAAATGGTCCCTATGTTTGGCAAAATTATGCGACTTTGGTCCAAAACAATACTTTGATGCACCACTGGTCCAAAATTGGATTTTTCCATTGTTTTTGGTCCCTCCCATTAACTTCCGTCCATATACTCCGTTACATGCAATAAAGACCGGGGTATTTTCGTCTTTCCACTTACAGGGACCTTTTTTGCAACCTTATTCAAAATAAAAGCAGAGCTACATCACTCTTCCATCTTCAACTTCACGAGCTTCATACTCTTCCTACTCTGTGTTCACAATTTCTTAGAGATCAAAAATTAAAATGGTGATGTGTTTCTGTGGTAGGGAAGCAGTGGTTCACACCTCCTGGACATCAGCAAACCTTGGTCGGAGGTTTCTTTCCTGCCCTCAAAAGGTAAGTGTTCGATTTTGCTATTTTACCCTCATTTTGGAAAATCACCCTCATGTTTAGGGTTTATTTTGTTACGTGAAGGGTTCCAGATGCCGATTCTTAGGATGGATTGATCCTCCCATGTGTGCACGATCTATGTTGATAATACCCGGATTATTGAGGAATATCAACAATGTAAACTATCAAGTGGCAAGATTGAAGATGTGTTTGTTTGCAAGTTGGTTACTATTTGTGGTGGTTTGGGTGCTTTTCATTTAGTAATAAGCAATTAGGGACCCCTGTAGTTGCATGTAATTTTGGGTGTTTTTTGTCTTATGAAATTGTAACAAGGGAATGTGGTAGTTTTTGGTATTTGATAATGTAATATCAGTTTAGGGTTATTTTGGACAACTTCAGAAATTTGTACCCTTTTCAAGGATATAATGAAAATGTATTGCAGTTATCACCTAATGTTAATGTTTATTTGTTGTTTCAGAAAACAGTTGTTATAACCATAAATGTGTTCCATAAACATGACAACCAACAATTGGTATAAACCATAAACATCTTTCTTCACCAATGACAAAAGGTTGACATTAGTTTCATGACCAAAAGGGCTAAAAGACCAAAATAAAACCATTACAACAAACTAGTTTTAAACCATTACATCCAAATGCACAAAAGTTGTGCTAAACCAAAAGATAAGTTTTTAAACAAAATACACTAATTCCTGCATTGACTGCTACCTCCATTCCCTCCTTGACTGCATCATGCATTCCCTCCTTGACTGCTTCCTGCATTCCCTCCTTCATTGCTTCCTGCATTCCCACCTTGACCCTTGCACGTCCTTGAGTTATGACCCCTATTGTTGCATTTCCCACACCTGACACTAACAAACTTTCTGGTAAGTTTTTCAGGTTCACCTGCACCATGATTTTGCATCTGTTTATTATATTTTTCATCTGGACTTCTCTTTATCTTGGTCTTAGGTCTCCCAGGTTGATTGTGATGTGGTGGTGGTGTTAATTGAAATGGACAGGTACTTTTTGGCCACATGGTTCTACCCTTTATAGGGTCCACAGTGTAAGAGTAAGCTTCATTCCATGTTTGAAGCCAATACACTTTGTTGACATAAGTGTAAAGCTCCCCAACTTTGTCTCCACTATCAGCCATTTCATGTATTGTAGCTATGGCATGCCTGCATGGAATCCCATTCAATTCCCACCTTCTACATGTACATGACATATTTGTCATGTCAACCACATGCTGGTCATGCCAAGGACCATAAACTTCATACTTTGCAGTCCCATTCCATCTATCTCTATATTCGACTGAAGCTTCCCTATTTCTCTCAAGTAACTTTGATGCTGTTGGAGTGAGTGGACCTGGAGCTTTGGACATCACTTTCTTCACATTGTAAATCCTCTTCATAAGGTACTGCCTGATGTACTCAAGACAACTTATGATGTGCTTATTCCTACCATGAATAAGCTTACTGTTGAAAACCTCACATAAATTTTTGAGCAATATATCTGATCCTGCTCTGCCTGTATTAAACAAGAAAATTATATGAACTAAACCATATACAATGAGCACTAGTAAAGCTTCACCTAATTTAGGGAATATAACCTGAAAAGTGGCTTCTGGCCCAATGGTGAGAGGGGATTTTCTTCAACCACTCAAAAGAATCCTTATTAAACTTGTTAAGTTCATTCATGTAGTGTTCAAATTCTGGTACTGTGGTTGCTATTGCACACTACCATAAGTGATCTTTATACTCTTTTGTTTTCCATTTTTTCCTCATGTTCTCATAAATATGTCTTAGACGGAATCCATGCTCAGCCTGTGGGTAACTGTATGGACTTCACCAAGAGAGCACTTCTTCTCCTTCCCCATCTGTTTTAATATTGCTTTCCTTCTTTCATCATCACTATCTTCACCTAATGAGTCCCATTCATCATTATCAATTACTTCAACATCTTCAACATCTTCTGTATCAACAACTTCATTTTCAGTCTCAACACCTTTTCCTCTGTCAACATATTCAACATCTAGATCAACATTCATATAGAAATCACTCATGTCCACCTCAATATCACGTACATAGTTTTCTTCATCTTCAAGAAAGTCACTATCTTCCTCACTCCCTTCACTACCCCCTTCACTACCTCCTTCACCAAGTCCTTCACAAACTCCCTCACTTTCAAATTGAACTTCCCCTAGTCCTGTGCCAAGTTCTGCACCAACACCCATACTCTGATCATTACCATCATTAAAAGTATATTGATCAAAGAAAGGATCAAAGTCTTCAAATTGAAATGGTTGGTCATCAAAGGTATCAAACTCTCTTGTATTTACTTCTTGGTCACCAACATTTGCACCTTGATCATGAACTTCTGTATCTTGATCACCAACAGGTGCACCTTGATCACTAACATTTGCTCCTTCATTACCAATTTCAACATGTGTATCTTGACCACCAACAGTTGCACCTTGCTCACTAATATTTGCACCTTCATTACCAATTTCAACATGTGCATCTTGATCACCAACAGTTGCAGTGTGTTCCAAGTTGAAACACAATTTCTTACTACATGATTGACTCCCATCAACTAACCTCAATCTCTTATTTGAATTGTATTCGGGTGTCTCATATCTTACTAAACACAATTCAAGATTTGGGACATCTTGATCACCAACAGTTGCAGTGGGCACATCATCTGCTATTTCCTCAATTATGACCCTAGGTTTAACTCTTGGAGACATAAAGTATGTAAGTAACTTAGTTTCATTATGTTCAGTGTATACCTTGATGATCTTATGATGTTCAATGTACTGTGCAAGACTAAGTACATCAATATCATTCCCTAGAGCTCTAAGACCAAACTCCAAATCTCCATTTGGCAATTGATAGTGGTAGTAAATGACTGGTGGTACATCATAACCAAGCTTCAGCATCACCTCGTCCAACTCATGCACAGAGAACTCATCCATGTCTACCAAGTCAATGTGGTCTAATTTTCCTTCAATGTAGCTTATCCCTGGGAATTTTGTGAACCTCCCTCCATGATGGAGCTCAATAGTGAACATCGTGGGATATCCTTCTGTAAAAATCATGAACCAAACCAAAAAAACATTACTTTATATGGATTGTAAAAGATTTTGTTTTTTGTTTCAAAGAAATATGTAAGAAACAGAGTACGTTACCGTAAATTCGGATTGCATCAAAACACTGATTTCTTGGCCTGATTTCCCACATTTGGACCATACTCATGGATTCAAACTTACGATTGCGGTTGATGATCAAATGCAAGATTTCAATGAACGATTAGGGTTTTCGATCAACAAAGTGGGTTTAGTGCGTAGAGTGAAGGGTCATTAACTGTGTATATCATTCAATATGGCGGTAATCGATGATATGGAGGTGGAAAGACGAAAATACCCCCGTCTTTGTTGCATATAACGGACTATATGGACGGAAGTTAATGGGAGGGACCAAAAACAATGGAAAAATCCAATTTTGGACCAGTGGTGCATCAAAGTATCGTTTTGGACCAAAGTCGCATAATTTTTTTAAACACAGGGACCATTTTTGCAATTTTGTCAATAAAAAATTCACTAAATAAAAAAATTGGTGTTAAAAAAATAATTTATTGAAAAAAGTTATTTAATAAACAAATAAATAAAACTGAACAAAAAAATAATAAGCGGGTTTAAAAAACAGGGCTGAGAAGAGATAAGGGAAGGAAAGAATAATAAGGAAGGGAAAGAATGGAGGAAGGAGGAAGAAGAGAAGGGAGGAGGGAGGGTCTGGCCGATGTTAGCGAGGAGGGGGGATGAAGAACGAGCTGAACCGAGGTCAAGGAAGTGTTGGTTGTGGATGGAAGGTTGGGTGCGGAAGGGTTTGATTGTGTGTGGACGCAAGGGGGGAAGGCAGATCATATGTGGCTTCGTATCTAAGAGGCGCGGTGGCTGCAGACGAGGGGGAGGTTGTGGGTGGAAAAGTTAGTTGCGGTGCGAAGGATATTGCGGCTCGCACGTGCGGTCTATTGGATGACTGCAGTCCGAGAAGATGACAACAACTAATTACGGTTTGAACCAAGGCACTGATCCGAACTGAGGGCAAAAAGGAGCGGGTTGCGGTCTGACTGCAGTTCATCAGCAAGATTCAAAGATATGGAGTCCAGACCTCGGTCCGCAGCCGAGAAAGAGGATGCGGCCAGGTTCCTTCACATCCGAGGCTGCGGTCCATCAACAGATCTTGTTTTTTTTTTTTGATAAATAAAGATGAGGAAAAAGGGCTTTGGTCAAAGGAAAATGAGTGTGCAGGTGGGTTTTAAGGGACAAAAGGTGATGGGATTGGACAATGTCATATGTTTTTTACTTGGGAAGGCAAAAGTGAGTGAAATACATTTTACCCAATAGAGCAAAAATGACAAAGTGTTTTATGCAAACACTTAAATACGTCCAAACTCTTGAAACAAAAGATTCACAACAATAAAATTGTGAAGAATAAGAACTTCATACCTCTATGAAGAAGAGTTATTGGGTAAAAAAAGATACATCACTTTAAGAAAAATAATCTCATAATTTGTGTCTTTTCCTCTAAGAATAAAGAATCTCCTGGAACAATTTCTTCAACATTTTGGAGACTACAAAAATAATTTCCTCTTCCATTTTTCTTCATTTCTTCAATGGAAAAATACTTAGAACCTCAAAAACATAAATTTCCAGCAAAGAATTTGTGTGAGCAGCAGCAACATAATTATTCTTCTAAGCAAGAATCACCACGGAAAAATAGAAAACTCATCAAAACGTTTCCGGTTTGGATCCGAAAATTCTTGCAAAAACACAAAAAATCTTCAAGATAATCATCGAAACGGATTCGTTCTCTTGAACTAGTCGATTAAACCTTCAAGGTACGGCTCTGATACTAATTGATAGAACCCATTTTTATACGAACGGTGGATGCGGAAGATAATATCAAGAATATATCGTGTATGAAATATAAAAAATATGAAGAACATTTAATGAGTATTCATAGATAAATAAGGGAAAGGAAGAAAAGAAAGAGAATGCATAAAGAACGTGGGTGGGAGAGAAGAATATCCCTTGGTAGGGAGAGATCCCATAATTTCTCTCTCTGTGATTACATTTTAGAAAAGATGCATTACATGAAAAGTGACCACCTCTCCCTTTATATATGAAGGAGAGTAAAATACACCAACAATACAATAAGGGAAAAATACAACCTAACTATCAGTCTATCACTCATTATTTGTAGAACATTTTCATGCTCCAACAGATTTTATAAACCCAACGACAACCAATTGTGTGTTTTCCGGGTGGAAGTGGAACCAGATACCATGTATGAGTCTGATAAAGAGTTGCAAGTTCCTCAACCATATCGGTCTGCCAAGGGGGATTAGAAATAGCCTCTTTGTAGGCTGTTGGCTCAGAGAGACGATGTACATTAGCAATAAAGGAGGCAAACACCGATGAGTAAGAGGAATAGACAAAGTCAGGAAGCTTTGTACACTTCTTAGTACGATAAGGCCTTGATGGAGGGGGATCTTATGATTTGCAAGTAGAAGATCAACGATATATGGTGGATCAAATGCATGTGGTGGATTAGCAGCAAGTGGTAGACCAGTGACATGTGGTGGATCATCAATGACAATGCTAAATGGATCAATAGTACGAAGCTCATCTTGGGTTGCATCATGTGACTGAATAGGAATGCTATAGAATGGAATATGCTCCAAAAAGGTGATATTGTGAGATTCATACAATTTCGGATTTGAAGGATCATAGCATCGATAATCTTTCTGACCAATACCATATCCCAAAAAAACACAAAGAGGTAATTTTGAAGACTTATCTCGCTCTACATGAGGCTTCTATAAAAAACATGTACACCCACACACTCATAATGAAGAATAATCTGGGAGTTGTCCAAACAAGATTTCATAAGGAGACTTCCCCGAAGTGTATGCAGTAGGAATGCGATTAATAACATAAGTGGCGGTATGAACAGCTTCTCCCCAAAACATATTGGGAACTTGAGGAGAGAGTAGTAAGGATCTAACTATTTCTAGGAGATGTTGATGTTTTCTTTCTGCGACACCATTCTGCTTAGGAGTGTCTATACAAGTTGATTGATGTACAGTTCCATCAGATGCCAATAACTGTTTAAAATCATTGGGGGTAAATTCTTCTCCCAAATCAAACCAAAAACATTTTATGACAGTAGAATGTTGAGTCTTGACAAGAGCTCTGAATTCACTATATATGGTGAAAAAATCTGACATGTGCTTCATAAAATAAACCCATGTATAACGAGTGTAATCATTAATGAATGAAACATAATAGTTAGCTCCTGATTTGGAGGTGATCAGAGAGGGACCCCACACATCTCTATGCACAATATCAAAGGGAGCAACAGAACAAGTGACACTTTTATTAAACGGTAAAGCAAAAAAATTTCCCACTTTACAAACACAACAATCAGAAATATCATCAAATTTCAAAGATCCTAACACACCAATGGAAACCAAAAACTGTAAACGAGACGCTGACACATGTCCCAAACGAGAATACCAAAGATAAAAAAGAGACGATGAATGGTTTAAACGAAAAGACAACAAATCGAGACTAGATGCAGCAACATCAGCAACATGTAGCTGCTCTAAGACATAAAGCTCTCCAAGTCTACGGTCTATACCAATCACCCTCTGAGACCGAATATCTTGTACACAATAGAATGAATCAGAAAAGAAGACCCAACAACCAGATTTACACAACTGACTGACCGATGCAAGATTCAAAGCAAGTGTAGGAATGTAATACACATTTGTTAAAGATATATAAGGAGTGACAATAGAACTAACACCCTCTACTGACATGGGTGTAGGACTAGAATACATAACATAGACAGGTGTACGAGAAGATAATGAAAAGATGAAAAATGTGGTAACATGTGATGAGATGCACCAGAATATCCACAAGGATGAAGGAATACCTGACGTGTTGGATGAAAACAGTCCTGAATGAGACATAGAAGCTAACATGGCAGTTGGATTGCTAATTAAGAAATGCCTGAACTGCTCAACAATCTGTGGATCCAAGGCTGATGGTGGTGTGAAATCTATTTCATTCTCAACTGAAGGTGTAGCAGCAGCGTACTGTGGTGGCCTAAAATATGAAAATCAGGGACATGACTGTGTAGAAAACTTGTTCTATTATGAAGACTGAGACTGTGCTAGTGATCTTGTTTGTTGTTGCTGTCGATTTCCTTTGCTTGTCAGCAAAGTATAATTTGCCTTCCTTTGCTTGTCAGTAAAGGATAATTTGCCTTCCAATGGTTCTTCTTCTTACAGAAAGCACACTCATCAAATGCAACTCTGGGACAGTTTTAGTTTGAATATTAAGGTCGTTGTGGAACAGCAAAGACAGTAGGAATGCCTGTCTTGGGAGCTTTGTCAGCATGCGACTTGATACGAGTTTCTTCAGCAATCAACTTGTGAACAACCGAATCAACAGTGGGAAGACGTGTATGATGCAAGATTGATCTACTTAGAAAATCTAAACATAATACCATCAAGAACTGAACCAAACATTGCTCTTCCCTTCTATCAATATAAGGCTTCAAAGCCTTCAACACATCAGGTTCTGTAAGAGCTAATTGATCCCACAACTCTGACATAGTTGCATAAAATTCTTGAACACAATGATTGTTCTATTGGAGGTCTCAAATATCAAACTCTAACTGATATTGCTTTGTAAAGTTAGACTGAGTATACAATCTAGCCAAGTGATCCCAAACCTCCTTTGTCGTGTCATATTTCGCCAACTGAGTACCAATAGACTGGATGACAGAATTATTAATACAAGTAATGATCTTGGAGTTATCAATCACCCATGAATCCAGTAAAGTTGCATAATTATTAGCTTTTTCCTCTGTTGGTTTCTTCTTATCACCTGTAACAATCCCCCACACAGTCTTGCCCAGCAAGAAATTTTTCATAACATAACTCCAATAGGCATAGTTTTTGCCATCAAGTTGAATACTAATAGACTGGAGAGAATCATCTTTTAGGGCCATATTTCAATATCAGTCAAACAGTAAATACGAGTAGCAGCAAAAACAATTAAGATCTCAAAATCAACAAAGTTAGACGAAACATAACCCTCAAAACCAACAAAACGAACAAATCAAACCAAACCAAATACAGAAACGAGCAAGAAAAACCATACCAAAAATTGCAAACAATGTCAATGAACAGTGCCGATGAAAAGTGTAATGAACAATGTTGATGAACAGTAATCGCCGATGAACAGTAACGTCGATGAACAATAATCTGTGAATAGTACCGATGAACAGTAACTCGCCCCAAAAAAAAACAAAAATTACAGATAATCAACTGAGCTCTGATACCATGTAAACTAACAAGTGAAAGACATATAACGGCTAGGGTTTCGTATTATTATCAAAGAGAAGTACAAATACAATGAAAGAGAAAGACATAATGTATAGACTAACTAATTAGGGTTTCCTAGCGAATATGCTCAATCATAAAACCCAATACAAAATAAAGCTCAAAATCTTATCAGGCTAACAATCAATAACTCCAACCAAATAGTACCAATCATACAAGTTTAAAAGAATCTTAGTTAATACCTCTAGATTCTAATGTAATTTTAAAGCGAAAAGCTAGTGATCTTTTTACACCATCTAAATCCCAAAAGGTGTCCTACTAAAGGCATTCTGAACTGGATTTCCTCTGTTTACTATTCACCAGCAACATACATCGGTTTACCCTTAAGAAATTACTTGATATTTTAGGAAAATAAAAGAAAATTTTATACTACACTTAGAAATTATGAAAGGGGAACGATACAAGCCTATTTGCCTATAACTTAAGGTCACAATACCTTCAAAAACACCAATCATAAAAAATGCAGTAAAATATTAAGCACTATATGTTAGGTCCTTATAAAATCAGAAAACCCCCAAAATGTGCTTTATCTTGGATGTAACCCTAGATTCCAAAAGATGAAAATCAAATGACTTGATCCTTCAAAGATGTCACATAATTGTTGAAATATAGAAGATTTACTGGAAAATAACTTTGAATGAAGTCGGGCGGTTGATACATACCATCATCGACAAAAACATCGTCACATAAAGAGAGAACGAAGAAGAGAATTGGTATTGAATAAGTGACGGGAAATCTAGGATTGAGGAATTTTGCAGTCCATCATCAACAAGAACATCATTACATAGATACAGAATTAGGAAGATAATCATAAGTGGTGGAAAACATGGAGCGGATAAGCAGATGAGAAATCAAGAATTGAGGAATCCGACAAATATGAGAAGTGATCGGCTAAAACTAAAAGTGTCTGCTAAAACCGGAGAAGCCAACCTACTAACAGATAAGTTGAGGCTTAAAACATATCACTGCTCTTAAGACACCACTCAATTTAATATGTTATATAATTTCCACTTATATATTTTTTTAAAATTTCATTGTCCCTAATTTTTAAAATACTTTGTAAAATACTATTTTCCAATTATCTAATTTTTAAAATGTCATTTCTACCATTTAACTATAAAGTTTGTATAATATTATTTTCATCTATTCTATTTTGTACACCATCATGTTTATCTCCGTAGTATATATATTCTAATTTTTTTCTAGGTGGTCAATATTTCGATGTAAATTTATTGTTTTTTATGTATATGTCCGTATATATTCGAGTTTGTCGACATTTTCACTTTTTTTTTTAAGTTTGTTTGCTTATTTTTATATATGTTTTCTACATATTAGTTGGGCCACATGTAAAAACTTTTGGATTATTTGACTAAATTTATATATATATATATATATATATATATATATATATATATATATATATATATATATATATAACTTTTTCCGAGATTGTATAAGCTAAACCCTATAAGAGTTTATATATTAAACCGACGATATTATTGACTAACTCCAATATATATTGTTGAATAAAACATAATATAGGTGACAAAATTCATATGTTAAAACAATATCTAATAATAAACACGAACAAACTAAAATTTATACCGATATATATATATATATATATATATATATATATATATATATATATATATATATATATATATATATATATATATATATATATATATATATATATATCGGTATAAATTGTAGTTTGTTTACGTTTTCGTGTTTATTTTTAGATATGGTTTTAGCATATGAATTTTGTCACCTATATTATGTTTTATTCGACAATATATATTGGAGTTAGTCAATAATACTTTAGGTTAATATATACACTCTTATAGGGTTTAGCTTATACAATCTAAAAAATGGGGTACAATTTGCAATTTTGCATGTAGGTGTCTTTTCCCTAAGAAAAGCATAAACGATAAATTATAAAATTTAAATAAATCAAAAGCGAATAATAATATTAATAATGAACGGTAATAAAATAGTACCCATTTTTTGGAAATTTAATATTAATGTTTGTGGAGAAACTTCCTTTATATTAATAATGAAAGGAATACGAGTGACATTTCGGGGACCAACCTACAAAATTAAAGTCCTAACTATTAATGTTCTTAAAAGGTAAAAGAATGAATTGTATTTTAATTAAGGAGCATTCGGGACTGAGTTCCGAACGACTTAATATCTTATTAGATTAAGTCAAAATGAGAGTTTTACAGCAACAAAATTGTTTTAAAACTCCTTTTTTGACACTAAGGAAATTTGAGAATAAAGACATGTCTTTAAACAAAATGAAGGTTATTGCATTTTCAACTTCATGATTGACAATCGCTTCTGATCTGTGAGATTGTTACGTGAACGGATTGAAAGGGCGAGTCACATTGTCTATGGTGGATCGTTTGAATAGTGCAAAGTGATACCGTCTAAAATCTTATGCTTTATTTGGAAAGCGAAGCTTGGTAAAATCTCATCATCAGTTTTGTTAAAATTAAGGGGAGTCCTAACTCATCGATATGTTCCGTTGGTGGAGCGTGAGAAGTTTGCCCAAGAGTACTTGGATTTGAAACAGGGGACTGAGTATGTGGTGGAGATCAGCAAGATGTTCATAGAGAGGACCATATTTTGTCCTGAGTTTGTTGCTTTTGAGCAAGCACAGATGATTCGTTACTTGAGCATGCTTAAGACGGATATTAGGTAGTTTGTATCCACTCAACATTATGATTCTTTGTTGAAGTTGCAGGATGCCGCCAGGTGGCTTGAGATTGAGATGGAGCTCCAAACGAGGAATCAGAGACAGTCCCCATTTTTACGGCCAGAAAAGATCGATTTTGTTTATGCTTTATAAAAATCAGAGTACTTCTTTTAATAAAAATGTTCGGAATTTGTTCCCAGAAAAATACGATAAATACGTTATTAAAACATTTTCGAAGAAACGTATTTTATTCATTTTAAAACGTTTGGGATGTCATCGTCAATACAGGAACAAAAGCATAAACAGAACTTACATTTATTTACACTAGTGATCTACATCTCTTTGATCTCTCAGTGTAATGTGACTTCATATGAACACCTGTGATATAAATAAACTGAGTGGGTTAGGTTGGGAAACCTGGTAAGTACATAGGGATTTCAATCCCACAATGTTATACCATATATATAGTTTAAAATTCACAAAATATACAATTTCACCATACATATATATAAACAACTCTTATCCCACCCCGTCGATCCTCGCAACGAGGCTATCCATACTTTCGGACCTAAGATTAGTCGTTTTACCTACTCCATACTCCCGGATCAGAAATGAACGAATTTACCAAATCCATACTCTCGGACTAGGGAAGAATGACTAATCCATACTCTCGGATTAATGATGAATGATTATGCCTAATCCATACTCTCGGACTAGGGACAATGACTAATCCATACTCTCGGATTAATAACGAATGATTATGCCTAATCCATATTCTCGGACTAGGGACAATGACTATGTCTAATCCATACTCCCGGATAAGTGACATATACTAACTTCTATTCTCTGAGTTTAACTCACTTGTACTCGTAAGAATATACTACCCAATATTCCTCATATTTAATTTAGGTTTACTCTTTATCCTAAATTATCAAATATAATCAGGTATGTTCTTTAACATGAATTTCAAGCAACATCAATTAACTCGCACATAAACGTATAATTAATACTTCAATCAATACTTGTATTAAAATCATGTTCATGAAAAGGGACTATGCACTCACTTGAAAGGTGGTGACTCAGCACTCGGACAACGCTTCGATACTCTCAAAACAATTTCCTTCGATAAAACCTAGTATCAATACCACTAGGGTTTAGTCTAACGATAACCGTGACTAATTAATAGTCTAGCTATTATTATTATTATATAAGCATTAAATAATGCTCAATATAACTCATAATAATAGCCCAAATACTCATTATAAGTTCCTAATAATGTTACTATATTAAAACATAAGCTATACTAAAGATAGCGTAGGCATAGCTCACTTACAGCGGGTTTTCTCGAAAAACGGGCTTCGCTGGAGCAGGGTTTCCGAGCCGAAAGACCCTTTTTCTCGGGACTCCGGGAGCCTCGAGGCTTCCTTCGGGTGCTACGGGGTTTACCTAGGCTTTAGGGAGGGTTTGGGAGGCTAGAGAGAGAAACTACAGAGAGAAAGAATGTTGGAGAGGTGTGAAGAGAAGTGAATGCCCGGCACCTCTATTTATAGGAGGCCTGACTGGTGGACTCGCCGAGTCTGAGTCATGACTCATCGAGTTGGTCCATGTGGTGGCCTTCTGGTGGTGCCACGTGTCCAATTCTGGTGGTGCCACGTCACCCCTTATCGCGTATCAGCCCTCAAACTTAGAAAAATCATAACTTTCGTATACGAGCTCCGTTTTCGACGTTCTTTATATCCACGCGTAGGTAAAATCAAGATCTACAACTTTAGTTTAGACTCCGTCAGCTAATTCTCGACCGATCTCAAATTTAACAGTAGGAGGCGTTTAGACTGTTAAATGACCGCGAAGAGTTCATAACTCCTTCATACGGACTCCGTTTTCGTCTGTCTTTTTTCCGTTGAGTTCCTATTAATGAGATCTTAAACTCTCATTTAGGTCGCGTAAGCCAAAAACTGCTCGAGCTAAAATTCGAGTTTCGGGCCGTACACTGCTAAGCCGAATCTTAGAAAAATCATAACTTCCTCATACGAAGTCAGATTTGGGCGTTCTTTTTATCGATGTTCTTAGTTTAACATATTCTATGACTTTCGTTTTGATCACTAAGGCTAAAAAGTCCTCCATCATAAATTCACTATTTACGCTACCCGATGCCGTGCCGGTTCCGTCGCGAAACTTCGACGGGCCATAACTTCTTCGTTATAACTCGGATTTCGGCGTTCTTTATATGTACGAAAACCTTGTGACATATTCTACAACTTGGTTAAGACTATTTATTCTAAATAATCTTTTGTCGAAAAGTCATTTTTGACCCCTATTGCCTCTAAATTGACTAGCCCGGGTCTGCGGGCATTACAATTATCTCCCCCTTAGGATGATTACGTCCCGGAATCATCAACGAAAAAGGGCTCACATGATGACTCCATTTGTTATCTATTCATCCTAAGTCATAACTTCAATGTTTCTTCCAACGAGTATCTAACTCTTAGACTCCTTGACTGCAGGCGGTGCTCGATCTTGCATACGCTCTCTATTTCACGTTAGACTCAAAATTATGACCTTCAAGTCACAATCTCGATCCTCACTGGATACAAACTTAAGATAAGTTCTTTTATTAATACAATGGACCGATGTGTCATATTCTAATGACCTCTCATCGTATGTTGCAATGCTCAGACTCAGGTCTCTTAGAGTCAAATTCCAGAACAGTCTATACCTTCCTTCATGTTCTAGTCACATCTAAAAAGGTACAGTTTGTTTTAGAAACCGTCGAGATACTTTTACTGATCCCTTTGATTAATTCTTCCGGCTTAAGTCGGTGCTACATCGAACTTGGTTCTCTGAACCACGTAACATACTTATCGTAGTCGGACTCAATTCGATATGACCACTCGAGTCGGAATATCAACAATCTGCTTGGTCATTACCGAAACAATGGTAACAACATACTTGAATAAAACGAAATCAATTACTAGCTTCTTGGTAACCTTGTGACTTTCCCTGATCCAAGCGTGAGTCCTGTGCTTCCGGTAGTATATGCATCTACTACCTTTCACACCTACTCATACTCATCCCAAGTATTGTCTCGTAGTTTTCCAAGTCACCATACAAGAAAATCACATAACAGTTTAACGTATCAGATAACAAAACAAAGGTTTTATTATTTCTTGAAACTATTACATAAGTGTTCAAGTTCACCCTAGACTATGCCTCTAATAGGATACATCATACGACACTATGGCTACTGCATAACTTGATCTTTAGATATGAAGTCCTCATCCTTGATTCCTCGCACGGTTTTCCGCTTCGTCGAGGATCATGTGAAATGCCCTTGGCCTTGGTGGCGTTTCTGGTCTTGTTGCTTTATTTTTCTTTGGGCAATTCTTTGAAAGATGCCCCCCTTCTTTACATTCATAACACAACCTCTTGTTGGATGTACACTCATTGGCGTAATGCCCAGACTTTCCACACTTGAAACATGTCACCTCTTCACCGCATTTTCCAAAGGGTTTCTTCTTGCATTTATCACACCATCTTGCTTCACCTCCTCCTCCAGGCTTTGAGAATTTGCTCTCCTTGTTGGACCTTGAAGATCCTTCAAACTTCCGCTTCTCTCCTGCCTTATCTTTTTCTAGACCGTTTTCTCTTATCTGGGCCTCTACATTCTTAGCTGCCCTAACAGCTGTTTTCAAGGTAGTTGCCATTTTGACCATTGGGCCAAAGTCAGTGGGTAATCCGTTAGCAAACCTATCAATCTTGGAGAGTTCAGTAGGCACCAAGTAGGGGAATAGCTTCATCCTCTCGGTGAATGCGGTGGCATACTCATCAACACTCATCTTCCCTTTCTTCAGGTTCTGAAACTCGTTGTTCAGGTCTATCATATCTATCTCTGAGCAGCACTGCATTTTTAACTGTTCTAAGAACTCTTCCCATGACGTCCTTAAGGCTTCTCCTCGTGGCATTGTATCTGCCAATAGCTTCCACCAGCTCAAAACTCTATTTTTCAGTTGTCTTACAGCGAAGACGATCTTCTGTTTCTCGCTACAGTCACAGCTCTCAAACACCATCTCCATCTCGAAGATCCAATCCATAATCTCAACAGGCTTTGGGCTTCCTGAGAGACTTGGTGGTTTCGCACCCAAGAAATTCTTGTACATTCTCCCATCCTTGTTGTTTCTCCTCTCCGGGCCATCCCTTTGATCACCTTGAGTCCCCACTTAACTCACTTGGCGGCTGTAGTTCCCTTCCTCCGATTGCTCGGGAATCAGCTTGGGTTGCTCAGTGGGCATAGTAGGTTCGTCCCTATTCAACATCTGCCTCATTTCTTCCCTTTGTTCAGCTAGCATAGCCCGAATCATGGCTTGAACTCCAGCCATGGTGACTGGCTCAGGTGCAACTTCTTCTACAACAGGTATTTGCTGAACCACTGGGGGTTGGTTCCTATTCTCATGTGTGTTCACATTTCCGCTACGGGTCCTTTCCATCTTGATCTATACACCGAATAAGGTGAATCTAGACCTTTACTTAGGATTAACGTTTAAATCATCCTTGTCACTCCGAAACGTTTACATGCTAGTTCTAATATCGTAGTCGTACGTTTAGAATCCTAAACACGTAAGGTTTCCAGATCCGGTCGGCAACAGACCATAGATCCGAATAAATAACAGCATATAAGGCATAAAGCATTTAGCACATAAAAGCATTTTAGGCATAATTCCTAAAATTATCTAGTGCTCACACCTCACCATCATTGCTTAGCATTTTAAGTTTAAGTCTAGAAATAAATCCATATTCCTAGTTCGCTTAAACTAATGCTCTGATACCAACTGTGACATCCCCATTTTTAAGGCCAGAAAAGACCGATTTTGTTTATGCTTTATAAAAATCAGAGTACTTCTTTTAATAAAAATGTTGCGGAATTTGCTCCCAGAAAAATACGATAAATACGTTATTAAAACATTTTCGAAGAAACGTATTTTATTCATTTTAAAACGTTTGGGATGTCATCGTCAATACAGGAACAAAAGCATAAACAGAACTTACATTTATTTACACTAGTGATCTACATCTCTTTGATCTCTCAGTGTAATGTGACTTCATATGAACACCTGTGATATAAATAAACTGAGTGGGTCAGGTTGGGAAACCTGGTAAGTACATAGGGATTTCAATCCCACAATGTTATACCATATATATAGTTTAAAATTCACAAAATATACAATTTCGCCATACATATATATAAACAACTCTTATCCCACCCCGTCAATCCTCGCAACGAGGCTATCCATACTTTCGGACCTAAGATTAGTCGTTTTACCTACTCCATACTCCCGGATCAGAAATGAACGAATTTACCAAATCCATACTCTCGGACTAGGGAAGAATGACTAATCCATACTCTCGGATTAATGATGAATGATTACGCCTAATCCATACTCTCGGACTAGGGACAATGACTAATCCATACTCTCGGACTAGGGACAATGACTAATCCATACTCTCGGATTAATAACGAATGATTATGCCTAATCCATATTCTCGGACTAGGGACAATGACTATGTCTAATCCATACTCCCGGATAAGTGACATATACTAACTTCTATTCTCTGAGTTTAACTCACTTGTACTCGTAAGAATATACTACCCAATATTCCTCATATTTAATTTAGGTCTACTCTTTATCCTAAATTATCAAATATAATCAGGTATGTTCTTTAACATGAATTTCAAGCAACATCAATTAACTCGCACATAAACGTATAATTAATACTTCAATCAATACTTGTATTAAAATCATGTTCATGAAAGGGACTATGCACTCACTTGAATGGTGGTGACTCAGCACTCGGACAGCGCTTCGATACTCTCAAAACAATTTCCTTCGATAAAACCTAGTATCAATACCACTAGGGTTTAGTCTAACGATAACCGTGACTAATTAATAGTCTAGCTATTATTATTATTATATAAGCGTTAAATAACGCTCAATATAACTCATAATAATAGCCCAAATACTCATTATAAGTTCCTAATAATGTTACTATATTAAAACATAAGCTATACGAAAGATAGTGTAGGCATAGCTCACTTACAGCGGGTTTTCTCGAAAAACGGGCTTCGCTGGAGCAGGGTTTCCGAGCTGAAAGACCCTTTTTCTCGGGACTCCGGGATCCTTGGGGCTTCCTTCGGGTGCTAGGGGGTTTACCTAGGCTTTAGGGAGGGTTTGGGAGGCTAGAGAGAGAAACTACAGAGAGAAAGAATGTTGGAGAGGTGTGAAGAGAAGTGAATGCCCGGCACCTCTATTTATAGGAGGCTTGACTGGTGGACTCGCCGAGTCTGAGTCATGACTCGTCGAGTTGGTCCATGTGGTGGCCTTCTGGTGGTGCCACGTGTCCAATTCTGGTGGTGCCACGTCACCCCCAATCACGTATCAGCCCTCAAACTTAGAAAAATCATAACTTTCGCATACGAGCTCCGTTTTCGACGTTCTTTATATCCACGCGTAGGTAAAATCAAGATCTACAACTTTAGTTTAGACTCCGTTGGCTAATTCTTGACCAATCTCAAATTTAACAGTAGGAGGCGTTTAGACTATTAAATGACCGCGAAGAGTTCGTAACTCCTTCATACGGACTCCGTTTTCATCTGTCTTTTTTCCATTGAGTTCCTATTAATGAGATCTTCAACTCTCATTTAAGTCGCATAAGCCAAAAACTGCTCGAACTAAAATTCGAGTTTCGGGCTGTACACTGCTAAGCCGAATCTTAGAAAAATCATAACTTCCTCATACGAAGTCAGATTTGGGCGTTCTTTTTATCGATATTCTTAGTTTAACATATTCTACGACTTTCGTTTAGATCACTAACGCTAAAAAGTCCTCCATCATAAATTCACTATTTACGCTTCCCGATGTCGTGCCGGTTCCGTCGCGAAACTTCGACGGGCCATAACTTCTTCGTTATAACTCGGATTTCGGCGTTCTTTATATGTACGGAAACCTTGTGACATATTCTACAACTTGGTTAAGAATATTTATTCTAAATAATCTTTTGTCGAAAAGTCATTTTTGACCCCTATTGCCTCTAAATTGACTAGCCCGGGTCTGCGGGCGTTACAGTGAACTCGACAAGTCGGATCGGGTTGCCCTGCGACTCGTGACCATTGGTGACCCGATGAGTTGGGTGAGTGGCTCAGTGAGTTGAGTGAGACCTTAAGAGGAATCTGAGTACGCCCATGGACTCGACGAGTCTGGTCAGAGTGGATTGTTGACTTCAGTTGACTTTTAGGTTTAGTCAACTAGTGGACCTTTGGAGCAGTAGAGGGGTAGAATGGTCTTTTACCCTTCTAGAGTTTATAGTAAGAGACTTATGTAGCCTCTGTGAGCCATTATTGAATTAGAGTAATTTATTTATGTGATTAGGCGGAGGCTAGATCAGTATTCCAAGTTCAAGTCTGTTTGAGATTTCCCGAGGTGAGTCTTCTCACAATACGTTACCTTGAGTGGTAGTTATGTGTGACCGGAAGGTCTTATGTGCTTACATTGAGTATTATGTTATCCAATTGTATGTTATGCATTATGTCTTTGTGATTTATGCGATGCGGAGTTTATAGACCAGACCGGAGGGTCCAACGATTTATGAAATCGGAAGGCTCAAGCAGACCGGACCTGAGGGTCCAATGAGCTTAGGACCTGAAGGTCTATAGAGTTAGGACCAGAGGATCGAGAGAGTTATAGCCTCGAGCGGCTAATATGTGTTGTACGTGGTAATTTGGGGAACTCGCTAAGCTTTGTGCTTACCGTGTTATGTGCTATGTGTTTCAGGTTTTTCTCAGGATCGCGGGAAGGCACCGACTTGATTGTACACACCAGCAAAAGAGTTATATTTCGAGGATCCTGGATTTGTAATCAAGCAAACAAGGAGTTGCGTTTGTAAATTAAATAAATGAGATTTTTATAAATGTGTTATGAGAATTATATGATCTTAAATGAAAATTTTGTTTTAAAAATTTACGTTGTTACAAGTTGGTATCAGAGCCTTGGTTTGAGGGATTCGGATGCACCTTCGGGTAAATTTGGACTCAAACTGAGGATTTGAGAAAATTTTCAAAGGAAATGATTTTCTAAAAATGAGCAAGAGTTTTTTAGAGAACAACGAGAAGGAGCAGTGTGTACAATCAGCCAGAGCTCGAACGGTGATTTCCCAAAATACCCTTACTTGTGTGTTATGAGATATTACGCATGCTAGAGATAGGATTGGTATTTCATATTTTAGGATTAGAGTGGCCTAATTTGTGATGCCTTAGCCTAGGAGTTGCTGTTATCTGTGTTATACATTCGAGTATGTGCTGAGTGAGAGTATCCAACAGGAGTCCTTGTAGAGAGGGATTTGAGTAGTGGAGTAATCTAGGAGAGATACTTAGATGAGAATTGTGGAGCCTATCGAGTGAGTGGCTAGATACCCGTGAGGGGTAGAGTTGCAGAGTTTGGTGATATCTTTTGAGTATGAGCGGAGCAAGTGGAGTTATCACCTAGAGTGGGTTTTACTTGTTGATAGAGATTAATTGATGCCCGAATGTTGCTTGCTTCGTGCTTTGTGTAACTCTCGGTGATGCGAGTCAGCTACTAAGTGAATATGACAATGTTCAGGAGGTAGATGATGGGCATCATAAGGAGTTTCTCGGCAGCTGATGGCAGAGAAGTTTGAGCACCTAGGAAGTGACCTTGGTAAGACGAGTACGATAGTAGAGTATATCATTTCCCTGGGAAGCGAGCACGTGTGTTGAGACTGGTGATTGAGAAGGTTGAGCAATTACTTAGAAATCTGGGATAGTCCGTGTAAAGGGTATGGGTAGATGTGGCAGGTAGTATGGTCCCGTACTACAAAAAGCAGAGGATCCATACCTAATGCAAGGTGTGTTCTGGATGATCTAAGAGCAGATCGAGAGGTGATATCATGGTTCGAGTACCGTGATAAGTAACAGATCGAGATATAGTGTCATGGTTCGAGTACCATGATAAGTAGCAGATCGAGAGGTGGTGTCATGGTTTGAGTATCGTTATAAGTAGCAGATCGAGAGGTGGTATCATGGTTCGAGTACCATGATTTGCGGCAGATTGAGAAGAGAGATCATGGTTTGAGTACCATGAGATTAAGAGGAGGTAACATGGTACGGGTACCATGATTCGTGGTAGATCGAGAGGTGGCCACATGGTTTGAGTACCGTGACATGTTGCAATTAGTTCTTCTATTTTTACCAGTTATTCCGTGGTGATTATCTAGACCGAGAGCAGATGTGAAAGAGTATGATGCCAGTAGGCCATGATGAACAAGTTTTAGTGGAGCATCCATAGAGAGGGAAATCGAGGTAACTCCAAGGGATTGTTGGTGGTATGCCAGTTGGAGTCGCAAGACTCAGGGATAAGTAGGGATGATGCGCTATGGAAGAATTCGGTCTCGGTTGGGCGATTGACCGATAGTGGAGAAGTCACTTTCTATGACCTGAGTGGTGCAAATTACGTTTCCTGTGGAAGACGTGAGAGGTGTTGAGATTTCGGTTTCTGAGTTTGGGGGTAAGCCCCATGGGATTGCACTGATAGTGATCTTCAATCAAAGTATATGGTAGTAGGTCTGTCGCGAGGAAAAGATATAGCTTGAACAAGGCATCAGTGGGGACTGAGTTGGTCATGGACCAGGATACACCCTACTCGAGTATAGTAGGGCATGTGTTAGCTGTAGCATCGGTCGATCAAGAGGAGAATATTAGAGCAGCGAATCTTATTATCTTTGATGAGTATGGAGAGTGCTAATGAGGATTCTGCTCTTATCATATGTGTTGTGATGGAGCGTGGGTTGAGGAGTCGAGAATGAGGAGAATGATAGTTCCCTATTTCCAAACTAAGAGTCATGGTTGATACGGGACAGTTGGACATTCCGGTGATGGAATATGTGGGATTCTGATTGACCGGAGGCGGTCATGATGTGAAGTTCTGAGGATTTCATCTATGATTCGGAGTAATTGGTATTGCTCAATTTCTATCGGGAAGAATCATCGAGCGTTGCATAGCTCTTTCAAAGGGTAGGTGCAATTTTGCTGATGAAAACAATCTGTGGGATAGATTGATAGTGCGCCAATTGGCGATGGTTCAAACCCTAAGTTGGGGAGAACTGGATATTTTCTGAGGGGATCTGAGATTTGTTCAAGAGCGGTCAGGGGAATGGTTATAGTGACCTATGTTTCGAATACATGAATTCAGGGTCATTTGGTGATTGGGACGAGGTGCTAAGTGAGTTAATGCAATGTTGCACATGTTTAGGGAGGGAGGAGTGTCTCCATGGCAGGGACCATTGGTTGGGGACCCTATGGTAGTCAGATAAGGATAGTTATGTGGTTGAGAATCCATGGTTCAGTGTATGGGAGGTTATGTACGCTCGAGGAAGGTAGAAATTGATTGGGCAACCAACTTCAGGGTGGGTATGTGTTTTCTTGCGTGGCTTCTGAGGAATAAAGGAAGAGGTTCTGGATGGACGATGACGTGTTCCGAGAAATTGACGATTCCTCCGTGTTTCAATGGAGAGTTGGAGTATTTCAGGATTACGAGTTGCTTGACAGAAAGATAAGTTATGAGATTCTGAAGAAATACATTATTGTATCCGAGCATGATGCTGTAAGCAGGAAATCAGTGGTTGAAGCAAGACATCTTGAGGTGTCGTGATGGTGCGCCTGGGGTACTCGAGTTTGATATCCAAAATTTTGGATTATTTTGAGTTTTGAGTTGAGATGGAAAGTGGGTATCAAGTAACTACAGTTCCAGTAGGAACCTTACTGCCAATTGGCATCAAGCGAGGTTATTCAGGAATGTTGATTGCAGCAGAGAAGGGTGTTTTGTTATAGTAGATGTCGTCAAAAATAGTAGTTCTTAACTTGAATAGGTGTGTACACCTATGCACGGTTGTTCCGTGGAGCATGAGTTAATGATCACGGTATGGCATCGACATGAGGATGCGAATGTGGGGATGTTGTTGTGATGCTACGGGGAGCCGTAGTACTCACTGTTCAGTAAGAGGTTGTGGTGATGCTACGGGGAGCCGTAGTACTCACTATTCAATGAGAGGTTTTGGTGATGTTACGCAGAGCTATGGTACTCACTATTCAGTGAACAGTGTTATGATATCACGGGGAGTCGTGGTATTCACTAGTTAGCAGGAGGTTGTTGTGGTGCTGCAGGGAGTCGTAGTACTCACTAGCCAGCGAGAGGATATTGTGATGAGAACTCTCTGGTAAGGATCACGACGCAGATGAGTTTTAGGCTTGGATAGCCCTAATATTTGAGTTGTGGTTGTTGTAACCCGAGGGAATTGGAGAAGTGGTTCACACACGGGTTGCGGGTCATGAGTCATGGGTTGAGTACTTCATTGAGTTGAGTGGTTCCAACTCTGGGTCAGACCAAACTCTCGATTTCAGTTTAGCTCCAGTGGTGCGTTGGGTAGGCGAGATGAGATTTTGGATCCTAAGGTAGGTTCCATGTTGAGTGGTATTGTTTATCATCTGATGTGTTATACCTATGGAGGTCAGTACTCGGGTAGGGGAGGTACCTCGAGATGCATGGAACTTCGAGCAGTAGATGACATAGGTCGGGGATGAGCCTATTTTCAGTTGAGAGTGTAGCTTTCGCTAGGATTAGGTGAACCTTGTGACTTATGTGTCACGATGGGCCGATGTAGTTGTTATGAGAAGGAAACCATTGGGTCAGTTGGGATAATGCAATGGGAATCTTTGGAGGTTCTAGGTTGGAAAGTGAAAGTGAACTGGTACTCAGGGTTCAAGGGGATACCTGAGAGGAAGCTAAGGCTTGTGACTACTAGATGTCAGAGGATATTTTGAGCATTTCCTTGAGTTTGAGGGAAGAGTGTTGAGAGTCCTTTGTTCAGATGGGATTTTAATGACAGTATAGTGGATGGTCCCTGGTGTAGCGTGACCTTTTCGCTCATTGGAATAGGATATAGGGCACGTAGTACGAGTGGTATGAATGATCGGTAGCCGATTGTTGGTGTTTGTTTGTAAGAAATCAGAGAAGCAGTAAGATACCAGGGTTTGGTGATTAGAGTAGAAAACATCATGGTGATAGTTCGAATGGGCGGTCTGGCAGCAGGTCAGGCCACAAGAGATTCCAGGTTTTTTGGGAATGTCAGAAGGGAGTATCTTGGCGGAAGAAGGGTTGGTTTTGTTCTGGACTTGAGATTTTTTTGTGGATTCAGGAGCCCATGGGAAAGATATCAGTGTGGTAAGAGATCCTTTCGCTGGTGCCTTCGGGTTGTTAGATTCAATCTAGGTATGGTTAAGGAGCGATTTCAAGGACAAAATCTAATTTAAGTGGGGGAAGAATTGTAACATCCCGATATCCGAGGTATAACATTTTTTATATATGCATGAGTTTGATTGGGTGACTCGACGATTTGGATCCTTAACTCGTCGAGTTGGGTCGCGACCTGGGGATGTGTCAAATGGATGGACTTGACAAGTCGGGTATCTGACTCGCCGAGTCAGCGCTATGGACGGAAACCCTAATTCCTTGGGCTTTAGACCTATATAAAGGACTTTATGGCCTCCCAATTGCGGCCATATCTTCCAGAGAATAACCCTACAGAGTCTTTGATATTGTAGAATGAGAGGGAGAGCTATCTTGAGGTTATAAGTGTGATTATGCAAAATAGGAGGAGGTTCCAATCGAGAATGCTAAAGGAAATTGCTAGATCTTAAGATTTCATTCAAAGGGCTTCAGTTGGAGGTATTATATTCGACCCCTTTCCTTCCCTAATTGTGTAGATCTAGCATTTTGGAAATTAGGGCTTATATTATCTTCATGATGGGGTTTTGGATGCATCAAACCCCTTTCCAAGCTTGAGTGGTAGATCTGGACATTGTAAGGTCCAGAGAGTTTGAAAGTATGAGTTTATAGATGAGAAAACATGGACTTTGGAAGCTATGAAGCTTTAATGGAGTCATGATGGTATAATGAGAAAAATGTACCATGCATGGACATCAAGGTCGATCCTTTGCGTGACTTTTGGGTTCTAGGAGGCCAAATCTATAGATTGGTGAAGCAGATCTTACCTCAGGAAGTTGATTGAGCATGTGCATGGAGGGAACTCACCAAGTGCCTTGGTGAACTCGATGAGTCGGATCGGGTTGCCCCACGACTCGTGACCATTGGTGACCCGACGAGTTGGTGAGTGGCTCACTGAGTCGAGTGAGACCTTAAAAGGAATCCAAGTACGCGTATGGACTCGCCGAATCGTCGCATGAACTCAACGAGTCTGTTCAGAGTGGACTGTTGAGTTCAGTTGCCTTTTGGGTTTACTCAACCAGTGGACCTTTGGAGCAGTAGAGAGGTAGAATGGTCTTTTACACTTCTAGAGATTATAGTAAGAGACTTATGTAGCCTTTGTGAGCCATTATTGATTTAAAGTACTTTATTTATGTGATTACGGGAGGCTAGATTAGTATTCCATGTTCAAGACTGTTTGAGATTCCCCGAGGAGAGTCTTCTCACTATACATTACCTTGACTGGTAGTTATGTGTGACCAGAAGGTCTTATGTGCTTACATCGAGTATTATGTTATCCAATTGTATGCTATGAATTATGTCTTTGTGATTTATGCTATGCGGAGTTTATAGGCCGGACCGGAGGGTCCAACGATTTATGAGGCTGGAAGGCTCAAGCAGACCGGACCGGAGGGTCCAATGATCCTAGGACCGGAAGGTCTACAGAGTTAGGCCCAGAGGGTCCATAGAGTTATAGCCTCGAGCGGCTAATATGTGTTGTATGTGGTATTTTGGGGAACTCACTAAGTTTCGTGCTTAGCGTGTTATGTGTTATGTGTTTCAGGTTTTTCTCAGGATCGCGGGAAGGCACCGACTTGATTGTACACACCAACGAAAGAGTTATGTTTTGAGGATCCTGGATTTGTAATCAAGCAAACAAGGAGTTGCGTTTGTAAATTAAATAAATGAGTTATGGTTCATACCCAGGTTAGGGACTAGGCTTCAGTTTTAGAGGTTCTAGTTGTCTGGGAGTTTGCCAATGTTTTCCTAGAGGAGTTACCCGATGTGCCTCCTGAGAGGCAGGTTGAGTTCAAGAATGATCATGTGTCAGGTGCAGCCCTGATTCCAAGGTGTCATACCGCTTAGCACTGCCTGAGATGCAGGAGTTGTTATCTCAGCTTCAGGAACTGTTAGGCAAGCAGTTCATTAAGTTGAGCATTTCTCTGTGGGGAGCGCTAATACTGTTCGTCAAGAAGAAAGATGGTTCACACTAGATGTGCATTGATTATCGGTAGTTGAACAAATTAACAGTGAAGTGTCATTATCCCCTCCTACGGATCGATGATCTATTTGATTAGTTTCAGGGTATATCTTGGTTCTCCAGGATAGATTTAAGGTTTGGGTATCATTAGGTTAGAGTAAAAGAGGAGGATGTGGAGAAGACCGCATTTCAGACTCATTATGGGCATTATGAGTTCGTGGTGATTCCTTTTGGGCTCACCAATGCGCTTGTTGTGTTTAAGGATTTAATGAATCGGGTATACAGTCCGATGCTCGACCAATCTATCATTATGTTTATCAATGATATCTTGGTGTATTCCCATACCAGAAAACAACAGGAGTAGCACCTTCGAGAAATTATGGGGGTTTACAGGAAAGAATGGATTTACTCTAGGTTCTTGAAGTGCGAGTTTTGGTTATGAGAGGTTTGGTTCCTTGGGTACATCGTTAACCAGGATAGGATTTTGGTCGATCCAGCCAAGATCGAGGATGTGATGTAGTGGGAGGTTCCGAAATCTCCCTTAGAGATCAAGAGTTTCTTGGGTTTGGTTGGGTACTATCAGAGATTTATTCAGGACTTTTCCAAGATTACGGTACCCCTCACTCGTCTCACGAGGAAGAGGGTGCATTTCCAATGGGGCATTGAGCAAAAATCGGCATTTGAGACTCTTCGGCAAAGGTTATGTGAGACCCCGATATTGACCCTTCCAGAGGGGGTCGAGGATTTTGTGGTATTCTTTGATGCATTCATCATCGGTTTGGGTGCGTTCATCATGTTGAGAGGACGAGTGATTGCTTATGCTTTGTGGAAGCTGAAGACAAATGAGACGCGATATCCCACGCATGTCTTGGATTTAGGGTTAGTGGTGTTGCCCTCAATATTTGGAGACATTATCTATATGGGGTCTGTTGTACTATCTACATTGATCACAAGAGATTGTGATATCTGATGGACCAGCTGAACCTAAACATGAGGCAACGCAGGTGGCTAGACGTAGTCAAGGATTATGATTGTGAGATATTTTACCATCAATGTAAAGCTAATGTGGTGGCGGATGCTTGGAGCCGCAAGTCGGCTAGGTCTTCGGTCGTGGAGGTGCGTATGAGGATATCTGTTGATTCTCTACTTTTGGGATTACTCAAAGAAGCTCTGATAGATGATGTTCGGAAAGAGAACTAGAGACAGGAAAGGATCAGGGTGAGATTGACAATTTTTTTGAGAGGGGGGGTGGGGGGGAAGAGGCCATATCCCCGACATAATGAGATTGACATATTTGTCACAAATAGTCGAGGGTTATTGACCTAGTGAGATGGGTTTTGGGTTCTAGTGTCTGGTGGGGTCAAGTAGATTGTGTTGGAGGAGGCTCATAAGTCTCGCTTTTCTATGCACCTGGGAGCCACCAAGATGTATCACAATTTGAGATTGTGTTACTGGTAGCCATGTATGAAGAGGCAGATGAGATAGCTTGGTATGTTGAGAGGTGCTTGAGCTGAAGGATGGTCAAGGCCTAGCATTAGAGGCCACATGGAAAGTTATAGCCTCTGGAGGTTCCGTTATCAAAATGAGAGCAGATCCCCATGGATTTTATCATCAAGTTGTCGAAGACGGTAAAGTTTTTTGATGCTATATGGGTCATCTTGGATCGATTGACCAAGAGTGCCCACTTTTTGGCCATCTGGGAGAGCTCTTCGGCAGAAAAGTTGGCCGATGTTTATATCCGGGAGATCGTTGTTCATCATGGGTTTCCGATGTCCATTCTTTCAGACCATGATGTTCGGTTCATTTTTAGTTTCTGGAAGAAGTTCCATGAGGAACTGGGCACAAGGTTGCATTTCAGCACCGCATATCATCCGCAGACCAACGAACAGTGTGAGCGGATGATACACACCCTTGAGGATATGTTATGGGCCTGTGTTATTGAGTTTAGTGGGAGTTGGAACTCCTACCTACCTCTTGCAGAGTTATTCTATAGCAATAGTTATCACTCGAACATTGGTGCTCCGCCGTTTGAGCTCTTGTATGGTCGGTGATTTCATACCCCAGTTTGTTGGGGATAGTTCGGTTTTAGGGTCTTAGGAAGGACCGAGTTAGTCCTTCATACCATGGAGCTTATCTATCATATCAGGAAGAGATTATAGACCACTCAAAGTCAGTGGAAGAGTTATGCCGACCGACACTGATCAGAGTTGGAGTTTTAAGTCAGCAATATGGTGCCCCTGAAGGTCTCACCCTGGAAGGGTGTGAGACACTTCGTGGGAAAATTAGGTTCTCGGTTCAATGGACCTTTTCAGGTGATTGATAGGGTTGGAAAGGTGGCTTAGAGGTTAGATTTGTCGAGCACGCTCAGTCAGATCCACAACACTTTCCGTGTCTCTCAGCTTCATAATTGTGTGTTAGATAATGAGGTAGTGGTACTGTTAGATGATATTCAGGTCGATGAGTGCCTAAAATATGTTGAGAGACTGGTGGCTATTCTGGAAAAAAAGATGAAGGCCCTACACAGCAAGGAGATACCTTTGGTAAAGGTTCAGTGGCAACATCGGAAGGGTTTCGAATGGACTTAGGAGACTGAGTTAGAGATACCAGAGCATCACCCAAATTTGTTCACGACTGTTGACTTTGAGGATGAAGTCTGATTCAAGTGGATGAGAGTTTTAACACTCGGTTCCAGATATGAAATTATTTTCAATTGTGTAGGGTATTTTTCTTTTAAGGCCACGATGTGGTGAAGACTCACCACAAATTGGTGATGAATTTTAAGCCATAGGGATTTATTGAACCACCACGATGTGGTGATTCTACCGTGATGTGGTGTTGATTATTGGGGAAAACCCTAAAGTTTAAAGGTTGAGCCCTATTTAAAGATCCTTAACCTCTCCTAGCCTCTCTTAGATGAGCCTCCATCTCTCCAAATCATTCCATGCAAACCCTTATGTAAGTTTTTAGCCTTAAATTGTGGGTGTTTGGTGCTTGTAAAGGAAGAAGGTGGTGGAAGAGTTCATTAGGAGTCCAATTCAAAGAATATCCATGAGTTTACCTTCCTCTAGCATCACAAAGGGGTATAAAGTCTTCGTCTTGTTGAGCTAATGGATCGATCTATGGATTTTCCCCCCTTTTCTCTATCTCTTGTTGCCTTGGGTGGTTGAACCCGATAAAGATTGAAACTTTATAAGTCTCTAGCCCATTTGGAGAATTTGTCTCTTTGGATCTAGTCTAGAATTTAGTTTTAAGACCATACATGGAATCTTGACATTTTTTCCTTACTTTGACCTAATGAGTGTTTAAAACATGTATTGCACATGCATGTCTGAAAAGCACTGGTTTTTATGGTGTGTTTGGTGTTAAAGACTATTTTGAAGCATTTGGTTAGGTAACTTTATGGATTGGATAATTATTGCTTAATTTATAAAGTGTTTTGGATCTTAAAGTTGAGAGCTATACATTTTGGAGGGTTCTGTTGGATAAAGTTGGAAAATTTATCCATCTAGACCCTATTTTTGACCAGATATGACTTGGAGACCCTTTGGAATCGAAAAAAGTGAATGCATTAAGCTACTAAAAAACCTATTACCACGATGTGGTGGTGGGGTGGTTTGCGACTGTTTTGTCATGTTCAACACTATGACGTCTTACAAGGGTACCATGACGTGGCTGTCAATTGAGTTCACTTTTCTCAGCCTTTTTGACTATTTGACTAATTTTGACCCTAAGAGGGATTTTGGCTATTTTGGGATTTTAATGGAGTTGGGCATTTGATTGGAATAGGTTTCAGTTAGAGAGCTGAGATTCAGAGTCAGGACCTCATAAGCTTTTGTCCAATTTGTGAGGTGAGTTTTCCTCACTTTACTTGCGGGTCGAAGGCACCAATATCGGGGCATCGGATTGATATCTTGTTGAGTATGTTATCATGTTGTAGTGATCTGTTAGATCGGTATCATGGTATATAGGATGATGCTATGATTAGTGATCTATAGATCTGCCTGACTATCTGTAGACTATTTTTATGTTATTTGTTTTACGTGAACATATTGTATTAGTAGTTGAGGCTTTACTACTTTGTACGTAAGCTAACAGGCCAGGGGAATTCCATCCTGATGGTTGATTGGGCCCGAGGGTATTCCAAACCAAATATGACATGACCCGTAGTGGATTGACATTCCAACCCGATGGTTAATGGGCCTGGGGGTATTCCAACCCGATAGTTGACTGGACACATGGTATATTGGCATTCCAACCCGATGGTTGATTGGGCATGGTGGGTATTTTCAACCCGGTGGTTGATTGGACCCGACATGTTGTATATGCTATATGTTTATGTTTTCTCATTTTGAGGGAACTCACTAAGCATTAGCTTATAGTCTTGGGTTATGTTTTAGGTATTTCGGATGACCGCGGGAAGTTGAAGGCATAACCGTACACATCCTAGTTATGACTTGTGATTTTGGGAGACTCTGATGTTCGAAAATGTTTTGAAAATTATGTTTCTAAAAAAATTTTTGAATTTGTTTTGGTTTTAAAAAGTTGAAATTTCTTATGGTTTTATGGGTGCTACGTGCTTAACGCGGTGGAGGCTAAGCATGGAGAATGCCTCAAGGGGTCAGAGCCTTTAAATAGGACTTATAACTACAAGAATTAGGGTTTTAGTTATGTGCTCCAATGCCCTGTGTAGCTTGATCTACGTTATACGTAAATCATTTGAGCCCCAGGTCCAAGGTTCATTCCTACTCACTACGTAGGAGACTACCCTATACCCCGTGTAGGACCAAACCTCCTAACACATAAACTTAAAATAAAGTACTAGGTGTTACAGTAACTCACCTGGAAAACTTGAATGAATTAAAGAAGATCAAAGGCAATGTAGCAAAATCAACATATATCAACATATACAATCAAAACTAATTACTTAGTTGGTGTATACAAGACAACCACTATTTAAGTAATATGTGCTAATCATTTCACTTTATTTTTACTCGTTGCATAATAGTATGTTCTACCTCTGTTCTACATATGTTATATACATTTTGACTAACGGGCTTCAAAAAAGGAACAAGTTACTCCCTTTTATATTTCCAGAGATGACAAGCATATATTCGTATGCTTTTTTCTTTTACAATTTTCTATGATTTTTAAACACTGACAACTAAACACTATTAACTTTGACCAATCTTTGGAAAAAAAAAACTTTTCACCCTATGCGAAGTAGAAATCAGGCATAGAATGCTTCAGATGAAAGAAACTAGAATCACATACATCCAAGTTTTCTACATTTAATTATGGTATTTACAAGATGCAGAAAGAGCAGACTAATTTCCAATACATGATTTTTATGTGAAAACATGATTTCCATTTGAGCAAGAAATACAAACCTATAAATGACTTAATTCGGGAAAACCATCATAAACCAAGCAGCTCAATGGCTAAAAACTCACAAAATACAACCACCAAGAAGAGGTGATGTGGTGGTGGTTGCCGAAAAGAAGGGGAATGTCGGTGGTGGCGATGATCGTTTAGATGGTGTTTCCTGATTTCTAGAAGCATGAGGAAGAAGTATTACCTACTTGGAAATCGAACCAAGAATCCATGATATTTCCATATTTATGCATATTTCTAGGCGTTATTTTAATACATTTTAAGCTATAATTTGGTAAATCGCAAAAATAGTTGGTATTTATATTATATAAATTATATTTTGTAGCCAAATGGTACAAACTCGATGAAAAGGGCCAAAAATGAATAAAGTTGGAACTTGGAGGACTCAAGTTGGAAGATAGAAGAATTGAAGAAGATTTTGAGTATGCAAAGATGCACCATGACATGGCAATATTTGCCCACGACGTGGCGAGTACATTCCTTAACACATACAAATGTTATAAAGTCCCCGTGGAACTTCTTTGCCAGGACATGGCGACCAAATTTTAGGAAAGCATAAATATTGGTTTTAGGTAGACTTGTGGATCTTCTGTCCGACATTCTAGAGAAATATTATGACAAAAACCCTCTGGAAAGTGTTTTGAAGTCTAGAATTCGATTAAATCTCAAGCAAAAAAAATCTCGAAGAATACTACATTGATCCATTCGGTTTTCTAGTATTTAACATGTCTAGTTTAATTTGTTTAGATTAATTATGTGTTTTTTTCATTATTAGAGGCTATAACCTTTTTACTTTCATTGGTATTGATGAACCCTTTTTGAACTATGGGGTAATTTTATTTTTATGAATAATTATCATTGGTTTTTCTCGTGTTGATAAATTGTCTTCCTAGCATGTTAAAGTTATGATCGTTATTACCTGTTGACAAGTTGTGTGTAGTTAAGAGAACCAATCCAATTGCATTAACTTGAATCCTAATTAGTTTATGAATATTAAATGCTTAGGACTAGATATTGATCAATTCTTAGGGCTAGTTAATATAAATATATGACTTGACTGTGTTAGAGAGTGTAATTGATCATAATTTTTCTTGGTGGCTTGACTTGATCATAGAAATGTAACTATCTATATTTATCATGCATAACCAATTTTATCTTAATATTAATTTTGTGTTTACTTGTGTTTGATCATTACATGGTAAGTCACAAATTGGTAAAAGTATGAATTTGAACAAAATGACTAATTGAATAAACAATTGGTAACCTACATAATTAATTTATTACAAAGCAACCATAGGGAAAGGGGTAAGGGGATTCGGATCCAATAGAGCTACTCTTTAAATCTGAATTAAAGTCATTTTCTTTGCTTGTTTAGTTTCTAGTTATTTATTTGCTAGTTGTTCGAATTAAGTTACTGAACTTCCAAAATCAGTAAAAAAATAACCCCTCTCTAATTCTTTTCCTTAGATTAGTTTTTATTTATTATTTTACTAGATAAACTCTGTTCCCTGTGATTGACGTCTGCCTTACTTTAGTATATCATAATCTGACTAGGTGCGCTGCCTATAGATGGAATATTAGTTGAGTTAGGTGTTGTTTATTTTTTCAGATGCAAAACATCTGCAATCTGCAGAGGACATCTGTAAGCCTCTGTAGGAGAAGATGTGGACCAAATGTATGCAGACTGCAAGAAGAAGATTGTTAGTTTTTTAATGTTTGTAGACTATTAAAATAAATGAAAATTTAAATAAATAGATTTTTACAGATTTAAAATAGTTTTTTAACACCAAAACTTAAATAATTAAAGTTTTACAACACTGAAATAAAACTCCATACAACCATGTAGTATTTATAGTCTTATATTAATAATTCAAATTTGTAACTCCCTATCCCAAATCATTTCCCATTTGGGTGTGGGTGACATAATTTAGATGATTCGAGTGTTCGGTTTGTGTTTTAGAGCCAAGGGGAATTTTGGTAAACTGTTAGCTCGGGCTTTTATGGAAATTGGATTTTTGTTTGGGAAATTTTAAGGCAAGTATGAATTAATAAAAGCATAAAGCTTCTCCCTAAAGTTTTATGGATATGAGGATCATAGAAATCGACTTATAATGAAGAATTAATGGCATTCGTGGATTATAGTCTTTAAGGATAACCCTAATACGTGGGGAGTACATGGGGAGTACGCAGGGCATACTATTGTAAAGTTCAATATGTAGGGCGTACATTGGTGTACACTTAGCGTACTCATTCGAGGTTGGATCGTGCCTTTGGGCACATAAGCAGGGCCTATGCTTATATACGTGGAGCATACATGCATTTAATGAAACCCTATTTTTGGGGTGTTGCACCCTATATAAGATCCTTAAGCCCTTAGAGATGGCCTCTTTACCAGCCTCTATTACCCTAAAACCCTAATCTCGAACCCTAATAGCCACATTGAGTGTTCTTGAGCCTTGGTCTTGATTTTGGTGGTTTATGATCCTTAAACTGAAAGAAGAAGACGTTGGTGGACTCATTATTTGGAAGGAAGTTTAGAGATCCAGATTTAGCTCCATTTTTTTGGTTACTTTTGAGGTATAAAGTCCCAACTTTTATCATTCTATGTTTAGATTTCTTCGTGTCATGGTTTTTATGCTTTTGGTTCGTTTTGTGTTAGTTCCATGAGTGAAGTCGTTTGTGGGGCTTATTCTTTTAGATCTGATCATATTATGAGTTGCTTAAGCTAAAAGGTGCAAGCTTTATGGTTTTTATGGTCTCATGCATGCATTAAGTCATCTATCACGTCCTTTTGAGCTTTAAGATCTTCATTAAGCCATGCATGCAAGTAAATTTAGCTACTTTACGTGATAAACCATCTTAAGTAATTCAACTCTAAGCTTTGGTGTGTTGTCTTAATGGGCTAAGAGTTGGAAATGGAGAATGAACAAATGGGGGAGTATGCTGGGCGTACAAGTAGGTATGCTTAGCGTACAAGCTCTAAAGTGAGTACAATGTGTGTACGTGCTGAGTACGCCCCGCGTACTCATCCAGTTGGGCTTCAGACGTTTCAAGATTCATTTTGGGCCATTTTTAGACTTAGATGCTTAGGGTCTTGTTGGTCCATCGGAATTCAAGTGTTTTTGGACCATCGGTGTTTATTTGGAATTTAGGCCTTTAGATTGTTAGTTTGGGCTTGGGTCTTGGCCAAACATAGGGAAGGGTAAAATGGTATTTTACCTTAGTTTAGACTCTTTGTGTGAGTTGGGATCCAATTATTGACTAGATGATTATTTTGTGATTAATAGCGTGGGGAGTTTTGTCAGTACACTAGCCAAAGATTCTTTCTGTGAGATTTGGCAGTACGAGGTGAGTTTCCTTACTATGTATATTGGTTCGAAGGCACCAATGTTGGCCCATGGTTTGTTATGTAGTGTGCTAGATGTCTAAAGGACTCTTGCATGTGTATATGCTTGTATGATTACTAGTAAGGCCCGATGATGATTCTGGATTCTAGTATTTGGTTATGCTTATATGATTTATATGTGGGCGGGATCCGTTATGCAAGTTTGGGCAGGGCCTGTTATACTTAGAGGGCAGGGCCCGATAACTGTATGGTATGTTATTATCCTTGTGATTTTTGCATGTTTTTGTATGTTTATATGATTATATCTTTTATATGTTTACTGGGGGGGACCAACGACTTACAGATCTGTATAGCGAGCGGGCTCGATGTTGGGCGGAGCCCGATGTTAGGATGGGGTCCATTATGTGTTTATTTGCGTATGTATTGTATATGGTATTTTGGGGAACTCGCTAATCTTTGTGCTTACGACTTTTAGTTTATGTTTCAGGTACTTCTATTTTCAAAGGGAAGAGTTGAGATGATTGTAGAGCACACACCACATGTTTCCGCATTCTGTGATTCACTCTGATAATGATGATGTATTGGTAAAACTTTGATTACCCGGGTTTTATGAAAATAATATGATTTACTATTTTATTAATTTAAAAAAATGAAAATTTTCGGGACTTAGTTTGTGGGATGTTACAAAATCTATGCCAAAATTTTCCTTATGAACTCTTCCAAGTTTGATCCATAAATCTTTATGCAAACACAATCCTTTTCTACCTATATTGTTTCCTTCTTCAATACAACTTTCGAACAAGCATTTTAGATGCTTATTGGTCCATTGTTGTTTCTCTTCCATTTCTAATAACCATATATAAGAGATACAAATTAGATTTAACAAGGTATTACAACATTCCCAAATTTTATCTCATAAGGTTTTGCTGCAAAAATAAATTTAACAGCATACATTTCATAAGATTTATCAGCAAAAAAAAAAAAAGCAATTCAGCAACACAAAACAACAAAATAAGGTAATTTAGCAACAAAAACAGTTATTCATCAACAATAAATATCATTTTAGCAACAAAAAACAGCATTTCAGCAAAAAAAAATCAACAATAAAAAACAAGTCATTTTCTATGTATTGAGAATAATTGTTTTATGTATTAAATGATGTAATTTTTGTTATTATAATGATGTTATGAAATTTATTTTAAATATATTAATTTTTATTATTATATATAATAGTAATATTGAAGCCCCCTTAGGAACAGTAACATGTTCCTATTGGTCCACATATATATATTTTTTCTTTTTCTTTTTTTATTCTATCCATCTTTTTCCCTGGTGGGGTAGTCAATTTCTTGCTATGTGTCGTTGAATAGACATATACATGTATTGCCTTGCTTCCAATACCACCAACTCTTTTAGTCAAACGGATTGGATTGTTGTTCACCGCTTCTTCCTTATCTCTTCCGATTAATGTATTGCTACGTGTGTGCATCTCACCTATTGCACTGCTTCCCACCATCCCCTTTTTAATCGAGGTTTATCTGATCTTGCTTTAGAGAAGAAGTCGTCCAAATCTTTGATAAGAAGTCATCCAATTCTTTGATTAATAATCTTGCCCTTTATTTTCTCTTTCCTCCCGCCGCTCATTCCTCTGACTTCTTGAACCTTTCACCGATGACGGCCGAGTTGAAGGCGTCGACGACATCAACACTGGTGGAATTTGATCTAAGGTAAGATGAAAAGGATGAAGCACCATCTGACCATTGATAGTTTTCCACCATCTCCATCGATATGTCCCCCCTTTATTCCTGCCTCCTTCTTTGAATCACCATATCTCCTCTAACAAAACCATGGGGCCCATTCATCAGGGCGGATTTACACACAATCCATCTTTATATTTCATGTTACAGAAGAACCGAATGGTTTTAGGGAGCGATATCATCAATATCTTTATGTTTCTTCTTACTCTTTTTCATTAATGGAACTATCTATTTTAATGGCATGGTTTTTTTTCCCTTTGAGGTTTCATGTTATCAAAGGTTGGTTGGATGTTATCCGAAATCTCCCTGAATCAATTGATAGAACCATATTAATCCTCCCAAAACTTCAATGTCCATCCATCTATTTCAATCAAATCGACTCCACCGTGAAACGAATCACATCAGCCATTGAGTCAACCGGTAAGAAAAACCCTCTTCGTTTCTTTTTTTACTCTTTTGTTTTGGTTTTCGCATTGTAAACCCTCGAAATAAAATTTCCTGCAGGTGTGCAAATCTCTTCCCGCCATCAAATTTATCATGTAATTCACCTTAAAATATTCACTTTTTATTACAAAATCAGCCATAATATTATTTATAAATTTATGTAGCATATACAAATCTGATCATATTACATTTGATCTCATCAATCGTGGCATTTTTGAAGAACTTTTTCTACTCCTCAAAGTCAATAACTTTAAGAAAAAATATATATGTGTAGAGTTTTTTGATCGAGTTACAAGTTGTTAGATATGTGAGGATATTTCAACAAAGGGGTGTTTAATTACCAATGGGGCAGTGGAACATAAGCAGAGAACCATGCACTGGAACAATGTTCAGATCAGATTTGGGTGGAACATAATCAGAGAACCATGTATTGGAACAGTGCTCGTATCAGATTTGGACAACGAGAACATAATTGCAGCAATCGAATGCAATTGTGCCTTTGATAGCAACACCATCTGCCATATTACCAAACTTTAAGTCTTTCGTCTTCTTCAACCAATCACTTATTACGATTTATGGGTATCAAAACCAACCCCACTTCTATAATTTCCATGTCATCATGCATGTGTAATTTCAAAGTACCTTCTGATAAAAAAATAAAAGAATGTTTAATGCTATAATAAGTTAAATAGTGGCTAACTTGTAATTTCTTCACAAATTTTATGATATGTCATCATGGAAGATAACTAGGTGTAATTTGAAATAAAAAATTAGTATGTTTTCACTTTCACAAGTTTTTATGCCATGTCAATTTCTTCAATTTTGTGACATATCATTGTCTACATAAGATGGCCACATACAATTTGAAAGGACAATGTTGTAATAAGGGAAAAATAATGTACATTGTAAAATACTATAATAAAGAAAAAATTAAAAGTATAATGTTATTTTTTTATGAAAAAAAATTGAATTAACAAGGCTATAGTAAGACAATAAAGGAAAGTACATTTCTACTTTTTACCTTTTTAGCATAACGAGGGGATAAATGCAAGAAACAACAATGTACATTTCACATTTTCACAAGTTGTTTTGCTATGTCGTTATCCATGTGTCCATTGTTGTAATAAGAAAAAATTGAGGTATAATGCTATAATAAGGAAAAATTGGAAAGCACATTGTTATTTCTTATTATATGTTCTATAAATAGAAAAAAGATTGGTGAATTTTAAAATTTTCAATGTGTCTAATGTTGTAATAAGAAAAAATTGAGGTATAATGCTATAAAAAGGAAAAATTGGAAAGCACATTGTTATTTCTTATTATGGGTTCTATAAATAGAAAAAAGATTGGTGAATTTTAAAATTTTCAGTAATCAAAATTACTTAAACGAGTCTTTTGGATGTTCATTTTTAATATGAAAAATTCATTAATCAGTCAGATTTCTATATGATCATTTGATTAAAGCTAAAAAGATAAAATAAGTTTTATAATAACAATATTTTACATGTTTTAGTCCGTTGTAAATGTAATTGCTTTTTCTTGAGATTTCTCATCCTTTTGTTTCCGCTTTCCAGGAAAGTTAGTCAACTTAACAGGAGGGGTTGTTCCTGAAGAACTTGTTGCTCTAACTTATCCTGCTATATTGTATGCACTCCTTTCAACCTTTTTATTTTTTTCTCACAAAATTATTAATCCAATTTAATCTTCATAATAAAATTGATTCTTTGTATATGTAATTATTTCCATCATTTATAATCACAAATAAATAATTTTACATTTTACAGATGATAAAAATTTCACTTTTTTGCAT
The DNA here is from genome assembly GCF_052625555.1 of Lactuca saligna. NCBI lineage: Eukaryota > Viridiplantae > Streptophyta > Magnoliopsida > Asterales > Asteraceae > Lactuca > Lactuca saligna. The sequence continues at coordinate 279,546,122 of NC_136420.1, forward strand.
CCTTGACTATATTCTCATAAATTCTTTTCGATAGTAAAGAATTGATAATCTTTGTTGTGACCTCTATCATTTTCCTTTTGGTGGTTTATGTTATCTTTATTGGGCAAATTTCAATAAATTAGCAATTTAATTTTGCTTCATCTTTGATTTGGTGACTAGACTTGAAATTGTTATTACAACCCTTCAACTTTCAGGAAAATCGACCTAAAAAACTAATTTTAGAAAGAGGATTGGTTTTTAATGTGCACTGATCAAACTAGAAATGAAGTGAACCTTTTCTACTATTTTTATCTTTGTAGTGCACGACGGTAGAATGACTTGGGTCATGAATCAAGGCTTCTTCCTGTTTGGAGACAGATTGAGTAAATTGAGGGTTGGCTGATTAAAAATGAATATCTTTAAAATGAGGTTGTTAGAAATTTCTGATAATTTAGGACTGATTATGTATCTTTAGTCAAAGGTTTTTATACCTCTCATTTTTGTTCATTGTTATTTCTGCACCCTGCTTACCTGATTTGTTGTTGGTGGGAAGAAACGAGTAAATACAAGATAAGACATTATACTTTTCATTGATTTAACTTGAACATTTTCATTTTGTACTAGTTTATGTATAAAGATTTGGTTGGTTTTCAAGAAGGTAATTTAATTTGATAGATTTAATGGATATACACTTATAAATTTAATGGCTTAAATTTGCATTCAGTTACAATGAAATCAATTGGCTTGTACTAAAAAAGCTAATGGATTAAGTATTATTGATGATATCGAATAGGTAGGAAGATCAAAAGGGGTGAACTGGACTACTCACGCTTGCATTACTAACCCCTGCAAATTGTATTATAATTATCCACAATGTACATTATTCTTATTTAAAGATTCTTTCATTTTAATTTACATGTGTTTAACTTTAATGTATTTTCATTATATAGAGTTTGAATAGGCTTCCTTTTTTTCATCCCAAGTTATCTTCATACAATTTATTTATTGTATTTTTCATTGTAGCACATAGGCCACAGGGAAAGTGGAATTATATATGCTTCTAATTTGGGACAAGAAAACAAGTTTAACATAATCAGTTCAATGTAATTCAATAGAATTTTCCTGTTTTGTCCATTACTTTGACATAGCCAACCCCAAAAAGCGGGGTTTTTCCTAGTTGTACATGAAATATAACTTACTATCTTTCTACATCTTTTGGTTGTTTATTAGCTTCAATTGTAAAACTAGCTTTATTGTTATGTAAAGTTGCATATTTTTGTATATCGGGGTTTAGATGAACATTAATTATTTGTGTTTTTTACGTATTAAACTGTGAGAGTATATTTTACATTGTATTGTTATTTTTTTTAATGCATAGTTATTATTTTTATTAATTTAATGTTTATTAAATATTTTTTTAAAGATATTAATCTTAAGGTGTTTTGACACACACACACACATATATATATATATATATATATATATATATATATATATATATATATATATATATATATATATATATATATATATAAATAAGAGAGAAGAAAATTCAATTAAGAAAAAAAATGTTAGAGAATAGATGAATCATTCTCAAATAATCATTTATTTTTGCTGTAAAATACCCCATCTATCGGCATAAATTAAAAAGGAATACACTTGTGTTTTCCAATAATGTTGCCTTAAACTATTCTAATTATTACATTAATACATACAAAAACACAGTTTTTTTTTTTTCGTTTTTTACTTTTAAAGCAACTATTTTTATCGAAAAATTATTTTAAATATATAAAAATTCATAATTTTTTATTCTTTATAAATAGATATCCATATTAATATAGTTTTAAGATAAAATAAAATTTTTATTTTTTTTATAGTTTCAGCTATTGTTATTTATAAGTGAATAAAAATACGTCTGATTTTTACTACAGTATATTCGTTATTCTCTTATTAATAAAATATATTATTATTATTTTTTTATAGTTTAAGTATCAATCATATATGATCAAAAACTACATAAATAAAAAAAACACGTTTATCATTATCTTTTTACAGTTCATTTTTTATTTATATATGAATAAATAATTCAAATTTTCAAAACATTCGTTTTTTTTATTAACGTACAACTTATTCATATATGAATAACAAATTAATTGTAACAAAAATCTGATAAATGTTTTATTCATATATGAATATAACATATGACGATAACTAATACACGTTTTATTCATATATAAATATAACATATGAATTATCTTTTAGGTAAGGAAACTTTATTTTGTTTTATATACATATTTGAACGATACTTAAATTGTAAAAAAGTTAAGCATACGTTTTATTCATATGTGAATAACAAATATAACGTAATAAAAATTTAATGTATTTTTATTCACTTATAAATAACGAGAGTTGAAACTCTAATTTTTTATTTTATCTTAAAATTATATCAATGTGGACGTCTATTTATAAAGAATACAAAATTATGAATTTTGAAATATTTAAAATTATTTTTCGATAAAAATAACTCCTTAAAAAATCTAAAAAACAAAAGAAAAACTATGTTTTTGTATATATTAAGATAATGATTAATATAGTTTAATAAAACATGTTTTGTTTGACGATACATGTTTATCCGTTACACATTTCCGACGGTACGCCTAAATGTTTTGCAGCAAAATAAATGTGTAGCTGAGAATGATTTCTCTCTCTCTCTCTCTCTCTCTCTCTCTCTCTATATATATATATATATATATATATATATATATATATATATATATATATATATATATATATATATATATATATATATATATCAAAATAAGGTATTGATTTTTGTTTATAAAAATTTGTATTTTGTTTCTTGTAATATCAAAATAAGGTATTGGTTTTTGTTTTTGGAGTTATGTAATGTCTAAGCAATTAATCTCATACGTTTTAATATTCATAATATCATGTAAATTACTACGATTAAAATTTAATTAATATGATGAATATTATGTAAATGGAGTTAAGCATGTAACTTTTAGTTGTCATTAGATATGAGAATATGTTTTTACTTATGAAATCATTTGAAATGTTTCTAATGTTTTTGATGTAATGTTTGTGCGTTTGCATATTCACTTAGAAATAATTACTTATATTAATTGAATTTAACATTATATTAAATAAATGTAAAAATAAATATGTATTCTATCGGCTTCGCTGAATAATGTGTATGAATATAAAAAAAAAAAAAAAAAAAAAAAAAAAAAAAAAAAAAAAAAAAAACTATGGTATTTATTGTATATATAATCTTTTTTTTTTTTGAACCAACAAATACAAATATACTAATATAATCCTAAAGTAACACCTAATTCCACCTAAGTTCACGACGGAACTTGAACCCTCCACCTTAAAGAGGGAGAGCACCACCTAATACCGCTGGGTTAGAAGCCCTTTGGTAATAAATCATTCAAAATATCCCAGTTTGTGATTCTAACTATATGTAGATTACATAAAGAATAATATTTATCAAAATTCTATCTAATAAGTTAATATGGGATATATATTCATTATATATTTTAAGATGGATCAAAATGTTATACGATGTCATTCTACCTACATTTACAATCAACTAACAAAAAGCAAAAGAACTATTTTTTTTACTGTGATATATGAACTAACATTCAGAAACTAGAAACTTGTAGAAAGAAAAATTTTCGGAAACCCTTTGATCAATAAGCGTGATCATGTTCCGCGCCTCCTTTAGTAATTTCGCTTCTTCGGCGATGACTTCACATATGTACAACCGATTGCACATTACAATGATTACATCTGTGTTGTACGGTAGTCACTTGCCATTTGCTTATCTTAATATTATCTTCAAGCTCGTCCTATACTTGATGCAACATCATGGATGCTTGCTTTGAATTGTCGATGTCGATGAGGATTAATGTTTATTGGTACCGGGTTTTCCAATTTGTAATTTAGATTTTTGTTTGGGGTTGAGTGAAATTTTAATAAAGTGGGTGAAATTAAAAATACCTTTACTATTATATAAAACATTTTAGATATTTCTTGAAATTTAAGAGGTACCACACCAATTAAATCATGTACAATCAATTTATGTTTATCATTCAATACACATATTTTAGGTATATCGTGTTAAAATTCCAATTTTATTTAAGTAATATCTTAGACATAAATAGATGAAATCTAAATAATGATTGTTTAATACATTATCATTTTATATAGATAAATAAAACAATAAACTTTTGTTTTTACCTAAAATATAAAAGTATAGATACAATAACTAGAGATGTAACTAACTTACGTAAAAATTAATATCTAAAATCTCACCGTGATTTATTTGGTTTTAAAAATCAAATGTTTAAGTTTGGTTTAATATCTTTATATATAAATCAAGATACGGAAACTTCATGTAAAACTTCAATTCATTAAAAAATGTATAAATTCAATTTATCGTTATTTAATTTTGTTAAATCTTAAAATAATTTTTTTTGAAACGGCAAATAAATTAAGTGGAAGGGTACTCATAATATTTCAACGAGCACCCCGGATTCGAGCTCCTTGACAGGGTAAACCCAGCCCCCGTAGGGATTTTCAAGGAAAAATTCTCCATATATGACACCACAAGAGGTAGTTTAAGGAAATCATTTGTTTGTTTTTTGTTAATATTTTCGTAACAATATCACTTAACGAAATTATATATATATATATATATATATATATATATATATATATATATATATATATATCCGGTAAGAAATTTTTTTTGGTAGGAAGGTAAGAAGTTTTTTTTTCTACATATTTTTTTGACGAACAAAATAAATGAATCATTAGATGATTCATTTGTAAGATGATTCACAAGAAAAAATTCTCAAAAAAACATCTTTATGATTCATTTTTAAGTAAATTAAGAAAAAATTTATTTTTATGATAATTTTAGTGAATAACAACAAAATCATTGTATAAATGAATCATCGAGATTTTTTTTGAGATTTTTTTCTTGTGAATCATCTTACAAATGAATCATCTAATGATTCATTTTGTTTGTTCGCGAAAAAAATATGTAGAAAAAAAATTTCTTACCTTCCTACCAAAAATTTCATTCTTATTTGATCTTGACTCTCTCTCTCCCTCTCTCTCTCTCTCTCTCTCTCTCTCTCTCTATATATATATATATATATATATATATATATATATATATATATATATATATATATATATATATATATATATATATATATATATAACAAAAAAAAATATATTTAATGTATTAAACCAAAAACATTGTTGTTGAAAGAAACTCAATCTTCAAATTGTCAAAATAAAAACTAATCGTCGCCTCTGCATTTCAAATTGCGATGAAAATCAACAAATCTTAGGGAGAAACAAATTCAAATGTAGGTATTTATCTTTCTGAAACAGTATTTTTACATGACAAATTTTTTGTTGCATTGTGTAGAGGGATCTCACATGACAGTATAAAAATGTTAGTGAAAACTAACGAAAAATTCAAAGGTGATGAAGTCGATACATCAAATATGGTGTAAAAGAATGTTTGCGATTTATAATGTATAACATGTCATGCATTATTACATTGAAAGTTTTCCGAAACAAATTATCCGTCATTTTTATATGCCGAAAGGAAATTATCCCTGTCGCCGCTTTGCGCGGGTAGACGACAAGTATATATATATGTTCAGGTTCATTTGAGACCATTCTAATTTTATGAGACCGTGAGACCAAATCTAAAAATAATTTTAAAATGCAAAATAAATGGAAAAATAAAAAAAATCTTTTTTTAAATATTATTTTCGGAACTTGAATTAACTAAAAAAAATATAAAAAAATATTAAAAAAATAAAAAATAAAAAAATTCCGTTTTATTTTTTGAAAAATACGTGAAATATTCTAAATAGAATATTACACTGACATACTCTAAAAAATAATTTTAAAATTCAAAATAAATGGAAAAATCTAAAAATTCTTTTTTTAAATATTATTTTCGGAACTTGAATTAACTAAAAAAAATAAAAAAAAATTCTATTTTTTTAAAAAAATACGTGAAATATTCTAAATAGAATATTACACTGTATATATTCTAAAAATAATTTTAAAATGCAAAATAAATGGAAAAATCAAAAAATTCTTTTTTTAAATATTATTTTCGGAACATGAATTAACTAAAAAAAATAAAAAAATGCATCTCACAGTCTCACAAAATATAGGTGGTCTCAAATGAACCTAACCCTATATATATATATATATATATATATATATATATATATATATATATATATATATATATATATATTAAAAATGTGTCACCTTGGGAACAGTAAAATTCCTAAGAGTTGACATATTTAGAAAAGTAAAGTCTCTAAGTTGGTGTATTTTTAACATAAAAACTTTTTTTTACTCCAACCACACACTAAAAATTTACACTAAAAACATATTTTTTATATTATAATATAGAATAGAATAATTATTAAAGTGGTAAAAGTTATAAAACTAACAAAAATAGGATTTAATAATTCAAAAAGTTGTTTTTGTGTGATGAATAATATTACACCAAATATAGATGCTACTATTCAATCCCACCATTTTTGTGTTGAGTTTAGTGGTCTATTGGAACACATTTTCACACAAAAACATTATTTTTGTGTATACATTGGAGTTGGTCTAAGGAGTTGGCATATTTGGTCCCCTCTTTATTTGTCTATGGTCAGTTGTGTCTACCTTTCGTGTTTGTTAAAATTGCCCCACTTCTTTTTCAAATCACAATTTACTCATTCTAAGTTTTTGTAGAAATCTTATGTGTGGGTCGGTGTGGTGAACAGGTGTTTGACACGTGTTATGTTTCTGGAATTTTCCACCGTCTCTCCGATAAAATTCCCTTTCTATTCTCTTTCACCATCATTGTTCATTCCGATCACGTATCTATTTTTGTGTCCATTGAAGAAGCATTCCTAATCCCGTTGTTCTTTCCGATCACAACAAACTCTCACAAACCCTAATTTCTTTCAATCACCATCTATTTGACCATTCAATCATTTACAAGATGGAACAATTCCTACATGCCATCTCTCACCGGATCACGAAGTCTCCAACACTACTTCTCGCGGTCCAACAACACTTACAATCGACTGATTGAGGGGTGAAAAGCAGAGCTGATAAAAAAGAGGCAGATCATCCCTAATCGCTCAAAGTTGTGCGGTATCGGTTGACAAGAAGACCTCGAAATTCCTAATTGACGCACCCACAAAATCATTTATTGCTACCACCAGACGAGGTTTTCTTGCTTCAACCTAATTGTTCAATTTTCTGGAAACGAGATGAAGCATATTAACTCCTACTTCTGGAATCGGTGAAGTTCACTTCTTTTTTCAATCGACTTCCCTGTCCGACTTCCAAACCCTAGGTGGGTTATCTTTTTCTATTATCCATATCAGCCTCCGATCTTTCTGCTTCTTCTTTGTTGTTGACACTTTTTCGAAATTACTTGTATTCTCAGGAAATCAGTGAATCAGATAAACAACAAATTTTGAGGATGAGACTCTCAGGCGTCAAACATTTCATTTTGTTATCATAATGTAATTGATTTTGAAATATGTGACACATACTACGATGTAACTTTTTCAATTATATTTATGATGGTTGTAATTGCTTTGAGCACTATTATACTCGTTGTTATGATACTACACATGAAGTCCTCCACCCCCGGACGTTTCCGCCATCCTTGGTTTAGGGGTGTGACAGATTGGTATCAAAGTATTGTTTATAGTGAACTAAGCATATCAAACAACATAAGATATACAAACTATAAATGCATTGGGACTAAAAGTCTCTGATTAAACATTTTTCAAATCACTATACTTTTAGAAATGAAATAGTTTCTTGATTAAAAGTATGAGTACATGCATGCATACTAGTATAGTGATATATCTAGGACAATACATAATTAAAATAAGGAGTTGGACATTACGAGTAATTGCACTGCTTATGCTATGCGTTGGGCTTTTTTTTGTCCTTCATATCAAATAGTAACAACTTATTCAGTTCACGGATGTTCATAAGGAGGTAACTACTACTAATTTAAGTATGTTTTTCATAGACCTCCGTTATGAATCGTTTTTGGAATACTATAAAAGTCAGATCACGATGCACTCAGAACTAAGAAAACATAGCTAAATAACTCACGACATACAAGCCTTTAATAAAGAATCATTATCGTTTCATCTTGTAAACTTTATGGTTGAAAGATGCCCGCTTCATAGACCTATGTGATGTGATCATACTAGCACTATTGCACCAAATCCCGTCAGAACTCCTCAGTTAAGGGTGTATAGGGAAAGATAGTACTAAGATGGGTAAAACTTAACGCTCGTACAAAACCCAATTCTATCCACTACCATAACTTCATCTCAAGGATGTTTAGCGGGAAACATTGAGAATAGCACAACAAAGTGCGAAATTTATTTATATAAATCGTAAGAATGTAAATAGAAATGATCATCACTGCTCACGAGATCGTCCCTCACCATGCAACAAGAATATCTCGTCACCAGGAGGAAAGCAACCAACAAGAAAGGCACCAATCCTGCAGATAGACTCTGCTACTTTTCAAGCTGCAGTCACAACAACAGTGTCAGCCATCATGGCGCAACTCAATGCTAACAACGCCAGCAAAGTAGGAGGCAGTTCCGGCAATACTAGCTGCAGTAACAATCAAGGACACCAGCGGGTGTCTACCAAAGAAGACGCCTCAGACCACAAGCCAAAGGGCAATAAACGAAGGTTTTGGGACAAAAAGAATCACACTCTAACTCAAAAACTCGCTAAAAGACAACAATTTGTGGCTGCCGCTAGAATTACAACAACGATCACGACACATGCCTTGGCCTTTGTCACAACACCTATCACTCAAGCACCGACCAGACAATATATTGGAACACTTCCGAAGTGTAACGAGTGTAGCTACCATAATAATGGGGTTTGTCAGGTGATGCACTGTAAAAACTGCAACAAGAATGGGCATACTGCTCGCTTCTGCAGGACTTATCCCCGGCACCTCGCTTCGATCACCAATTTCGGTGTAAACATAGCATGCTACCTATGCGGCGAAACAGGACACTTTAAGAGGGATTGTCCAACAGAAAGGAATGACGGAGGAGCAAGAGGAGCATGACAACTGAACCTATAGGATCAACAAGAAACCTTATTAGGAAATTTAGGATCGTTTAAAAAACAAGAATAGTTAAGTAACGTACGTTTGTATGGTTTTAGTATGTTTGCTAAAATTACCTTCTATCAAGAAGTAGTTAAAATGCTCTCTCGCTCAATCAAATAAAAGCACTTATATATGAACCGTGATGACTTGATGTATACATCAAGACTACTTATAATTAAAATATTCACAGACTAAAAGTGAATAATTACGTCCTAAGTCCTGTTCCATATCTAGTAGTGGGTTTAGAGTAGAGCCATTCACTCGTCGGTTTCATCAATATCAAATGACATATATACCGATCGATCATAGAGTGATCTATTTGGGATCATGATATAACGTATCATTACTAGCTATTAGAACCCACTTACTACCAATAACATTGATTAAATCATAACACACTGACAAGAAACACATGATGCACTATCACTCTAACGAATATCTCATACAAATACAACTTAATACATGTGTCATTAAGAAAATCCGATGGCATCATTCGATATGGATTGGCTTGGGACATCACCTTATCAATTGCATATGTTACGAGAAGACCCTCCACCTGACCAACTAGATAACGAAATCCTCATCTCTCGTAACCCTAAATCTGAATCTGACCCTCGGGTCATCCTCCATTGCAAAACCCAAAGCACTCTATGGAGGTGTGTTATACATTCGGAAACCTTTTCAAAGTATTCCTGGTAGACCCTTCGAGAGTATCTCTCATATACCATATCAAGATCCACCCTGGAGACGTAAGACAAAATGCGGATAACCTATCACTACTATGTGTTTATGCGAAGAGTTGTCTATAATTAAAATTCCACGAACGTTAGATGAGTGTTCCTGCCTTATTTCATGTTCCTTGTCTGGTTGTGGACTCAGGGCAGGGACACCCATCCAACTATCTTACAAATCTTAATTATATACGACCTGTATAAACAAGGAAATGATAGATGGACCAGGTACGAGCCCTACCACAAACTCCGAGACAGAGCTACCTAGGTATACAAACGAACATTCTACCATTCGAAAGAAGCAAGCTATGCAAACCGAACTCATACACTCCCTATCAATCTAAGCAGCTGACGCAACGGTGAATACCCGTTGGAGCAACAACCAGGACCAAAATTTTAATTAAAGGAAGAAGCAAGAAACCACATTCAGGAAACTAGCACAGACCTTGTGTTAAGCTTCGATTTTACACTTACTAGAAGGAAACAAAGAATTTGTAGTCTGTAGCGATGTATCGAACCAGGGTTTGGGGATACGTGTTAATACAACGTGTAAAAGCATTATCTTTACCACTGAACTAACGAGTAAAGTTCATCGTCTGCGCTACGGGACAGTTAAGGATGTATGGGGTTGACTAGGTCACTCATAACCTCGAATTAGGAGCAATAGTAATCACCCTATAAACCTGGAGGCCATATCCCTACAATAAGAATTGTACAATCTTCATTGACCGTAAGAATCCAGAAGGCAGTAGCAGCAGGGCACGATATTCCATGCACCAGATCTGGATGCCAAAGTTGGTAGACTCGGAGACACCATCACAAACGAAGTACACAAGAACTCACTACTCCGTTCATCCACGCTCAGAAAAGAGGTGTCTGGACATCAAAGGATGATATCGGTGGCTGAATAGAAAGGTTGACATCGCTACATACGTGGACAAGTACCCGACTTGTGCCAAGGTCAAGGTAGAACGGCAGGAGTCTTCGAGTTTCCTACAACAATCAGGGATACCTGAAAAGAAGTTGAGCGGTTAACCATGGACTTCATAACCAAGTTACCACGAACTTCCTACCAAACAAAGAAACCGACAAGATTGAGACTTTGACTTGAACGTACACCAAAAGGATCGTACGACTACATAGTGTGCTAATATCCAATATCTCTGACAGAGATATTAGATTCATTTCGCGAGTCTGGCAGTCCTTACGGGGACTGGGCCGACGGGAGTGCGGCCTACCACCTATAAGCCAATGGACAGAGGGAAAGAGTTGTTCAAACCTTGGAGACGTGCCAAGAAATTGTGTGATTGACTTCAGTAAAAGAGTGGGATACCCACTTACCATTCATTGAGTTTTCATACAACGACAACTATCACCCTAACATTTAGGACGTTCCATTTGAAGCTCCATACATTCGTAAGTACATATCCCCTCTATGTTGTGTTGAATTAGGTGTCACGCTGTTAGCTAAGGGAAAATCCCTAACAACGCCCCTACTGGCCCTGGAATCATAAGAGAAACTACATAGAAGATTGGCCAAATCCGAGAGCAACTAAAGGTTTCCACAGACAGACAAAGGAGTGATGTGGACAACCGACGAAAACCTTTGAAATCCTAGGTCGGAGATCGAGTACTATTAGAAGTCTCACCTTGGAAAGACTTGATATGTTTCAGCAAACGTAGGAAATTGAATCCAAGGTATATCGGACCGTTCAGTATCCTCGATAAGGTGGGCCCAGTAGCATAACAAACTTCGAATACCTCAAGAACTCAAAAATTTACACCCTACATTCCATGTGTCAAACGAAAGAAGTAATTGTTCGATGAAAGTTTCCACTTCGTTGAAAAACCGATAGAAATCAAAGTTGCATCCCTATTGTGAAGGTCCACTGGAACATAAAACAAGGACCCGAGTTTACCTTGGAATGCGAAGACCAAATGAAAAAAAAATACCCGCATCTTTCCTAACCCTAGAAGTCCCGGTCAAAGTGCTAATTTTGAGATGAAATTCCTTCTAATGGGGGGGGGGGGGGGATGATGTGACAACAGTCAATTTATGGTCAAGTCAAAGTTACATAAAGTCAACAAGCCAAACTGGTCAACTCAATTAACCCATGTATATTAGGGTTTACATTGTGTTTACTATTGTACAACACACTATCTTTATGAAAAGTATCACTGTAAGTCTTCACATCTTAAGAAAATCTAAACCTAATCATGGTAAGTGATGGAACTACTCGATAAAACATTATTTCATACCCCTCGGGGGCGTATAACATTCATAATGAGACTTAATGGGGTTTACAAACCTTGCATTGCGAAGCTAAACATCCAAAAAGGTCACAAACGAAGTCATTCTCAATCTCTTTTATCAATCTCTCTCTCTCTCTCTCTCCTAAATCTCTCTCATAACCTCCTTCAACTTTTTTTATAATTATTTGGGGCATCCCGACCCTTAACTTAGTTAAAACCCGCACAAAACGGGAAGTTTACTTGAAAAACAGCCATATAAGGTCGAACCCTCTTAGGGCCAAAACCTCTTGGAACCAAAACCCTAAGAAGCGAGACCAGAGAGCTGAAGTCAAAGACCAGAGATCCGAAGCATGACCGAAACCGAAACTGCAGGACCGAACCACTGAGGTCGAGCCTTCCTTCGCCTTCGCCTCACTGCTTCCACCTTCGGGTCCTTCTGATGCTTCGCCTGCGAATCTGTTCGACCGAACCCTTCTCTCAGTTCTCACGATGAAACCGAACCAACCTTCAGTTCTGGCTGCTGGGACCAAACTTTGGCCCAATCCGAGCAACTTCGCAGATTTGCTTCCTTCTCCCGGTTTTCGATCACTTTCGCATTTTAAGCCCTTTTTTCATGATTTTGACGTGGGATTTTCACCCAAACTCATATTTTGATATATAAGACCCTATATATTCATAATTTAAACACATTTTAAGGGAAATATTTATCTAAGAATAAAATCTATTGGATAAGATTTTGAGGTGGAGTGTTGACTTTTCCATAAATCTATGACACAAGCAACCTCCCATACCCACTCCATCTCACTATTCATGATTTATGTCACCAATCCCACCATCCCTAGTCTCTTCCTTGTCCCCTCACACTCTATTCCAACAAGTTATCTTGATCAAAGATCTGGGAAAATCCTTATCACTCCTCGTACCTTACTCACTCTTCACCAAAAAGCAAACCCATTGCTCTCTCACTTTCTCTCTCTAAACTCGAGATTTCCAAGTTGTTCTTGAGCATTCCCTCCAGTTTTAGTAATTATCTTCATCCTACATTTTAATAAGCTTTACTCCTTCACTCAAATCATGAATCTCTTACACAATAACGTCATATTTGTGCCTAGAATCTTCTAACCTTCAAGCATCTCCCAAGTGTTCTTGACTTGGAAACCTCTCTTCTTCCACATTCATCTCATAGAATCATTAAAGGTGAGTTAATACCCCCATATTATCATGTTTTCTTCAAGTTTTAAGGGGAGAATACAAGTTAAAACACCAACAACATAACTAAACTCAAACATTAGCTTTCAACAGAAAAGTTAATGTTCATTCACGAACTGTTTTGAATATCTTAAGATTTTTAGTTTTCAAAAATATATTAGTTACGAATAGTTCAGGTTTATACCTTTAAAATGACTACTTGCACATGTCAATACGATTTTTCTACAATATATGATGATTTTTACAAAACTATCTATCATTTTAGCTACAAATTCAGACCAGTCTGTAAATATAGACCTTTTCACACAAGATAGAGACATCTAAAAATCATAATAAAAATGATGAAAAAACTAGAAACATTTTATAAACTTTCAGAGTTGATGGATTCAATTTTTGACTTCATATGATTTTTCAGTGGTTTTTCCAAAACAGTGCAGAAATGTTAAAAACAAGTTAACAGCTTACAACTTTCATCACACTTTGTAACATGTTGAGCAAAGTGTTAATCTTTGATAACTTCATATTTTACATGTGTTTTCTATTGTGATATAATTGTATAACAGATAATACTCACTGATATTTAAGAGTCCTTCACCATTTCAAATAATACAAGATAAGGCATGATATATATAGTTACGTTTTTGCTATAAATTCGACTTACACAGAAAAGGTTTCGTTTACATTACAAACATTTGGATAAACTATAATAGGTATAGTTTTTGTTTCTTATACATTACAAACAATTATGATAAACTACAATAAGTATAGTTTATGTTTCATACATTACAAGCAATTATGATAAACTACAATAAGTATAGTTCATGTTTCATACATTACAAACAATTATGATAAACTACAATGAGTATAGTTTATGTTTTATACATTACAAAAAATTATGTTAAACTATAATAGGTATAGTTTATGTTTCATTTAAATTTTGAAATCATTATAAAAGGTTTTCCGTTTGTATAAGTGGGGTACGAATACAAAGTATCGGTTTTATACAAAAAGGGGTTTTCATTTCACTTTACGTAAATTTGTTAATGAATAAATTTGTGGGACATTCGCTTCACGTTACTTCCAAAGTAACAAAATCAAAAGTCCTGTAAATTGTAACTAGAGTCTCTTGTTTGGAAAGCGTGATAGTTGTGTAATGATCTATATTGGGTCTGAGAAACCCACACCTGAGCTACATGCAATAGCTAGACCGGCAGGTCTGGGGTGACAAATGTCATTTAACTTTGCGACGCCTAAATAGCATCATATACAAGGCCGACTGGGTCATATCATGGTTATAATAACTCACATGGTGTATTAACAAAACATAAGATTTACGGGTTTTACTTTCAATTAAAGGAGTTTATGTCGATTTAAACTTGTATAAATTTATTTAAGTATGGAAAATTACGTGTATATTTCGGTCTTGACATTTAAGACTATAATATATTTTAAAAGGGAAATATAGGATTTTCTGGAACAAACATTACTTTTACAAGGAAAGAATTTCAAACACCACATATAAAAGCTTATGAACTCACCAACTTAATTGTTTACACTTTTTTGAAATTACTTGTATTCTCAAGAAGTTAGTGAATCAGATAAACAACAGCTTTTGAGGATGGGACTCTCAGGCGTTAAACATTTCATTTTGTTATCATAATGTAATTGATTTTGAAATATGTGACACATACTACGATGTAACCTTTTCAATTATATTTATGATTGTTGTAATTGCTTTGAGCACTATTATACTCGTTGTTATGATACTACACATGAAGTCCTCCACCCCCGGACGTTTCCGCCATCCTTGGTTTGGGGTGTGACATTAAATGAGATATAAAGCACTAAACTAATTTTATGATTGACCAGTGATTGGTACTTCTTTATCAAGGAATCAAAAACCTGGACAACCTATTGCAGAGTTAATATTCTTGCCTCATAAGGGTGAGCCTTTTTTTGATCTTATTATATATTTAATAATTTATATAAATTATGCCTCACCGATTGCTTATAGCCTTGTCTTATTTGTTGTATTTCACTATTTTCCGCTGATTTGTAATCAGGAAAAAAGAGTTCCTTGAATATGGTAAAAAAAAGTATTAATGGTTTAATTATAATAGTTTGGTGGATAAATTGATAGAAATGGTGAAATTACATGTGGAAGCATCTACAAATCTTTTAAGGCTATTGAAGATTGGTCGAGTGTCTTTCTTAAAAGTTGGTTAATAATGTTTAATCATTGGGAAGCTTTTGAGTTTTACCACACACTCACTCTAGGTGTTATTAGCTGCCTTAACAGAGACATATTTACTCAAACTGGAGTCACAAGATGATGAATATCGTTTGTTTGATGGAGAAGAGATACACTTTTCAGGTTACACTTTTTTTCATTCATTTTGAACTTTATGGTGTTGTAACTTTCATTTTTCAATTAGTGAATATATATGACTACTAAAATTGTACTTCTACTTACTCTGGTTCTTTGTTCATTTTCTATTGACATTAACTAGGGGTTACATCCCTGTCAGATTTACATTACATATCAACTACTTTTCCAAAGGTTAGCTTCCTTTCAATCAAATATTTATGGTATTTACGCAAATTCATTATGATTTGTTTCCATTTTGGTAGGACTACTGCACATACAAATATGCACCTTCCTTTACACTTTGTGAACATGAAATCTTCATTTAATAAGTTGTTTTTGGAACATAAAAAAGTCAAAACTATTGATATTAGTTATTATTGTTTGCATTTATGGCAGCTTTACATGCAGTACTTCACAACAAAATTGGTCAACATGATGAAGGAAAAGAACATGTTCAACCTCATTTTTATTTAAATCTTTGAGAGTTTGTCTTTTTTTTTTTTACAGATGCAAAGGCGGCTCAGAAATTCTCTCTAATGGCAGTAATTAGCTAGATTTTTTAAAATACAAAGATGTAATAGTACAAGATGGAAGAAGGCTGATATAATAAATACATATATGAAAGTAGGTTGTTGTTTCTTACAATCTAGATGTGGATTAATTGAATCCATCTAAAATATGGATGTTCTATCTACCTGGACTTCCACATATAAAACCTTTAACCAATTTAAAAAAGATAAGCCTTCTGAACCATGCAAAGCATGAGTCACCTATTTTGTGTTGTGTTTTCAACAACGGCCTTTAAATGAAACTTGAATGATGATTACAATCTTTATGTAATATCCATACACATCAGTTCGCTCATCCGTTGAAACACATTACTATACTTCCAAGTGCTTTTGCATATTGAGTAATTCCGTTAATGTTTACATTTCTTTATATAGCTTCTGGTTTTCGGTTGCAAAGAATAGCAACATACTTTACTGTGGCTTCCAATTTAGCATATGTACTATAGTTTCACACAATAGTGACACCTTCCAACCCCCGTAACGTGGGGGAACCCTTTCTAGCTATATATAAATGGAGTTTGTTTTGATAATGATTTCATGGTAAATGATAACACATATTGGGGGCTTTCAAGTTTCTAAATGAGTATTATTCTTTTGGCACCTTGAAATATATATATATATATATATATATATGTGTGTGTGTGTGTGTGTGTGTGTGTGTGTATATTATATTCATATTGTGACAACACGAAACTTTTTTGACTTATAAGTCTAGCCAATCAATCCAATCACAAACTCGCTCCTGCTATCTTTAATATATATATATATATATATATATATATATATATATATATATATATATATATATATTCATTTGAGACCAAGATGATTTTGTGACACAAGGAGAATGAATTATGTTCATTGATCATTATTTGATCATACAGTTCATATTAAACCCGCTTAATCAAACTAATTAATTAGGAAGGGGCAGTTTAGTCTTTCTTCTAATAGCAAATACAATTTTTATTTGATCTTCTAAAATCAGGTATGCTTCTTGGTTTACTCCGATGATTCAATCAATTTCATCAACGTTGGTAGCTACTTTACTTTGAATTTTGATTTTCTTATAGAGAACTTCGATTATCTTTTGATTATTTTCTCAATCAACATAAGTGGTCCCCTTGATCTAATGATATTTTGGATTGTAAACAATAAATCATACATAGAAATTCCTCCTGTTCATCTGATGAAATCGCAACTAAACGTATTATATTCAACAATTTCAAACATTAGGTTTTACTATCATATCAACATTTTTCCAGCAATTCCTCATGATCAAAAATCAATCATCAACTAAGATCAATTATCAACTGTTTGAATCTTGGATTTTTTCTATCAGATCATCAATTTTTCAAATCATCATTACCTCATATCTATTATAAGTTGGAAGATTTGATTTCAGTAATCGATCATCATTTTCAAGGTTTGATTTTTTTCTACACATTCAAGCACATAATATGTAAAGAAAAGGAAACAACAACAACGAATCTTAGAGTCTTTATGTGCTCTTTCTATAAAATTAATGAGGTTTGTAAAAAAAAAAAGGTCATTATTTTTTAACAAATTCTCTTAAACTATACATATATTCTACCTGTTTGATGAAAGTCCTAAATGAATAAAGAGTTTGGTGATATAAGAGTTTTCCAAGTATTTAAGTTAGGGTTCATGTTAAGGATAAAATACAAGTATGAAATAAGAGTCCTTTCAGGTACCTAAGTTAGAGTTATTTTCATATAATATGATTATAATGTTCTAAATTAGGGATTGCTTCAATGTACTGAGTCAATTATTCTAAATAAATTGTTAGTAATAGCATATTGCATTTTATTGATGTTTGATATTCCAATATTTTTGGTTTTACATAATCTAGTATTAGATGTAAGCTTTAATTAATATTAGAATGTTATGTGTGGTTAATGATTTTAGTTACTTAGTTGATTACATTTTTTTATAATAGTAATAAAATATTATGTTGGAGTGAAGTGTGTTTTTCTAAATGTCAGTATGTTAATTATTCTATTTATTATGTTTTGAAAAATTTATTCCATACGAAAAGGAATGCTAATGTGAGAATGCTATATAAGGATTTTTATGTGTATTATCCTATAATAACTAAATTTCACTTTTTGAAATCGTGATTCTTCACAAATCTACAATTTTTTTTTATTGTATTATCCTATAAACTACAAGCACTATCCTATTTCACTTAACAACCCCCTCCCCCCTTAAGTACGTAAAGCACCAAGTTGAGTAAGTCTACACTGTGCGTTTGAACACCAACTTCTGTATTCAGTTGCTCATACCATGACTCTTATACAAACTTGTTACACCATGACTTTTCATAAGTTTTTTTTTCTTTCGTTTTTAACCAATTTATGTAAAAAAGAAAAACGTTAGCAGTTGCCTTATTAAGAAAAACTACTAGTTTTACTTGAAAATCTTTCACAAAAACACATAATAATTCAAAGTTGTAAAATTCAAAATAAAAAAAAGTAACAAAACCAAATGTAAATGAAACATCACAGTAGATCTTAAACTGGTATCATAACGAGTAACTAAAACGACTATAGCTACCCAAAAGACCCTAACCTGACCAGGATGTCAATGTCAAGCTACCCGTGTCAATAAAAAAGCCATAATAACAGGCAAAAAACAAGTGTCAACATCAGCACAATGAGTCAATCTCAAGCACATAAGCATGGAAATAAAACATACACATACATTAAGTAGAGTCATGGAATCACATCAATCCATGCCACACACATCGCTAGTTATTCATATATATTTGCATATATTAATTCGAAAATTCTTTCATCGCAGTAATCATTAATTTATTTGCTTCACTATAATCACCATTAATATCCCTCGCTAACTAGGGTCTATTATACCACTAAAACTCACCAAATAAAGGCCCTATTAGCTACTAAAATGACCTGGCGACCCAACACACTAAATGGGGCAAGTCTCCTACATGTAAAATTGTCCCTGATTCTTTGTCTTCACTACTATGACTATGCATATACAAGCATGATGCGTTGTCGATCGAGGGTGGTAAATAGCACCTCCATGAGAATACTTACACCCAAACTTGATTATTGATCTAGTGTCCTCGAATAGCCAACATCACTCCGGTCCTATTACACGAACACGTACCTAAACTAGATTTTAATATGGTTATCTAAAAAACCATTCGACATAGACTTGGACTAAGTTGTTTTTGTTCAACGATATCCATCCATCATGATATCCTATAAGGGTACACACTTAAGTTAGGCTATTACCTTTTATCCCCACTATGTGTATTCCGTTTCTATTTTATTAATTTGTATAATTAAATAATCCTCTCACATTGGTAAACACACACATCACCTATATTATCATGTAATCATGCTAGTGATTTATTACCATAGCTAATCCATAGCAAACTACATCTAAAATCACTCATCAAATGTATATTACATAAATACTACATAACATTAATTTTCAACAAAGCAACTTTTAGCATGTATATCTTAGTTTTATTCAAGTTTAACAAAACATAAATATAACATGCATATTATCAAAATTTAACACAAATAATCATCATTTCTAGCATGACCCTAACTTTTCTGAATTTGAATCAAATGATTAATTTACGAATTCTATCATACCATCTATTACTAAAATCAATTTCATCAACATCAATTCACATGTCCACGTTGGAACTATCTCATAAAATTTAGTTTATAACATCATACAAAATCAATTAGATGAGAACTAGGTACATGCTATCTTTCCAAACAAGAGCTTAACCACCACAATAAATGACTCATTGCTAGTCTAAGCTATGTTGTAACATCCCGTTTTAAGTAAAGTAATTAGATAATAAATCAGGAACCCAAGAAGTAATTAATATGATTATTTATATTATTAGAGCTCAATTAATTATTATTTAGTGGGGTGTTGGTTTTGGGATGCCAAATGACAAGATTTAAATCCCCAGGGGTTAAAGTGTAATTTTAGGATTTGTTTGAAAAGGGTTTCTAAGGTTAAGGTGTGTTCGGTAAATATTGTACCTAAATTGTAATGCATTATGAGAGATGGGGGTTATTTGGTAAATATTGGATCAAAGTCGAAAGGATTTTAAGGAGCCAGGGTTTACATGGTTATTATTGGACTTTGTTTAAAAAGATTGGAATGGGAGGGACCAGTTTTGTCATTTTCTCCATCAGTTTGCATGGAGCCGGGTATTTAACTGTTGGTATCCCATGCAAAACCCTAACCCTAAGATATACATTTAGCCACCACCTTATTTCCCCCCACCTCCCTCCAGCCGCTATCGTTCGCCACCCTTTCCATCCCGGCCAATCAAGACCATCGACAACAACCATTATGGTCGGGGATACGAAGACCAATGAAAATTAACAGCCGATCCATGAGAGATTGCCATCGTGGTTGTTTTCCGGTGGAGGTGCGACCACCCCAATGAAGACAAGATCGCCAGTCGTAGCGCCGCTGTGTTGCCGTTGCTGGATCATTGCAACTAGATGGTGGTAGCATCCGTTTGTGTGCGTGGGTTTTCCGCCAGGAAATGCTATGAAGAACCACCATGGAAGCCGTCCATGTTGGTTGTGGCCTTCAACACTGCTGCTATCCATCACTGCGCTGCTAGATCCGCTGTTGTCGTTCGCAAATCGCCATTCCGATTTGTCGTTTCGCCGGTGCGACGTTACAGCTCCGTCTGCTGCCAACTCAGCCACTACCACCACCGTGGGTTACTTAGTGGGTGTTGGTGTAGTTGTCCGGACTAGTGTATGTGCATACCCTTGAGGATGATCCAGTCAAGGTGGTATATGGTGTTGGATTCGCCGAAAACCATGGCTGCCAAACATGGTGGTAATCATCGCCCTAGTTGCTCTACCACCACCAACCGCCGCATGTTGGTGGTTGTGTGTGTGTTTTAGGAATTGTAATTGTAACCAGAATAATAATATAAAAAACTCTAAACCACCACCATAAGGTGGTGGTTTCCGCCTCCTACCGCCACCGGCCACCGTGCCGGGTGGCGGTGTGCTTGATTGCGTTTGAACCTCGTTTGGGGGATGTTTGGACGATGTTGAATCAATGAACCCCTAATGGGCCCAATGGAACCCTAATGGGCTAATAAGGCCTAATGTGACCTAGAAGCCCAACCAATGGACTAATGGGCTAGTATTGGGTTGGAAAACCCTAATTAGGGTTTGGAAGACTCTAAGGGAATAAAACCCTAATTGTGGGAATCGTTTAGGGCGCACACGAGAATTAATTATTAAACCTAAATAATAATTAATAATCATTTTCAAAATTAACCTAAAAGCAACATTAGACTTAATGGATTAAGTCCTTAGTAGATTAAGTCCTTAATGGGTTAAGTAGGAACACTTAACCCTAATCATTATTTCATGTGAAAAACCCTAATTTTTGGATTATGGGCTTGGACTTATCGGGACCCACATTTGGGCCAATGGAATGGACTTAGGTATTAAGCCTAATCACATCATAAGAATTATTTAGTAAAGTGAGGGACTTAATGGATTAAGTCCTTAATGGGTTAAGTGAGAAACACTTAATCCTAGTTGTTATTTTATGTGAAACCCTAGTTTCACACCTTGAATTGGGCCTTCCTAGAGGGCTTTGGTAATTGGACTACTAATGGACTTCCAAGAATAAACAAATGGACTAAATAATTATATGGGTTTTAGGATAATGCCCATGTGAGAGTCTTGGGCCCAATTTGGAAAATTAGGCCATAGATGGGCCATAAATGGGCATTTGTGATCATGTGATATTGGGCCATGGGAATTCGATTGGTATAATTGGATGGGCCTTAAGGAAAGACCATGTAGAGGTCTAGGCCTAATTTGGAAAGTTGGGCCATATGTTGGGCTTTGGCCCATCATTTAGGCTATTAGGCTTTTATAGTGTGAGTTGAACCTTGGGCTTGTAACCGAATTATTAATTGGGTATTGTTTGATGTTGACAGTGCGGGAATCTGTCAACCAGCAGCTGGAGTTGTATCTGCGGGACTTCAGCAGTGCCAGGTGAGTTATCCTCACTCTACTAACTGGTCTAAGGCACCAAGGCCGGCCTATTGGATGTATTATCCTAGTAGTGTTAGATGTTGATCATGAGTTAGTATTGCATGCTAGTGATGTATGCCAGTTGATATGCTAGTTTGGTAGGTCTGTAGGACTACCTGTGATATAGTCTGATTTCCTGTATGTGTATTTATCTATTACATGTCGACATGTTATGTGGGATTGGTTGAGGTTGTACTGCTCTGTGCGGTACCCAACAAACCCTAGAGTATTCCAGATATGAACTGAGTGCCCAGTAGGCATTCCAGAGTCTTATTGAGGAATCGGGAGCATTCCAGATACGAGTTGAGGGCCCGGTAGGCATTCCAGACTCGTACTGAGGGCTCGATGGCATTCTAGATACGAGCTGAGGGCTCGGTAGGCATTCCAGACTCGTACTGAGGGCCCAGGGGTTAATCCATCTTGTAAAGTTGTGGACGCATTGCATGTTGTTCAGTTGTTATGATATGTTATTTGTTCATGTGTTATTTGACTGTATGTATGTCAGTATTTTGGGGGTAACTCACTAAGCCTTCGAGCATACATTTATTGATTATTGTTTTAGGTGCAGCAGATGACCGCAGGAAGGCAAAGGCGTGATCGTAGAGCTCCTCATTTTCATGGGTTTTATGATTTGATTTTGGGGATAATCTGATGTTTAAACTATATTTAAGCCAAACTATAATAACTTAACGGTTCTTAAATGTATTAAAAAGTTTTAAATTGGCTTCAATTTTATGGGTGTTACAAGTTAGTATCAGAGCCTTGGTTTGAGTGAATTGGAGGAGCACTTGTGAGAATCCAGTATCAAATCAAGGAAAGGATTTTCCAAAATGGTTTTTAAACTAGTTTTCACAATAAGTATAGGTGTATGATCAGCTGGAGCCAGTACGTAGACCCCAAAATACCATACAGTTATTGATATTGTGATATGTTAGAACAACATGCTTGTAGTAGGCTAGGGATCTTCAGGGATTGCATGATAGAATTTCCTGATTACATGATGCCTACTAGCCTAGGGTTTCGTTTATATGAGATTGACATCATTATTGTAGTTGCTTAGTGTATTCATCACAGTTATACATAATTAAGATCTTATAGCGTGAGAATGTTTGATTTGGCCTTATGTTTTATTCTTGTTTGATTGGGAGCTTAGGGTAGGATTGGATATTCGAAAGTCTATAAGGTCTAGTGTTATGTGTGGCTAGCATACACTAGTGCTACAAGATTGGTGGAAGTTTCATGGATGGATGGATTGTGTGAGACCGGTAGGCCAGTTGTGAGATAGTTAGCCTTCCTCTAGGAGTGGGGATTGAGCGCTCGTCGGGTTATGTATACAGTTAGGGTATTGTGGTGATACTTGAGACAAATATGGGTAAGTGTGGAAGGTAGTATGGCCCCGTACTACTGAAAGCACAGGACCCATACGCGTATCAAGGAAGTCACAAACCCTAGGGTTGGGTAAGGAGTTCGTCCCTTGTTTTTATATGGATTATCCGAGATCTTTCTGGTGAATTATCAGAATGGTGGTTACGATACATCTTGAGACGGATCCGGGTTATGATCGATAGGCCAGTGTTGCCAGAGGATCATGTCAGTGAGACCATCCAGGAGGAGGTGATCGAGATTGTTCAAGGACAATTTTCGAATATGTTTGGCTCCATCCAGACCGCTATAGTTGAGCATTTTGATGAGTGTTATGTAGCTAGTGCCGAGACGATTCTCGTGGCAGCTATAGTAGCTGTAACAACGACAAGGGGAGGAGCTGGTCGAGCTTTCCAGTACCGGAACTTGTTATCAGGACGTATTACGATGAGTAGAAGTGTCACACCCCGAAACCGATGGCGGAAACGTTCCGGGGCGGAGGACGTCATGTAAAGTATCACAACCAATGTACATAGTAATCATAGTAAACACGAAACATTACATTACATAGAATTATTACATTTGTTTAAAAGTAAAGTGATACATGTTTGTAGATACATAAGTTTTAAAAAAAGGTAGATGTGACTTCCATCTGCTCCATCTTCTGCAAAAGGACGCGGATACCTGTCTAAGGAGAACCTGAGAATACAAGCAGTTTAAAAAATCAGCATAAAGCTGGCGAGTTCATAAGCTGTTTGTTTATGTGAAAAAGATCATATTTCCTTTGGTTTTCTGAAAAGATGTTATCCAAGAAAATCCCATATTTTCTTATAAAGACAGTTTACTTAAAGTTCTGAATTTCCGTTTGATACAACAGTAGATAGTTTAAAACGTAAGACTATATATTGAAAATCCGTGGGAATACCGTCCAGGACAACAGTAGGTAGTTTTAATATATAAAACTATAGATTTAAAACCACTGGGAATACCTTCCAGTAAAACTATAGATTAAGAGAAGATATAGATTCAAAACCACTGGGAATACCATCCAGTAAAACTATCGATTAATAGAAGATATAGATTTAAAACCACTGGGAATACCATCCAGTAAAACTATCGATTAATAGAAGATATAGATTCAAAACCACTGGGAATACCATCCAGTAAAACTATCGATTAATAGAAGATATAGATTCAAAACCACTGGGAATAGCATCCAGTAAAACTATCGATTAATAGAAGATATAGATTCAAAACCACTGGGAATACCATCCAGTAAAACTATCGATTAATAGAAGATATAGATTCAAAACCACTGGGAATACCATCCAGTAAAACTATCGATTAATAGAAGATATAGATTCCGTGAATAAGCTTATATTTTTATATTAATACGTATTGTGAGCCGGATACCCATGCTAACTGTAGCTAGCAGTTTAGGTGTGGGATTGTCAGTCCCGAATAGATCTATTCACAAATTCCACACTCTCCCTCTAGGAGACTCTGGTTACACTTCCGTGGAGGATTTACTGATGACCCGAAGGGTTTAAAGAAGATAAATCTCACAAGCTAGTATTAAAATATTCACGGTGTACTCATTCGTTATCAAACATAATACTCGTTTTAAAACATAATACAGTAAACACAATTTAATACAACGAAAATATCTGCCATGATACTTTAAATTAAATAGAGATAAACTGAACCATACATAGTTTATCTATTTCCTTTGCATAAAATTTGTGTTTGTAAAACAAGAACTAAAGATCCCAAATTATTCCCATAATAGTTTGATTGGTTTGATTGTTTCCTTTACTATAATTGAAATCTACTTGGCTATATTCGATAAAACATCCCTTATGCTCCCAATAATACATAAGGGGTAAGGATATCTAAAAGTTGGCAAGATATTTATAGAATTTTATCAGTTTTAAGTTTTTAAAACATTTATATTTTTCTTGTACTCCCCCCTGAAAACATTAAAAACACGGAAAAAGTTGTAGGGGTATGAACTCACCAGTCGAGAAGTGTGCCGGTTGGATGCTAATTGTCAATTCGGGGATTGAAAACATGCAAGATTCCTATGTAATATGAAGAGATACATAAATTGTATCTAATTAGACCTTGATCTAATAATTAAATAATAATAAACACTTCTAGACGCGAAAACACTTTAATTCAAGTGTTTGGAGTGACCCGGGTGGCATCTATGTATGAGTATGGCTTGGATATGGAGTTTACTCTTCAAGAGTAAACTCCTAATGATGTTTTTGGCCCAATGACCAACTCCCCATGAGTTTACTGCTGTAAACTCATGGTGGGGGTGTTTTTGGTTGCCTAATGGTCTTATAACTCATGAGGGGTGATGCTAGGCTTGGTTTCAAGGCATAGGAAGGAATTTAAACCACCAAAGGGACCATTTAGTGGAGTTTATGGCAGTAAACTAGGATTTTACGGTCATAAGCTCCTAAGTACCCTTTCTTTATATGATTTGGCGGTCCTAGATCAATCACATGTGATTTTAAGTCATTATACAAGCCTTGGGATGAATTTAGGGCATCATTTGACTAAGATATACGAGTTTACGGCCCAGGAACCCATCCTTGGGTGGTTTATGGCCATGAACTCCTTATGTAGTGGTTTCTATCAAGTTTAAGGTCCTTAACTTGTTTGTGGTTGCTTCTAGACTTTATTCCAAGGCTTATGAGGTATTTAAGGGGCATCTTAACACCTAAAAATGAGTTTACTGCCCATGAAAGGGTGTTTATGGTCCAAGCATGTACTTGTGACATAAACTCATGTCTATCCCCTAAATGTTGAGTTTATGGTGTTCCTAGTCCATTCCAATAGGCCCTTAAGTCATTTCCAAGCTTAATAAGTGATTTGGGAGGGTTTTTGGGCTCCAAAACCCATTTTATGTGTGTTTACGGCCTAGGATTGTTCTAGGGCCGTAAACACATGTTGATGGTCCTATTTCATAGTTTGAACACGAAATTGAAAGCCAAAGAGGTTATACTATGAACTAGGATAGTTACTTTAATGATTTGAGGCTTGAATTGAGTGATTTTGGGACCTAGAACTTGGATTTGAGGAGAGAGAGTAGAGAGAGAGTGGAAACGATTCAAATGAAGTTCTTTAAACTTTATATATGGCTTAAGATTGAGACACAGTGGAATTCTACCCGATACTGACGTTTATCGAGGCTTTTGGTTGTACCCAATTAAGTGTTTGTAACCCGACATGGTCGAAACTAAAATTTTTCTAATTACTAGTGTGGGGTGTTTTCATGCATTTCTAACACGTTTGGATACTTATGAGGTCATTCTAAAAAGTCTTAAATTAAATAACCTAATCCAAAATGTTAACGGGAAAATCGAAAGACAAACGGGTTTTACCGACAGAATGGGTTACAACGACAGAACAATTTACGGGTTATCACAAGAGGGCCGCAGTTACTTTGGATCAGGGAGATGTTTTGTACTTGTTACATTTCGTGGGTTAACCAGGAGAGTCTAGCACATGCATTTCTAGATTTGAGGCTTTGGATTTTTGCTCGAGGCTGGAATGTGAGTCACGGGGACTCCAGAAAGGATTAATGATTATGTTTAGCTGGAGTTATGCAACTGGAATTAAAATGGTTTCTTGATAGGATTGGAATGTCGTTTTCTAGGGAAAGGATAGTACCCTTTCAGTTTACGAGCCCGAAGGATTGAGAATTCTTGTGACCCCAGGATCAGGTTGTATTCCAGCTCGAGGTCAGTTGGTTGCCGAGGTTGGCGACAATATTTTAATGCTGGTGAGTGCAGGTGGGTCCATGTGGCATGAGTATCTTATGAGGTGTACGCGATTACCATCCTGACTTCTAGGAGTTAAGATCTGATTCACCTTGGATCTCTTAAATCTGATGGTAAGGATTGGTTTTGAGATCTATTGCACTTTCGGGATTGGAGATTATGTCTAGAGAGTAGTTGCAGCACGGTTTATCGCAGAGGCTATTTCAATTACTGCAGTTCAGCTGTGGATGATCGAGCTAGTAAGTGAGTCAGAGTGCGTGACCCTAAATGATATGGTTTCTAGAGCCGAGAGGGGGAACCGAGAGGGGATATTAGTTAGAGCTCTTTGGGAAGAAGGTTATTATATGGAAGGTTTGCAGACAAGATTCCACAGGAGGGTTATTCAGCAGTTTCAGGATTCAGTGGTTTTAGTAATCGTTATTGATTGGCATATGAAAGCACCGAGGGAAATAGCTTGTTGATGAAGTATTAGTAGAGCATCTATCTTTGGACTTCAAGATTTGTGTGTGGGAGTATTTAAACATCAGGGACTATCGGTTAAGCTATGTTTAGATTTCACACCAATGGGTGGTAGTTAGTGATCTAAGTGGGGGAGAATTAAGACTTCTAGGTTAAGTGTCAGCCATTGAAGGGTTTTTTTTTGCTCTTCAGATTATGATTCTAGAAGGGTTGGACAGGCGTTAATCAGTGAACCTCTCAGGAAGCGTGAATTCTCCGAAGGAATTCAATAGGCGACAGTTGAGAAGCGGGGAACGCATCACCAATTTCGTTGTGCAATGTGCTTATATTTCCTAAGTCTTTGGAGTATGTTTCCCCTCAATGGTGAAATAGAATTTTGATTTGTATCAGACTCGTGTTTTGGTAACCTTTGGGATAATTGTAGAAGTCTTCTCGGACTAGTTGGCATTAGTAGAATCAGATCAGTCTCTGTCACACCCCCAAACCAAGGATGGCGGAAACGTCCGGGGGTGGAGGACTTCATGTAGAGTATCACAACAATGAGTATAATAGTGCTCAAAGTAAATACAACCAACAAAAATATAATTGGAAACATTACATCAAAGCACATGTTTACATGATTCACATCAATTACATTATGATACAAGATGAACTGTTTGACGATTTATCGTCCCATCCTCAAAACGTTGTTGATTTCCTGTTTTCACTGAATTCCTGAGAATACAAGTAGTTTTGAAAAGTGTCAACACAAAGGTTGGTGAGTTCATAAGAGATTTCGTTAGAAAAGTAAATCGTTTTCCTTGTAAAAGCGTTAGAATATGTATCCAGAAAATCCGATATTTTCTTTAAAATATGTGTAATGTAGTCTTATGACTGAAGACCAAAATGTATAAGTAACCTTTCTTATTAATAGAAAATGTTATGTACTTAAATGGACATGGACGCGTTTGAATTAAATGAAATTTCTGTATGTTCTCATGTTTGTTAATACTTTATATATATGTAGTCCTAAATTAGAGGACCGAGCAATAACAAGTATTGACCATACTTAAAGGTATAAATGTGGTTTCAAATGATGTGTAGTCGTAACTACCAAAACCAAAAGTGTACAGTAATATCTGTACTCATTGAAATAAAAAGTGATTTTAAATCGACATAAAACTCATTTAGGTTTTAAAAATAAAATCCCGTAAACTTATGGATTGTTATATCCCTATGTGAGTCGCTATAATCATACTATGACTATGTGAACCTGCCACGACGTTCTCAGGCGTCGCGAAAACTGAAATGACATTTGTCACCCGTAGACCTGCAGGTCCCACTGTAGCTAGCAGCAAGGTGTGGGGTGTCAAACCCAATATAGATCTATATACAAGTATCACGTTCTCCCTCAAGGAGATTATGATTATAACTACCAGGAATTATATCCCGCACTCGGACGTACGGGGAGAGAGAGAGAGAGAGAGAGAGAGAGAGTCTCACAATATAGGTTAACAAGTTTACATGAAATGTGTGTGAATATAAATCTTTCCTGTATGAATGTACCCTTTCTGTACGAGTGTGTTGAGTGATGTATCATAAACTATACCTATTATAGTTTATCTAAAATGTATGTAATATGTACCTATTATAGTTTATCTAAAATGTATGTAATATGTATGAACTCTTTTATGGAAATGTATTAGTGTTATGAATTTATTAAACTATACTCTTTATAGTTTATTATACTTGTTCAAAAATGAATGCATAATATTTATTATGAATGACTTAGTTTCAGTTCATGATGATAAACTAACAAAGAAACACATTCAATAATTTGAACTTATGATTATACATTTTGCTCAACATAATACAAAGTGTTATGATATTTATATGTTGTTGGCTAACTTTAGCTTTTCTGCACTGTTTTGGAAAAATCATAGAAAAATCATACGAAGTCAAAAACTAGATCCGTAAATTCTGAGAGTTCATAAAATGTGTCTAGTTTACTCATAATTTTTATCACGATTTTTAATGACCTCCAACTTGGGTGAATAAGTCCAAAATCACAGAATGGTCCGGATTGTTGTTTGAGATGATAGGCAGTTTTGTAAAAATCACCATAAATTGTAGAAAAATCGTATGGAGATGTGCAAGTAGTCATTTTAAAGCTAAAAACTTGAACTATTTTCACCTTGTACAGTTTTGAAAACAAAAATGTTTAAGATGCCCAAAACAGTCCGTGAATGGAGTTGAACTTTTCTGATGAAGGCTGTTAGAAAATTTTAGTTATGTTCTTGGTGTTTTAACCTGTATTCCCCCCCCCCCCCCCCCTGAAAACTTGAGAAAACATGAAAATGTAGGGGTATGAACTCACCTTGAGTGATTTCAGTAGATAAGTGTTGAAGAAGAGAAGTGTTCAACCCAAGAACACTTGAAGATTCGAAGCTCTAACACAAATATAATGGAGTTTGTGTAAGATATCCATGATTTGAGTGGAAATAAGTGAGATAATCATAAAGACAATGGATTATGCTTAACAAATGTGGAGGAAAAACTCAAGATCAGCCCTTGAATCTCGAATTTCTAGAGAGAGAAAGTGAGAGAGGAAAGAGTTTGATCTTCTTGTGAAATGAGAGCAAATGAGAGAAGTGAGGAGAGAGGATGAATATTCAGCTCTCAAAAACATGGGAAAGAGTGATAATTGAGTGGAAAGGACATTGATGTGACCTAGGTAAGGTGGGGAGGTGTGGCTGGTCATAGAGTGGGTGTGGGAGTGGTTGCTTGTGTCATAAGGTAAAACAAAGTCAACACTCCACCTCTTTGTACTTTACCCACTTGCTTTTATTATTTAAATAAGGATTTTTATGAAAATATGATTAAATTGTGAATATTTAGGGTTTATTATGTTAAAATATGATTTTGGGTGAAAATCCCGTGTTAAAATAATTAAAAACGGGCCTTAAACGCAAAACTACGCGAAAACCGGGAGAAAAATGAGTTCCCAGCGAGACCTCTCGGTCCTAGGCCGAGGTTCGATCCCTAGGCCGAGACTCGGTCCTTGCTGAGGATTGTAGCCGGAAACGAACAGAGGGAAACAAAAGGGCGAGGAGGCGAGAGGAGGCGAGGAAGCGAGAGGCGAAGGCGAAGGCGAAGGCGAGGGTTCGGTCCGGAGATAAGAGGCGAATGTCAGACCCGAAAAGAACCGAATGAACATTAGTGAACAGTGTCTTCGGGTTTGGTTCTTCCTTTTAAGCGAGGTTCGGTTCCTTTATGCGAGGTTCGGGTTCGGTTCCTTTTAAGCGAGGTTCGGGTTCGGTTCCATTTAAGCGAGGTTCGGGTTCGGTTCCTCCTGGGTGAGGTTCGGCCCTGAGAGGACCTTCGGCTCAGGAGGGTTCGGCTCCTCCTTGCTCTCGGTCCCTAAGAAGACCTTCGGGTCCTAAGAGGCTTCTCTCCTCTCAAGAGGTTTCGGTTCCTAATGTCCATTTTTCTCGTTTTTACCCCGTTTTAAGCCGTTTTTGACCCGGTTAAGGGTCGGAATGACCCGAATGACTCTAAAAAGTTACGGGAAACTTTTGAGAGAGATTTGGGAGAGATTTCACATACTTTGAGAGATTTGGGAGAGATTTGACATTCTTGGAGAGATTTCTCATACAGAGAGATATTTGAGAGAGATTTCACATACTTGGAGAGATTTCACATACTTAGAGAGATTTCTCATACAAAGAGGGTTTTGGGAGAGGTTTCACAATCTTAGAGAGATTTGGGAGAGATTTCACATACTTAGAGAGATTTCTCATACAAAGAGAGTTTTGGGAGAGATTTCACATACTTAGAGATATTTCAAATACAAAGAGGGTTTTGGGAGAGGTTTCATATACTTAGAGAGATTTGGGAGAGATTTCACATACTTAGAGAGATTTCAAATAGAGATAGATAGATTGAAAACGATTAAGAGAGGTTTCGAGTGTGGCATTTGTGAGTGTCCGGCTTCGCAATGCAAGGTCCGTAAACACTGTTAAGCCTTGTTTAAGGATCTTACACACTCCCGATGAGTATGCAACATTGTTTTATCGGTTTGGCTAGCCACGTACCACAGTTTTTGGTTAAGGAGATCTAGATGTTCGCACTTTTTGATTTATGATCTCTCATTAGAATAGAGAGTTGTGTAGAAATTTCATAATGTAAATTCTAGTACCCAAGGGCAAATTGAGTCAAACGGTTTGACATGTTGACTTTAGTTGACTTTGACTTGACCGAAATTTGACAGTTGTCACATCATCCCCCCGTTAGAGGGAATTTAGTCCCGAAATTTGAATTTAGACAAGGAGTAGGCATGAACAATCGAGCCCAGAAGTGAGGATACTTCCTAATCGACTGACTATCTCGCTCCCATGTGACTCTAGGTCCTTGGTTAGTATTCCAGCAAACTTTCACTAATGGGAAGTGGCGTTGT
This sequence comes from Lactuca saligna, assembly GCF_052625555.1. Lineage (NCBI taxonomy): Eukaryota > Viridiplantae > Streptophyta > Magnoliopsida > Asterales > Asteraceae > Lactuca > Lactuca saligna. Next base: position 279,578,614 of record NC_136420.1, read on the forward strand.
TTCGTCCGCTTGACCTCTCGGTCCATGGTCACTATGGTTCTTCCTCGAAGGTGAGGCTCTTGTGGAACTCGATCTCGTCGAGGGGGATTACAAGAGTCTCATCGGATAGATACTTCTGTAAGTTCGGGAAGTGTCGGGTAGAATGTACTTTACCAAGCTCGTGGGAATAAATTGAAGTAGCGAGTTATACGGCTGAATCTGACATAATCTCAAAAGGCATAATTATCTGGGGTATTGGCTTTCCATGCTTTCCGAAGCGTACTAAGTTTTCCCAGAGTGAGTGTTTCTAGAGGTATTTGGTCGATTATACTGGCGTTCTAAAGGTTTCTTCCTCTTTCTTATCTTCTTGTCAAGGGTTGCCCCCTTTAAGGTCAAAGTTGGGAGGGGGTCTGTATTTTACGAGAAGTTCCAAAGGAACTAAGACGGTAGGTCAGCGAGACCCAGAATTTTGGTGTATTCCTGCTAACGCCTTCGGTGTTGACTGTTTCTCAACGTTTTTGATCAATTGAAAGGGTCCTTATGAATTTCCACCTTGATAATGATGTGTCTTGAGAATTGGACTCCTCAATTCCAAAACTCGTATCTAGAGAACTTCGGGTAATACTTCTCTGATCATATTGCTTCTGTGGTTTGTTGTAGCTGCTCTCCTTGGTATCCTTCTTACTACGAGGGTAGATAAGTAAGTCATTTGTAATGACGATGATGAACTGATCTTAGCAAGAATGGCATATCCTATTTATTACGTTCATGAATCCTACGAGTGGGTTTGATCCTATCCGAGGGTATCACTACGAACTTTCAGCGTCCGCATCGAAATTGGAGGATTGTTCTCGGACATCCTTCTTCAATACTCATGACTGGTGATATTCAGATCTCAGGTTCAATTCCTGAGGGGTACCTCGTTCCTTGCGGTTTGTCGGCCTATTCGTCTATGCGAGGCAGATAGTAAAGGTTTCTATTGGAGATGTTGTCGGGGCCTCTAAAACCGATGGAATTATGAGCGATTTGTCTTTCTAATTTGAAGACCAGAGCTTTTCAGGGTGAGAAGCTTGGTTCTTCAATTTCATTGTTGAGTAGTTCGACAGGTTTGCCTTGACAGCTCTTGTAGCTCGGTAGGAAGTATGTGGGTTTGGTTTACGCGACTAGTACTTTCTAAATGGAAGGAGATTTACTCGTCCTTCTGGGCAACCTTAGCCCGAAGCTCATGGCAGGACTCGTACCATATCTGTCCCAAGCTTCTATGCTTGAATCTTGTCTGCTACATGCGCGACATTCCCGAAGGTCTCCTGTAAATACATGTGATAAGGCTTCAGGAAGTATAACACTCCTCTGGTGCGCGTTTTGGAGTTCCACAGCGAGAGATGACCCAAAGGTCCGTGCTGGATGTTTATGAGAGACGATAGTTTCGATATTCAGGGGTTAGGCGAAAGGCCCTTTTGTAGTCGTTTAATCGGGAAGATGAGGGTTATATCAATCAAATTTGGATAACGACAACACTATCTTTTTAGATAACATGAGATAAGTTGTATTCGAAAGAAGAGATCACTAGAGTGATAGAGTGTCTTGTATTTCTTTTCTGTGTGTTCCGTTTTTTTGATGTTATGATTATTGTAGATGATTCATACCACAGTGTCTAGAACTGGTAGTGCGTGTGTTTTCGATGGCCAGTAATGATACTTGATATCATGATTCCTGATAGGTCTCCTTACGATCGAGTGGTATATGATCATCGTATGTAAATTGATATCGTGAAATCGTCGAGTGGGTGACCCCACTCAACTCCTAATACTAGACATGGAATCGGAGTCAGGATGGAATTATATGTTTCAAGCCTTTAGTATTTTGATTTTAAATTAACCCCGATGTATGGACAAGGTCATCACAACTTACAGGTAATGAACCTAAGGTCATATATGAATGTCTTTAGTTTGAATTGTATGAGAGAGAAAATATTTTAGCTACTTTTTAGAAGGAAGGTTACTTTAGTAAGCGTACCAAATTCATTACAAACATATAGTACTTAAACGTTTTGTCGTTGGGAACATTACAAAATTCCTAACATGGTTCCCTTGCTGCTTCTGTTAACACATCACACTCCTCTTGTCCCTTCGTCATTCTTCTCAGTTGGACATTCTCTCTTGAAGTGTCCCGTTTCACCGCATAGGTAGCATACTGGGACTACCTTGGTGCAGGTGATTGAAGGGAGGTTATGGGTCGGGGCCCTACAAAAACGGACGATATGCCCTTTCCTGTTGCAGTTTTTACAGTGCATCTCCCGGCAAGCTCTATGGTGATGAAAGCCACATTTATTGCACTTTGGGAGTGATCCCTCATATGGTCTGGCAGGCATTTGGGTGGCAGACCCCGTGGCTAGTGTCGAGGCATGTGTCATGACTGCTGTTGTAATGGTAGGGGCGGCCCTAGGTTGTTGTCTTTTAGTGTATCCTTGAGATTGGTGGCGCTCTTTCATGTTCCAAAACTTTCTCTTCTTGTTCGTAGGTTCGTGGCCTGAGGTATTTTTGTTGGTAGGTACCCATTGGTGTCTCTGATTGTTACCACAATTTGTATTGTTAGTACCGTTTCCACCCCTACTGACATTGTTAGTATTGAAATGCACCATGACGGCTGCCACGGCTGCCGTGATTGCAGCTTGAAAAGTAGCAGCGTCTATCTGCAGTGTTGGCGCCTTGCTAGTTGGTTTGTTGCCTCTTGGTGAAGACATAGCTCTGTTTCATGACGAAAAACGACTTCGTTAGTGGAAATGATTGTCTTAAGTGCATCCTTACAATTTATATTTACGCATATAAATTTTTGCACATTACTGTACTATTCTTAGTGTTTTTGCTAACGCTCCCGAGATGGAGTTATGACAGTAGGTAGGAGTAGGTTTCATACGGGCGTTAAGCTTTACTCCTCTTAGAATCATGTTTGTCCGAACACACTTGGCTGAGGAATTTTGATGGGAACCGGTGCATTAGTGTTGGAACGTTCGCACTCCATAGGTATATGAAGAAGAAACTTATCAACAAATATTTAAAGGTGAGACGATAATGAGTTTTTAGAATGGCTATATCTCGCGAGTTTTCTAACTAAGTTTATCTCATATCAATTTGTATCAAAGTTCGGTTGTTTAGGGTGTTCTAAAAACAATTTATAACGAGATTCTTTGTATAATAAACTCATGTATTTTAGTAGCTTGGTATCCAAGTGAAACCTTATACTTGACCCAAGCTAGGTCCTTATCACGACCTATTGATGTATGCTTAGTTATATACTTAAGGCTAGATAGACATTTGAGTCGGATAGGTACATCCAAAGCCCATCTTATTAATATGACCCTAGAAATCATGGTTTCAGCCAAAATTTTGACCTCGATGCAGGTCTACTTCACATTTGTGCATGGGAGGGCTTTGATAGTAGATAGATTTCTCGATTTGTATGACCACTTAATTTGTAGTGTCGTGATTTCACTTACAATAGAGTAGCACCAGCACATACTTATGAAGCTAATTTACCAGGTCTGGTGAGCGGCATGAACTCTACTTACGATGATCCATCCCTTGTGATGCCTGAGGCAAGGTCGATGCAATTTTGTAGCTTTGCCAATCAACGCTTGTCTATAATCATCCTTTCTTTGAATGTTGTGTGTCCTACCCTGTTACTCTCTTTCCTCTTCACGAGTGGCGATAAGGTCCCAAAAAGGAGTTGGTCTCGGGAATAGTAGTATAATTCTGAGTCACCGGTACATGAGATGGTGGGGTTTATAGTAGCGCGCAGTTTTCTGAACTCAGATTGTAGTCTTCCTGTTTTAATCCCCGATGATCGCGATCCGCCGGGTCTTTGCCGGGAGGGCTCTGTCCGCCAGTCCCCCGTGGTTGAGGTCATAGCACCCTCATTGGTCTCCTCATGGTGGTTGTTGTCATTGTTGTCGACATTCAACCCTCGATCACGATTGCCTAACGGGTCACAGGTTCGTTATAGTCGAAACGGTTCGCGGAACCCTTGTTATGCATGGACGATCGATTACCTCCGGTCCCGCTTATGATTCTTCTCATAATCATTCACCATTCCTCGAGTTCGGAGTAGGAAAGTAAGGGTCGTCTGGTAAGTAGGATTTTGCTATGCCGTATTTGCGAGAATAGAAGTGGAGGAGATAAGTACTATGCGTCTAACTCTATTATCACTTACTTATAGGGGGTGATCCTTATTAGTTACTTTTGTAATGACATAGTGCATACTAATTACATATAACAAGATACGATAGACCTATTATTAAGGATCTATTTAGTTTTCATATAAGTTATGATATTACAAAATACTCCTATAGTATTTTAAACTCATGTTCTGTTCTAATGTTCTCATTGTGGTAGTGTTGGTAAGTTTTTAGACTTGTTGCCATATCACAAATATTATTGGGCATGTGCTAATCACTCCTCAGACCAGCATAGTTGATCAGGCTATGCCACTCCCAAGACTGACCATACATCCCCGAGCTTACCTATGATATTCAACAATCATTACTTTTGTTTTGTTCTAGAGTGGTGCTGACCTTAATATGTATGTATGCATGTATACCTTTAATAAGAAAACTATTTATTTCTAAAAGTATAGTTGTTTTGAAACTTTAAATCAGAGAACTTAGTCCCAATGCATTTATAGTTTGTATATCTTTGGTGGTTCGATATACTGAGTTCACTATAAACAATGCTCTAATACCAATCTGTCATACCCCCAAACCAAGGATGGCGGAAACGTCCGGGGGTGGAGGACTTCATGTAGAGTATCACAACAATGAGTATAATAGTGTTCAAAGTAAATACAACCAACACAAATATAATTGGAAACGTTACATCAAAGCACATGTTTACATGATTCACATCAATTACATTATGATACAAAATGAACTGTTTGACGATTTATCGTCCCATCCTCAAAACGTTGTTGATTTCCTGTTTTCACTGAATTCCTGAGAATACAAGTAGTTTTGAAAAGTGTCAACACAAAGGTTGGTGAGTTCATAAGAGATTTCGTTAGAAAAGTAAATCTTTTTCCTTGTAAAAGCGTTAGAATATGTATCCAGAAAATCCGATATTTTCTTTAAAATCTGTGTAATGTAGTCTTATGACTGAAGACCAAAATGTATAAGTAACCTTTCTTATTAATAGAAAATGTTATGTACTTAAATGGACATGGACGCGTTTGAATTAAATGAAATTTATGTATGTTCTCATGTTTGTTAATACTTTATATATATGTAGTCCTAAATTAGAGGACCGAGCAATAACAAGTATTGACCATACTTAAAGGTATAAATGTGGTTTCAAATGATGTGTAGTCGTAACTACCAAAACCAAAAGTGTACAGTAATATCTGTACTCATTGAGATAAAAAGTGATTTTAAATCGACATAAAACTCATTTAGGTTTTAAAAATAAAATCCCGTAAACTTATGGATTGTTATATCCCTATGTGAGTCGCTATAATCATACTATGACTATGTGAACCTGCCACGACGTTCTCAGGCATCGCGAAAACTGAAATGACATTTGTCACCCGTAGACCTGCAGGTCCCACTGTAGCTAGCAGCAAGGTGTGGGGTGTCAAACCCAATATAGATCTATATACAAGTATCACGTTCTCCCTCAAGGAGATTATGATTATAACTACCAGGAATTATATCCCGCACTCGGACGTACGGGGAGAGAGAGAGAGAGAGAGAGAGAGAGAGAGAGTCTCACAATATAGGTTAACAAGTTTACATGAAATGTGTGTGAATATAAATCTTTCCTGTATGAATGTACCCTTTCTGTACGAGTGTGTTGAGTGATGTATCATAAACTATACCTATTATAGTTTATCTAAAATGTATGTAATATGTATGAACTCTTTTATGAAAATGTATTAGGGTTATGAATTTATTAAACTATACTCTTTATAGTTTATTATACTTCTTCAAAAATGAATGCATAATATTTATTACGAATGACTTAGTTTCAGTTCATGATGATAAACTAACAAAGAAACACATTCAATAATTTGAACTTATGATTATACATTTTGCTCAACATAATACAAAGTGTTATGATATTTATATGTTGTTGGCTAACTTTAGCTTTTCTGCACTGTTTTGGAAAAATCATAGAAAAATCATACGAAGTCGAAAACTAGATCCGTAAATTCTGAGAGTTCACAAAATGTGTCTAGTTTACTCATAATTTTTATCACGATTTTTAATGACCTCCAACTTGGGTGAATAAGTCAAAAATCACAGAATGGTCCGGATTGTTGTTTGAGATGATAGACAGTTTTGTAAAAATCACCATAAATTGTAGAAAAATCGTATGGAGATGTGCCAGTAGTCATTTTAAAGCTAAAAACTTGAACTATTTGCACCTTGTACAGTTTTGAAAACAAAAATGTTTAAGATGCCCAAAACAGTCCGTGAATGGAGTTGAACTTTTCTGATGAAGGCTGTTAGAAAAATTTAGTTATGTTCTTGGTGTTTTAACTTGTATTCCCCCCCCCCCCCCTGAAAACTTCAGAAAACATGAAAATGTAAGGGTATGAACTCACCATGATTGATTTCAGTAGATAAGTGTTGAAGAAGAGAAGTGTTCAACCCAAGAACACTTGAAGATTCGAAGCTCTAACACAAATATAATGGAGTTTGTGTAAGATATCCATGATTTGAGTGGAAATAAGTGAGATAATCATAAAGAGAATGGATTATGCTTACCAAATGTGGAGGAAAAACTCAAGATCAGCCCTTGAATCTCGAATTTCTAGAGAGAGAAAGTGAGAGAGGAAAGAGTTTGATCTTCTTGTGAAATGAGAGCAAATGAGAGAAGTGAGGAGAGAGGATGAATATTCAGCTCTCAAAAACGTGGGAAAGAGTGATAATTGAGTGGAAAGGACATTGATGTGACCTAGGTAAGGTGGGGAGGTGTGGCTGGTCATAGAGTGGGTGTGGGAGTGGTTGCTTGTGTCATAAGGTAAAACAAAGTCAACACTCCACCTCTTTGTACTTTACCCACTTGCTTTTATTATTTAAATAAAGATTTTTATGAAAATATGATTAAATTGTGAATATTTAGGGTTTATTATGTTAAAATATGATTTTGGGTGAAAATCCCGCGTTAAAATAATTAAAAACGGGCCTTAAACGCAAAACTACGCGAAAACCGGGAGAAAATGAGTTCCCAGCGAGACCTCTCGGTCCTAGGCCGAGGTTCGGTCCTTAGGCCGAGACTCGGTCCTTGCTGAGGATTGTAGCCGGAAACGAACAGAGGGAAACAAAAGGGTGAGGAGGCGAGAGGAGGCGAGGAAGCGAGAGGCGAAGGCGAGGGTTCGGTCCGGAGATAAGAGGCGAATGTCAGACCCGAAAAGAACCGAATGAACAGTAGTGAACAGTGTCTTCGGGTTTGGTTCTTCCTTTTAAGCGAGGTTCGGTTCCTTTATGCGAGGTTCGGGTTCGATTCCTTTTAAGCGAGGTTCGGGTTCGGTTCCATTTAAGCGAGGTTCGGGTTCGGTTCCTCCTGGGCGAGGTTCAGCCCTGAGAGGACCTTCGGCTCAGGAGGGTTCGGCTCCTCCTTGCTCTCGGTCCCTAAGAGGACCTTCGGGTCCTAAGAGGCTTCTCTCCTCTCAAGAGGTTTCGGTTCCTAATGTCCATTTTTCTCATTTTTACCCCGTTTTAAGCCGTTTTTGACCTGGTTAAGGGTCGGAATGACCCGAATGACTATAAAAAGTTACGGGAAACTTTTAAGAGAGATTTGGGAGAGATTTCACATACTTTGAGAGATTTGGGAGAGATTTGACATTCTTGGAGAGATTTCTCATACAGAGAGATATTTGAGAGAGATTTCACATACTTGGAGAGATTTCACATACTTAGAGAGATTTCTCATACAAAGAGGGTTTTGGGAGAGGTTTCACATACTTAGAGAGATTTGGGAGAGATTTCACATACTTAGAGAGATTTCTCATACAAAGAGAGTTTTGGGAGAGATTTCACATACTTAGAGATATTTCAAATACAAAGAGGGTTTTGGGAGAGGTTTCATATACTTAGAGAGATTTGGGAGAGATTTCACATACTTAGAGAGATTTCAAATAGAGATAGATAGATTGAAAACGATTGAGAGAGGTTTCGAGTGTGGCATTTGTGAGTGTCCGGCTTCGCAATGCAAGGTCCGTAAACACTGTTAAGCCTTGTTTAAGGATCTTACACACTCCCGATGAGTATGCAACATTGTTTTTTCGGTTTGGCTAGCCACGTACCACAGTTTTTGGTTAAGGAGATCTAGATGTTCGCACTTTTTGATTTATGATCTATCATTAGAATAGAGAGTTGTGTAGAAATTTCATAATGTAAATTCTAGTACCCAAGGGCAAATTGAGTCAAACGGTTTGACATGTTGACTTTAGTTGACTTTGACTTGACCGAAATTTGACAGTTGTCACAGTCTCGATCGGGTATGGGCTTTGTGACAAGTAAGTATGGAGTTAAGGATTCCCAAATATGTGCATGGTAGTAATTCTTCGTGTATATATATGAGTATTATGTTGGATTAATGTCTAAGTCCATAACTATAATTGGTAAGACTTGACTCGACTCGGCATGGTTCATTTGGGTTGCATGGCATCATGCATTTGGATAGACTAAAATGAGAGAAATAACACTTAAGGTTTGTTAATATATTATAAGTTCTAATATATTAATAAGGAGTGTTCAAGTTTCTCTCAAGTTATTCCAAGTGTATGTGGTGTTGTATGAACCATTTGAGGTGTCACACTTGGGGCACTAGACACTCAAGCTTCATGAAGACTTTCTACATCAAAGAGGTATGTAACTCTAACTTGATATATTCATATGGATCATGTTATTATGTTAATTTCAAATTTTAAGATAATTACTTGTTCTTGTGAAAAACTAATTATTTGTAAAATTTGAATAATTTGCTATATGAGTTGAATTAGGTCAAACTTAGTAAAAGATAAAATGATATGATTATTTTATTAGTTTTAAAAGTTTGATCTAAAGAGTTTTATTTTTTGAAACCTCCATAAGTTATGGATATGAAAAGGTTTTAAAAAAAATTGATTCAATGTTTTTATGTTGTTACAAAATTTGGTGTTAATGTTTTAAAGAATTCCATAACTTAAGAATAAGTTATGGATCACCAAAAGTTTTTTGTGTTACCTTGTTTTATGAGTGAATTTAGATTAATGAAAAAAATTATGTGATAGTTGGTTTTAATCCAAATTAATCCAAAAGACGTTCATAAAATGTGTTTATGTAACTTAAAAGTCACATTTATGAATCTTAAAACTCATAAAAGTTAACATAGGTTACAAAAATGAAGAGTCTTGTTTTCATTGAATGCTTTGATGACTCCATAACTTGTCCTCAAGTTATGGAGGTTCAAGAGTCACATCATTTAATCATTAAAATGTGTAACCTTAATTAATTCCATATGTTACAAATAAAGAAAAAGTTACATTCTTTTATTAGTTTAAAGTCTTCCATAACTTGTCCTCAAGTTATGGAACTTGAAGAGTTTTTGGATTAAAACTACTTTAAACACATAAGTTATGGAATTAATTAGTTTTGAATATTTTTAAAACATGCCCTCAAGTTTTGGAATTTGAAACGTTTTCTCTTATGAATACTTTAATTCCAAGTTAGCCCTTTAGAATTTTAAAAGTTAAAATTCAACCCTTATACTTTATAATATTATAAGTTAATAATATTTATATATATATATATATATATATATATATATATATATATATATATATATATATATATATATATATATATATATATATATATATATATATATATATATATATATATATGTATAAGAGTAAAGTCAGTCTTACCGTTAGTAGGCCTCATTCATGAAGTCGGTCTATAAGGGGGTATAAGGTTACTGCCTATAAAATGGCAGTTTAATGGGTGTCCACTCTCACCCACCGTTTCCTTGACTGGTGGAGGATCGTTAGCCGAACGGGTAGGACAAGGACTATAATTCTCCCTTCATTAAAAGTATTAATGATAAATACTAAGTAACTAAACCTTTTATAAATACCCAATCTTAGTTACTTAGGCAAATGTGAATAAGGTGCTAATCCATGAAATTACACTTTGCACTTTGTTTAAGTCGGTTAGTGGAGCGTGTGTGGTTAACCGGCACACTAACCTGGACATAACAAGATAGGCAAAGGGTAACTTAATATTTATCATAGTATTAGTGGAGAGTGTGTGGTTAACCGGCACATCGATTAAGGGTACCCAGTATATTTGCATGGTTACTTCACACCTTGTTTTGTGATCCTCCGCATCCCAGTCACAAAACCTGAAGGGCACACTCGAGATTGAAACATGCCATTTAAAAGTTCAATGAATCTCAAAGATCTAGGAGTTTTAAAACCAATTAAAACCTAATAATACATTTAGTTTATCTTGGTGGAAATTGGTGAATCGTCATTCACCTACCTTCAAATATTTTATAGCTTGGATTACGGCATCCCTCTTCCAAGTTATAAAAGTATTGTGTTGGGTCCTAGCCTTAATATTTCATATTGGGTGTCATATTAAGGACTTTAAATCAACTATCTTGAATATCTCCCAAAAAGATGTTTGGTTTACACATTTATGATCTTCCCAAATCTCTTGAAACAAGCTTTCCTAAATGAAGATGATGTCCCATGGAAATCATACTTCTTTCACCTCCTCCAATTATTCTCCCTAACCCACAAGTTCTTGAAAAGTTTAAGGTCACTCAAGCCCTATTGGCAAGTAAAGGTCTATGTGTGATCACATCTTGGAGATGTAGTCACATATTGACAAGTCGGGAGAGTTGGGTGTCAAAGTCTTGTGAAAGTTGGTGGTTCAATCACTTTCAAAGTCACATAGTGAGTTCCTTTGGGTCCCCTATGAAACAGACTATGACAAGACCCTTAATGACCTTATCTGTTTGCTAAGATCAACTTCCTAAAACTTGTGGACATTGACAATAATGACATTGGATATCCAGTAAAGCTCTCTCTTCCCAATGGAAAGGGATCGGCCATAGTCAACTCGGTTGACCAAATGGTAAAGAGAGAGGCAAAGTCTGAGATAGTCCCATTATCAAGGGTCCATAGGTAACTATTGCCAAAAGAAGGGGCATTGGTTGCGAAGCTACCAAATTTACCTAAGGATGTTAAAGTCAATAAGTTTGGCTCTACTTCAGGTAAAGTCAATTGTCTAACTCTAATAAGTACATGCTCGTGAAGATGGATTTCAATCGCATGGTTCGGTGATCAGGATTTTGGGCTATTACTTAAGAGTTATGATATTTATATTGCTTAGGAATAGATAACAACAATGTTTTCATATGGATTGTAAGGATAAGTTTTTCCGCAAAGTTTTAAAATAAAAGAAAAAGGTTTTTATTTTATTTATTTTAAGTATCCTTACAATGACATTTGTGAAAAGTTGTTGCTTATAAGATTCCACTGATAACAATATTGGAAAAATGGATTTGATTCTTTCGGTTGTGGTAGTGTCTAATATTACCAAATAAGTAAAGATTCTCATCACCCAAGGTTCAATTGGACCGAAACTTAGAATCATGCAAGTTGTATAGTATGATGAATGAGAACTTTCAGCTTGGAAAATTAAGACTAATTCCTTATGTGAATAAGGAAAGGACTAAGGGATCGAGTACACATTCTTGTGCACTGGTCAAGTCCACCACAAAAGATCAAGAAGACTATTCGTCATGATTTACTTAAGTTCAGTAAATATGGTTATACTTATAAGTTTAAGTATAAGTCTGTAGCATTGGAGAAGTTTCAATGTGAGACAGAACGAATAAGAAGAATCAAAGTATGGCAGAAGGATAAAAGTTTCTCAAATCTGAAAAGATGGGAGAGTACTTTAGTATCATGTTATATGATCATCTTAATGATTTAGAGACCTTATCAAAATTCATCCTCTAAGTGCATTCTGATAGTTAAGAAGAGGAGTATTGTTAAAGTGGTTAAATCAAGAAGATGAGTCATACTTCGTTCCAATACAAGTCTTAGAGTTATAATATAAAATTGTAACTTGAGTGACATGTCTTAAAGAAGGTTTAAAACACTTGTCAAATGTAAGAGTAAAAGTTTTCTACTCATGTACATTTGAAATTGGTAAGTTGTGATGTTTTGGATAAAACAAGACCAACTAAGGCCAATTGTATGAAGTGTTTGTCTTGATTAGAATCCACACTATCTCTTGAATATTTGACAAGAGAGTCTTATATGTCAAGAGGACAGTGGGAGTCTTAATGCTCTTGAAAGTTTCAAGACTTAATCAAGAATAAAGTCCTTCACTAGCATACGACTTGAGGTTTATAACCTATCATGTTGAAATTTTTGTGCCTATTCAAGTTGGCTTGCATAGGAGTTCTGAGAGTTCTCAATTGGTTGCACAACAACTTGGAAGCAATGGTAGGCCCTTGAGCTGCCAGATGGCAAGAATTTAAGATTACACAAGTTTAGTCCATATGAGTTTGAATTTGTCACTAACCTTGTCTTATGATTATGGTTTTGACAAATTCACATGGATAAGAACACATCCACTATTAAATCTAAGTGTCATAAGGTTTCTCTCTGATTTATGAAAATGATGGTGACGAAACACTTTCACTAAGTAGATTTTAGCTAGATAGCAATTGTGATATTTGCATTCTCAAAGTCGTTAGTGGAGCGTGTGTGGTTTACCGGCACACTAACGTGGACTTGTGAGAAGTGGTAAAGGTCTAAACAATTGAGACTATGAATACGGCATCCCTTTTCATAGTTCTAAAATTGTTTAGACACACATGTGAGCTATCTAAGAGAGGTGTATGATTTTGATAAAGTTTTATCAAAACAATCTAGTATCAGAAATATGAACTTTGGTAAGAACGTCATTAAAGTATTGATTTCTAGAAGTCCAACTGATTTCTGAGTACATGTTAAAGCTAGTGGGAGCATAAGTGTTATGCTAATAATCATCATGTTAGTGGGAGCATGATAATTATGATAAAAGTTGCAAGTTAGCAATGTTAATTATAGAAAACAAAAGTTTCAATTGGGAAAGAGCTGTTTTGCTATAATTAAGGGATAGGAAATTATACTTCATCTCAAATCTAAAAGCTTAGATTGAGGTTTTAATCGTATTTAGTCAAGGAAATATATATGAATTTCATGTTGGAATGGCTCAACATAAGGAAATTCTGTATATGGGTCCATTATTCGCGTTCTAAAATTTGATTATGATTACGGCATCCCTTTTCATAATCTGAATTATGAGAACTTGGAAAATTGAAATGGAAATATTATAGCAAAAGATTGGTTTAATCTTTATGTGAGACATCATGAATCGTGTCCCATATGCTTCGGATATAGGATCGATTACATGTGCTATATTCATCCGATCTAAAATTTTCCAAATGTCTGGGGCAATAAGAAGGGAAAAGGTCTAGAATTGGATATGACTAAAAGGATTAAACAATTGTCGAGGACAATCTAAGGTTTACCAAAGATTGGTTGCTTAAGGACAGTTGGAAGTATAATGATAATTCTGGAAGGACCATATTGACATAATCTGTAAGGAGGCAACTCTTGTTTAGAAGTGATAGTCAAAATGGAATATGGAAATGTTTCAAAGTTAGAAATTATTCAATCTGTGTAAGATTAGGAAACTTAATGCAAGAAGAATGTTTCCAAGGAGTTGATCTCCTTTGGAATGCTCTGTAATGTTTATTGTCAAGTCTTTGCGACTTTATGCATAATCATTACAAGAGGATCTATGCATATAAGTTTAGAATCTAACAGTTTTCAGTAAATGGCATGAATTTGGAATTCTTGCATTTGCAGTAAGGATTTGGGACTATGAAAAGAGGATCATTGGAGTTATGTTCAATTGATCTAATTCAAAATGTAAAGATCATAGACAAACATAGTATGCATACTTGGTGTGTGGCATGACTAGTGTTTAGAAAACATAGTGTACATGCTTGGAGCATGGGACAACTAGTGTTTTAATTCAAGAATAAAGTTGATAGCTGAAACAGTATACAATGAATAATGTGTAATCATATGGTGATAAATAAAAGGTGTTTTATTTATGTTCATAGGTTTTGATACCATATTGGATTCAATTATTATTGTGTTTCATTTTTGCATGTTTTAACTTCCAGAATAACTAGGTCATTGTTCTGGATGACTAAGTTATTCAAACCATCCACAGTTGGTCATATGTTGGAAGTAGATATGAATTAAGACTGTCATGGGTTGGATTGTAGAGGTCTAAGATGTTGGACAAAGGGCTACAACACTCATGAGTGCTCATAAGTTCTGAGTATTGGATTTAACCCACGCTCATTGGAATCACTTCATGGATTTTATCACGAGTGATCATGAGACGATAATATCTTATATTCTTCAAACCTAGAGATATGAATTGTTACTATGAGTTGGTTGTACATTGATTGCACGAAAACGCATTCGGTAACTCGGTGTTATAAGACGTGCCTTTGTGTATGATTCAACAAGTAGTAGAACAAGCCACATGAGTCGAAGTTTATCCATTCCTTTTACCTTTGGGATAAAAGCGATATCTGTGGGCCCCTCGATGATTTGATAATGACAAACGGAAGTGCTCGGCCGGGCCAGGATTGATTTGATTTGTTCAATTAGTCAGTCGTCATAAATCAAAAATCGGGAAACAAAAAATGGACAGAGAGAATGATTATAATACATGTCTCAGTCCATATGATATCTAGAATGGAGGAATATATGATCCCTTATCTAATGGACAAGTCATTAACAAGGTCATAGTTCATCTACAAGGTCAGAGTTTGACAGAAGCTTTTGAGAGCTACGATTGCTAGTCGGTTCTTGAAGTCATACGCAATAATAGTTTTAGACTTATCCAAGTGGGAGACTGTTGGATTAATGTCTAAGTCCATAACTATAATTGGTAAGACTTGACCCGACCCGGCATGGTCCATTTGGGTTGCATGGCATCATGCATTTGGATAGACTAAAATGAGAGAAATAACACTTAAGGTTTGTTAATATATTTTAAGTTCTAATATATTAATAAGGTTATTTAATTAGTATTGATCAAGAATTAATTTGGAATTAATTATGTGATCAAAAGAAGACTAATTAAATATATGGGTTGATTGTGTAAATCATTCATTCTTATATATATGGGCTTGTGATCCAAGATTCCTTATGTTGGACTAAGTCCATGGGGTGACCCATGGATACTCCATGGAGGTTAAAATCCATGGAGCATAAGGAATGGGTAAAGTCATGAGTTACATGGTGTAACCCTAATAGCCACCATATAAAAGAATCCCATAGCTCAAGAAATCATGCACTATGTGTGAGTATAAGGGCTAAACGATTTCAAGGAGTGTTCAAGTTTCTCTCAAGTTATTCCAAGTGTATTTGGTGTTGTGTGAACCATTTGAGGTGTCACATTTAGGGAACTAGGCACTCAAGCTTCATGAAGACTTTATACATCAAAGAGGTATGTAATTCTAACTTGATATATTCATATGAATCATGTTATTATGCTAGTTAGGATGAATACCTTGGAAAGGTCATATTTGTATGTATAATAGAGAAAACATAGATCCAAGGTATTTAGGGTTGCATGAACACTTAAGAGTGTTAGAATGCTTAAAAACCAACATATTCTAGGTGGCAATAGAGTTTGTTTAGATTACGTGTGATCAAGTCTGGGTTATAGTCTGCAAAGCTGAATCTAGAGTTCATCTATCATTTTATTCAGGGGTCGAGTGCGAACAAGGGTTGTAGGATTTTGCTTGGATAAGAAACTTGTTCTATAGATGGATCGTGCATAGTGGGATTTCAACATGGTAGCACAGGTTAGTGTTGTGAAGAACATTGGTTAGGCCTTTCTTTTGGATAAGGTTGATAGTTTATCAATAGCATTCCAATCATGAGCTGAGGGCCAGGTAGGGCATACCAGACTCATGCTATGGGCTTAGAGGAAATCCAGACCTATGTTGAGGGCCTTATAGGGGTATTCCAGTCATAGGTTGTGGGCCTAGTGATCCTAGCAGTTCATTCTTCTGTTGGAGTTCTTTCGGAATGGAAACATTATTGAGGTTCGGGCGAGTCGTACTCGGCTACGAGGAATCACAAGATTGGTGCAAAATACAAGGGTAGGTCCTTGAGCTTCAAGTTATGATTTTAGACCCGAGTTTCATATATAGTGGTATTATGATCGAGGGTATTCCATCTTGAGGATGACTGGACCCATCGTAGGCATGTCTGGTATTCCAACTTGAGGCTGATTAGGCCAGGTATGAGTGTTGGGCTTATGAGCCGATTATTATATGTATGTGGTTCAGAAACCAAAGGAAACATTGTCGTGTTGATCCAAAAGGATTCATCTCCCAGTTTACATCTCGTTGTTCATTATATCGCTAGGCATTGTTTATCAGAACGAATTTCTCTTGAATGAGTACCTAATCTCTTGTCAAGAAAGAGTTTTAGGTAGCGGTGTATGATTAGTGGCTATGCTTTCTGGTAGGGACCCCAACTTATTAGCAGTTGACTAGCTAGTTAGGAGATAAGTGCAATGAACTCGACAATGATCCAGTGTGGGCGGTCTGTTAGGAAGCCAGACCATCTCGAGACTCCATATTTTGGATTGAGTAATTGTGATCATATTGTAAGGGATTTGTTTATTTTTCTGGTTTAAGAACCCTGCGAGGGTTGGATATGGTTTCCTTGGAGAGGCTAGAGTTATGCTCGGGATTGTAGCCAAGTAGCACAAGTTGTTTGGCGTGTAAGGAATGAGAAGAAACGATTTCGAGGACGAAATCAAATTTAAGTGGGGGAGAGTTGTAACATCCCGTTTTAAGTAAAGTAATTAGATAATAAATCAAGAACCCCATGAAGTAATTAATATGATTATTTTATATTATTAGAGCTCATTTAATTAATAATTAGTGGGTTGTTGGTTTCGGGATGCCAAATAACAAGATTTAAATCCCCATGTGTTAAAGTGTAATTTCAGGATTTGTTTGAAAAGGGTTTTAGAGGTTAAGGTGTGTTCGGTATATATTGTACCTAAATTGTAATGCATTATGAGAGATGGGGGTTATTTGGTAAATACTGGGTCAAAATGGAAAGGATTTTAAGGAGCCAGGGTTTAGATGGTAATTATTGGACTTTGTTTAAAACAATTGGAATGGGAGGGACCAATTTTTTCATTTTCTCCATAAGTTTGCATGGAGCCGGGTATTTAACTGTTGGTGTCCCACGCAAAACCCTAACCCTAAGATATACATTCAGCCGCCACCTTATTTCCCCCCACTTCCCTCCAGCTGCTGCCGTTTGCCACCCTTTCCATCCCGACCTATCAAGACCGCCGATGACACCCTCTATGGTCGAGGATATGAAGACCGATAAAGATTAACAGTCGAGCCATAAGCGATTTCTATCGTGGTCTTTTTTCCGGTGCAGGTGCGACCCCCCCCCAGTGAAGATAATATCGTCAGTCGTAGCGCCGGTGTGCTGCCGTTGCTAGATCATTGCAACTAGATGGTGGTAGCGTCCATTTGTGTGCGTGGGTTTTCAGCTGGGTAAAGCTGTGAAGAACAACCATGGCATCTGGCCATGGTGGCTGTGGCCTTTAACACTACTGCTATCCATCACTACGCCGCTAGAGCCGCTGCTGTCGTTCGTAAATCGCCATTCCCATTTGTCGTTTCGTCTGTGCGACGTTACAACTCCGTCCGCCACCAACTCAGCCACTACCACCATCGGGAGTTACTTGGTGGGTGTTGGTGTTGTTATCTGGACTCATGTATGTGCATACCCTCGAGGATGATCCAGTCAAGGTGGTGTATGGTGTTGGATTAGCCGGAAACCAAGGAAGACCACCATGACTGCAAACCATGGTGGTAACCGTCGCCTTTGTTGCTCTGCCACCACCAGCCACCGCTTGGTGGTGGTTGTGTGTGCGTTTTTCTTTGGATTTAGGTGTGTGTGAATGTGTGTGCATTATTTTGGTTTTCGGAATTGTAATTGTAATCAGAATAATAATAGAAAAAACTCCAAACCACCACCTGCCGCCACCGGCCGCCGTGCAGGGTGGCAGTGTGCTTGATTACGTTTGGACCTTGTTTGGGGGATGTTTGGACAATGTGGAATCAATGAAACCCTAATGGGCCCAAAGAACCCCTAGTAGGCCCAATGGAACCCTAATGGGCCAATAAGGCCCAATGTGACCTAAAAGCCCAACCAATAGACTAATAGGCTAGTATTGGGTTGGAAAACCCTAATTAGGGTTTGGATGACTCTAAGGGCATAAAATACTAATTGTGGAAATCGTTTGGGGCACATACGAGAATTAATTATTAAACCTAAATAATAATTAATAATCATTGGCAAAATTAACCTAAAAGCAACATTAGACTTAATGGATTAAGTCCTTAGTAGATTAAGTCCTTGATGGGTTATGTCGGAACACTTAACCCTAATCATTATTTCATGTGAAAAACCCTAATTTTAGGATTATGGGCTTGGACTTATTGGGACCCACATTTGGGCCAATGGAATGGACTTAGGTATTAAGCCCAATCACATCTTAAGAAATTATTTAGTAAAGTAAGGGACTTAATAGATTAAGTCCTTAATGAGTTAAGTGAGAAACACTTAAACCTAGTTGTCATTTTATGTGAAACCCTAATTTCACGCTTTGAATTGGGCCTTCCTAGAGGGCTTTGGTAATTGGACTATTAATTGACTTCCAAGAATAAACAAATGGACTAAATAATTATATGGGTTTTAGGATAACGCCCATGTGAGAGTCTTGGGCCCAATTTGGAAAATTAGACCATAGATGGGCCATAAATGGGCCTTTGTGATCATGTGATATTGGGCCATGGGAATTGGATTGGTATAATTGGATGGGCCTTAAGGAAAGACCATGTAGAGGTCTAGGCCTAATTTGGAAAGTTAGGCCATATGTTGGGCTTTGGCCCATCATTTGGGTTATTGGGCTTTTATAGTGTGAGTTGAACCTTGGGCTTGTAACCCAATTATTAATTGGGTATTGTTTGATGTTGACAGTGCGAGAATCTGTCAACCAGCAGTTGGAGTTGTATCTGCGGGACTTCAGCAGTGCTAGGTGAGTTATCCTCACTATACTAACTGGTCTAAGTCACAAAGGCTGGCCCATTGGATGTATTATCTTAATAGTGTTAGATGTTGATCATGAGTTAGTATTGCATGCTAGTGATGTATGCCATTTGATATGCTAGTTTGGTAGGTCTGTAGTACTACCTGTGATATTGTCTGATTTCCTGTATGTGTATTTAATAATTACATGTCGACATGTTATGTGGGATGGGTTGAGGTTGTAATGCTCTGTGCGGTAGCCAACAAACCCTAGAGTATTCCAGATATGAGCTGAGTGCCGGGTAGGCATTCCAGAGTCATATTGAGGAATCGGGAGCATTCCAGATACGAGTTGAGGGCCCGGTAGGCATTCCAGATATGAGCTGAGGGCTCAGTAGTCATTCCAGACTCGTACTGACGGCCCAGGGGTTAATCGATCTTGTAAAGTTGTGGACCCATTTCATGCTGTTCAGTTGTTATGATATGTTATTTGTTCATGTGTTATTTGATTGTATGTGTGTCAGTATTTTGGGGGTAACTCACTAAGCCTTCGAGCTTACACTTATTGATTATTGTTTCAGGTGCAGCAGATGACCACAGGAAGGAAAAGGCGTGATCGTACAACTCCTCATTTTCATGGGTTTTATGATTTGATTCTGGGGATACTCTGATGTGTAAACTATTTTGAAACCAAACTATAATAACTTAACGCTTCTTAAATGTATTAAAAAGTTTTAAATTGGCTTCAATTTTATGGGTGTTACATATGTGGAGCTATAAACAACAGAAGAACACCTTCAAATAAGTAATCTAACAGTCTTAAAAACACAAAGAGTTGATTAGAAACAAAACATGAAATAAAGATGATTTTGTCCAGAAAATACCAATGTCGTGGCCAAAAGGGTGCCACGTCGTGGGCCAAGCATTCAACGCGATCTGGCCGATTATGTTTCATCGCTAAGTTGTGATACTTAGATGTCCATGTCATAGTAAAATAACCGATATGGTTTGACCATACCATTCCCTGTCATCATCACGTGGTAACTTAACGTCCACGTCGTGGCTAAAGATCAAATGCCTAGTAGTCGATCAATGTCCTATCGCCATGTCGTGGCGAATAGATGCTCACGTCGTGTAAACTGATCAATTTTTAAAATGATTATCGATTGATAACCCTAATTTACTTGGTTTGGGTATGATTAAAATATCTATTGTGATTATCTTAACTCCTTAAGACCATTTCCAAGTGACCAAATTTATTAGGAAAAAAAAGGGACTAACCAACACACCAAGAACCAAGGATTTCGCATCATCCAAGGTTCCTTCTTGTGTGTGGACGATATGCATCAAATATAATAATAGAAATAGTTCATTACTTTTGGAAATTCCATAAACGATCCCAAAAATAGGATTAATAGGAGAAAGGCATCAAGAAATTCACCTCAAGTCCTCCGAAAAACACCTAGTACGCCATTTCTTTTCTTCTCTTCAACTCACTACCATGGGTAAGAACTGTAGAATGATCTTTCTTCAAGATGGAAGTTAAGAAGGGATTGTTGTTGGCTGCAAATGGTTGTTAAATCCTAGATTAGGACTAAGTGGAGTATAAATACATGCCAAAATTTCATTTTAGGCCTTCAAAGTGTGTAAAACTAACTATATGATCTATATGCATGATCAAATAACAATTTCTTACACTTAAGTCCCAATAGTTAACTTAAATCAATAGAAAAGTAAACTAACATGAAAATATAACATAACTAACCTCAATGACAAAATGAGAAAATTTAGGTCGTTATACTGTATCAAGTTATGAATTTTGTATTAAAATATGAATGATTTATATATGATTATTTGTATTAATTTTCTTGTGAATATATTTTTTATTGTATAAATATATAAAAATATATTAGTTTTTATTGTACTTAAGCTATCAGTTAGTGATTCTATATTCATAACTGATTTGGAATAAGTAATGATTATGATGGTGGCACATATATAAGGTAATTTATTATGTTATACTGTAAAATTTATTTATTAAACTAAAATTAAATTGTATAATTTATATAAATTTTGTGTTAATGCATGAATAATAGGATGCATGAAAAATACTAAATTTTATATTAAAGAATTAATATGTTTATTAAACTTTAAATGAATTTTTCAACGCATAACTTTATTGTTTTATTAAATTTTATATATTTAGATGCAAAAATTAAATAATATTAAAAAAAAATATTACCAAAAGAAATATGAATTACTTCCGTTATATTGTGAATACAAGTTAATCCTATAATGGTCTAATAACGGTCCAACAGCAACAAAGTTGCACTTAATTATATTAAAAAAAAAAAGTTTTATTTAATATAATATTAATAGTTTGAGTTATATAAATTACCTTAATAAAAATTTTAAAATTTTAAGTTTTTTTTTTCTTTTATTTGAAATATATATAAATATATGAGAGAGAGAGAGATATGAAAGCCCCCAAAACGGTCCAACAGCAACAAAGTTGCACTTAATTATATTAAAAAAAAAAGTTTTATTTAATATAATATTAATAGTTTGAGTTATATAAATTACCTTAATAAAAATTTTAAAATTTTAAGTTTTTTTTTTTCTTTTATTTGAAATATATATAAATATATGAGAGAGAGAGAGAGAGAGAGAGAGAGAGAGAGAGAGAGAGAGATGAAAGCCCCCAAAACAAACAGCGCCTATCAATGAAAGAATTAAAGGAAAGAAGAAACAGCAGTAACAGCAGCAGAGAAAGAAAGGGTTGCTTTAATGGCTATGGCGGCGTTGGCAGACCTGAAAATTTTGGCTTCTTTAATGCTCACGTACAACCACACAATTGAATGACAGCTTCTTCTTTCGCTTCTTCAAACCAGATTTTCGAATTCAAGTATATCGGATTTCATTCAAACCCAGGAGTGAAAAGTCACAAAGCATTTATCCTAACACACTTATCTGTTTTTTTCTGTATTTTTCTTTAATAATTAAGCTATCTAGAAATAGGGTTAGGAGGGACGACATAAATAAAGTTTAGGTTTCATTTTCTTTTGCTATGGATTATTGTGAGTCACAATTGGTGTGTTGTAGGAGTACTTGTCATCCCTCAATCTTAAAGCTGCTGCAGAAGCTATGGCCGGCTTCTTCTCTTTAGGATCTGCAACTTACCATAGCCAACAAGACCCTATCTCTACTTCAAATCTCCCTTCAAATCCAACTCCTAATTCTAATCCCACTGAATCCAGCAGCTGGTTCTTATACGGTTCCACCAGAAGCACCCATGACCGCCCTTCCACCACCACCACCACCACCACCGCTACCAAAGATTTCGAACTATGGCAGCAACCCACCCAAGCTGATGTTTCTCATAATTTGTTAGCTGGAGCTGCTGCTTCTATGGGTGGCGGTGGTGGTGGTGATGGTAGGCTCATAAATTTCTCAGACGAATCCACCTGGGGATCTGCGGCTTTTGTTATGATGGGGCATGGTGTCATCGGCGGCGGAAGTAGTGCAGGTGGTGGTGGTGTGAGCTGCCAGGATTGTGGAAACCAAGCCAAGAAAGATTGTCCTCATATGAGATGTAGAACTTGTTGCAAGAGCAGAGGGTTCCATTGCCAAACACACGTGAAAAGCACATGGGTTCCGGCCGCCAAACGCCGGGAAAGGCAACAATATAGCTCCGCCACACAAGATCAGAGCCGCCGTCGTGTTCATCAAAACACCAAAAGAACAAGATCAACCCAAGATCATGATAACCCTAATATGCTTAATCCGATTACTGGTGCTATTGCTTACAATTCCTCATCAGGTATACATAAATTACATATATCTAAAGCTACTACCTTTTTTTATACAAAAATCAAGATCCTTTAGATTTGTTTTCTATAATTTTTGCTTCTTTGGTGCATTAGATATTCTCATATTTCTTTTCAAGAAAACAAATTCTTAATTTAGCTCAGATCTTTTAATAAAATTTTATAATTTCATGAGTAGACTCTCTGATCTCTAAAATTCTTGTGCTTTACTTTCTTAATTATTGATTGTTGTCTACACAATTAATTACAATATTATATTGTTTATCTAATAAGTGAACATCAATATTATATGAATGATTGAGTTCTTCGTTAATTGGACAACTTCCTAGCTATATATGTCCCCGTGAAGGAAAGTTGATGGTGATGATTAAGAATTTTAATATATTTTACACTTATAGTAGCAATTTTTTTAATAAAAAAAATACTTAAACGTGCATATTATATCAATTTATCTTTATAGATATAATCACTACACCCTAATTCGAAATGTTGTTGAAAAATGAAATCTTTATTAATGATTATTTATGTGTTGTGAAACTAGGGTTAGAGGTAGGTAATTTTCCCTCCGAAGTGACAACACAAGCGAATTTCAGATGTGTAAGAGTGAGTTCAATTGATGAAACCGATGATCAATTTGCATATCAAGCTGCAGTGAACATAGGAGGACATTTGTTTAAAGGAATTCTTTATGATCAAGGCCCTGAAGGGCAGCAGTACATGGGCGGAGACACCTCTTCCGGTGGCAGTGCCGGCGGAATCCCGCAACTAAATCTCACAACCACCACCACCTCCCCTGGTAATTCAACGGCGGCAGCAAATTATATCGGGCACTCGCTATACCCATCTCTTGGTGGCAACGATTACATGAGCAGTACGCAATTCTTCCATCAAATTTCAAGAGATTAATTAATTAAACCATCAAATTATTACGTAATAATTTCGATACACGAATTCATTCGCGACTTGTTAATTATTGTTGTTCTTATGTTACACTTCTACAATTACCTTGAAATTTTGAAGGTTTTGATTTTGCTTTTTTTTGCAATTTAGTTATGGTACACATTTCGATGCAAAGTTGAATTTAAGGTCCAATATTATATACTCATGTTCTAAAATTTTCTTTGATTTGCATAGGGTAATGGGTTGAGTAGGAGACAATACCTAGGAATTCTGTCCATATTGTTCTTTTTTTCCCTCTTGGTGTTTTCTTTGTTTCTTGTCTAATAAAATATTAATTTTTTTTTTTTTAATTCTAAAAATCTCTTCTTTTTCTTCCTTCATTTACGCCTTAAAGCTGGAAACCTCTCTCATTGTCACTTTGAGCCCTCCAGCCATGCAAGAAAAGTGTAACCCCAAAATTCTCTCTTTCTCTCACTACAGTTTTGTCCCATTACAGTTTGTAGAACTTACTTACTTAGTATATGTGTACTTTTACAAAACAGGTATTAACCAAGAATTTTCTTGTATACTTTCTGAACTATATAGCTAGCCTTGTTACAATAAGGCGAGCTTCTTTTAATCGTCTAAATGCCTTTTGTAAAGCTTACTCAAGCGTGTTTAAAAAAAGTTTGACTTTTTTTATCGAGCCACAAAAGAACAGCATCTCTCCTCGTGTTTTTGAGTTCTTAAAAGGGTTAAATTTACATTTTGCAAACGGAATATCACGTTATAGGGTTTCAGAGTTTGACTTATCTTGGTCTTAACAATGGTGGTTTGGGTCCTAAATACAAAAGTACACTGGAGAATATAGTAGGTTGTTGTTGAATGTTAATCCGTTCAAAAATTTTAGATGAATTATTAACTTTAATTACTTGATAACATAAAATATTCGTCATTGATTTATAACAATAATTTATATCGTTATTACACACTTATTAAACTTCATACTGCTTGATATAGTTACTGCTGTTCCCATTTCAAGAAACACCCAGAATAGCATTCAAATCACCAATTTAGCTTATGAATCACATGTATTATTTGCTTTTTATAGTATTGATCATGTAGGGATCTACTATTTTATACCGCTTTAGTTTTCTAGGTTTGGTAATTTATTTATTTTAACAATCCATCCAGAAAAGATTTGAAGAAGGAAATGAAACCTAAAGAAAATAATGAGCCTTGGATCTTTATACTCCATATATTGAACCCTATATCTTTAGGTCAATATCTCAAAAGGGATTAGTTGTTGCTGAATTTAGCTTATGAATTCTATAATATACATCATGTAAAACTGATATTTTCAGAAACGAATTTATCTAATCTACTGTTCTTGTGGAGTTCTTACTTCTAATTTGAGATATTTTTTAATGTATATGCGTTAATCCTTGTAATATCAACTCGGAAAGTTTCTTTAAGTTTTATAGTATTACTGTTGGTCTTATATGTATTTACTTCTTCATAGGCTTTAGGTCATGGAAAGCGACTATCACTGATCAACATGCACTTTGTCTCCATCGCTAGCTAAATTAATTTGTCAACGAGGTTGAAACATGAGGTTTCATGACATTTATATATATCTATATTTATTTTCACCAAAATGAAAGCATTGTATATTAAGGAGCTAAATAATCTTTAGCATGATTGATTGACAAGATATGTTGTGGACCGGTCTTTCACCACAACAAAATCATCTACAGTTGTGCACTGTACTTTGGACATGAAATTTCATCTTTAAAATATATCTCCTCCTGTGCCATATCCATATTTATGTAAGGGTCATTCGCAGTTGGATAATTCTAACAAAATCATGCATTAATGTTTTAGTTTTAAAAGTATTTTATTTAAAAAGATTATTTTAGACACGGATTATACAATCATGCATACTTTAATTTATTATCAAAATGTGCAACATTTTTCTTATAAATTTCCTTAACTGTTCCATGTCTTATTTTTTGTCATCTTCATCTTACGTGTGGGTAAATCGATGTGGACCTAATCACCGAGGGATAAAAAAAAGAGATGGGTTACCCTGTGACAACTCACTAGAAAAAAGTTTCCAGTGAGTAGTTATTGACTTCTAGTGGTTGTTTGTGGTTGAGGTGGGGGAGACAGATTCGAATAAGGTTGTGTTTGTTAGAAAGAGTAAATGCCATCGCAATAGCATCCCAACCAACCGGTGTTTTTGAACAATGGAGGTGGTGTCGAGACTAATGAACATCTGGAAAATGGATAATAGTACTTGGGAGAACACGAACGGAAAGATTTTAAAATCGGGTTAAGTTAGTAGTCTATTCATTCTTCTTCACAAATTTCTCAACCGAGGAAAAACTCTCATGGTTTTTCGGAAAATATGGTGAAGTAGTGGAATTTTACATACCCATGAAGGAAAACAAGAATGAAAGAAATTTGGCTTCATTAGATTTACAAAGGTTGTATTGGTGTATAAATCTTATCAAGAGTTAAAGGTGTGTGGCTAGGATCTTTCACGATATTCGTAAGCTTAGATAGATTTAAGAAGGAAAAAAAAACCTTGGTATAGCCCCGAAAGCTCAAAAAGAAGCCGAACATACAAGGAATAAAAACAAGCAGGAGTATGGCAACGTATATCACCCATTTCAAAGAAGGAATGAATACTCATATACAGATGAAGGAGGGGACATGTGAAAAAAGACGATTATACTACACACCTCTCCTCAGCTCATGGAAAACATGGATAAAGATTCGATTAATGAGGCATCCTCTTTCCAAATTATACAAAACATTAATGCCATAAATTTTAGAATTAAGTGGCGTAACACAAAAACCAACTTTTGGTGCATTTCACATTTTTAATGAGTTCAACTCTACATCTAAAAGCCTCCAATTTAATCTGAACTAAAGGAATGCTAGAAACACAATTTGAATGATCCTTTGGAAATATACAATACAAAAAAATTTCATTAGCAGCCACAAAAAACGCCGCTAAACCATCGAAAATCGTGGCTAAAGATAATAACGACAAATCGCCGGTAAAGAGTTGTCGCTATTGCCCAAATCATCGCCGCTAAAGATATTTGTTGCCGGTAATAATGTTGTCGACACGAAAGGATGATATCGCCGGTAATAATGCAGGCCGCCGCCAATTTTAGATACATACTGATACAGAATATGAAAAAACATGAAACATTAAAATTTAGAAAAACTGAAAAATAACAATATGTCAGGTTAAGTGCTAAAAGTGTTACAATTTCATACAAGCCAAAATATGTACCATATTCGTACCATAAGTGTTTAAATTCATATAAAGTCTAACAAAATATAAACTGGTCGAAAGTGTCATCATCTTTACTCCCATCGTTTCCTCTTTGATCATCATTTGGTGGTTTCATCGAATGAATAAATTCATAAAATTCTGCACTACACGTCGAGTCGTTGAACATTTCTTGAAGATTCTTCAACCACATAAACAAAACTACCAAATTATTAAACTACCAAATTACAAAGTACCAAAAAAACCAATTATCAAATTTTTAACAATCATCATCACAAAACGAAATTACCAAATCAATAGGCATTTATTGATCGTGTGTGTCAATATATATATATATATATATATATATATATATATATATATATATATATATATATATATATATATATATATATATATATATATAGAGAGAGAGAGAGAGAGAGAGAGAGAGAGAGAGAGGCGGGTTCAACATACAACCTAAACCTATAATATTTATAGAACCATAAACTATTTTTTTGACCATTAGATCAATTTAAGACAAAATGTGTAGTAAATTAAATATTTTAATTAAAAAAGAAAATAATAGTTTATTAATTATGTTATTAAATTATAGCATTTATGAACATAATACCTTCAGTTATGAACATTTTTATAAAAAACCATAAATTGAACTAATGTACACCTAAATGTTTATTGATGAATATTGTAACATTCAGAATCCTAGGTATATTATTATAATATTTTATTTTTGAAATTTGTTAAGGAACTCTGCGAGTTGATGCTTAGACTCACCGAGTAAGGTCGCGGTTTATCATCCGGGTTCGCGTTGGACTCGGCGAGTCCACGCTGTTTAATGAAACACTAATCCTCCGGGGTTGGAGCCTATTTAAGGGCACTCTTAGCCTTCCGTTGCGGCTACCAGTCCCTTGAGAGCACCCTAAGTGAGCTAGATCGTTTGGGAGGAAGGAGAAGCCATATTTGATCTTTCTATCTTTGGTTTAGCAAGAAGAAGGTGATCAAGAGCAACAGGAGACTGAAGGAGGTGTGATTCTAGTGGTTTCAGAGTCCAGAGACTTCAACTTGAGGTATTTATTCGGACCTTCTTCAGTTTTGGTATTGATTCTTAGAGTTAGGGTTTCCTAACCTCTTTTGAGGATGATTATGTGGAGCAATCGGTCCCTTTTCGAGTTTATGCTTTGGATCTGGACTCAAAGAGGTCCAGAGACCTTCACCCTTGGAGCCTTATGAGTTATCTTGGGAGTTATGAGCTTAGGATGCCATTTTTAGGGCCAAATCACCAAATGATACCATCTAGATGATATATGAGTATCAAGGTCTGGACTTCACGTGATTATTATGCTTGGGAAGGACAGATCTATGGATTAGAGGAACAAATCTATGGATTAGAATGGAGGAATATATGATCCCTTATCTAAAGGACACGCGTATTTGATAAGATCAGTGTTGACATCGGCTTTTGAAAGCTACGATTGCAGATCAGGATCTAAAGTTATATGTAGAATAGTTATTAGACTTATCCAAGTGGGAGACTGTTGGATTAGTATCTAAGTCCATAACTATTTTGGTATGTACTTGACCCGATGGTGCATGGTCCTTTTGGGTTGCCTTCACCAAAACAACTTGATAGGATGAATTATGGAGAGAGAAAGGATTAATTATGATTTATTAATATATTATGAGAATAATATATTAAAGGAGAAATCATATTGTTTAATTAATATTAGTCAAAATTAATTAATAA
Source organism: Lactuca saligna (assembly GCF_052625555.1). Classification (NCBI taxonomy): domain Eukaryota; kingdom Viridiplantae; phylum Streptophyta; class Magnoliopsida; order Asterales; family Asteraceae; genus Lactuca; species Lactuca saligna. Next base: position 279,607,562 of record NC_136420.1, read on the forward strand.
TTAGTTTTGTGGTTAAAAGAGATTAATTAAACTTAAGGGACTGGAACTATAATTATAAGATAATTGCATTTGGGCTATGGATCACCTTGGAATAATCGGTTGGACGAATTCTATGGGGAAACCCATTAGAAATCGTCCAAGGGATATTCTAAAAGGGTCCATGGGCTGCTTAGGGTTTAAGCAGTCAAATTAGGGTTTCCTAGATGAAAACCCTAATGGCCTACATGTATATAAAGTGCCCTTAAGCCCCAAAAACGTGGCTAAGAGTTCCACTAGGGTTTTTGGACGTTTTGGGCAGCCTCCCCTCTTCTCATTCTTCATCCTCTTGCTCTTGGTGTTTGTGAGCCATTAGAGGAGTGACATTTGTGACTCTAAGCTTTCTAAAGCCATTATAAGGAGGATTTGAGATTGTTATTGCTACATAACAATCAAGGTAAGATCTAAACCCCATTCATATGTTAATATGATTAATTGTATGCTAGATCTAGGGTTTAAAGTCTTTGATGAATTGCATGTACAATAGAGAAACCTAGATCCACGCATTGGGGTTTGCATGAGCACTTACGATGTTCTTATGGCCAAAAACCCATCAGGTACGATTCTCAATTTTTCATTATTTTTGTGTTTTTTGTTTTAGGTTGAGTCTTACAATGATCTTAGTAGGTTATGTAAAATTGGATCATTAGTGTTTCCTTCTAGTGCCTAGTGGTCAAAGACTCATAGATAATTTTAGATTTTGATTGAATATGATATGTAATAAACTTCATATCAAGTGCTTTGAGTTCGAATTAAACACCTCAAGATCCATTATATTTAATAAAAATAAATTCCATACTCCTACTAATAAGATCCATTATTAGTTTATCTTTCTAATTTCCTAAATTTTTATTATATTGTAGATTTTAGTCAGGAATTATTTCATTCAAGGATCAATGATGAGATATGTGTAGTTACCATCAGAGGGTATTGACATCGAGCAAATCCATGACGACACTAGATGAAAAGCGCATGGGGGTTAAAAATATCAAATATGTTGTCAAATAAAAATGTGAGGTCACTACATTAATCTCTACTAGCAAGGGGCTGACGTATTTGTTGTCGTATTTTGTGAAGAAGGCCAACACCCTTGTTAGTTGTCTTATTAGTTGTGATTACCTGCACCATTGCACGTCATCACCCTTTCTAAAGTATTAATTTAAAATTTTAATTTATTTTGATCTTGCTTTAAAGTTTCAAGAGCATGATTGGATGTTGTTATGAAATTCTAAAGTGAACGGTAAAATGGTTAAAATAAAATAAGTGATTATCTCACATTAATGACAAGAGAAAACATGGAGTGGGGTCCATGCATATAAGGTGTTAGGATCTTTTGTAATCTGCGCAGTACAAGTCCAAATTAAGGTGTTAGGGCCTTTTTGGTCATTTTGACAATTTAAGCGTTTTTTTGGCTTTTTGGTCTAGATCAGCATTTCGGTCATTTCAGCCTTTTTGGTCATTTTGACAATTTAAATTAGTATTTACGATATTTGACACTGGACATTATAGATACAAAGTTTAACTTTTGGATCATTTTGAACATTTTGCTCATTTTGATCATGTTGGTCAAAATGACCAATTGGACAATTTGCCCATTTTAATCAGATTAATAAAAAGGCAGACTTTTTGTCATTTTAAACTTCACAATATTGGTACAAAGTTTCCCATTGAGATTGGTTTTTTCATTTTGACCATTTAGGTCAATTTTTGGCATGTCATTGTTAGTAGGTTAATCAAAATAGTCAAAAATTTTGTCATTTGAAACAGTGCTTTACAGGTAAGAATTTTCGCAATTCGATTGTTTTGGTCATTTTGACCCTTTAGGTCTTTACTTGGCATGCTAGTCAAAATGACCATTGTAGTCATTTTGCTTGGTTTGATTAGGTAAGCACGAAAAAAAATCCCAGTTGCCATTTACCATTTCAAGGATTTTCTCATTTCTCATTTAGTCTTAAATTACTAATTTGCCCTTGGCCTTATGAATGTTTTCAGATCCTTAACAATCTCCTTCCACTCCATTCAGCCACTCAAAGTTCATGCATTAAAACTCATAATTTTCATTTTGTGTTTAATGCTTGAAAACCCAAAGTTAGTTGCCTAAAGGAGAAAAGAAGTTGCTTGGAAGTTTGCTCAAAATTGCAGGCTAGTAGCTTTCGGTTCTCCCTTAGAAAAATTGTCCATTGGTTGATGCAGGTCTTGACAGATGCATGAAATACTTTGTGTTTCGCTCTTGAGTGTTCAAGAAAGGATAGTTACTTCAATAAAAGTTAAGAGTATGTTGCTTGGAATTTTGTTTGGAAGTTTGCATCAGTATGCATGCTAGTAACTACTCCATATGGTGTTTCGGCCCCAAATTGACCATATTACCCTAATTATTTTTCTTAGTTTAAAAAATGGTGTTTAGATATAATTATAAGATTTTAGTATATGTTAATATCCTTTTAACTGTACTGTTTCAACACAACGTTGCCAATTCATATTTAATACAATTTATTCACTTAGTCATTCAAAGTTTCATTGTTTTTTTGAATTATGTGATCAAAAGTTGAAAAGGGTTATTTAAAGTTGAATGTTATTGTCGGTATTTTCTATGTAGAGTTGTTTTGGTTAGGATTTTCAGCTCTAAAATGGAATATAATAAGAAAAATTGGACTATTTTACTACAAAAGGGCAATATGGTCTTTTACATTTTTTGGGGTTCAAGATGTAGAAATTCGTACAGACCGTAGTAACAATTTACGTTCCCTTCAAGAGTGTATTTTGGTCGACCTAAAGGAGCCCTTCAGATGTAACTTTAACCATTTATTTTGTACATGACATCACTCCAACTGTTATATGACCATAACAGATCCAAAAAATCAAACTAATTTATAACCGAAGCTCATTTGATGTAGATAATTCCAAGAGACTTCAAATGACAATTATTACATTTTTTATTTTGCAAAAGTCTGTCCCAAACTCTAATAATAAGTAATGCGGTTTGGGTTTCAATCAATGGCTCTATATACGTCACATGGTTGATTATTCAACAAATGGTATTTTGATGAAGATTATTCTTTAAATTTATACACAAACTAGTACAAAACGAATGACCATTACATAATTATAGTCACGCATTTAATGACCATAGTATAATTATACTGATCAGACATTATATTTCTTCTAACTAGATTTACTTATAGACACACATAATAATTGTAAACATAACCAGATGCAACATACACTCATAATATCAAAGATAAAAATGGTCAAATTTATGAGTCTTCCAAAAAGTCTAAAATTGTCATTTTTTTTTGTATAATAACTTAACCAGGAAACAATTTCAGTTTTACAACAACAAATTTTCATTTTATAAAGACTATTCTTTAAACTTACAAATACAATAGTACAACCAGAATAAACATTACATAATTATAGTAACATGTTCAATGAACGGCCCCTAATTATACCGATAAGACATTATTGTTTTTTTATAACTATATTTACATATATATACACATATAATAGTTGTAGTGATAACTAAATGTCACCTACACACAATATTTGTTTCTTCTCAAAGTCAATTCATCATATTTTGACAACATAATAAAAGATACATGACCATAAATAACCAATACTAACTTTTTTTATTTTCTTGTGTTAACTAAGTACAACTAGTATAGAACCGCCCTATCGACACACAAATATTTAGTGTGACCATATGTATCACATTTTAGCTACTTTGTCTGTTATGTGGCTAAAAATGCAACATGTTATAGACACGCATACAACTGACTCATGTCACAATACGTTTATCTACTGTCTCTCATAAAAAAACTATGACAATCTTAATCGATACCTGTAGCTGATTGTGACCTATGACCTCAGTATTTGACTGCGACTAATATTTTTCACATTTGGTATAATTAAGTATGGTTAAAATTTTGATTATCTATATAATGGCCACACAAACTAATTTAAATGTATCCAAAAACGGTATCTAAATTTTTTTAATGACCTTTGGCCACACTTTGTATAAAAAATGTCACAAGCTATTTTTTGGAAAGTGTGACCGTAGGTCTTTTTTGTACTAGTGTGATGATGTCTAGGATCAAGATGTTAATGTGTGATGAAGATGCCTAGGATCAAAGATATTTTTAGAATTATATATGTTGTGAATATAGTGTTGGCTACTTTGTTGACATAGTGGTGACTAGATAACAAGAATACATTTCCTTATTTTCTTTTATAATGTTGGACTCTTTTAAATGATATTGCATCCTTTTTATGCTATGTGGAACACTATAAGTATTATGTGTGCATTTCATAAAAAATATAATTCTTTTAAAATCAATTTATATCAAAAAGGGACAAATATGATTTCTTTTGAACTCGATTTTCATACACAAAGTTAAGTATTCACATGTGGTTGTGGTTTGACTTGAGTGACCAATTATGATCCCCATAATCGATAACAACTAATAACAAATAACCTTGTAAAGGTATATTAAAGGATTGGTTAAAAAAAACATCCTAATTTTCCATTTAGACATCCTATTTGATTTTTAAATTTTTTTATTGGTTGAATTTATATTGGTTTTTGAAAAAGTAAATTATAAATAGTTTATTATAGATTATTTTTAATAAAAGTGCTAATATGATGTCTAAGGGATGTCAATTTATAAATAGTTTATTTAATGTTTATATGATGTTAGCTACCTAGTAAGTGGTACAAGTGTAATGGCTCACTATACCTAGGGATAAGGAGAAACAGGTAGTGTACTATGTGTTAACTACCACATAGTCTGCATTTTTATGTATCTAATATTGTGGTGAGGATTTGGACATGAGATGAGAGGGATTGGGATTTTGAAGCATAAATATTGCATTTGTTATACGATGTTTTGTTTAGTGACGTTTTGATGAATTCCAGTTACCCTTTAATGACGAATGCCAATTATCCTTTATTAACGAATGTTAGTTTTTCCTTGACGAAGCATGACAGACCATCAATGATGTTTATGATGTTGTGTAATGTTACTCTGTCCTTGATGCTTCTTTTTCCTACTTATAATTATTGTTTTTTACTGATATTTTCACAAATATTTAGGAATTTAAGGGAAGTGTAAATCCATAGAACAACAAATATTTTGAACCCAGAGGTATTCATTATATTCTTAAGCTGAAACTATGTATTTTGACATGTATTCAATCTTTTTAGAGGATGAAACAATGAGATTTAGAAAGTCATATATAATATAGTTGTTTGCTTTACGTTTATATATTGATGTTTAATTGTTTTATTCTCATAGTTTTATAAATGATATATGTTTACTTTAAACTTTGGTTTTGACGACGTTGGAACCTATTTTTCGGCAAGAGAAATTAAATTATCTCCTACTTTTTATGCCTACAAATATTCCTACTCACTAACATTATGACACGTGTTATCATTCCACAATTCAATTTAATTTAATTTGATATATTCCAAATATACTCTTAATGAAATAGTTAACTAAATATAGAATGGTGACATGTGTGATAATATTAGTGGGTAGGAATATTTGTAGGCATAAAATGTAAGAGACAATTTAATTTCTCTTTTGGCAAAGAATGATTTTGGTTTCTAAAAGATGATTTTAAATTAGTTAAAACGATTAACATATACTACTTTTTGAGAATCTTTAAAGCTGAAATATCCATGAAATTAAGTTATTATGTTTTAATAACAAGTTTTAAGTTTTCTTAAAACATAAATAAACAAGAGTTGACATACATATTCAAGTAGTCCAAGATCTCACCGAATGAAAGCCAATTACATGTAATTTTGTCATTTTTCTCTTGTACAAAAAAAATTCATTACACAGTGTGAAGCAAACAAAATCTGCATGCGTTCTCATAATATATATGATGGAAATCTCTATAAAAATTAAATGATCCAAATATGTTTTATCAACAAGATTTCACTGCAGTCGGGGAACACACGTTGCCAGAACTGATGGAATAAGATTTAGTTCGTTTTTATGTCTGGAAAGCAAGATAACCTGATTAACTCATAAAACATCGGATGCCGAAATAACAGCTTGGAACCCTCAATACAAAATCAAATATGTTGATATGCGATTAATTTATCGTCGGGTTGAACCTCATGCAATACATGAATAAGTAATGGGTCCCCATGAAGATGAAGTAGAGGTACTTCCAACCTGTACGAAAGTTGTGGTTACAAATAATAATCATCTTTCATCCTGTTAACGATATACAACTCCTTGGATTTTACTGACGCTCACTTTAACGCTAATCTACTTATAAAAATCTCAAATCTACCTATAAATGTCATTTTCACACGAAAGGTCTACCCAAATTTCAGAGCTTACATGCTAAAGGGGATTTATGCATGTACATTTGGCATTTTGGCAGATGGTACCTATGAAAATCTCTATGTATATGTGAGATCCCTTTTTCTCACCTGTATTTGTTTCTTTGATAATCATAATATAACGACAATTAAGAACACATAACGTGTATAAACGTAAGTAAATGTGTAAGAAAAAAAAAAATCCACTATATTGGGTAGATTGTTGTCGTCTTTAGCCATTTTCGTCAAGGAATTCACTAAGATATATGCCAGATTGTAGGTTGCAAAGGAGGAATAAAAAAATTTGTTATTGAACACACTATTATTGCTCGAACGCAAGATCAATCAAATAATGGTTAGAAACAAACATTATTTTATTATTATTATTATTATTATTATTATTATTATTATTATTTAGTTTTTATTTTTTGTAGTTAGGCCATATACATTTGGCGGAAAAACCTTCGATGAAGGGATTCAATATAGTAAAATCTAGCTACCAACAAAAAATGTGTTATTGTTAATTTTTACCTAAAACGGAATTACAGCACTAGCATGAAATTAGATGGAGTCAACGAGTACCCCCTTTATTCTAGGAGCATTGTTCAACAAATGGGGTACATGGCCACCCAAAAATTTCATGGAAAAGAAGTAGAACAATAAATCATTATATTCCACTTGTCTTTTATAATGAACTAAAACTCCAGTCTTCAAACCATGAGTCAATGTGTCTCTTCACTCTCTTCACACTTTTCTTCTAAGCTCTTTATAATAAGAAAAAAAATTTAAAAATTAAAATAAAATAATTTTTTGGGGGTTTGGTTTTAATAATAGAAGTAATCCTCATACAATTTGATTGAAACATTAAAATCGTAGGATATCCTTACTACTATATCTTTTACGTTATGGTACAATTAATGTCAGCTATAAGTTTTTTCGAAGTAGTAAATTGCCATTTATGTTTTAGTTTGTAAAATAAATATTGGATTTTCAAAATGCTTTTACTTGCATATTTGGGAAAGAAAGTATAAATTAATTCTTTGGCATTAAATTTAATGTCTCAAATAATTTACGCTTCATACATTAGTTTAAAGACAATGACTTTGTATATTGACCAAATAAAAACATGTAAGGTTTAGTTATAATTGGATGATAATTTGATAAAAATGTTATAATCGACTTTGTTTTGAAAATATAAAAATGTGATTTAAGAAACTTCTTTAGTATAAAAGTAAATAGCTGGAAGATTTTGTACTACGGATTCCATTATGGTTGTAAACGAAACGAACGAATATGAATAAGACTAGAGCTTGTTCATGTTCGTTTGTTTAAGTTAACGTAACAAATAAACAAACACTAACGGATAAATGAAAGATTTTTATTGTTAATGTTCGTTTATTTAACAAATTACATTATTCGGGTTTGTTTGTTTATGCTTATGAACATCCTAATCGAACATATATGAATGGATATAAATAAACATACTTCAACATAGATGAAGATTAACAAACATATAATATAGTAATGTAATCAAACACAACTGAACACATATAAGTAGAGCTGCAAACAAACCAAACGTTCAGCAAACTGTTCATTAACCGTTTGGCGAGAAGTTCGTTTATGTTTGTTTGTTTAATAAATGAACAAACATGAACATAAATTTTCGTTGGTTTAATTAAATGAATGAACATGAAAAATGATCTCGTTCGTTTAATTATGTTGATGTTCATGAACATAAACGAACGAACATGAACAATGTAATTTATTAAATGAACGAACATGAACAAGAAAACTCGTTTGTTTCTCGGTTTGTGTTTGTTCATTTGTTCAGCTAACTTAAACGAACGAATATGAACAAGCCCCGTTCTTGTTCGTTCGATTCGTTTACAACCTTACATATGATAATAAAAGAAACTTAAATAAACGAACATAAAAGGACATTCACAAACATAATTAAATGAACATGATCATTGTTCATATTTGTTTGTTTAACTATACGAACGAGAAATTGAGTTTATTTCGTTCATTTTTTAAATAAACAAACATACCCACACTTCCTATCGAATGGTTCACGAACAATTAGGTGAACATTTGGTTCAAATACAACCTTAGATTCCATCTATAAATACTAAGGAGCAAGCCTACTTTGGAAAAACTAAGCTCCGTCAGCTTATTATAGTTTAATGTTTGATAAAATAACAAAAGTAGTTTATTGCTTGAGCATTAGTTTATAAGCTAACTTTTGATAAGCTATTTTGAGATAACTTTTGATAAGTATCTGAAGTTTCTTTTTAGAAAAATATTTCAAATATGCTCTTAACTATGGAAGAATCCCGTGTTGCGGGGTTAGGTATGCAAAAGAAATGGACATAACACAAAGAGTTTATTGAGTTAATTCAGATGTTACATTCCATTAAAAAAAGAAGATCATTCATCATGCTTGTATCTTATGGGTTTCTTCTTAATGATTCTATGTAGTGCTTCATCACATCTTGGTATTCTTTTCTTTAAACCTTTCATTCCATAACACGGTTAATAAAACTTGTTACTAATTTACCAAACGACCAAGGGAACTAAAAATTGTAATAAACAACAATCACTCCTATTGTAAGCAAAAGGTCACACCAATTGATTTGCCCCATGTTTCTTTAGGATCATCACATATCAAGACATTGTAAAAAGTGTTCAACATTGAACCTGTAAAAAAATAATCACATTTATTTAATCATTTAATCCTCAAAAATATATTATTGCATCAATTAATACGACCATAAAATGATTACCTACCACTATAGTTGTAGAACTCGTTACTCGGTATTTGTTCGGCTGTAACGTCCGTGTTTCTAGGCTAAGCATTAATTTAATGGTGTAATAGTTACGATCAACACTTATAACCTACTTTGAAATAATAAATAGGAATTATTTTAATATTACGTGATTTTATGTGTCTTATACTTAATTATATAAGATATAATAAGTTAAGAATAAAAATAAGCGTCAAAAATAAAATACTAGATAGGTACAATATCTATGAAGAAAGTTGTAGTGGTCGGGACAAGGATTCCAGAGATATAAAGAATGCTGAAATCCGAGTTATAACGAAGAAGATATGACCTGTCGAAATTTCGCATAAAAAAATCGACACGATACTAGGAATCATAAAAAGTGAGTTTATGATAAACTACTTTTTATCCTTAGGGTCTAAATGAAAGTTGTAGAGTACATCTCCACCTACGCTTGGATATAAAGAACGTCAAAAATGGACTTCGTATGCAAAAGTTATGACCTTCCGAAGATACAGCTGTCTAAGAGCATGACACGTGTCAGAAACCCTAAATTGACTGGACTCACGATGTGAGCCTCTTTTCTCACGACGTGAGGAGTCAAAACGCCACATTTCGAAGTTCAAAGTCTATGGAAACGATAACTCAAAAGCTCACGACATGAGTAATGAAATCTCACGACGTGAGGAGTCAAACAGACACTATTCAAGCCTAGAACGCAGATGTCGAAGCTACGAGTTGATTCAGCCATGGCTCATGATGTGAGCAATAAATTCTCATGATGTGAATGGGCTGAAATCAGCCTATAAATAGCAAGTTCGACCTCATTCACTTCTTACACCAAATCTTCCTTCTCTCTCCCTCTCTCGTTTTCTAAAGCCGTTCCGTGTCTCAAGCCCGACGATCACGAGCCGTTGACCGTTTTTAGATTCTATCTACTCCCGCTACTAAAGTGAGTGCATATTTATTTTCGTCTTACGCATAGATATGAAGTATTTTATATAAATTACATGCTATGTGTGCATATTGTCTGTATACTTGTTATCTATGTTAGACGAACACTATTATACATGTTTTAAATGATTTAAACTATATATGTATTTTATATCTACAAATATGTTGGGGGTAAAACATGGGTAGATGAAATAGTTGGTGTGTGATGAAATAAAATGATGAGAGGCCTCGATGTTTTTGTTAATTCAATCATCTAGCAGAGTATAGATGACAACCACGGACTATTCTAGACAGTCAAGTGGAACGCTAGCAGGCCCGCAACCTGTAGGTGTTTGTAAACGATGTGTTCAATGGTGTACTCTATCACTCTCATGGTTGTCTTACTGACATTTATTGTTAAATAAACCCCTTAGTAGTAGTTTCCATCCCCGATGATAATCTTTAGGCTAGATCCCTTACGATAGGTGTTTTAGGGACGTAAAGTGGGGGTAACGGGAATGGGTAATCGGGTTATTGTTGGTTGATGAAATTAATAAACTTACTTATTGCGGGTTGAAAACCCTATGTGCTCACCAGGCTCCCAAGCCTAACCCACTTAGTTTTCTCATATACAGGTAGTGGAAAGAGAGCACACGAGTGATGATTTGATGAGAGATCAATGGATTATAGGCTACTAGAATAAATAGATATTATAATGCCTATGCTGTTTATGTTTATGCTTTTGATATGTATTAACAAATAATCCCAAAGTTTTTAATATAATACATTTCTACGGAAATGCTTTGATAAATTCTTTTTCATATTTTTTTTGGTAACAAATTCTGCATTATATTTGTTTAAAAATAGACTCTGATTTTCAAATAAAGCATAAACAAATTGGTCTTTTTTTGCCGTGAATTTGGGAATGTCACATCAGCCCACTACCGAGTAGCGAGTACTTAGGAGTACTCGAGAATACATAGGGAGTACTCGCACTTGGTAATTCATGTAGAAATATCTTTAGGAAACTTATATATGTCAAAATCATAAGTTAAAATCTTATTTTCATTGAAATATATAACAAAATTAGTTATATGTGAATACACAAAAACTGAAACACAGAATGGTCTCACTTCGTGAATAATTATTGAAAATTTAAGATATATATATATATATATATATATATATATATATATATAGTAATAATCACATGTGTTTGTGTTAAATAATAAAACGTTAACTATATTATACATATTAATCACCGAGTTGACCGAGTTTTACAATACTTCTCAATTCAGTAAGGGGTCGTTTAAGGGGGGGGGGGGGGTGCTTTGCGTTCTGTAACTCGCCTTGGTAAGGGGCCAGGTAGTGGGTACTTGAAGGAGTAATCATCCAAGTCGGTGAGTTTTACATAGGGATGGCAAAAAAAACCAATTCATGAATTTTCGGGTCGGGTCGGGTCAATACTATCGGGTATTGGACCGGGTATCAGGTTCGTATCGGGTATTTTTTCTGGGTTCGGGTCAGGGAGTGGGTTGTGTCTGCCCCGACCCGACCTGCCCCGAATATATATATATATATATATATATATATATATATATATATATATATATATATATTACACTTTAGCCCTAACAAAACTCGTTCACACTTCTCACTCTTCTCTTCATCTTCTACTCTTCTAGGTTATAGCCGACGACTGCCTAGTGCCGACATTCCAAATTGACTGAAATCAAATCACAAGCTACGAGCCTGCGATAGACGATAGTGCGACCAACGACTCAGCGACAGACGATACACAACCTACAAATCAAACAACTGTGTCTTCGATCGATGCCACACAGTCACACACAAGAAACAATCACAGGTAATCGATCGCATCTTTCTTTCTCTTCATTTTTCTTGAAATTGATCATATGTAATCGATCACAACTTTTATCTTTCTCTTCGATCGTTCCCTGTGACCCTGTATCTTTCGTTCCCTATGGTAATTTGGATTCTTGAAATCAATTTCTTATTTAGAATCTGTGAATAACGTTTTGAACCTTTAGAATTTGTAACAATCATTTACATTCTAGTTTTGTGGTAATTGAGCTTATACGTGTTTATGATTCTATCTAATAACATTTTGAACAATCATTTGACAGAAGAAATAATTAATTTTGATTATATCTAAAATAATTTATATTTATATGTTTAGTTAAGAATATATTTGATCTTGTCTTCAATGTATTGTTTATGAAATTAGCACCTATTTAAAATCAATAAAAAACTGTTTTTTGCATTTATGTGGTTAAGAATAATGTCCTGATAGGTAAACTGTTATTTTTCAGGAAATATGAATTCAACCAGTCAAAATCATGCTCCAACTGCAAGTAGTCAAGATGTGGGAGGTTCGGGTTCTAATCAACAAAATACTGATTCTGTGGATCAACAAGATGGAACAAATATTAATGATACAGTTTTTGATGAAGATGGAGATGAAGTTGTTGGTTCGAAAAGGGCAACACGTTCACCGGCATGGCAACATTTTATAAAATTTAAATTGAATGATGAAGTTAAAGCAAGATGTAAACATTGCTCTAAAGTGTTGGGTGTAGATAGCAAGAATGGCACAAAACATTTACTTGCACATTATAAGCGTTGTGTACACAAACCTTTTACAGATATTCATCAATCTATCTTGGTGCAAGAAAATAAGAAATTAGATGGTACTACAACGCATGTTTCAAATTATGCATTTAATGTTGATACTACTAGGAAGGATTTGGTTGAAATGATTATTGTGCATGAGTATCCGCTTTCAATTGTAGAGCATCATGGATTTACGAAGTTTGTGGGAGGTCTTCAACCTTTGTTTAAGGTTCCTTGTTGAAACACCATCAAGGACGACATCAAAATAATTTATGATTACGAAAGGGATAAAACTATGAGTTTGTTAGCAAAGAACAAAAGCAGAATTGCAGTTACTACTGATATGTGGACATCTAATCATAAAAAAAGGGTTTATGGCAATGATAGCACATTTTGTAGATCAAAACTGGAACTTGCAAAGCAGAATTGTGAGGTGTATTATACTTATTTAACTACAATTTATACGTACTTATTATTTATATGTTAATATTAACATATATATTTTTATATATATATATATATTCTTAAACAGGTTTATTTACGTGCCTTGTCCGCATACATCTGATGTTCTTGCCGACATACTTTATGCTACTTTGTGTGATTGGAATCTTAATAGGAAAGTGTCAACTCTTACTGTGGATAATTGCACCACAAATGATGCAATTATCAGGATATTATTAGAGAAACTTCCTCTAAAATCACTAATGATGAATGGTGATTTGTTTCATATGCGTTGTTGTGCACATATTCTCAATCTTATTGTCCAAGATGGCTTATCTCATTAAATTTGAGATTGAGAGAATCAGTGAGAGTGTTGCATTTTGGTCTGCATCACCAAAGAGGGAGCAATATTTTGTGACAGCAGCAGAACAGTTGGGAATACCATACTCAAAGAAGTTGATACTTGACTGCAAGACACGGTGGAACTCTACATTCTTGATGTTGAGTGTTGCTATAAGCTACAAAGAGGTTTTCAATCGGGTAAAGACAAGGGACTACATGTTTTCCTACAGAACAGGATTGGGAGTTGGCTAGTGAGATTTGTGAAAGATTACAACTTTTTTATGAGGTGACTGTTATGTTCTCTAGTTCGAAGTATCCTACAACTAGGGGTGTAAACGAGCCGAGCCGAGCCCGAGCCTGACAAAGCTCGAGCTCGGCTCGTTTAATTTGAGGAAGCTCGAGCTCGAGCTTGAGCTCGATTCGAGCCTTAAAATGAAGCTCGAGCTCGGCTCATGAATAATTTAGTGGGCTCGCGAGCCTAATCGAGCCTAAACGAGCCTCTATGTGTGTGTGCATATATATATATATATATATATATATGTGTGTGTGTGTGTGTGTGTGTATGTATGTATGTATGTGTGTGTATATATATATATATAGAGGCTCGTTTAAGCTCGTTTAGGCTCGCGAGCCCATTAATTGAAGCTCGGCTCGAGCTCATTTAATAAACGAGCCTCATATTTAGGCTCGGGCTTGTTTAATTCGATCTCGAGTCGAGCTTTTAACGAGTCGATCCCGAGTAGCTCACGAGTAGCTCGGCTCACTTACACCCCTACCTACAACTAATGTTTTCTTTCCTTTGATATTTGAGATTGGGTATTCTTTGCATGAGTGGATGAAATCTCCTATTGAGGAGATTAAGATGATGGCTGACCAAATGGTTTCTAAGTTCAATAAGTATTGGTTTGTAATTCATGGGATAATGGGAATGGCAGCGGTTTTAGATCCACGATACAAATTAAAGTTTGTGGAGTTACTTTTGCCTGTGCTTTATGGAGAAGAAAAGGCAAAGATTGAATTTCAAAATTTGGAGGTGTTTATCCAAACTTTGTTTCAAGAGTACGAGTCAAGTAATGCATCTATAAAAAAGAAGAGTGAATGTATTATATTCTTCTTATTGTTTGTATAATAAATAGAACATTATCTTAAATTATTAACATTTTTATACTAAACATTAGGTGTTTATGGTGGTTCAGTTCCTGGTTCATCTTCATTTGGTTCTAGTATCTCTTCCGGTCATCGTGTTGGATTCAAAAAGCTCTTATCGGATATTGCTTCTATTACTAGAGATGATGATGAATCAGGAGGTATGAGTGAGTTGGATAACTACTTGAAGGAGAAATTGTTGCCTAAAGATATGAAACTTGATTTGTTGGCATGGTGGAAAACAAATGGGATTAAGTACCCGACACTACAAAGATAGCTAAAGATATATTAGCTATTCATGTTTCCACTGTTGCCTCGGAATCAACTTTCAGCACTAGTGGAAGATTAGTAAGTCCTCATCGTAGTCGACTTCATACAAAGACATTGGACGCTTTAATGCGTGCTCAATGTTGGTTGTTGAATGAAATTCGAGGTAGTATACTATTTTATATTAATTATATGAAATTGTGATTTTTTATTTTTTGCATATTAATAATATTAATTTTATACAACAACGTGTTCTTAAGAGACCGATGCATACTATCGTTCTGTTGAATTTGATTATGATGTGGAAGAGGTAAAACGACACTTCTAAAAATATTAATTTTATATAGTTTCCATAATTTTGTTTGATTTTGAGTTTGTTTAATATTTTTTAGGAAAACACTAAAGAAAGCGGGACAACAAGTTTGGATGATTTTGTTTGATTTTGAGTTTGTAACTTTGTTTTAATGTTAATTGGTAATGTATTATTGTGATGAATTAGTTTTTCATGTTGTGTACTTGGATGTTTTGGTTGGTTGGTTGATGTTACAATATTAGACTATTAGTAATTTCTATTTGGTTAAATGATTTAAGAATGTATTTGGTATTTTAAGCCTATGCGACGTCTTAATTTATCATTATGTATTTGTAGTTTTCCTTCTTTTTTTTTCTGCCATATTTCGGGTTTTAGGGTCGGGTTTTCGGGTAATTATCGGGTTTCGGGTTTAGGGTCTGGTTCGGGGAAAGTTTTAGCCCCGACGGGGCGGCCGATAAGAAACCCGTCGGGTATCGGGTCAGGTTCAGGTACATATGTAAAAATCGGGTTTGGGTTTGGGACACCATGCCCCGCCCCGAACCCACCCCATTGTCATTCCTAGTTTTACAATACCGCCTGCCACAACTCTATGCCAATATACTTCAACTTGGGGAAATATAGAGATTAGGGTCATCTATAAGATCTACATTTTATATATCTAAAAAAAATCAGTGTCAATAAGAACATAAAGAAGCAGAGATTGAAGAAAAGTTGAAATATGAAAGGATAAAAACTTGTGAATAGTTGCATGTATATCCTTTGTTTTCTTTTGTTTGTAATTGTAAAGCGTGTGTTCCCAGAAAATCCAATATATTATGTTGTATGTAAAAGTGTAGTCTTAAAACCCTAAGACTAGAGGGGTGATAATAGTGTACTATAAAAATGAAGCGTAGTTTTGTATTTTATAAAACCAATGAAGTGTTGGGTTATGAGCATTCTAACACTCCTAAGGTGTACATGCAACCCTAGAAATCTTGAATCTATGTTTTACTATGATACATGCAAAAATGATTTTCCAAGGTTCTTAACTTATCTAGCATGACATGGGGAATATTAAAACATAACTGCTAGTAGAAGAACATACCTTTTAGTTGCTTGGATTCCTTGAGAACCTAGCACCTCAAGTGTGATGCCTCAAATGCCTCACACAACACCACAATAGTTAGAATAACCTTGAGAGAAGTACACTTACACTTCTAAAATCGGTTTTCCCTCTTACTTCCTTGTAGTCATGATTTTCCTAGACATGGGGTCTTTATATAGTTGTGACACAAGTAGGATTACACCATGTAAACCCTAATTGTCATGGCTTTCCATATTCCATGATCCATAGGTTTGTAACCTCCATGGACTACCCATGGAGCACCTTATGGGTTTTAACCCAATACATACAAGCCATGGATCATTAGCACAACTATACAAGAATAGATGATTTACACAATCAACCCCATATATTTAATTAGTCTCTTTTTGATCACTTAATTAATTCTAAATTAATTATTTGATCAATACTAATTAAATAATATTATTAATATATTAGAACTTATAATATATTAATAAACGTTAAGTGTTATTTCTCTCATTTAGTCTATCCAAGTGTTGTAATGCCATGCAACCCAAATAGACCTTGCTAACCGGGTCAAGTACATTCTAGGAATAGTTATGAACTTAGACACCTAATCCAACAGTCTCCCACTTGGATAAGTCTAATAACTAAAACTGTAAGAATGACTTCAGGAACCGATCAACAATCGTAGCTCTTTCAAGGTCTCTCGGAACTGAGATGATGATGATACGCCTTTTAAGATAAGTGATCATATATTCCTCTATTCTAGATATCGTCCGGACAAATACATGGAACAAAGTCTTGCTTATTGTCCGACAGTTTGTTTCCCGATTTCCAATTTGTTTGACTTAGAATTTAATTTAACACATCAACTTAGTTCTGACCGGGCCTGGAACATGGGTCAACACAAAATCATCGAGGGGCCCATATATCGCTTCTAATCCAAGAAGGAACAGATAAACTTCGACTTATATGCTTGTTCTACTCCTTGTTGAATCATACACAAAGACACGTTTTATAACATCGTGTTACCAATGCGTTTCTGTAGAATCAATGTATAACCAATTCATAGGCAACAAGTGATATCTCTAGGTTTGAAGACTTATATGATATTACTGTCTCACGATCACTCGAGATAAATTCCTTGAAGTGATACCAGTAGGCGTGGGTTGAATCCAATACTCAGAACTTATTGAGCACTCATGAATGTTGCAGCAACTCGTGCTATGTCCCATACCTTGGACGTCTACAATCCAGCTTCATGACAATCTTGATTCATATATGCTTCCAACATATGACCAACTGTGGATGGTTTGAATAACTTAGTCATTCGGGCAGAATGACCTAGTTATTCTGGAACTCAAAACATGCAAAGTGAAACACAAGAATAATCGAATCAAATATGGTCTCAGAACTTATGAATATAAATAGAACATGATTTATTTATCACCATATTGATTATACATTATTCATTTCATACTGTTTCAAATTATCAACTTTATACATGAATTAAAACAATAGTTGTCTCATGCTCCAAGCATGTACACTATGCCTTTTTTTTCCTTTTTTAAACACTAGTCATGCCATACACCAAGTATGCACACTATGCTTTTTCCAAACATTAGTTATGCCATACACCAAGTATGCACACTAAGTTTGTCTATGATCTTTACTCTGCGAAATAGATCGATTGAACATAATTCCAATGATACTCATTTCACAATCCCAAATCCTTACCGCAAACGCAAGAATTCCAAATCCCTGCCATTTACCTAAATCTGTTAGATTCTAAACTTATATGCATTGGTCCTCTTTGTAATGAATATGCTCAAAGTCATAAAGACTTGTCAACAGTCATTACAATGTATTCCAATGGAGATCATACCATGGAAATCAAGTCTCAAATTCAAAGTACATTGCTTTGAACATCCTTCTTGCATTTAGTTTTCTAATCTTACACAGATTGAATAACTTCTACCTATGGAGACATCTCCATATTCCCATTTTGAATATCACTTATAGACAAGAGTTTCCTCCTTTTAGAATATGTCAATATGGACCTTCTAAAATTAACACTATACTTTCAACTGTCCATGAGCAACCAATCTTTGGTAAACCTTAGATTGTCGTCGACAATTGCTTAGTCAAGTTAATTATATCTATTTCTAGTACTTTTCCCTCTTAATGCTCTGGGCATTTGGAAAAATATATAACAAATGAACATTATAGCACATGCAATCGATCCTATATCCGAAGCATATGGGACACGATTCATAAAGATATGATACTAGACCAGTCTTTTGCTATAGTATTTCTATTTCTATTTGCCAAGTTCTCATTATTCAGATTATGAAAAGGGATGCCGTAATCATAATCGAATTTTAGAGCGCAAATAATGGACCCATATATAGAATTTCCTTATGTTGAGCCATTCCAACATAAAATTCATATATATATATATATATATATATATATATATATATATATATATATATATATCCTTGACTAAAGATGATTAAAACCTCAATCTAAGCCTTTAGAATTGAAATGAAATATAATTTCCTCTCCTTTAATTATATTAAAACAACTTTTTCCCAATTGAAACCTTTTTTTTTTCTATAATTGACATTGCTAACTTGTAACACTTATTATAACTAGCATGCTCCCATTTACATGATGATTATTAGCATAACACTTATGCTCCCACTAGCTTTGACATGTACTCAGAAATCAGTTGGACTTCTAGAAACCAATACTTTATTGACCTTCTTACCAAAGTTCATGTTTCTGATACGAGATGCTTTGATAAAACTTTCTTTATCAAAATCATACACCTTTCCTTAGATAGCACACATGTGTGTCTAAACAATTTCAGAACTATGAAAAGGGATGTCGTAATCATAGTCCCAATTGTTTAGACATTTATCATTTCTCACAAGTGCATGTTAGTGTGCCGGTTAACCACACATGATCCACTAACGACATTGAGAATGCAAATATCACAATTGCTATATACTTAAAATCTACTTAGTGAAAGCGTTTCCTCACCATAATTTTCATGAATCAGAGAGAAACCTTATGACACCTAGATTTTATGGTGTATATGTTTATCTCATCCATGTGAATTTGTCAAAACCATAATCACAAGACAAGGTTAGTGACAAATCCAAACTCTTATGGATTGAACTTGTGCAATCTTAACTTCTTGGCACTTAGCAGCACAAGGGCCTGCCATTGCTTCCAAGTTGTTATGCAAACAATTGATAACTCTTAGAACTCATATGCAAAGCCAACTTGAACTGGAGTGGGCACAAAAATAGGAATATGTCAACATGATAGGTTATAAACCTCAAGTCGTTTGCTAGTGATAAACTATAGGTTTTTTATTCTTGATTAGATCTAGAAGCTTTTCCAAGATCTTTAAGACTCCCACTGTCCTCTTGACATATAAGACTCACTTGCCAACTATACAAGATATAGTGCGAATTCTTTATCAAGACAAAAACTTCACATAATTGGCCTTAGTTGTTCTTTGTTTTATCCAAAACATCACAATTTAGTAATTTCAAATGTACAAGAGTAGGACACATTTTACTCTTACATTTGACAAGTGTTATAAGCCTTTCTTTAAGATACGTCACTCAAGTTATAATCTTGGAGTATGACTCTATGACTTGTTTTGGAACGAAGTATGACTCGTCTTCGTGATTTAACCACTTCAACTATTCATGATTCCTCTTCTTAACCATAATAATGCACTAAAATATCCTTAGAGGACCAATTGTGATATGGTTTCATAATAATTAGAATGATCACAAAACATGATACTAAAGTACTCTCCCATCTTTTCAGACTTGAGAAACTTTTATCTTTCTGCCTAATTTGATTTTTCTCGTTCGCCCTACAATACATCGAAACTTTTCCAATGTTTTAGAATTATACTTTAACTGGTAAGTATAACCATATTTACTCAACTTTAGTAAATCATGTTGAATATTCTTGTCGATGTTTTGTGGTGGACCTTGACCAATGCTCAAGAATGTGTACTAAATCCCTTAGTCCTTCACTTGACTCACATATACATGCAAACAAGGAGTTAGTCTTAATTTTTCCAAATATGACAAATTCTCATTCATCATACTATATAACTTGCATGATCCCAAGTTTCAGTCTAATTGGAACTTAGTTGATGAAAATCTTATGTATTTAGTTTAATTTAGACAGTACCACAAATGAAAGAATCAAATTCACATTTCCATTATTGCTAGAACCATACAAACATCAATTTTCCATAAAGTGCCTTTGCAAGGAGATATAATAAAACAAAATTTTATTTATTCATAAATGCGGAAAAACTTTTTCTTTACAATGCAACGTTAAATGAAAACTATGCTATTACACATTTTCTAGCAATCTATTATAACTCCTAAGTTGTAGCTCAAGAATCCGATCTTCAAACCATGCGATGGAAATGCATCTTTGCGATCAGATTCAACATACTCTTTCTTTAAGATTCCTTCTCTTTGCTTGATCCGGCCAAACACCAAAATGTAACCGAGTCACATTTTTTTTATTAAGAATCATCAATAAGGAACTTAACAGAGTTAGATAGTGGATTTACCTGAAGCATAGTCAAACGTTTTTGACTTTTCCTTTTCTCTTAGATATTTCAGGTAGTTAGGACAGTTTCGCAACCAATGCCCCTTCTCTTGACAGTGAAAACATATAGACTCTTTAAGAATGGTGCACGAGACTATCACTGACTTAGCTTTTCCCTTTACTTTTTGGTCAACCGGGTTGACCAAGGCCAATCCCTTTCCATTGGGAAGAGAAAGCTTTTTTGGACTTCCAATGTTACCATTGTCAATATCCGTGGAAGATTGAGAACTAGAAATACCACCTATATTTGCTTGACCATTGCGCCACATCATTTCTGACTCAGCAACAAGAAGCAAATAAGAGAGATTTATTAGGGTCATGTCGTGATCTGTCACATAGTAGTTCTTAATGAACTCGCTATATAACTCAGGAAGTGACTAAAGAACCCACTGAATAGCCAACTTCTTTGGAACAATGACACCTAACATCATCAACCTGTCAATGTGTGACTTTATTCCTAAAACATGAGTGCACATATGTCTTCCATATTTATGTTTCATTGCTAGTAGGGTTTGAGTGACCTTGAATTTTTCTAGTCTTCGAGCTTGTGGGTCAGGGAGATTAAATAGAGGAGGTGGAGGTAGAGAAGTATGATTCCCATGAGATTTTGGAAGATCATAGTTGTCTAAACCAGACATCTACAATGGGAGATATTCAAGTTAGTTGATTTAAGTCCTTAATATAACACCCAATATGAAATATTAAGGCTAGGACACAACACAATATTTTATAACTTAGAAAAGGGACGTCGTAATCCATGCTATAAAATATTTGAAGGTAGGTGAATGACGATTCATCAATTTCCACCATGAAAAACAAAATAAATTATTATGTTTTAATCGGTTTTGAAACTCCTAGATTCTATGAGATTCATTGAAGTTTTGAATGGCATGTTTCAGTCTCGAGTGTGCCCTTCAGTTTTTGTGACTGCGATGTCGTGGATCACAAAACAAGGTGTGAACTAACCATGCAAATTAGTTGGCACCCTTAATGTTTACCCCTCAATCGATGTGTCGGTTAACCACACATGCTCCATCGATACTATGATAAACATTAAGTTACCCTTTGCCTACCTTGTTAAGTCCAAATTAGTGTGCCGGTTAACCACATACGCTCCACTAACGACTTAAACAAAGTGCAAAGTGTAATATCATGGGTAAGCACCTTATTCACATTTTTTTCCTAAAGTAACTAAGATTAGGAATTTATAAAACATTTAGTTACTTTGTATTTATCATTAATACTTTTAATGTAGATTTAAAGTCATTGTCTTACCTGTACGGCTAACGACCTTCCACCGATCAAGGAAGCGGAGGGTGAGAGTGGACACCCATTAAGTTGCCATTTTATAGGAAGCAACCTTATACCCCCCTTATAGGTAGGCTTCGTGAATGAGGCCTACTAACAGTAAAACAACTTTTTTTCTCATACATATATAAATATATATATATATATATATATATATATATATATATATATGTATATATATATATATATAATTAACTTATAATATTATAAAGTATAAGGGTTGAATTTTAACTTTTTAAAATTTTAAGGGTTGGAACTAATGTTATTAAAGTGAATTTACATGTTCCAAAACTTGAGGGGAAGTTTTGTAACTTTCGAAAAATTTCATTTTTCATAACTTATGAGTTAAATGGTTTATTAAAATGAGTGACTTTTCATTTTATGAACCTACGTGTTTCTTTAATGGACTTTCAAAGTGTGACTTTTGGTAACCCATAACTTGAGTATAAATTATGGATTCCATGAAAACAAATAATGATCAAGAATTAATACTTACAAGCAAGTTACAAATTTCAAGAATCATGAAAATAACCATATAAGTCTTTAAATTTTGATTGTAGCTATTGAAAATGGATTAGCATAACCATTACTCTATCTAAACCAAGTTTTATAAGGCCAAAACAGTTTAGGATAATGTTTCTAGTCCATTTTCAGCAGCAAAACTCAAAAATATGCATTCTGGGACTCCTACTCGTCGAGTGCACGAACCTACTCGACGAGTATGATGAATTTAGTCATGGATTCTTCAAGTCCCCACAATGGACTTGGCAAGTTTATGCTACAGAGTGTAGAAAAGTCAGTTTTTTTTTCACAATTTTGCATCAAGTATAAAAGAAACAAGCCTAGGCTCTGATACCACTGTTGGGTTTTGAGCATTCTAACACTCGTAAGTTGTACATGCAACCATAGAAACCTTGCATCTATGTTTTACGATGATACATGAAAAAATGATTTTCCAAGGTTCTTAACTTATGTAGCATGACATGGGGAATATTAAAACATAACTGCTTGTCGAAGAACATACCTTTTAGTTTCTTGGATTCCTTGAGAACGTTATGAACCTAGCACCTCAACTGTGATGCCTCAAATGTCTCACACAACACCACAATAGTTAGAATAACCTTGAGAGAAGTACACTTACACTTCTAAAATCGGTTTTCCCTCTTACTTCCTTATAGTCACGATTTTCCTAGATATGGGGTCTTTATATAGTTGTGACACAAGTAGGGTTACACCATGCAAACCCTAATTGTCATGGCTTTCCATATTCCATGATCCATAGGTTTGTAACCTCCATGGACTACCCATGGAGCATCTTATGGGTTTTAACCCAATACATACAAGCCATGGATCATTAGCACAACTATACAAGAATATATGATTTACACAATCAACCCCATATATTTAATTAGTCTCTTTTTGATCACTTAATTAATTCTAAATTAATTCTTTGATCAATACTAATTAAATAATATTATTAATATATTAGAACTTATAATATATTAATAAACGTTAAGTGTTATTTCTCTCATTTAGTCTATCCAAGTGTTGTAATGCCATGCAACCCAAATAGACCTTGCTAACCGGGTCAAGTACATTCTAGGAATAGTTATGAACTTAGACACCTAATCCAACAGTATCATACTTGGATAATGTCACACCCCGAAACCGAAGGCGGAAACGTTGAGTATCAAATCCAATGCACATAGTGAGAAAAGTAAACAACCATTACATTACATATTGGAATTTACATTTGTTCAAAAGTAAAGTATTACAAGTGTTATACATAGGTATATATGAACAAAAGTTAAGACAAGATCTTCAGTACGCTCCGTCTTCTCCAAAAGGATCCCTGGGTACCTGTCTAACACGGACCTGAGAATACAAGCAGTTTGAAAATCAGCATAAAGCTGGTAAGTTCATAAGATGTTTGTTTTCTGAAAATGCTTAAGTTTCCTTTGGTTTTCCGAAATATTACGAACCCAAGAAAATCCCATATTTTCTTAAAAGTAATATTTGGTTAACTGTTTTGTTACACGATTCTGGTTATGTACAGTGTTATCCTAGGAAAATCCTATATTTTCCTAAAAGTAAAGTTTTAGTTAAGAACCCCATTGCATAGTTTTGTACATAGAGTTATTTACTGAAAATCATGGGATTACTATCCCGCACTAGATATAAGATTAGCCTTAATACATGAAAACTAAAGATAGATATAGATTGAAAACCATGGGACTATCATCCCGTACTAGATATATATTGAAAACCATGGGACTATCATCCCATACTAGATATATATTGAAAACCATGGGACTATCATCCCGTACTAGATATAGATTGAAAACCATGGGATTATAATCCCGTACTAGATATAGATTGAAAACCATGGGACTATCATCCCGTACTAGATATAGATTGAAAACCATGAGAATATCATCCTGTACTAGATATAAAGTAGTTTGATATACACAAAACTGTAGGTAGATATAGATTGAAAATCATGGGACTATCATCCCGTACTAGATATAACACACAAAACCATGGGATTTCCATCCCGTATAAGATATGGTTGAAAGCCATGGGACTACCATCCCGTACTAGATATAAGACACAAAACCTTGGGACTACCGTCCCGTACTAGATATAAGAACTATAGATAGAAAGTAGATTTGAAATTTAATCCGTGAATAAACTTATATGAATACGTATTGTAAGTCGGGTAACCATGCTGATACAACAACGAGACCTCCTTAAAGTTTGTCAGACGTCGAAACAATATCCAGAATTTGTCACCCCAGGCGTGCCCGCCTAACTGTAGCTAGCAGTTAAGGTGTGGGATTGTCAGTCCTGAATAGATCTATCAACAAATTCCACGCTCTCCCTCCAGGAGACTCTGGTTACACTTCCGGGGAGGATTTTCTAATAACGATGATGAACCTCACAAGCTAGTATTATACTATTCACGGTGTTCTTGAACGTTATCAAACATACTAATCGTTTAGAAACATAATACAATACAATAGTTTGATACAATGAAATGATCTGGCAATATAATATAATTAAATAGAGATAAACTGAATCAGACATAGTTTATCTATTAACTTTACGTAAGTCTATATTCCTAAAATAAGAACTGGAGATCCCAAATTATTCCCATAATAATTTAATTGGTTTGATTGTTTCCTTTACTGAAATCCACGTAGTTATAGTAGAGAAAACATCCCTTATGCTCAACATAATCTATAAGGGGTAAAGATATTTAAAGGTTAGTCAGATATTTATTGAAATACATCAATATTAGGTTTTTGAAAACATTTGTAGTTTTGCTTGTATTCCCCCTGAAAACATTGAAAAACACGGAAAAATGTGTAGGGGTATGAACTCACCAATCACGGAATGTGTCGATTTAGATGCTAAACGTCAGTTCAAGGCTTGAAAACACGTGTGGTTCCTATGAAATGTGAAATTATACGCATTTGTATCTAATTAGACTTTAATTCACTAATTAGATATGCTTATTTACTCTAGGATGTGAAAACACCTCAAATCAAGCGTTTGGAGTGACCCGGGTGACATCTAAGGACGCATATGGCTTGGATATTGTGTTTACTCTTCAAGAATAAACTCCTTATGGAGTTTCGGCCCTAATACCATGTCCACATGAGTTCACAGCCATGAACTGTCACACCCCGAAAACCGAAGGCGAAAACATTTTCAAGGCGGACTCCTCGTTGTGTATCATATCCAATGTACATAGTAACACAGTAAACACAAAACATTGCATTACATAGAATTGTTTACATATGTTTGAAAGAAAAGTTATACAAGTGTTATATACATATATCATATGAACAAAAACAAAGACGGGTCTTCTAACGCACCGTCTTCTCCAAAAGGTCGCGGTGTACCTGTCTAATGCTGACCTGAGAATACAAGCATTTTGAAAATCAGCATAAAGCTGGTGAGTTCATAAGCGGTTTTGTTTTGAAAAGAATGAGATCCCTTTTTGTTTTCTGAAAAAGTTGTTATCCAAGAAAATCCCATATTTTCTTATGTAAAAACAGTTTAGTTATCATTTCGTTACTTAATTCGTTTACGAGTTGTATGTTACCCCAGGAAAATCCCATATTTTCCTAATAGTTTAATTAGCCTTTCATTACTTAATTCGTAGTTTAGATATTGATGTACTAGAAACCAGCGCACTTAGAGTATTAGTTAAGTATTCTGATATCTTAGATATCCTACATTCGAATGGTAATTATCTATTATACTTAGAAATATTTTCAAATATTTGGATTCACTCAGAAAAGTACATTAACAGTATTTTCGAAGTTCTGGTGATTTCCAAAAGAGTACATTAGACATATCTTCGAAACTCTGTCGACATCCAAAGGCGTATTTTTCGAAACTCTGTCGATGTCCAGAGGCGTATCGTCGAATTAATTTCGAAACTCTAGTGACACTCAAGGCGTACATTAGTTGTATATTCGAAGTCTTCGAGTCATCCAAAGGCGAGCTTTCGTATTCTTATTCGTATACATATTCCTATCTGTATTCGTATTTGTATCCGTATTCGTATTCGTATATCTAAACTATTCCTATTCGTATTCGTATTTGTATTCGTATTCGTATATCTAATCTATTCCTATTTGTATTCGTATTCGTATTCGCATTCGTATTCGTATTCGTATTCGTTCTACCCTATTAGTATTAATCTTATTTTATGATTAGTATGATTCCTTATACAAAACATAATATGAAACTTAGTTTATAATATCTATTAAAGGAATCTAAAATTAGTTTGACAATTCACTCTGCAATTCAAACAAATGGTTAGTATGATTTTCAGTAATAAAAGTATTCAAAATATGAAACATTTGATCAGAAAATAATAAGTTTAAGTACAAGATTTCCTTGTACTTTTGCTTGTATCCCCCTGAAAACATTTGAAAAACATTTGAAAAAGGGTAGGGGTATGAACTCACCGGTTGAGGAATGCGTCAGTTTGGATCCTAAATGTCAGTTCTAGGTTTGCAAACGCACAAGATTCCTATGTATTATGAAAAGATACACATTTGTATCTAATTAGGACTTGAATTAGTTATTAGTTAGGGACAAACACGTCTAATCGCGAAAACACTTCATTACAAGCGTTTGGAGGGACCTGGGTGGCATTTAAGGACACATATGGCTTGGATAATGTGTTTACTCTTTGAGAGCAAACCCCCTTATGGATTTTTTGTCCCTAAGACCAACTCCACATGAGTTCACGGCCGTGAACTCATGGGTGTGGGTTTTATGGTGCTAAATGGCCTTATATGACTTGGGAAAATTAGCTAGGATCAAATCTAGGGCATAGGAATGAATTAAACTCACTTAGGGACCATTTAATGGAGTTTACGGCAGTAAACTAGGAGTTTACGGCCTTAAAATCCCCCATACACTTTCCTTATGTGTTTTGGTGGTGTTAGGACAATCACATGTGATTTAAACTCATTCTACAAGCCTTGGATGGAATTTAGGGCATTATTTGCTTATGTTATAGGAGTTTACGGCCCAAGAACCCATCCTTGGGGGTTTGTGGCCCTGAACTCCTAAGGGAGGGTTTTTCATTTTATGTGTTGCTTGTGAAATGGGAAAAGCAAAGTCGACAAAGTCATCCTACTATAATCAACACAAAAGTGATAGAACCACTAGAGCTAATACACATCGATCTACGTGGTCCTTCTTCAATCGAAAGCATTTGTGGAATCAAGTATATACTTGTTGTTGTTGACGATTTCTCTCGCTTCGCATGGGTATTTTTCTTGAAGCAAAAATTAGAAGTCACTCCTAAGCTCAAACTCTTTATTAAGAAAGTAGAGGCTCAACTACGAAAAGTGGTTCGTAACGTGAGAAGCGACAACGACTTGAAATTCAAGAACAAGGATTTTGAAGACTTTCTAGCAGAGAAGGGAATGACTCACAACATTTATGATCCATATACTCCACAACATAATGGAATCATTGAAAGGTGAAATCGTTCATTGTGTGAAGAAGCCTGAACCATGCTGAACTTCCCTTCCTTACCTTTGTATTTATGGGTTGATGCTATTGCTACTTCTTGCTACACGCAGAACAGATCTTATCTGAACAAGCGCTTCTCAATCACTCCTTCTGAGATCTTGAACAACCGAAAGCCAAATGTGAAGTTCTTTCATGTGTTCGGTTCAAGATGCTTTATATTCAACTCAAAAGAGTACTGAAACAAGTTTGATGCAAAGGCCGATGAAGGGATCTTTTTTGGGCTACTCCTTGAACTCAAAGCCATATAGGGTTCTGAATAAATGTTTAAAGAAAATTGAAGAAACCTACTATGTCACTTTCGACGATAACTATGTCAAGAAGTTGAACGCAACTGAAGGTGCTATGCAAGAAATCTTTCCACAGTTTGGTCAAGTAACGGTGCTGATTTCAAATCTTTTCAAGCAATACATGCTGATTTTCGATGAACTAGAGAGAGCTATTAATTTCGAATCCAAGGCTGAAGATAACTAGGTCGACAATCTGAAGCAAATCATGGGTGACGCTGCAAAGAAGATGTCAGAAGAATAACCAAAAGAAATTGAAATGCCAGTGACAAGCGAACCTCCAAAAGATAATTCTCATATTCAGGGGGAGAGTTCTTCTTCAACAGATAATTCTAAGTCACCAGTCTAGGGGGAGAATCAGTCCTAATCAAGTCCAACCGAAAGTCCAATCGAAGGGGAGTGTTCTGAACCAGACATCAAACTCATGTCATCATTCGAGGGGGAGAATGCAAATACGAATGATGATGATTCTCAATCAGAAGTCATAGAAGAAATAAACATAGAACTAGATCCCTCTTGTGATCCAAATTACCCTCCTCTCATCAAATGGACCAAAGATCATCCGAAAAGTCAAATTACCCTCCTCTCATCAAATGGACCAAAGGTCGTCCGAAAAGATCTTAACTCAATCACAATTGAATGCGAAATAGGCTAATTTATTCTCTCAAGTAGAATTTTGTATGTGTAACTCGTTTGTCTCCAAAGTTGAGCCGAAGACAGTGAATATAGCTCTTGATCATTCCGATTGGGTTCAATCTATGCAAGATGAGCTGAACGAGTTTGAACGAAACAAAGTATGGCGACTAATTCCAACTCCAAAGGATGCTTTGGTTGTAGGACTAAAGTGGGTTTTCAGGAATAAGATGAACAAGGAAGGAAACGTAATTCGCAACATATCTCGGCTGGTTGTGAAAGGCTGTTATCAAGAAGAAGGAAGAGATTATGAAGAGACCTTCGCTCCAGTTGCAAGATTAGAATCGGTTCGAATCTTTCTTGCTTATGATGCACACAACAATTTCGAAGTCTATCAAATGGACGTGAAGTGTGCCTTTCTCAATAGAGAACTTGAAGAAACGGTGTGTGTAGAGCAACCGCTAGGCTTCATGAACGAGAAGTATCTAGATTACTGCTACATTCTGGACAAGGCAGTATATGGCCTGAATCAGGATCCCAGAGCGTGGTATGAAACCCTTACTCGATTCTTGAAAATGTCCAAATTTAAACAAGGTTCGGTTAACCCAACCTTCTTTCGTAAGAAAGAGGGTAACCATCTTATGATATTCCAATTTTATTTCGATGATATCATCATCGGCTCCACGAATCCTAGCCTAACAGTTGAATTCAAGAAGTTGATGGAAACTAAATTTGAAATGAGCTCAATGGGTCCGATTAACTTTTTCCTTGGCTTAAATATTATACAGGGAAGGTATTTTTATTAATCAGGAGGCGTACACAAAGATATTAGTTGCCAAGTTTGGGATGTTGGGTGATTCAAAGGTGAAGGTTCCTATAACATTTGGCACTAAGCTTACACCATCATTGGAGAAACCGGCTACTGACATGACGCTTTATCATTAGATGATTGGGTCACTAATGTATCTAACAGCCAATAGGCCAGATATTATGTTCTCAGTCCACTATTATGCCTGATTCCAAGCTAAACCACGCGAACCTCACATGCTGGCAGTGAAGATTATTTTTCGCTATCTGAAGCGAACCACATCTGTCGGTCTATGGTATCTAGCCAACTCATGATTTTGTTGTCCAAGCATTCTCAGATGCTGACCTAGGGGGATGTGGATTGGATCGTAAAAGCACTACTAGAGGATGCCAATTTCTTGATGGCAAATTAGTAAGCTGGCAATCAAAGAAACAAACATGTTTTTCTCTCTCCACAGCCGAAGCTTAATACATAACAGCAGCATCATATACTTCTCAGGTCGTTTGGATGCAAAGCCAGCTTAGAGACTACGGCCTAAACGTGAAGAAAATCCCACTATATTGCAACTCAGAAAGTGCAATTAGGATTTGTCATAACCTAGTGCAACACTCAAAGACCGAGCACATAGCACTGCGGTATCATTTTATCAAAGATCATGTGAAAGATGGTAATGTGGAGATTCATTTTTTAGAGCCACTGATCAATTAGTTGATATCTTTCCTAAGGCCTTACTTGAAGAAAGTTTCAATAAGATCCTACAAGGCCTAAGAATGATGGAAGTTAATTTTGTACCGAAATCAGCTTCACTTCATTAAAGGTTGGAAGCGAAATAGAGCAAACGCTCGGTCTATTTTGGGTTCGGTTCACCTGGGAACCGAAATGAACCGAACACTCAGTATATTTTGGGTTCGGTCCTACTGAACTCGGTTCGATTTATTTTATTTTTTTGGGAATTTCGGTTGTATACTTTTGTACACTGTTTTACATACTTTTTTTTCTTCCATAAAATCCAAAAATAATTTTCTTTCTATTTTTATTTCTTGATTCACAAAATACAAAAATACAAAAATATAAAAATACAAAAATACAAAAATATTTTCTCTCTTTTTTATTTTATCTTTCTCATAGTTTGATTTATAAAAGTTATTCTCGCTGATGGTGCAAGAGTAGGTATAAAATCTCATCTATGTATTAGTTAAGTGTCCCTAAAAGCATGCTGCTGCATGTTGACCGAAGCCTCTAAAGATTTTGAGTGAAACCTAAATGACTTGATATATACCAATCATGTCTTCCCAATTAGGCTGTCAAATTCACTCTAATCATGAGCTATCTTACTTTTCTCATATTGAGCTTAGAGTTTTTTGCTTGGTCCTACTTTTATAGAAAAGCAACATTCAGTTCCTTAACGACCTACAACATTTTTCTCCATCACATCTCATATCATGAACATAACCCTTGAGACTCTCAGCAATTACCACTAAAGTTTATGGTTACACAAAATCTGTGTTTATGATCTTAGTTTCGTGTTACTACGTATTAAGTGAAATCCACAATTCTATACCCATAATGAATTGATGGTGAACAATTAATATGTTCTAGTTTTCAATAATGAATTGACGGTGAACAATTAATATGTTCTAGTTTTCAACAATGAATTAACGAAACCACTCTATGTGGAGGTACAATGAAATCTCTTTTTATTTTGTGAGATCCTTTTGAAATTTTCTATCACCAAGACTTTTCTTCCCCAAGGATCCAGTTTTTTTAGATTTCTTATTGAATTTTCAACAAGTCACTGAAAATGTTTCTACCTTACTTTTTTAATAG
The DNA here is from genome assembly GCF_052625555.1 of Lactuca saligna. Lineage (NCBI taxonomy): Eukaryota > Viridiplantae > Streptophyta > Magnoliopsida > Asterales > Asteraceae > Lactuca > Lactuca saligna. Next base: position 279,639,445 of record NC_136420.1, read on the forward strand.
GCCATATCGGTCTCACAAGTACTTCATTCTCTTTCGGTCTTATGTCAAGAACCGAAACTTGAATTGAAGCAAAAACCACCCTTAAAAGCCCTATATATAAAAAAGATGCCTTTCATAGCTTCTTAATAAATACACGCAGACACTTTGAAGTCTCTCTTGACTTTGAAGGAAGAGATTCGTACCTGGGATCCACTACTTTATGTCTTAATCGACATCACAATATCCCATAAAGAGTTTGACTTATTTCTTTATCATTCACACTAATATGCACGAAAATCTTTGATTTTCCAAAAATCTGGTTCTATTCTGTATAAGCTATTTTTCATTATATAGCTTTCGGGTCTAAAAGTGTCATGGTTACTCTCAAATGAAATGATCAAGTTGACACCGACTCATGTCGTTTATGTTGGTGACATTTCAATTAAAGCAAAGGGGTGAGCCAGCAATTATCCGAATGTTTGGCGATTTGAAAAGGCGATTTGTATGGAAAGGCATATAAAACTGAAACATTTTCTCTCTCCTGCGTAATCATAGGGGTTGCCAAGTGTTTAATCCCCACTTTATTAGGAATCATTTCACAAACGAGAAGATTTTGGGCGGATATTTCTCTCTCCTAATCCCAAGTATAAAAGGTTTTTCCAAATCACCTTTACTCTTTTACCACTTTCCAATCTCCCATAGCAAAAAGGCGATTTCTTCCACTGTTCATCATCTCCTCTTCAAGCTCTATCAATGGCGGACTCTTCATCTGTTTAAGATAGATCTGTTCACTCCACCCTTCTGACTATCAAGCCTCACCAAAACCTCTTGATCGAGCTTGCACCGTTCACCTATGACCCCTACATGATGCAAGTTTTGGAATGCCTCAAATACTCTCCACTTGTCATTGCTCTATCACAGGTGGAGGTAGTTCCCATATCTTATCTCTCTCAGATCTACTCAACTACTCACTATGACAAAGTCGCTGAGAGAATCCACTTCGATATTCACAATGAAAAGACCTCGATTTCAAGAATCGATTATGCATGTTGCTAGGTCTTGCTCACGAAACTTCCATGGTGAACCCTAATTCCATCTCAACTGGTCAACTATTCTCAATGTTCTACAACATTGGGTATACTGAATCCCTAACCACCATGACGAATTTCAAGAAATCATGCCTTCCTCCACAACGGAATAGCCTCTTCACTATCCTGTTCAAAGGACTCTCAGAGCGAATTGTTGGATCAGATGGGGCGAGCAAGTCGTTCATGGCCATACTTTATGGGTTATTCAATGGGATCCATCTCGACGATGGTTTGGTCCTATGGCAACAGATTATTCAAAGTTTATCCTCCTCTTCTCACCATTCTGAAGTTTCGTGTGGCAGGTTCTGGACAATTGTCACAAAATGGGAGATGGATCGTCGTCATGTCCCGATCATGGCGGACTCGCTTCTTTCCTCCATCGCAACATTCCACACGACGAAGATAATTGTCACTGATTCATCTAAGTATTTGTTTGTTGGATCAATTCTGGCATCCATGTATGCTATGTGTCTGAGAAAAGTAATGTAATTCAAGAGTACAAGAAGCTTTCTTCTTTGGGTCCAAGGGAACTCACACCCGCAATGATTCGTTCCATTGAGGAAGCAAACAAGCCGACAAAGAGGAGATAGAAACAAGAAAATAAGAACGAAGAAAGGGTTACCAAAGAAGACCAAGAAGCCTGCTAGGAGTCTTATCCTTCAATCATCTAGTGACTCAGACTCTGAGTATCTCCCTACTGGACATAAATAGCTCATTCCTAGCGAATCTGAGAGCGACAACTCCGATGATGAAGGCTCGGTTCGTGGTGATACCCCACATCGCTCGCCTACACCAGAGATACCAGTTCGCTCCAAAGCACCTTCTCCTCCACCTGTTTCCATTCCTATTACCCTACCTCCCACTTTCCCAATTATCACATCACAACCTTCTTCCACCATTCTTATTCCTACACCGATTTTTATTGATGCTACCACTATAACCACCACTAGAGTTCAAACCAACTTATCTGATACGGGGGTTCGTTCATCACCACCCGAAACCCTTGTAACCACCAAACCTGTATCTCCTACCCATTCAACCGAAACCAATACCATTCTTGGTAGTGAGGAAATGGAATTTGATTCTACTTACTTTAGTCCTTATCGTTTCCAAAGCGATGACAACGATGCTCCACTCACCAAGAAACATCTTAATATTGTGATTGATAAGATTGATCAGTTACTCTCTTCATCCACTGTTGGTCCTTACTCAAAACATACTCTCAAAGCTTTATTTTCTTCTGTTGTCAAAGACCATGATGCCTCCATCTCCAATGCTGCAAAGGCTATTGACGCCTCTACCTCTCAATGCCAGAAAGCTTCACTTGCTATTAAAGCCTCAACAAAAGAATGTCAGGATGCGACCGCGAAAGTCGAAAAACTAATATCAAAGGCTCAGCTATTTTTTAATTCTTTGCAAGCAGCTGCTCAGAAAAATGCACAAACAGTGAACGCATCTGTTGATACTCTCAAACATTCATTGGAGGCAGAGATGACACAACTTGAAGTGGCTCGAAAAGCTATTGAAGCTGCTAACGAAGAGCTTCACACCAAAGTTGATACTCGTTTAACTCAACTTGAGGATGAGCTTGCAGCCAAAAATAAAATCATGGACGAGCTGGAGAAGCGAACCTCACAACTTAAAATTCAGAATTTAAAGCTCAAGACCACAACTAAAGAGCTTGATGATTTAACGTTTGAACGAGTGGTGATTCGAAGCTCCATGGGCTATATCCATTCCATCTTATTGCATCTCCTGGCCGCCCATGACTCCATCTTAACTATCTCCATTAGACATCACTTAGCTGAGAAGCTACGCCCTGCTTTGGATATTCTGAGTAGGATTGAGGGTGTTTCGGAGACCTCTGTTCTTCCAAAACAAGGGGGAGAAAAGAATCCATAGGGCAAGACTTTTAAAACTCAAACTCAACCTCCTCCAGAACCAAAAGCTTCTGCTGAACCGAAGGATAGTAAAGCTTTGGTCAGTCACAAGGAAAAGAGAAAGAAGAAGATTGGTGAAGATGATGTTGATGAAGATGATGGTGATGAAGATGATGATATTGAAGACATCATGAAAACCTAATCAGAAATTCAAGCCTTCTGATCAGGAGGTTTGGGAGAAGTTGGATCTCTTGGAAAAAGAAATGAAAGAAAAGGAACTCCTAGAGAAAAAGAAGTCCATGTTTCTGGAATGGACCATTGAATCGCTCTAGAGGGGAGTTATTGATGAACCGAGCACTCACTGGCTTGAACCTGTTATGCCGTTCGGTCTTGAGAATTTGAAGGACACTCAGTTTGATATGCCAATCAACCGAAAGGCAGTTATCTTCCACTGTTTTTCCTGAACTACTGTCGTTCCTTCTCCAGACCCGAAGGTAGATCGGGATTTGTTGGAGTTTTATCAGGAGCTTTCTCAGCCACAATACTTGACATGGAGCCTAAAGAAGATTACAACAGCCAAGGTATTGAAGCCTTCTTCGGATGGGAAATTTTTTAATGTCATATTCAAAGTAACCCGAGGCTCGGATAGCTTGGTCCAAACTTTTTCCCTGGCTGATCTACCGAACTTGAACCCACACGACTGGATACTCGTCAACAACATTTTGTTATCCAATCCACAAGAGTATCAGCCAATTATTGATCACATTAAGCGAATGCTTGTCTGTTACATTCACGAAGTAGCAAAAACGGATCAAGAAATTGCTTCTGCCATTCAAAAGCGAAATACGGTGAAACCAATTGGAAGAGATGGCAATATGAATGCAATGATCAAGGGAAAGCTCGATCCTAAGTTTCATACTATGATGCTCATTAGGGGTGAAGATCAAAAATGCATGTTCATTCTTATTGATAAGCATTTGTTCTTTACTCCTTGCTTGGAGCTTATTTTGGAGATCATACACAGATGTAAACAAAACAGTGAAGCTAATAAGAATTTGTTCACCAACATGCTTTGTTGGTACATTCAGTTTCGGAAAACACTTGAAATTATCCCTCGGCTGTTCAAAGTTGTGAAGCAGGTCAATGTCATTCAACCGAAGCGAAGGCCTCACCACAATTGATGCAAGGGGGGAAACTGTTGAGTTCTGAATGTTGCGTCTTCGGCTCGGTTTGGTTAGGCCAGTTTTGTAACCGGTTTGGGCCTATCCAACCGTGCTTTGTTTTATTCTAGGGTTTTAGTATTTAAGGTGCATGCATGAATCATGGTAAGGAACGATTGAACAATTTACTTTATTTTATTGTAAACCCTAGCTCGCCTCTATAGTGGAAGTTCTTAATCGAGCTCTGCTAAGGTGTGGCTACATTTGAATCATTCAACATTATCTTGATTCCATCTTGTGTTCATTGCTTCAATTAATATAATTGTATGTTCTTCTTTGATTAACCTGTAAATGATCTAAATGATCTTAAAGATTTGGTCTCATCAATTACGGCATCCCTCTTCATAGTCGAATTATGAAAACAAGGAAAATAAAAATTACTGTAGCAAAAGACTGGTCTAAAATCATGTCTTTATGTGAGACATCACGAATCGTGTCCCATATGCTTAGGGTATAGGATCGATTACATGTGCTATAATATTTATCCTTTCTAAATTTTCCAAATGCCTAAGGCATTAAGAGGGGAAAAGGTCTAGAATTGGATATGACAAAAATGATTAAGCAATTGTCGAGGACAATCTAAGGTTTACCAAAGATTGGTTGCTCATGCACAATTGGAAGAATAGTGTAAATTTTTGAAGGGCCATATTGACATATTCTAAAAAGAGGCAACTCTTGTTCAGAAGAGATAGTCAAAATGGGAATATGGAGATGTATCCATAGGTGGATGTTATTTCAAATATGAGATTTCATTTCCATGGAATTGATCTCCATTGAAATACTCTATAATGTCTGTTGACAAGTCTTTGTGATTTTGTGCATAAACATTACAAGAGGAACAATGCATATAAGTTTAAAATCTAACAGATTTCGGTAAATGGCAGGAATTTGGAATTCTTACATTTATGGTATGGCTTTGGGATTGTGAAATAAGAATCATTGGAATTATGTTAAATAGATCTAATCCACAAAGTAAAGATCATAGACAAACATAGTGTGCATACTTGGTGTATGGCATGACTATTGTTTGGACAAACATTGTGTGGATACTTGGTGTATGGCATGACTATTGTTTGGATAAACATAGTGTGCATGCTTAGAGCATGGCACTAGTATTTTTTGATTCAAGTATAAAGTTGACTATATGAAACATTATACAATGACTAATGTGTACTCAATATGGTGATAAATAAAAGGTGTTCTATTTATATTCATAAGTTCTAAGAACATATTGGACTAGATTATTCTTGTGTTTCACTTTTCATGTTTTGAATTCTAGAATAACTAGGTCTTTCTTCCTGAATGACTAAGTTATTCAAACCATCCATAGTCGATAATACGTTTGAAGTCGGTATTAAGGCAAGATTATCATGAAGTTGGCTTGTAGATGTCTATGGTGTTGGAGATAGAAAAAGTTGCTACAACATTCATGAGTTCTCATATGTTCTGAGTATTAGATTAAACCCATGCTCATTTGAATCGCTTCATGGATTTCATATCGAGTGATCATGAGACGATAATATCTTATATTCTTTAAACCTAGAGATATGAGTTGTTGACTATGAGTTGGTTATACATTGATTGCACAAAAACACATTGGTAACTCGATGTTATAAAACGTGCCTTTATGTATGATTCAACAAGTAATAGAACAAGCATATGAGTCGCGTTTTATCCATTCCTTTTACCATTAGAGGAATAAAAGCGATATATGTGGGTCCCTCGATGATTTAGTGATGACACCCCTAAGTGCTTGGCCATGCCTCGATTGATGTAATTTGCTTAATTAGTTGGTCGTCATAAATTGGAAATGGGGAAACAACAAATGGACAGAGAGATTGATTATAATCCATCTATCAGTCCATATGATATCTAGAATAGACGAATAAATGATCCCTTGTCTAATGGACAAGTCATTGACGAGGTCAAATTTCACATCATCTTTAAGAGCTATGATTGCTAGGCGGGTTTTGGATTCATATGCAATAATAGTTTTAGAATTATCCAAGTGGGAGAATGTTGGATTAGTGTCTAAGTCCATAACTATAATTGGTATGTACTTGACCCGATTTGGCATGGTCCATTTAGGTTGCATGGCATCGGAACAACTGGATAGACTAAATCAGAAAAAGGATACTTACGATTTATATTAATATATTATAAGTTCTAATATATTTATATGAAATCATATTATTTAATTAGTATTAATTAAGAATTAATTTAGAATTAATTTAGTGATCAAAAAGGAACTAATTAAATATGGACTCTTATACATATATGATTGGCCAAGTTCATTTAGGTTGGGCTAAGCTTGCATGGATAGTCCATGGAGTTTTTAACCCATGGATCCTATGGAAATGAAAGGACATGGGTATTAAGGTTTACATGAATGTAACCCTAATCCTCCATACTATATAAAGAGGTCCTTGGTTCATGAAATTGGCACTAGTGCATAGAAAATAGGGCAAGGCCGATTTCATAAGAGGGAACCTAAGTATCCTTATTCTCTAGTTATTCTAAGTGTTTCTGGTGTTGTGTGATTCCATTTAAGGAACAACACTTGGGGCAATAAGCTCTTAAAGGTTCAATACTTCAAGCTCCATCAAAAGGTATTTCATTCTACTAGATTCTTGTATTGTATATACTTCATATTATCCTAGTTAGGATGAAACCTTGGAATATAGAATATTTGCATGTATAATAGAGAAAACATACATCCAAGGTTTATAGGGTTGCATGTAAACCATAGGAGTGTTAGAATGCTCAAAAACCTTCATTAAACTCCCATACGGTTTCTGATGTTGTGCTTTAACTCTTGTACATGTTAGATACGCAGCCACATACTTTGTAACATCGAGCTTCATCATCAGCCGCCAGTAGTAATGTTTTAGATTTCTATACATCTTAATGTTCTCGGGATGAATCGAATACATGGTCTTGTGAGCTTTTTACTTCAAAAGATCTCTTATTTCTCCTATCTTCGGCACCCAAATCCTATCTTGGAATACCTTCAATCCTTGACTATCTGTACCGAATACCAACGTTTTGCCTAAACATTCTTTCTTTTGGTTATTTTTCTCCAAATATTTTTCCAAAGATTTCTTTATGCTTTCCAAAATCATTGAGACAACTTCTATTCTTAATGCTCTTGGAATTTTTCTTTCCAGGTTTACTTTTCAAGATAGAGAATCAGCTATGACATTTGCTTTGCTAGGGTGGTAAAGTATCTTGCAGTCGTAATCCTTGAGTAACTTTAGCGAACATCTTTGTCTCATATTTAGTTTGTTTTGATCAAAGAGATATTGAATACTTTTATGAACAGTGAAGAGTTTTCACTTTGTGCCATAAAGATAATGCCCCCATATCTTTAATGTAAATACTACCGCTACCAACTCCAGATAATGAGTGTGGCAGTTCTTTTCGTGCTCTTTCAATTGTCGATATTCATACACTATCACCTTATCTCTATGGTTCAGAACACATCCTAACCCAACTCCAAAGACATCACTGTAGACTGTGAAGTCTTCAACTCCGTCAGGTAAAGAAAGAATCGGTGCTTCACACAACTTCTTTAATTTCTCGAATGCTTCTTCATGTTTCTTACTCCATGTATATGTAGCTCCTTTATGAGTCAATGTTGTCAATGGAGCATCTATTTAAGAAAATCCTTGGATAAACCTTCGGTAATATCTAGCCAATCCCAGAAAGCTTTGAATCTTAGTGGGACGTTTTGGTTGTTCCCATTTCATCACAGCTTCAATCTTTTTTGGGTCAACCATTATTCCCTCTTTGTTAACCATATGACCCAATATTTGGACTTCTCGAATCCAAAAATCACATTTGGAGAACTTTGCATACAACTTCTCCTTCTTCAAAACTTCTAATACTTCTCGCAGGTGCTTGCCATGTTCCTGTCAACTCTTTGAGTAAATCAAAATGTCATCTATGAGCACTATCAAGGATTTATCGAGGAATGGTTTACAAACCCTATTCATCAAATCCATAAATGATATTGGAGCATTGGTTAGTCCAAATGACATAACCAAGAACTCATAGTGTTTGTATCTTATTCTGAATGCAGTCTTCTCAATATCTTTCTCTCTCACCTCCAGTTGATGATATCCTGACCTAAGATCAATATTTGAGAAATAGCTCAAACCTTGCAGCTGATCGAACAAGTCATCAATCTTTGGCAGTGGATACATGTTATTTACCGTTTCCTTGGTCAGCTTTCTATAGTGTATGCACATCCTCATGCTTCCATCCTTCTTCTTCACGAATAACATCAAAGCTCCCCATGGGGATAAACTAGGTCTAATGAAACTATTGTCCAACAACTCCTAAAGTTGTATCATAAGCTCCTTCATCTCTGTCAGTGCTGATCGGCAAGGTGCTTTCACTATTGGTGTCGATCTAGGCAACAAGTATCTTTGAGGTTGTACTTTTCTATCAAGAGGAAATCCCGGAAGATCTTCAGGAAAGACTTCTAGATAGTCAAACACCACTAGTATTCTTTGTATCTCCTTATTCACTTTCTTTGCATCGATCACAATTTCCAAGTATGATGTGCAATCTTTTGACAAAAAATTTTTGGCTTTCATCAGGGAAATGATTCCAGAATTTACTCTACATTGGTCCCCATACACCATAAATGACTCTTTTCCAAGTGGGTTTACTCTAGGCTTGCACAAAAAAAACGGTTCAGGAACCGAACCGGTCACTGAACTAGTAAACCGATTCACTACGAACCGGTCCATTATGAACCGAATCGATTCAAGAACCGGATCGCCAGTTTGCACCCGTTCGAGTTTTTAGACATTGAAACCAATTTAGAACCAGTTTAATAACCGTGAACCGGTTTGGAACCGGTAGTCAAACCATTCGAACCAGTTTAGAACTAGTGTAAGCGGTTTAGATAGGTTCGAGTTTTTCTATGACGGAACCGGTTTTAATCAAACCGGTTTATGGCTGAACCAATTTTACTATTCATGGATCAAAACCGAACCAGTTTACTGAACCAGTTCGGTTTGAAAAAAGAACTGGTTTGTTCACCCCTAGTTTACTCTCACCATCTTCTTCCTGCATGGTATCTCAGCATTGTTCGCACTAACCCAATCCATTCCTAGTACGATGTCAAAACCATTCAACTCAATGTGTAATAGCTCCTTGTGGAATTGATTCACTTTCAAATCGATGATGATGTTTTTAGTGCAATCGTTAACATATATGAATTTTCCACTGGAAAGTTCTATGATTAGAGCACTATCAAGTTTATCTACAGGCAGTGCTAGTCTTCCACCAAATTTGTATGATATAAAGGAGTAATTTTCTCCAAATTAAAACAATATATTGGCGAACAATCCATTTACAAGAAAGGTACCTAAAGCGACATTTGTTGCATCCTTTGCTGCTTCTAGGGTCATCTGGAATGCTCATGCCTTCGGCCTCGATAGAACCTTAGGCCTTACTGCCTCTTTCTTCGGGCAGTCCTTAGAAATCTACCCTTCTTCTTTACATTCATAACACACCCTCTTGATAGATGTACACTCATTAGCGTAATACCCAGTTTTTCCACACTTGTAACAAGTCACCTCCCAGTCACATTTTCCAAAGTGCTTCTTGCTAGCTTCTCCCTTGGGTATGTATCAGCTAGTAGCTTCCACCAGCTCAGTACCCCTAACTTTAAAAGTGTAACAGTGAGAGCGGTCTTCTGTTTGTTCTTGTAGACGCAACTTTCAAACATCATCTCCATCTTGGAGATTTAATCAATGACTTCCACCGGTGTTAGGCTTCCAAAAAGACTCGGTGGTTTGGATTCCATGAAATCCTTGTACTTGCACCGACGTCCATCATTTCATCTATTGGGGTGGTTTCTTCTACCCACTCGTGGCTCAGCTTAACTGACATTCTGACTATGTTTCCTTCCTCTGACTGTTCAGTTTTCATTTAGGTTGTACGATGGGTACAGTAGGTTCATCCATATTTTTATTTGTCTCATCTCATCTCTTTGTTCATCCATTATAGCCCAAATCATTGCTTGGACTCCTGACATTGTGATTGGTTCAGGTGCAGTTGCTACCTTTGGTGCCCTCTCAATCAAAGGTCTATGATTAGCGTTAGCATTTCCGAATCCGCTTCAGTTTCTCTCCATGCCGATCTATACACCAAAGTAGGAGAATTTAGATTTTTATTTACGATAGATGTTTAAATCCTCCTTGTTTCTCGAAAAAGTTACATGCCCGTTCTAATATCGTATTCGAACGTTTAGAAATATGAACACATAAAGTTTCCATATCCAGTCAGCAACAGACCATAGATCCGATCAAATAATAGCATATAAGGCATCTTTATAGCTATAACATAAATCATTTTGCACAGAAAAGTATTTTAGGCATCGTTCCTAAACTAATCTAGTGCTCGTGTCTAAAATATAGAAGATACTCGTCTCACAATCATCGCTTAGCATTCTATGTTTAAGTCTAGAAATCCTACAAATTCCTAGTTCTCTTAAACTAACGCTCTGATACCAAATATGATAAGTAAATTATCAAAGCATTTCCGAAGAAATGTGTTTTCATTATATTAAAGATGTTAGGATGTCATTGTCAATACAGTAAATAAGCAAAAATAGAAATAGTACAGGTCTTATAACATCTATTATTCTAATAGCCTATAATCCATTGATATCTCATTAGATCATCACTCATGTGCACTATGGCCACTACCTATAATACAAGAAACAGAGTAGGTTAGGCATGGGAGCCTGGTAAGCAGATAGGGTTTTCAACCCACAAAAATTAAGTTCATTAATTTCATCCAATCATTCAACCCGATTACCCGTTCATGTGATCGTCACTTTATCTCCCTAAAGCTTCTAATTCAAGAGACCTAGCCTAAGGATTATCATCGGGATGGAAAACACTACCTAGGGGATTCCTCGACAATGTATGTCAAAAAGGCAACCATGAGGAGGATGGAGTACACCTGGTGAACACGTAGTTCAAAACACCTACAGGTTGCAAGCTTATCAGTGTTCCACTAGACTGTCTAAAATAGTCGGTGGTCGTTATCTATACTCAGCAAGATGAATGCATCATCTTAAACATCTAGGCCTCTCATCAATTATTTCATCATCTATATCATCTACCCATCTTTACACATCATAATTAAAGGTATAAATTACATATATAGTTTAAATCGAATAAAACATGTATATTTTGTTAATCCAGCATAGATATCAAAAACACAGATAATATGCACACCCATCACGTAATTTATATTAAATATTTCATATATACCTGTAACATGAAAGTAACTATGTACTCACTTGTTAAATTGATGACTCGTAATTCGGGTAGCGCTTCGCTTCTAATAATTTTCTTTTCCATCGATGAAACCTAGTATCATTATTACTAGATTTTAGTCTAATATTTATTGTAAATAATTATTAGTCTAGATTCATCATTAAACCAGAGTTTGCATCATGACCTATCAAGTAAGGATCAGCTAGGCAGGACAGTTGGGGGGCAGGACCATTTAGGTATATAGCTTTTCTGGAATCTAACAAGCAAACCCAACATGACCATTCTGTAAACCTCTCCCATAAGTAGTTCAATCAGTATAACCACGTTGAATCACAGATAAATCTTGTTTATAGGTTCACAATAATGATAATGAATTTGAACAAAAGTTATACTTAAAGTAGGGTAAGCAAAACTCACATACAAGTGGGTTTAGCAAGGAACCAGACTCTGCTTGAGCAAAACTTCTGAGCCAAAAGCTCTTCTTCTCAGATCCTTCTAGCGCTCTGGGACTCGCCTCTAATATATAGGAAGTGCTAGGGAATGGAAGAGAGGTTTTTTGGATATTGGGAGAGAGTGGGATAACATTGGTATGAGAAATGAGGTGATTTGCGCCTCTATTTATAGGCTGGAAATTCGCATTACCTGGGGTGTAACTTTGGAGAACATGGGGAATAATCGGTATGTTGGACGTACCAAGCCCTATGATTTCTGTATGTGGGCCACATGTCGAGATCTAGTGCGAAGCCGTGGGGAGAAAGGTGGGGTCGGGATTGTGCCACGTGTCAGCCTCACATCGTAACCTATAATTTAGTTATCTTCTAAATTTCACAACTTTTGCATACGAGCTCCGTTTTTTATGTTCTTTATATCTACGTGTAGGTAGCGACATGGTCTACAACTTTTATTTAGACTATGTCGTCCAATATTGACTTTATTATTAAAGTTATATTTTAACAGGCTTACATTTAAAGTCCGTTAAAAATTCATAACGTTTTCATCTAACGTCCTTTTTCGTCTGTCTTTATATCGTTGAGCTCCTATTAATGAGATCTTCGAGTCTCATTTAGATTGTATTGGCTAAAAATCGATCAATCTAAAATTCAATTTCTGGGCTGCATAATGCTTTGCCAAATCTAAGAAAAATCATAACTTCCACTAACGAATTCAGATTTGGACGTTCTCTATATGCACGCTCTCATTTTAATGTATACTATGACTCTTTTTTAGATCCCTAAGGGTAAAAAGTATGTTATCATAATCTCACTTTTTTCGATACACAACGTTGTGTCGGTTTTGTCTCAAAACTTCGACGTGTCATAACTTCTTCGTTATAAGTCGGATTCCAGTGTTCTTTATATCTCCGAAATCCTTGTCACAAGCACTTGAACTTGATTCATAAATATTGGATCAATCTATTATTTTATTTTTGATGCATATTTTTATTATTATTTTACTACATCATTATAAGCACATATGAACCACATAAATCACATAATACTCAGATAATTCATCTTATTACTTCAAAATAGGTTACAATTGACGACCCTAACTATTACATCATAATATTAATGCTTATTAAGAAATGTGGGCGTTACATCAAAGGTACCGGTTTCTGTCGATTTTGTATGTATCTTGGTATATAGAATCTAGTATCCTGTAGAGATTGGATAGTTCGTAAATCTGCATGACTACCTATTTCCTAGTTAGTACTTGTTATTTTATTTTGTTAATATGTTGTCACCTTGTTATGGTTGGGTTGAGATGTTACTGCTTTGTGCAGAAGGTCAAGATACCTGGGGCGGTCTGGATAGGCTGTAGGCCTTGTGATACGGTCCATTCAAGACGTAGGCCTGCAGAGGAGTCAAGATAGGTTGTAGGCCTTGAGAGGCGGTCCGGTCAGACTGAAGACTCATACATGTATGTTGTTATATGTTTGATTGTGTAGGGTATTTTGGGGGAAACTCACTAAGCTTTGGCTTACAGTTTGATTTTCTGGTTTCAGGTACATCAGATGATAGGGGAAAGACGAAGGCATGATTATGCACATCATTCTCATATATTTTGTTAAAAAATGATTTTGGAAACTCAGATTTATGACTATGGTTTTGGAACACATTTTTTATGACTTTTTAATTATCATATGGTTTTTAAAATGAAAATGTTTACTATGATTTTTGGGATGTTACAAGTTGGTATCAAAGCCCTGGTTTGAGAGAATTGGATAAAAATTATGGGATTCCAGACTCAAACTAAGGATTTGCAAAATGCTTTTAAAAAACATAACTCTAAAAGACCAATAGAAAAAAGATGTGATGTGTACAATCAATCAGAGTCACCTAAGTGTTCCCTAAGATACCCATACTTGTTTTTTGTATAGATGGGATGATAGAAGTGCATGTTAGTTTTTAGGATAGGGATATTCAATAATTGCATGATAGAATTGTCTGATTTATAATGCCTAATAGCCTAGGGGATTTCTTGATATCATAAATAGAGTTGACATTATCATTGTCTTTGCTTATTGTATGCATCATAGTTGGACATAAATAATATGTTATAGCCTGTGAATGTTTGATTTAACCTTATTCCATGTTCTTTGTCTAGTTGTAGGCTTAGGGTAGGATCAAGTATTCGACTATCTATCAAATCCATTTTTATGTATGATTAGCATGCACGAGCGACATCAGGGTTAGTAGAAGTTTCATGAGTGCATATGGTTTATAGTGGACCAACGTGAGGAAGGATTAGTCACTTTTAGGACAATGTGTGTAGGATGTATATGTATGCTAGATGTTGGGCCTTGTGGCCTAGTGGTCCTTGATGACCTATTGATACAAATACGGGTAGGTGTGGAAGGTAGTATGGTCATACACACTGGAAGCATAGGACTCATACGCGTATAAAGGATGTCACGAACCCTAAGGGTTTAGCAATTCCATAATAATGTAATAGTATGAATTGTATCCAATGGCATCGTTGCGTTTCAGGTAGTTCAGGGGTGAGGGTTATATTAGTACCAGGACTTCACCAACACAAAGCCCCCATAGCTTTACGAGATCAAGGACTCGATCATTTCTATAAGTTGGTTATCTAATGTGGAGGATTGGTTCTTCATTTGTTCATGTTCGGTTCACCAAAAGGTCAGGTCTGCCTTGAGCGTTCTTTGTTTGGGGGCGAAGGACAAGCGGAAGTTGGTTACCGGTGCTTATTCACCTTCAGAGAAATCTAGAGTGCTTGGGAGCAGTTTCTGATATGTTCCATACTGACTATGTTCCCCTGGTGGAGAGGGAGAGGTTAGCTTAGGAGTATTCTCGGATATTTTTTTTAATAAAATGATATTGGATACTATGATTTACGATTGTGGCTTTTGGAACAAATGTATTGTATGACTTACTGATTTTCATATGGTTTTGAAAAAGAAATTACTATCATTTTTGGGATGTTATGGAAAGTGGTGGTTATGGAAAAATGATTAATTAAATAATCAATCATTTAATAAATTAACTTATAAATACACACATACATACATACATACATACACACACACACACACACACACATATATATATATATATATATATATATATATCTGTGTGTGTGTGTAGACATGCTAAATTAAAACATGTATTGTTCCAAAATAAATATTGTTTTACAATACAAGTACTTTATGTTTTATGCATAAATAATAAACTAAACTCCAAGAGTGAAGTTTCAACTTGCTTGTGGTTGCCTAATTACTCCTTCTTCTCAAATAAGAGAGAGAGAGAGAGAGAGAGAGAGAGAGATCCTCTTTTAGTGTCATATTTCTTTATAGAAGAAACAAGATCCATCTATGTGCGCCTTCTTGGATTTCTTGGGCCTACAGGTGGCATTTCCATAAACTAATGGCCTCTTAGAGCACATAAGGTGACTCTCTTCAACCTTGCATTGTTCATTTATTTGAACTGGCTCAAACAAAATAGCAACGTATCTTAGTAATATCTGCTTCACCTGACGAAGCATATGAAATGCTTCCAAGTTTTCAAATTCCTTACAAAGGTCAAGAATAATTGTACCCAGTACAATGTTAGAAACATCATCAGCATCACAACAATGTTTCCACCAAACATCATGTTGAACTCTACTGGTAAGTACAGGTTGTTTAGAAATAGGTCCTTTAAGAATGTACAGTTTCTCATCTCTTTTTAGATTCTCTTGCAAGATACGAAGCCATTCATAGAAAATTTATTCTTCGAATGTCATTATTTCATGTAGATTAGTAAGTGAAAGATGATGCATGGTAACGACATTTGACTTTTTTTTATCTATAAATTTTTAACGAAACTCATTTAGTATTTTCAATATTTAAATCTTAAATATTTTATACCCTTTTAGTTTTCATAAACATTAATTATTAAAGTCTAGGATCCAAGTTGCAAAATAAATAAATAGTTAGGTATCATTTATCCCATTCATTGAATCCAACTAGATTGATATTGAGTATAAATTATATTCTATTATGTAATTCCTAGATTTATTGGATTGCTAATAACAAAGTTTAATAGACATGTTTGATCGATCAATGCCTCGTATCTCTCTTGCTTAGGTATCCTTTATCACAATATATTTTTGAGAAAATCAGCCTGTTTGAAGAACTTCTGCAATCGGCGTATACCTAGGTTATAGAAATAGTGAATATACCTCGATCATTAAAAGATAACGCTCGCAGTTAGTTATCATTAATCCCTTAGCGCATACAGGTGATGAGAAAGTTATATTCAAATAGGATTGCATAGATTTGTGTTTAAATAATGGGTCTTTGATGTTTTTATAATTCTAGTTTATAAACTTTTTATCTTCAAAATTGTCACCATCTTCATTCTTGTTACATTTTTATAAAAATAGTTATTACTAAAATTAATCTATTACTTACAAAATAAACAAAATGAAACCTATCTATTTAATTCTTACATACGATATGGATAAATAAATATTACAACCGTTTTAAAAACTCAACACAAACACACCACAAGAGGTCCATGGTAAGTTTATTCACATTATATGTATGTGTGTTTATATATATATATATATATATATATATATATATATATATATAAATCTCTTAGTGGTCTACAACTAATGACGATTAAGGGTACTTGGTGGTCCTCGGCGCTCGTAGGTGGGACAAATTTTAAAAAAAAAAAAATCAAATGTTCAAATTTTTAAATATTACGCCAAAATTTACAAAATTTCAAAGTTTTAAATTGGCTTTGATTCTCATGCTAGATGGAAGTTGATGAAATGATGTATAAAGCTCCAAAGGAGAAGCTCTCTACAAGTCTCCAACAAGCAAGGATAAACCACTAATGATGCTATTCTCCACTTGTATAAAGTTGTTCTTAAGTTATGAAGACTTCTACCAAATAATCCTTAAGGAGAAACAATTTATAATCATCCAAAGCATGAACCAAATTACAAGATGTTGAGAGAGTACGAACACCTAGTGTTCTCGGATTTGGAAGGAGAAAATAAGAGAGAAAACTATTAGAAAATGTGACAACCCGAAATTTCTATCTTGTACAGCCATTCAACTCAATCAAATTCAGAATTGTTTTTGTTATCCTTTAGCCTAGTTAAGGGTCTATTTGAGTGTTCTAAGCCTAGTACCTTCAAGGATAAAGTGTTGGGAACTAAAACCTAGAGTTCAATGTGCAACATACAACCCGGAAAACTCCAAGGATTGGAGTTTAAGGTCGTAAACTAGGGTTCACAGTCGTAAACACTTGGTGACCATGAACTCTTCCCCTCATATATGATATTCCTTCATTTTCATCACTTTTTCCCACTTCCAACTCAAGAACTTAAATTCACTCTCAACTATCATCAAGTTTTTCGCTTTGATCTTCAAAGAAGTAAGTATTCCTTCCCTTGATTTGTTGATATAATACATTATCTAGTGAAGATCCATGTTTTCACCCAAGAAATATCTCTTTTGGTTAGATCTTTAAGTCTTCTTTACCTTCACCAAGAACACATACTAGTTCTTGGACCGTGAACCCCCTCCCAAGCTTCAAAAACGTGAGTACCTATTTTATCTTCTAGTTAGGCTTGCTTATCACTGGATTCCTAGCCTTGAAACATCATAGAATACCTTAAAATCAAGGGTTTACGGTCGTAAACCCTTGCATGGTAGTAAACCCTTGTGTTAGTACATGTTTTGGCCTTAAACCTCCTTTATGTCCAAACCTAGGACCGTGAATACTTATTTGATGCTAGATAGGACCATAAAACACCTCTTTTACAAGTTCTTCCATGAGTGTACGGTCGTAAACTCCATGACCAGACACGCTATGGCCCAAAACTCCCCTTAGTTGTAAACATCTGGTCGTACACACCATTGTGTGGCCGTAAACCCCTTTGATGCAATCATTTTTATTGTAACACTTCAATATAAGTGTTTCCTAGTCCTTAAGGTGGTTTCTGTCACACCCCGAAAACCAAGGCGGAAACATTTCCGGGGCGAACTCCACGTTGAGTATCAAATCCAATGCACATAGTAAGCAAAGTAAACAACCATTACATTACATATGAAAATTTACCTTTGTCCAAAAGTAAAGTTGTACAAGTGTGATACATATGTATATATATATATATATATATATATATAAACAAAAGTAAGACGTGTCTTCTACATACTCCGTCTTCGCCAAAAGGATCATCGGGTACCTGTCTAATGCGGACGTGAGAATACAAACATTTTAAAAATCAGCATAAAGCTGGTGAGTTCATAAGTGGTTTTGTTTTCTGAAAATGTACGAGTTTCCTTTCGATTTCTGAAAAAGTTACAACCTAAGAAAATCCCATATTTTCTTTTATGTAAAGTTTAGTTATCTGTTATGTTACAAGGTTCTGGTTATGTACAATTGTTATCCCAAGAAAATCCCATCTTTTCCTAAAAGTTGACTATTGATCTGAAATGTAATGTGAAAGATGTATACTGAAAACCTGGTTATCCTTGAAAAGTGTATGTTAGTTCCCCAATCCAAAATGTAATGTAAAAGATGTATACTGAAATGTATTAGTTTCAACATGTATATAAAACTAATAAATACAAAGTAAACTAGTTACTAAAATCCATTATTACTAAAAAGTAAATCTCTGTTATCCAAATTGCGAGTTCCATAACCATACGATAGACTAAATATGGCAATAAGTACTCCATCGTACTTTATGACTTTCGTCACCCTTCAACCTTTCGGTTCGGCTGCAGCTAGCAGCCAGGTGCGGCGTAGTCAACCCCGTATAGATCTATACACTCAAGTCATGCTCCCTATCTAAGAGATTCTAGTTATAGTGGCGGTCCTCGACTCGCGTATCTCTGTGGAGTGTTCTCCGAGGACGTGTCTCCAATTTATAGGAATAACAAATTTACTAGTAATAATACAGAAAGATCAATTGACGATCCTTCACTCGTGTATCTCTGTTGAGTGTTACCGAGGACAAAACAATGTACTAAGTTTCATGTTCAAAGTTCAAATGTTATGCTTTTAACTATATTGATGTGGGAAACCATTTGTGAAAATATAAAATACAACAATTTATAATGTTTTTCACAAATAATACGATAGTGTGTTCTGCAAGTTCAAACAGTTATCTATTATAATTGTCAGTGTTAAAAGCATATGTAATATGAAACATAACACATATAAAAAACTTTTGATTACAATTATTCCTTGTACTTTGCTTGTATCCCCCCCCCCCCCCCCCCCCCCGAAAACATTGAAAAAGGGTAGGGGTATGAACTCACCAGACGAGAAAACGTGTCGGTTTGGATGCTATGTGTCAGTTCAGGGCTTGATAACGCATGAAGTTCCTATGTAATATGAAATGGTATAAAAATGTATCTATTTAGACTTTAAATCACTAATTAGATATGACTATACACTCCAATACGAGAAAACACTTCAAATCAAGTGTTTGGAGTGACCCGGGTGACATTTATGGACGTATAGGCTTTGGATAATGTGTTTACTCTTCAAGAGTAAACTCCGTATGGAGTTTTCTGCCCTAAGACCAACCCCACTTGAGTTCACGTCCGTAAGCTCCTATGTGACCATTCCTTACATGATTTGGTGGCCCTAGATCAATCACATGTGATTCAAACCAATTTTACAAGCCTTAGAATGAATTTAGGGCATCATTTGACTTGTGTAAGTGAGTTTACTGCCCAGGAACCCATTCTAGGGGGGTTTACATCCATGAACTCCTAAAGGGAGGGTTTTCATCAAGTTTAAGGCCCCTAAATAGACTAGGGTTGATTCTAGAATTTAATCCAAGGCTATTGGTGTGTTTAAGTGGCATTTAAACACTCAAATTTTAGTTTACTCCCCATGAAGATGAGTTTACGGCCCAAGCATGTTCTTGGGCAGTAAACTCATGTTTACCCCTCAAAAGTTGGATTCAAGGTGTTCTAAGTCCGTTCCATTAAGTCATTTAGCCATATCTAAGCTCCAAAGGTCGATTGGAAGGGTTTTTGGGCTCCAAAACCCATTTTATATGAGTTCACCGGCCTAGGACTGTTCTAGGGCCATAAACTCATGATAATGGTCCTAAATGATAGTTTGATCATGGATTTGGAAGCTAGAAAGGTTGTACAACAAGTTAGGAAGGTTACCTTGATGAAATGGAGCTTAAATTTGACGATTTTGGACCTTAAGTTTTGATTGAGGAGAGAGGTTAGAGAGAGAGTAGTGAGAGAGAGAAAAAGCTTCAAATGGAAGCTCAAACAACTTTAAATATGTTCCAAGTTCGGGACACGGCGGAATTCTACCCGATACCGATGTTAGACGTGGCTTTTGGTCGCACCCGATTAAGTTGTCGTAACCCGATATGGTCGATTCTAAAAAATTTCCGATTACTAATATGGAGTGTTATTATGAGTTCTAAACATGTTTAGACACCCATTAAGCCATAATAGAAATCTCAAATTTATGACTTAAATTAAATAACGTAAACGGAAACGAATTCAAAAACGACAACTTTAATAACGGAAAGGGTTACAAATGATGGAACGAACTTCGGGTTGTCACATTATCCCCCCGTTAGAGGGAATTTCGTCCCGAAATTCAAAAGTAAGATACAATTCATGGATCTTGGAAGAGATGTGGATACTTCTGTTTCATCGAGTCTTCACACTCCCAAGTGAATTCCGGCCCCTGCTTGGCACTCCAGCGAACCTTCACTATCGGGATGCGACTTTGTTTTGTGCGTTTGATCTCTAAATCCATGATTTTGATTGGTTCCTCCACGAAGTTCAAGTTTTCTTTGATCTCGATATCGTCCAGAGGGATCATGAGGATTTCATCAAATAAGCACTTTTTAAGATTCGAGATGTGAAAGACGAGGTGGATGTTGCTAAGCTCGTGAGGTAATCAAAGTTTATAGGCTACCGGACCGATCCTGGCGAGGATCTCGAAGGGTCCAATGTACCTTGGATTAAGTTTCCCACTCTTTCCAAAGCGTACCATGCCTTTCCAGGGCGAGACCTTCAACAGGACACGGTCTCCAACCTGGAACTCCAGAGGTTTCCGTCGTATATCAGCGTAACTCTATTGGCGATCTCGTGAAGCTTTCAATCGTTCCTGGATTTGGATGGTATTTTCGGTGGTTTCACGGATAATTTCAGGACCAGTGAGAGCACTGTCAGGGAATCGAATCTTGGCAATTTGCGTGTCCCCTACCTCGGCCCAGCACAGGGGGGATCTGCACTTGCGACCGTAGAGGGCTTCGAACGTGGCAGCCTTGATACTAGTGTGGTAACTATTGTTGTACGAGAACTCAATCAAAGGCAAATGTGTGTCCCACGACTTTCTGAAATCGATGACACATGCCCCAAGAAAGTCTTCCAGGGTTTGGATAGTTCTCTCACTCTGTCCGTCGGTCTGAGGGTGATAAGCCGTGCTCATGTCTAGTTTAGTTCCAAGAGCCTTCTGGAGTGACTGCCAAAATCTGGAGGTAAACCTGCTATCTCGATCAGAGATAATGGATGCAGGTACACTGTGCAGTCGAACTACCTCCTGGATGTAGATCCGTGCGAGTCTTTCCATCTTGAACGATTCTTTAATCGGAATGAAGTGAGCGGACTTGGTCAAACGATCGACAATTACCCAAATGGTATCGTACCCACTCGGACATTTGGGTAACTTGGTGATGAAATCCATGGTAATCATCTCCCATTTCAACTCAGGAATCTCGAGTTGCTGGAGCAGACCCGAGGGTTTCTAGTACTCGACTTTCACCTTGGCGCAAGTCAGACACTTGCCCACAAATGTAACGATTTCGGCTTTCATGTTTGGCCACCAATATTGTTTCTTGAGATCTAGGTACATCTTGTCCGAACCTGGGTGAACAAAGTATCTGGTCTTGTGTGCTTCCTCCATGACAATCTCCATGAATCCTCCGGACTTTGGAATCCAGATTCGGTCCATGAAACAGTAGACTTCATCACCTCTGATCTCAAGTTGCTTGTCCATTCCTCTCAAGGCTTCGCTTGACATGTTCTCAGGTTTGAGAGCTTCTATCTGAGCGTCTCGGATTTGTATGGATAAATCGGAATGGATAGTCATCGTCAGTGTCCTCACTTTATGGATTGAACTTTCCTTTCAGCTAAGGGCATTTGTTACCACATTGGCCTTGCCGGGATGGTAGCGAATCACGCACTCATAATCGCTGAGCAGCTCTACCCATCGTCGTTGCCTCATGTTTAAGTCTTTATGATTGAGGATGTGATGTAGGCTCTTATGGTCAGTGAAGATCGTACACTTGGTTCCGTAGATATAATGTCTCCAAATCTTCAGTGCAAAGACTACGGCTCCTAACTCCAAGTCGTGCGTGGTGTAGTTGACCTCATGTGCCTTTAGCTGTCTCGAGGCATAAGAAATTACCTTTCCTCTTTGCATAAGCACACATCCTAAACCCTGATTAGACGCATCGCAATAGACAACGAAGTCTTCTGTCCCTTCGGGTAGGGACAGAACAGGCGCACTGCACAACGCTTGCTTTAATGTCTGGAACACTGTTTCTTGCTTTTCACTCCAACAAAAGGGCACACCTTTCTGTGTTAGAGTGGTTAGGGATTTGGCGATTTTGGAAAAATTTTGGATGAATCTTCAATAATAGCCGGTGAGACCCAAGAATCGACGGACTTCTGTGGGTGTTTTCGATGCTGACCAATTCTCTAACGCTTTAATCTTGGAAGGATCCACATGAATACCCTCCTCGCTTACCACGTGACCGAGGAAAGTCACCTTCCGAATCCAGAATTCACACTTGGAAAATTTTGCGTACAAATTTTCGGATCTAAGGGTTTCCAACACTAATCTCAAGTGTTGTTTGTGATCTTCTTCGCTTCTGGAGTAGACAAGGATGTCATCAATGAACACGATGACGAATTTGTCTAAGAAGGATGACACACCTAGTTCATCAGGTCCATGAACACTATTGGTGCATTGGTTAGACTGAAGGGCATCACTACGAACTCGTAGTATCCATACCGAGTCTTGAAAGTTGCTTTGGAAACATCGCTCTCATGAACTGGTAGCTAATGGTACCATGACCGAACGTCTATCTTTGAGAAGTAGTTGGCTCCCTGAAGTTGATCGAAGAGGTCATCTATTCACGGAAGAGGATATCGGTTTTTGACGGTCAACTTGTTTAGCTCACGGTAGTCGATGCACATCCGGAAGGATCCATCTTTCTTCTTCACAAACAAAATCGGAGCTCCCCAGGGTGAGGAACTCGGTCTGATGAACCATTTGCTGGGTAACTCGTTGAGTTGGATCGATAACTCCTGCATTTCTGCTGGAGCTAAACGATATGGAGACTTGGCTATGAGGGTAGCTCCAGGAATTAGGTCAATGCGAAATTCGACCTGACGTTCGGGAGGAATTCCTTGAAGCTCTTCCGAAAAGACATCAGGAAAGTTACAGACTTCAGGGATGCTCGCGAGGTCTTTAATCTCCTGTTTCTCATTGATTACATTGGCTAGGAATGCTTGGCATTCCTTTCGCAAGAGTTTTTGTGCTTTGATGCAGGTAATGATGCGAAGGTTGGAGCTGAGTTTATCGCCATAGATCATGAGAGTTTGACCCACAGGAAGATTGAGACGGATGGCTTTTTCGTAGAAAAGGATATCAGCATGATTGGGACTCAAACAATCCATGCCAATGATGACATCAAAGCTCTTTATGGAGATTGGCATAAGATCAATGGGAAAATAATGATCGTTTAGGGTAAGGGTGCAACCTATGAATACATCGCTAGCGCTCTCTTTCTCACTGTTAGCCATCTCGACGGTAAACATTTCGATTAATGGTTGGGGATTAGGTTTTAGATTATGTTTGAATGAATGATTAACAAAGCTTCTTTCAGCACCTGTATCGAAAAGAATACTAGCATAAGAGTTGTCGAGAAGGAACGTACCCAAAACAACGGTGGGATCGGCGACTGCCTCTTCCCATCCCATGGCTAGGACTCTTCCGGTATTATCAGCTGTCACCTTCTTGGGGTAGTTCCTCTTGAAATTCCCAACTTCTCCAAAATTATAGCAGGCTTGACCAACACCTGCTCCAGAAGATTTGTTTGCGGATTGGGCTGGTGCCTTGAAGAAACGGACCGTATGCCCTTTCTTACCACAGTTGGTGCACAATAGATCACGGCAGGGGCTGAGGTTATGGTGGTATTTTCACTTTTCACATTGGGGAAGGTTAGCAACATACCTACTAGTAGGTGTTTGAGCTGTAGATCTTACAACAGAAGCAGCAGCAACGGGGGTAGTAGCAGCATGGACTGCTATTGTCTTCTATTTCTTTGAAGATCCTTGAGAAGGTTGGCCTTTCTTCTTCTTCCAAAATTTTCTTTTCTCACCACTCCTCTTGGTCGTTTCAGGAGTGGTGGTTGTTTCCTCAACCTCATCACTGTGGTCAATCAGGGTCTGGGCTAAACTTTTGGCATTGTCATATGTAATCAGCCTTGCAGATAAAACATTTCCTTTAGTTGGTTGGGTCAGCCCCCAAATAAATCTCTCTATCTTCTTACTCTTCGGGGTAACCATTCTGTCACACCCCCAAACCAGAACGGCGGAAACATTCGGGGGCGGAGGACGTCATATTCAGTATCATAACAGTTCATAGAAAGGAAAGTACACACCACCATATATATTAAAGTTTCCAAGATGTTTACATAATTGTATTCGTTACATGTTCAAAAGATAAATACATAAACATCATTCAAAAGAAGTAATTAACACCAGCGCGTTAATCCCAAAAGTTGATTCCCAAACCTGCTTAGCGGTTCCCTGAGAATACAAGTTATTTCAAAGAAAAAGTGTCAACAATTAAGTTGGTGAGTTCATAAGTAGTTTAGAAAAATTGGATGCCATTCCAAAATGGGTGTATATTTTCCAGAAAACGCAGCATTTCAAATGTAAAGAGTTGTGATTTGTTTTGTTGAAAGTGAATGTATTAAATCCAGAAAATCCCATATTTTCCCTAATGGTTGAGATACGAGTTGTTGTGTTTCCCAAGAAAAACCCTTATTTTCTTATAAAAGTATGAAATGTGTATGAATGTTCGTGTTATAAGTTGTAAATAATTGCACCAGGAAAATCCCTTATTTTCCTAACATAAATGGCAGTCTCTAAGACCAAAACTTTGCAAGAAACCGACGTTCAAAAGTTGTGTCATAGTTTTATATAATAAAGCTATACGAAGATCGCATTTGTTAGATGCATAATAGCTTTAATAGCTGCTCGTTCATAAAAGCATAATACCATAATAATTGTATATCCGATGAGTTTTATAACCATACTAAACATAATATGCCTGTAACGACGTTCTTCAGGCGTCGCAGCGTTATGACAACTGTCACCCCAAAAGACGGACTGTAGCTAACAGTCAGGGCGCGGGATCATGACTTCCCGTATAGATCTATACACATTTGACACGTTCTCCGAACGGGAGACTCTGGTTATAGACAGGACTTGCAGCATTACTTTCTAATAAAGAAAAGTAACGTTTGAAGATATACACGTCTCATGGATTCTCAACTAAGTCGGTATTAAAGTGATAGTTTTGTATGCAAAGTTTATCCTTTTTCACAATGTTTGACAAAGCAAAATCATAAGTTTTTAGAATGTATAAAAAGACTTAACAATGAAAGGTACTTTGAAATCATTATATACTTTGTATAATGTCTAATGCACACAAAGTATGACAAGAGTTTTCCATAATAGAAATAAGTTCCAAGTGATTTATTCGATAAAACAAGTGAAGTAAAACTTTATAAAATACACGATAATAACCGTATGTTTACTTGTATCCCCCCCCCCTAAAAGAGTATAAAAGCATTTAAATGTATTTAAAGTGTGTTTGAAAGGGGTATGAACTCACTTGAAAGTTTGAAGATAGCAAGATGGAAAACCGGGCAGAGTTTCGTCTCGGGAAATGGATTTTCCTCGGAAATATCGGGATTCCTCGGGAGTAAAATCGACCTTCGGGACTTGCACAAAATGACTAGGGCTTCGGGGTAGTGCGAGCATGGAAAACGAGGTAAAACGCAAGCAAAAGGAGAGAGAATGGGCCATTTTCCCAGGAACCCTCGCATGCTATTTATAGGGGGGCCTGAGAGGCCTCTTACGCGGGGCGTACGCTCGTACGCAGCGCGTACGCGTACGTCATGCGTGATCGAAGCCTCGACTGCCTCGGCCTCGGATGGGACGGCTCAGGCTGTCGGGTCGGATGGGACGGCGGGTCGGACGGGCGGGTCGGGTGCCTCGCATAGGGCGACGTGGACGGTTTGAGGCCAAGTTCCTCGGGTACGCAGGGCGTACAGGGGTACGCAGCGCATACCTCGGATGAGGACGCTGACTCCCCTTCGGATAATACCAAAGTTTTAATAAAAATTATATATAAATTATTTATCAAACTTCGAAAATTCATATCTCCTTCATACGAACTCCGTTTTTTACGTTCTTTATATCCTCGCGAAGGTGAGACTGCGATCTACAACTTTCATTTAGATTCCGTTGGCAAATTCTGGAATTATTTTTATTATTTATTTATTAAAATGACGTGATTAAGGAATTTCTTTAAAAATTCATAACTTATTCATACGATGTCCGATTTGAGCGTTCTTTTTATGCATGTTTGTAGTTTAACGATATCTACGACTTTCATTTAGACACCTAAGGTCGGAAAGTGTTTAATTGAAACTTTGCGTTTTTACGCAACTTCGTATTGCCGGTTTTTGTCGCAACTTCATTTAGACACCTAAGGTCGGAAAGTGTTTCAAAGATAGATCCGATTTTCTTGAAGCATCGGGTGAAGGAAATGACACCTCTAGTGCCATCAAAGGACGTGGGTTTTGCGTTCATGAAATCTTTATAGGAACCCTCTTTTCGGTGTCCCTAGTTATCTTCTGGGTTTTGGGGC
The DNA here is from genome assembly GCF_052625555.1 of Lactuca saligna. Lineage (NCBI taxonomy): Eukaryota > Viridiplantae > Streptophyta > Magnoliopsida > Asterales > Asteraceae > Lactuca > Lactuca saligna. The sequence goes on from NC_136420.1 coordinate 279,666,383, forward strand.
TGGGGACCACCTCCTGAACTACCGGGGTTCATTTGTGACATGACGGCTGTCACTACGGCAATAACAGCTGCCTGAAGCATTACGATATCAATTTGAGGAGAAGGTGGTGGCGGAGGGTTGTTGGTCTTTGTGCTGGGTCTCTTTCTTGGAGGCATTTTGATCTAATAAGATCAAGAAAGAGAGGATGATAAGTCCTCCGAATTGAATCAAGAGATATGACAGATATATATTCCGAATAAGCGATAAAGCATGAAAGGGTTATCAAAATAGATAAATTATCGCTAAAGGAATGATCAGGGAACATAGCTCGAATGAGGATTTCTACAAAGAATTGGCTCGAGAAATACTCCCATAGTATTTCATGATTCGCTACGACCAGGGTTCGATGTTTGGGGTATTAGGGTAAGTTTTAGGCATGTTGAACACCACAGTCACTCCCAAGCACGTGTTGGTCATGTCTCGAATGATTATATAGTTGGCCAGGCTATATTGATCCTAGACATGACTACATAGCTGCCCAGGTTTAACCGCAGCATACAACACCCATTTACTTATGTTTTGTTCTACTTGTAGTTACGGATCTCGACGGTTAGGTATACTTGTATACTTTTGAATATACTTATACTTTGAAGTATACTTTTAGTTCAGAGCACTTAGGCCCCTTAGTGTTTATAGTTTTATACCATGTAAGGTTTGGTATACTTTATTCACAATAAACAAGGGCTCTGATACCAATCTGTCACACCCTGAAAACCAAGGCGGAAACATTTCCGGGGAGGACTCCACTTTGAGTATCAAATCCAATGCACATAGTAAGCAAAGTAAACAACCATTACATTACATATGAAAATTTACATTTGTCCAAAAGTAAAGTTGTACAAGTGTGATACATATGTATGTATATATATATATATATATATATATATATATATATATATATATATATATATATATAAACAAAAGTAAGACGTGTCTTCTACATACTCCGTCTTCGCCAAAAGGATCATCGGGTACCTGTCTAATGCGGACCTGAGAATACAAGTATTTTAAAAATCAGCATAAAGCTGGTGAGTTCATAAGTGGTTTTGTTTTCTCAAAATGTACGAGTTTCCTTTCGGTTTCTGAAAAAGTTACGACCCAAGAAAATCCCATATTTTCTTTTATGTAAAGTTTAGTTATCTGTTATGTTACACGGTTCTGGTTATGTACAATTGTTATCCCAGGAAAATCCCATATTTTCCTAAAAGTTGACTGCCGATCTGAAATGTAATGTGAAAGATGTATACTAAAAACCTGGTTATCCTTGTAAAGTGTATGTTAGTTCACCACTCCAAAATGTAATGTAAAAGATGTGTACTGAAATGTATTAGTTTTAACACGTATATAAAACTAATAACTACAAAGTAAACTAGTTACTGAAATCCATTATTACTAAAAAGTAAATCTCTGTTATCCAAATTGCGAGTTCCATAACCATACGATAGACTAAATATGGCAATATGTAGTCCATCGTACTTTATGACTTTCGTCACCCTTGAACTTTTCAGTTCGGCTGTAGCTAGCAGCCAGGTGCGGGTTAGTCAGCCCCGTATAGATCTATACACTCAAGTCACGCTCCCTATTTAAGAGATTCTGGTTATAGTGGTGGTCCTCCACCCGCGTATCTCTGTGGAGTGTTCTCCGAGGACGTGTCTCCAATTTATAGGAACAATAAATTTACTAGTAATAATACAGAAGGATCAATTGACGATCCTCCACTCGCGTATCTCTGTGGAGTATTGCCGAGGACAAAACAATGTACTAAGTTTCATGTTCAAAGTTCAAATGTTATGCTTTTAACTGTATTTATGTAGGAAACCATTTTTGAAAATATAAAATACAACAATTTGTAATGTTTTTCACAAATAATATGATAGTGTGTTCTGCAAGTTCAAAAGGTTATCTATTATAATTGTCAGTGTTAAAAGCGTATGTAATATGAAACATAACACATATAAAACAAGTTTTGAGTACAAGTATTCCTTGTACTTTGATTGTATTCCCCCCCCCCCCCTCCCCCTCCCTGAAAACAGTGAAAAACATTGAAAATGGTAGGGCTATGAACTCACCAGACGAGAAAACATGTCGGTTTGGATGCTATGCGTCAGTTCGGGGCTTGATAACGCGCGAGGTTCCTATGTAATATGATATGGTATACAAATGTATCTAATTAGACTTTAAATCACTAATTAGATATGACGATACACTCCAATACGAGAAAACACTTCAAATCAAGTGTTTGGAGTGACCCGGGTGACATCTATGGACGTATAAGCTTTGGATAATGTGTTTACTCTTCAAGAGTAAACTCCCTATGGAGTTTTCGGCCCGAAGACCAACTCCACATGAGTTCACAGCCGTGAACTCATGGATGTGGGGTTTTATGGTGCTAAATGGTCAAATAACACTTGGGAAGGGTTACTATGATTTAATCTAAGGCATAGGAATGAGTTTAACGACCAAAGGTATTACAAAATGGAGTTTATGGATGTAAACTTGGATTTTATGGCCGTAAGCTCCTATGTGACCATTCCTTACATGATTTGGTGGCCCTAGATCAACCACATGTGATTCAAACCAATTTTACAAGCCTTAGAATGAATTTAGGGCATCATTTAACTTGTGTAAGTGAGTTTACGGCCCAAGAACCCATTCTAGGGGAGTTTACATCCGTGAACTCCTAAAGGGAGGGTTTTCATCAAGTTTAAGGCCCCTAAATCGATTGTGGTTGATTCTAGAATTTAATCCAAGGCTATTGGTGTGTTTAAGTGACATTTAAACAATCAAATTTGAGTTTACTCCCCATGAAGATGAGTTTACAGCCCAAGCATGTTCTTGGGTAGTAAACTCATGTTTAACCCTCAAAATTTGGAATCAAGGTGTTCTAAGTCCGTTCCATTAAGTCAGTTAGCCATATCTAAGCTCCAAAGGTCGATTGGAAGGGTTTTTGGGCTCCAAAACCCATTTTATATGAGTTCACAGCCTAGGACTGTTCTACGGCTGTAAACTCATGATAATGGTCTTAAATGATAGTTTAAACATGGATTTGGAAGCTAGAAAGGTTGTACAACAAGTTAGGAAGGTTACCTTAATGAAATGGAGCTTAAATTTGATGATTTTGGTCCTTAAGTTTGGATTGAGGAGAGAGGTTAGAGAGAGTAGTGAGAGAGATCAAAAGCTTCAAATGGAAGCTTAAACCACTTTAAATATGTTCCAAGTCCGAATATGGTGGAATTCTACCTGATACCGACGTTAGACGTGGCTTTTGGTCGCACCCGATTAATTTGCTGTAACCCGATATGGTCGATTCTAAAAAATTTCCGATTACTAATATGGAGTGTTATTATGATTTCTAAACACGTTTAGACACCCATTAAGTCATAATAGAAATCTCAAATTTATGACTTAAATTAAATAACGTAAACGGAAACGAATTCAAAAACGACAACTTTAATAACGGAAAGGGTTACAAATGATGGAACGAACTTCGGGTTGTCTCAGTTTCCTTACATGATTAGTTGCGTATAAACTAATTATAACCATATGTGTATCATTATATGCTTATTAGGATCTGTTTGTGCTCGAGATTTCACTTAGCACTCAGCATCCTTTTCCGATCTTACATTCAAACCACTCACTGCATGTAAGCTCATACCCTAATTTAACTTTTAAATGATTTTAAATGCTTTTATGGGGGGAATACAAGTTGAAACACTATAGTTATTATATCAATCATATGTGATTAATACCTATCAAACAGATTGATTTCTTATACTTCAAAACTGTGTTATCAAACAACTATTCCAAAACATTTTATCAAACTCTTTTATATGCTAAACCCTTTTAAACTTATAAATTGTCAACAATCATGTCTAAACAGATATAGTTATATAAATAAGGTTGAAAAGGCTTAGGACTGATAACTCGCTTTATTTCCTATTCCTTGTTTGGTTGTGGACTTAGGGTATCAGTTGTTTGTCCGAATGTCATTTGAATCATAGTTATATATTATGTATATATGTAGAGATATAAAAGTTCTTACATTAGTTCAATGCCTTAGGTAACAAAGGTGTAAAAACATACTCAGTCATTCAAACAACATCACTAGTAAAGTATAATAGGTATATTTTAGGAGATTACTACTCACTATTTCTAGTACAATGCAACACACAAGAGTTAGTTCAAACATGAGTTAGTTCAAACATACTATAATGAGAAACAAGGAGGAACATACGATACATTATACAAAGAGAACATACTATATACTATACAAAGAGAACATACTATACACTAGAACAGAGAGAACATACTATAAATATACAAGAATACTATAACATTAATGTGAGCCACTACTTTCTGGCATGACATCATATTGTTGAGTCACGTTTTGTAACTAGAGTCACCTAGAGAGAGCGTGAATTTGTGAATAGATCTATACTAGATTGACCATCTTCGAGCGTCATGTTTTCTACTAGTTGATCAAGCATGGTTACAATCATATCACATTATACATTAATTAACAATTAGTTTAAGGTAGTTAGTACAAAAATAGTTATTATATAGAATACTATAGTACATCATTATTTTCCCATTGCATTCCCTTTATGATCTTCTCACATAAACGGTAATGTAAAACTATATTTTGGTAATGATAGTCATACTTTGGAAAAACATTCACTTTTACAAACAAACAACATTCAGAAAATTCGGGCCTTGGTAGAAGGCTACATTTCTAGTAGAAAATATAGAATTTTCTAGGAGATACAAACATTTACTACAAACACTTACAAACTGTGACAACCCGATATTTCAACTATATGTAAACGACCTAAAAAGTCAAGTATTGTAACCACGTTCATTATAATGAAATTAACTTCAAAAATAAAATATTAAAAATAACTAATTAAATTACCTATTATGTTAGATGTCAGTAAACCGTGATCGTACGTAAAAAAACGCCCAAATCGGACTTCGTATATTGAAGTTATGATTTTTCCAAGTTCGGTTTAATGATAGACGGCTAAAAACTCGAATCGGAGATCGAGCGACTTTTGGCCGGAATGACCTAAACGAGAATCGAAGGTCTCGACAATGGTATTTCAGCGGTAAAAAGTCTGACAAAAACTGACGTTAGATAAAGAAGTTATGAATTTCTAAAATAAATTTTCTTACCGCGACCTTTTAAAAATAAATAATAAAAATAATTTCAAATTTTGCCGACGGGGTCTAAACGAAAGTTGTAGAGTATGGTCTCACCTTCGCGTGGATATAAAGAACGTCGAAAACGAAGTTCGTATGAAGAAGATATGAATTTTTGAAATTTATTAAATAATTAAAATATAAATTTTAATTAAAACCCTTGGTATTATCCGAATGGAAGTCACCAGATAGGGCCGAGTTACTCCCAGAGTAAGCTCGTACGCCCAGCGTACGCGAGGCCTTGGCCTCGGATTGTCCACGTCGCGCCTATGCGAGGTTATGCCCCGTCCCATCCGAGCTTCGATGCAGTCGAGGATCCGGTCATGCGTGACGTACGCGTACGCCCAGCGTACAGGCGTACGCCCCGCGTACGAGGTCAGTCCCCAGCACCTATAAAAGGGATGCGAGGGTTCCGAAGAAAATGCTCCATTTCTCTCATTTCTCTTGCGTTCTTGCTTCTTTTTCCGTGCCCGTGCTACCCCGAAGCCCCGATCACTATGCTAAAGTCCCGAAGTTTGTTTGTGCTCCCGAGATTCCCAAGAATCCCGAGAAAATCCACTTCTCGAGTCGAAATTTTGTCCGGTTTTCATCCCGCCTCCTCCGATCTTTCAAGTGAGTTCATACCCCTATAATTCACACTTTTAAATGTTTTATGAGTACTTTTACATGCTTTTAAGGGAGGGGGGAATACAAGTAAAACACTCGATTATTATCGTGTGTTATATAAACTTTCACTATACGCGTTTTATCAAAGGAATCATATGTGATTTAAAACTATTATAGGGAAACTTTCATATGCAAATTATACCACGACAACATTTTATCTTTTGAAATGAGAAATGATTTATGTATTTATATAAATTAGATACTTTGCTTATACTACATTTCTGTGTGTCGGTTTTGGCACTACAAAAACTACACTTTTCATAACAAGTGAACATTTTCACTAAGGGTTTATTATACAAACGAAACACACTTTTAGGAAACTATAATAGGTATAGTTTTACGAGACTACTACGAAGTTTTACATAAATGGAAATACTATTTCAAGAAGCTACTTTCATATACAATAACGAACGAATGTTTTCACATATAAATCTGTTTTATACTAAGTTTTGTGAGACATTAACTTCACATACGTTCGAGTATACATTTCAAGTCCTGTATTATATACCAGAATCCCTTGGAGGGGAAGCATGGTGTTTGTGTATAGATCTATACGGGCTTGACAACCCCGCGCCCTGACTTTTAGCTATAGTACACCATTTGGGGTGACAAACGTCAGAACATTCCAACGCCTGAAGAACGTTGTGTATAGGCATTTCTTGTCAATAGCCTGGTTATAAAACTCACATAGAGTATTAAAACACATTGATTTACGGGGGTTTTCAGATATAATGGAGGTTTTATACATACATAAGTTCATTTATTTTATGCATTGTGATATAAGTTTGGAACTTCTAACCATCACTCATGGATGGAAAAACATCAACTTTTTAACATATATTAGTCTTGATTTAAGGCTACATTTATACTAGTAGGAAATATGGGATTTTCTAGAGTCTAACGAACAAAAACGAACCATTTCATTTACATACAAATACTATCATTAAATGCTTATGAAACTCATCAGCTTAAATGCTGATCTACTCTTTCAAAACTACTTGTATGTCCCAGCTATTCAGTAATTACAGGTACTAAACCGCTTTTGAAGAAGGAACGTTGCGGCACTAGTTTAAATTCATATTTTGACATCATATTGTAATTGGTTTTGAACATGTACTCTTTTAAACAATGTAAACTTTCAATTATATATATGATGGTTGTATTGCTTTCTTTACTATGTATTCATTTGTTATGTTACCACATTAAGTCATCCGCCCCGAATGTTTCCGCCGTTCTGGTTTGGGGTGTGACAGATTGGTATCAGAGCAATGTTTATAGTGAACTTAGTATATCGAACCTCATAAGATATACAAACTATAAATGCTTAGGGACTCAAAGTCTCTGACAAAAGTTTTCATACCTAAATTCCTTATTTCAATTAAATAGATTATTTTAGGTCATGAAAATCCAAAATACATGCATACAATGACATATTTGCATGATGAGAACTATACAAAAATATTAAGACAAGTTGGACACTACGATTAGTTCTCGAGATATGTAATAAAATTTGGGACGAATATAGCCTGATTAACTATGTTTATCCGAAATTAGACTAACGTATATCGAGTAATGATCGTAGTGAGCAACGACTAAAAACTTACCAAAAATGGACACTAGTATCAAGCGTACAATTTAAATACTATAGGAGTATTTGGTGCATAAAATAGATTAATTAGTATTACATATTCTCAAGTTTTGTTCAAATCTTATAACCCTATTCTCGTATAGTCAAATGGCTGGATTTCACCTGTATGGGGACCCCTACTACCCAAACCAAGGCTACGGAGGATGGGTAGAGGAGGATCCGGAAGAGAATGAAGAACCTATCGAGTTGGATGAAGGGGACGACTCTGGTACAGACTCGGAACCAGAAGTAGTCAACCCTCCAGCCATTAGGAGTAACTTCCAAGGACCGACTCCCGTTTGGGGAAGTCACCTCATCCATTGGAGCCAACAACAAGGGATACGCACACCCTACGGTATGTGTCGAGACTTCTATGATATCAGGGATGGAGGTTCAGCCGACCGAGCACCTCCGGTCATGGTAGGTAAACTGGCCAACCAGTCCTACCAATCGGGGGTCCAAGCAAATTGAATCCGCGAAGTCAACGTGGAAGTACAAGTTCACACGGCCGATATCCGTCGTCTGGATATGTTGCAGAATGACACCCACCTCCGCGCCGATGCATTCCAAACACAAATGAATGCGGCCCTCGCAGAGTTGAGGGAACAACAAGCCGCCTTCGATAGACGTCTTATGGAGTCAAAGCAATCGGATGCGGACTCAAGCTCGAAACGCAACACACGTTGCAAGTAGTACTTGCAAACACCTCAAATTTTGTTATAAGATAGGACTTCGGCTAAAAGTTTTTACTTCCTTTAAATTCTTGTAATCGAAGACCCTTTTTAGGGTCAAATTTTCGTGATCGTTGTATCATCTATTATATCAATATAATTCGCACGCTATTATTACTACGTTAAGTATCTCGTTCAATCTTTAAAATATTATGGTAAAACCGATCACTCAAGTTCCCGGTGTTGGTGTAGGCCAAGCATGCTATGGTTGTGGCGAGGTGGGCCACTACAAAAGAAACTGCCCAAAGGCAGCAAATACCGGCGGAGTGGGACGAGTATTAGCTATTGGTCACGAGGAAGCCGTAGCTGATCCTACAGTAGTTGCTGGTACATTTCTTCTCAATAATTCATATGCATGCATCCTATTCGATAGCGGAGCAGAGAGAAGCTTTGTGAGCCAAAACTTTATTCACGTACTTAAACGTAAATCTAGCATGTTAGAAGAATCATTCATTGTAGAAATGGCAAATGGGAAAACGGAAAACACTAATTGCATATACATGGGCTGTACATTAACTTTAGACGGTCACTCTTTCCCAATCAACCTTATGTCAGTCCAAATAAAAAGTTTCGATGTTATAGTTGGCATGGATTGGTTAAGTCCACTTCGCGCCGACATCATGTGCTTTGAAAAAGCCGTTCGTCTGAATCTCCCTAACCATGAAACATTAGTGATTTACGGCGACAAATCAAGTACAAACCTTCACATCATTTCGTGCATCCAAGCTCGAAAGTGTTTACGGAAGGATTATCAGGCATTTCTTGCACACATCGTCGATACGATTCGGGAAGTAAGGGATATAAACAGCATCGCAGAGGTACGGGACTTCTCCGATATCTTCCTAGAAGAACTACCGGGATTACCACCACAACGCCAAGTCGAGTTCAGAATCGACTTAATTATCAGGGGCTACCCCTGTAGCAAATTCGCCTTATCGTCTGGCACCAGCAGAGATGCAAGAACTTTCCAGTCAGCTTAACGAACTTCACCAAAAAGGATTCATTAGACCAAGTTTCTCACCTTAGGGAGCACCAACCTTGTTTGGAAGAAGAAAGACGGATCGTTCCGGATGTGCATCGACTACCGAGAGCTGAACAAACTCACTATCAAGAATCGCTACCCTCTACCCCGCATTGACGACCTATTTGACCAACTTCAAGGAGCGAGCTACTTCTCGAAGATAGATCTACGATCCGGATATCACCAATTATGAGTGCTAGAGGAAGATGTTCCCAAGACAGCCTTCCGAACCCGTTATGGACACTACGAATTTGTAGTGATGCCGTTCGGATTAACCAACGCACCAGCAGTATTCATGGACCTAATGAATAGAGTGTACCGCCCTTACTTGGATCAGTTCGTCATCGTGTTCATCGATGATATACTTATCTACTCCTGAAGTAAGGAAGAACATAGTCAGCACCTACAAAGAGTCTTAGAAACACTACGATCAAAGAAGCTCTATGCGAAGTTCTCTAAATGTGAATTTTGGATTCGAAGAGTCAAATTTTTGGGCCACGTTATTAGCGAAAAAGGGATACATGTGGACCCATCCAAAATTAAGGCCATTAAGAACTGGTCGGCACCAAAGACACCTACAGAGATTCGTCAATTTCTAGGTCTAGCAGGCTACTATCGCAGATTCATAAAGAACTTCTCTAGCATCGCGAAACCTCTTACTACATTAACCCAGAAAGGCGTGGGATTTGACTGGGAAGCAAAACAAGAGAAGGCGTTCCAAACACTGAAACAAGCCTTATGCACCGCACCAATACTATCCCTCCCCGAAGGGATAGAAGATTTTGTAGTGTATTGCGATGCATCGAATCAAGGGCTTGGTTGTGTTCTTATGCAACGAGGGAAGGTTATTGCTTATGCCTCCCGTCAGCTTAAGACACACGAAGTAAGCTATACAACACACGATCTTGAGTTAGGAGCAGTGATATTTGCTTTAAAGATATGGAGACACTACCTGTATGGAACGAAGAGTACTATTTACACCGACCACAAGAGCCTTCAACACATTTTCGATTAAAAGGAGCTCAACATGCGGCAACGACGATGGGTCGAGTTACTCAATGATTACGAATGGGAGATTCGTTATCATCCTGGCAAGGCCAATGTAGTAGCTGACACCCTCATTCGAAAAGAATACACTGGTCGGAGAGTGAAATCTTTGAATATGACCATCCATTCCCACTTATCCACAAAAATTAAGGAGGCTCAACTGGAAGCTTTACAACCCGAGCATGTGACGGGTGAATCCCTGAGAGGAATGGAAAAGAATCTAAAAATCAAGGGTGGCGGAGCCTATTATCTCATGGACCGTATCTGGACACCAAGACATGGTGGTTTCAAGGATGTGGTCATGACTAAAGCGCACAACACGAGGTATTCCATTCACCCAGGTTCAGATAAAATGTATGTGGATCTTAAGAAACTGTACTGGTGGCCTAACATGAAAGCAGAGATTGCTACCTTTGTAAGTAAATGTCTTACTTGCGCTAAGGTTAAGATCGAGTACCAGAAACCTTCAGGATTACTACAACAACCAGAGATACCGGAATGGAAATGGGAACGGATTACTATGGATTTCATAACCAAGTTGCCCAAGACAACGGGTGGACTTGATACCATATGGGTCATCGTTGACAGATTGACCAAATCCGCACATTTTCTACCAATCAAGGAGACTGACAAGATGGAAAGGCTTACAAGAACTTACATAAGGGAAATAGTACGATTTCATGGAGTTCCGATGTCCATTATCTCCGATAGAGATAGTAGATTTACATCAAGGTTATGGCAGTCACTACAAAGTTCCCTAGGGACTAGATTAGACATAAGTACAGCCTACCATCCACAAACAGACGGGCAAAGTGAGAGAACGATACAAACTTTGGAAGATATGCTGAGAGCCTGTGTGATTGACTTTGGAAAGGCATGGGTATCCATTTACCTCTTGTCGAATTTTCATACAATAATAGTTATCATACGAGCATAAAGGCTACTCCATTTGAAGCCCTCTATGGCCGCAAGTGCAAATCCCCTCTGTGCTGGACCGAAGTTGGCGACACACAACTAGCTAAAGGACGAGATACAGAAAACACTCTCACCGGTCCGGAAATCATACGAGAAATGACAGAGAAGATCGTTCAGATTCATGAACGGTTGAAAGCATCTATAGACCGACAGAAAAGCTACGCTGACCAACGGAGAAAAACCTTTGGAATTCCAAGTAGGAGACCTTGTTCTATTGAAAGTTTCGCCATGGAAAGGCTTAATACGCTTTAGAAAGCGTGGAAAGCTAAATCCAAGGTACATCGGGCATTTCGAGATTCTCGCCAATATCGGCCTTGTAGCTTACAAACTTAATCTACCATGGGAACTTAGTAACATACACCCAACCTTCCACGTATCGAATTTGAAAAAGTGTCTGTCCGATGAGACTCTTGTTATCCCACTCGACGAGATCGAGATCAACGAGAGCCTCAACTTCGTGGAAGAACCGGTAGAAATCATGGACCGAGAGGTCAAACAAACGAAGCAAAGTCGCATACCCATCGTGAAAGTCCGTTGGAGTGCCAAGCCAGGACCTGAATTCACATGGGAACGCGAAGATCAGATGAAACAAAAGTACCCGCATACTTTTCTCTGATTCACTTGTATCTTTCTTACTTTAAATTTCGGGACGAAATTCCCTCTAACAGGGGGATGATGTGACAACCCGATATTTCAACTATATGTAAACGACCTAAAAAGTCAAGTATTGTAACCACGTTCATTATAATAAAATTAACTTCAAAAATAAAATATCAAAAATCACTAATTAAATTACGTATTATGTTAGATGTCATTAAATCGTGATCGTACGTAAAAAGAACGCCCAAATCGGACTTCGTATATTGAAGTTATGATTTTTCCAAGTTCGGCTTAACGACAGACGGCTAAAAACTCGAATCGGAGATCGAGCGACTTTTGGCCGGAATGACCTAAACGAGAATCGAAGGTCTCGACAATGGTATTTCAGCGGTAAAAAGTCTGGCAAAAACTGACGTCAGATAAAGAAGTTATGAATTTCTAAAAGAAATTTTCTTACCGCGACCTTTTAAAAATAAATAATAAAAAATAATTTCAAATTTTGCCGACGGGATCTAAACGAAAGTTGTAGAGTATGGTCTCACCTTCGCGTGGATATAAAGAACGTCGAAAACAGGGTTCGTATGAAGAAGATATGAATTTTTGAAGTTTATTAAATAATTAAAATATAAATTTTAATTAAAACCCTTGGTATTATCCGAATGGGAGTCACCAGATAGGGCCGAGTTACTCCCAGCGTAAGCTTGTACGCCCAGCATACGCGAGGCCTTGGCCTCGGATCGTCCACGTCGCGCCTATGCGAGGCTATGCCCCGTCCCATCCGAGCTCCGATGCAGTCGAGGATCCGGTCATGCGTGACGTACGCGTACGCCCAGCGTACAGGCGTACGCCCCGCGTACGAGGTCAGTCCCCAGCACCTATAAAAGGGATGCGAGGGTTCCGAAGAAAATGCTCCATTTCTCTCATTTCTCTTGCGTTCTTGCCTCGTTTTCCGTGCCTGTGCTACCCCGAAGCCCCGATCACTTTGCTAAAGTCCCGAAGGTTGTTTGTGCTCCCGAGATTCCCAAGAATCCCGAGAAAATCCACTTCTCGAGTCGAAATTTTGTCCGGTTTTCATCCCGCCTCCTCCGATCTTTCAAGTGAGTTCATACCCCTATAATTCACACTTTTAAATGTTTTATGAGTACTTTTACATGCTTTTAAACGGGGGGGGGGGGGGGGGGGGGGGGAATACAAGTAAAACACTCGATTATTATCGTGTGTTATATAAACTTTCACTATATGCGTTTTATCAAAGGAATCATATGTGATTTAAAACTATTATAGGGAAACTTTCATATGCAAATTATACCACGACAACATTTTATCTTTTGAAATGAGAAATGATTTATGTATTTATATAAATTAGATACTTTGCTTATACTACATTTCTGTGTGTCGGTTTTGGCACTACAAAAACTACACTTTTCATAACAAGTGAACATTTTCACTAAGGGTTTATTATACAAACGAAACACACTTTTAGGAAACTATAATAGGTATAGTTTTACGAGACTACTACGAACTTTTACATACATGGAAATACTATTTCAAAAAGCTACTTTCATATACAATAACGAACGAATGTTTTCACACGTAAATCTGTTTTATACTAAGTTTTGTGAGACATTAACTTCACATACGTTCGAGTATACATTTCAAGTCCTGTATTATATACCAGAATCCCTAGGAGGGGAAGCATGGTGTTTGTGTATAGATCTATACGGGCTTGACAACCCCGCGCCCTGACTTTTAGCTACAGTACACCATTTGGGGTGACAAACGTCAGAACATTCCAACGCCTGAAGAACATTGTGTATAGGCATTTCTTGTCAATAGCCTGGTTATAAAACTCACATAGAGTATTAAAACACATTGATTTACGGGGGTTTTCAGATATAATGGAGGTTTTATACATACATAAGTTCATTTATTTTATGCATTGTGATATAAGTTTGGAACTTCTAACCATCACTCATGGATGGAAAAACATCAACTTTTTAACATATATTAGTCTTGATTTAAGGCTACATTTATACTAGTAGGAAATATGGGATTTTCTAGAGTCTAACGAACAAAAACGAACCATTTCATTTACATACAAATACTATCATTAAATGCTTATGAAACTCACCAGCTTAAATGCTGATCTACTCTTTCAAAACTACTTGTATGTACCAGCTATTACACTGCGGCACTAGTTTAAATTCATATTTTGACATCATATGGTAATTGGTTATGAACATGTACTCTTTTAAACAATGTAAACTTTCAATTATATATATGATGGTTGTATTGTTTTCTTTATTATGTATTCATTTGTTACGTTACCACATGAAGTCATCCGCCCGCGAACGTTTCCGTCGTTCCGGTTTGGGGGTACGACACAAACATTTATAACAAACATTTACAAACACTTTCTTTAAACTTATACAACATTTGACACTAAATACTTATGAACTCATCAGCTTAAATGTTAATGGTCTCTTTCAAAATAACTTGTATTCTCAGGTCACCAGTAGACAGGTACCGATGACAGGCTTTGAGAATACGAAGCACTATCAAGACTTGTCTTTATTTTGATTATTCATTTTTGGTGTCTTATTATTATTGTACAGAACACACTTGTATTTAATTATAATATTAATGCAATGGATGATGTTGTTACTTGTTTACTATGATGGGTTGTTATGATACTGTACATGACGTCCTCCGCCCCCAAATGTTTCCGCCAATTCGGTTTTGGGTTATGACGGAAAAACTAGCTAGTTTTTAGTTACTTACTCTTCATTATATACTACCATATTTGTATAAGAGTTTAATACCTTTAAACCAGTGTTGTAAAAATCGGTCTAGACGGCTAATTAATCGGTGCCTGGGCGCTTGACGGACTCAAAACGCCTACGAATAGGTGTTAGAGGGTTAGTTGATCACCCTTGGTCAATATCGGTCAAATCCAGTCCAAATCGGATGCCAAATCGGGCCAAGTCAGTCCAACTAACCACTAGCTCAATGCAGCCAGCTAGCCTAACACATAGTTGGGTTTGATTTTCAAAGGATCCAGCTCTCATTTTATAAGATATGCGTGCCTTCATTTATTATCCCACTAGCGATGTGTGATGCCAAACTTTTAGCAATTCTGTACATATTTACACATCGTTTTCGTTGGTTCACAACTCTATTGAACACCATCTATACAACCCTCCTTCTACACTGGAAGCACCAAATTCAGTCCATGTTTAGCGACTGCCTCCTCTACCACCGCACCATCTCACTACAAATACTAGCTTCGAACTTCCACATCCATTGAAGCCACTATCGAGACATCCTTCAACCACCTGTTAAATAGAAAACTCAAACACCCACATAGATCATTGTTATAGTCGAACCTCCTCCTTATACCATCATTGTTCACCATCAAACTTCCATAGCCATTGATGCCAATATTGAACTTCCACAAGAATTAAAGCCCACTGCCACAGGCGAAGCCATCGAAGCTTAGATTGGTTGCTGATCCTTTGCTTCCTCCTCAACAACTCCTTAATCAGGTATGGTTGTTGTCTATGATTACGAATTTTGGTTAGTTATATGCATTTGAAACTTATTTTGATTTTAATTTGCAAACATTATGTATTGCCATGTATCAATTTCTTCGACTAGGGTACGCCCATAGGATGTTCGATGAAATGCCTAGAAGAAACCTGGTATCTTGGATTATTATGATCTCTAAGTTTTCTCAGAATTATGAGTTCACAAAAGCAATCACCACATTTTATCTATGGTATACTTGTCTGGTAAGCGATCATCAAGTGGTCTAATTTAAAGAATTTATACTCAAGATGACATCAATGCACTGAGGGCATTAGCTAAAGAACCTGGAATTATATACATATTCCCCATATATCCTTCTTACTTCTTACATCTATCACTCAATTATATTTCTTATAGTTACACGAGTGATGAGTTTATATCAAAAGGTTTCAATGAGTTTCGTTCACTGTATCTCTAGTACATACGAACCTGTATATGAATGGAATTCATAAGTTAGCATGCATAAGCAGCTAAGAATAACCCAAAAACATATTTGACCCATGTTATTGTTATGTTTCTATGCAGGACCTACAAGGTCAGCAGCCCACTATCCATCCTCTTCGCCACTTGTACCAAATCATGGAAACCATAAACAAAGGACAAGATAGTGAAACAAACCTTTGGACTCTTCAAGTTGTTTCTCACAATCCTTGAGTCCCTTGTATGTTGCTACAGCCTACAAGTACAAAACAAGTGACAATCTTATTGTACACAGTAGGTGACAATCTAGAAATGTCAAAATGAGTATGCACAGACTGTTACCATGGTGATCATTATTTCTGAAAGTTGTTGTACTAGAAACAATATTTAATGTTATATTCTTAGGATTAGTGTTACATTTTTCCTTGTTATAATGTTATATTTATTAATAAATTTTTTAATTGATATAATGTTATATTCTTAGGATTAATGTTATATTTATCAATTTCGTAATAATTTATTAATAATTAATGGTCCCCGATTAATCATTGTCTAGCCGATTAATCCCTTGACCACCGAGCTACCATCGAATGATTTTTTCAACCATGCTTTAAACTTGTCAAATAATGGTCTTACATTAGGTATGACATGAGCAAGCCATAACCGGTTCATAGCAATTGGAATAAAGTTAAGAAGAAAGAGTATCTAGTAGTTACATGACAACTAAATGACTTATTTTAAGTATCCAAAAAAGTTGGACACAATTATAATATCCATATCATGTGATATTTAGTAGTTTTTTTTTCTTTATTATTATTTCCTAGAAATAATAATTCTCAAGATTATTGTAAAATATTATTTTCATAAAATAATGTTTTTCCAATTAAATAAAAGTCTTGGTTATATTTATTAATAATCAAATTACTCTAATAAATAATCATTAAGTAGTAACTTGCTATAAGGTGTGACATTGTAGGATCATATAAGATTAACATAAATCATACTATAATAACTCTTTGGTATAAAGATCTTTCAAAACATACTAACATAGTGCTAAACTCATAAATTGAGAAGATGAGTGATGTCCGTGTTTGTTTACCTAGAATAAGAAGTTGTCGGAGTTCAATATTGGAGTTTAGTGTGCGATTTTGCAGTCTTTTAGGTCGTCGGAGTTTGGTATTCGGGTAATCAGGTAGGTGATGGGATTGTCGATTGGTAGGCTTGGGAAGGCTAAGGCTGGGGCACGAAGAGTAGAAAGCGATATCAGGCAAAATGGAAATTCAATTTTTTGGTTTATCCCACTTATTCGCTTGATTGCTTTACACCTTGTTCTTAACGACAAAAATATATTTCTATTTAATAAATTATATATATATATATATATATATATATATATATATATATATATATATATATATATATATATATATATATATATATATATATATATGGTTTAGTTATTTGGTGCGGTTTTTCAGTATAAAACCGAAACGCACAGAAACAATAAATTTAAAATAGTATAATCAGTTTTTGCTTTTGTTTTGTTATTTTGATTTTTTTTTTTTTTTATGGTTTGATTTTTGTGTGCCCCTAAGCTAAAGATGTATTACCACACCCGATATATTATAGTCAATTTCCAATATTACAGTTTCTTTTGTCGATAGATATTAGAATTAGATATCGATAATCATTATGATGAAAGGTGGCGTCATAATAACCTTCAAATTGGGTCCCGACCTAAATACTAATGGACAAAAATGAGTACTTATCCTAGGACCGTCCAAATCCTAGACTCGGTTAAGTTGGGCACTTGTTTCATGTGAGTATGTGACCTACTCACCCGCAAAGCGTTATTTGGTTTCTAAGCCATTGAATTCCTCTGAGCCACATTTGTTATGCATTAATATCCTTTCTCCACGAACCCCGTGTTAATGAAGTTCAGAAAGGTTGGTAAGCACTTTGGTGTCAAGTATTCGTTGATTATAAAATTGGAAACTGATTTTGTTAAGGATATGTCGTTTTCCTGCAAAGCATGGAGGAAGAACAAAGGAAAGCAACATATCATGAAGCATGCATAGTTATGGTATGGTCCCCCTAAATACGAAAGTTTAAACAACAAACCCAACTTTAAAACTAATAAAGTTTTGAGAAATGTATATATTAATTCGGCAATTTACAAAAAGACATTACTGATGGTTGTTTAAGTTATGAATATAACGGAAAAGGATCTATGTTAAGTATTTAAAGTTAATCGTGCAAAAATATACAAAGAACTGAAACATATTGATAGGATGAGTAGATTTCTGGAATTATATATATATATATATATATATATATATATATATATATATATATATATATATATATATATATATATATATATATATATATATATATATATATATATATATAGACACGTTCCGATTACATTAAAAATAAAATAAAGATTTTGAGATTCCACATCAGCCACATATTTCACACATATCGTTCTAACCCTTCGACTTACTGGTACAAGAGACTTGTTATAATCATAGATGATTATATAGCGCCGCCCATATCTTTCTCCTCCGCCACCATCACAACCAATACAACCGCTACAGCAACCACCACTACCACCACATCGGTCACCAGCCAACCCCATCTTTGTCACCTCCATCACTTACATCATCATTATCTCTATCACCACCACCTCTTCTGTCACTAACCGTCACAATCATATATAATTACTCAATCTATATATATATCTATATATATATATATATATATATATATATATATATATATATATATATATATATATATATATATATATATATATATATATATATATATCATTTATGATTAGGCATAGACCTATAAACATATATAATCATATATGATTATACCACTCTGTCATATAATCATTTATGATAATGCATACTCCGTTGTTGTCGATGCGTTGGAATGTTAGAACGGCAAATAAGAAATATGTTGTTGAAGTTGAATCTTAAGATCTCTACTTTTTTTAATCTCAAGTGAACCATCATCTCTCTCTCTCTCTCTCTCTCTCTCTATATATATATATATATATATATATATTTATATATATATTTATATATATATACACACACACACATATATATATATATATATATATATATATATATGTGTGTGTGTGTGTGTGTGTATATATATATATATATATATATAAGTTCTACTGAAAAAAATGTTGAGAATTGAGAAATTATTCTCAATCAATCATTTATTTTTTTCCGCAAAACATGACGTGTAACCGACACTACAGAGAATATCTAATATTCAATTGTGAATATAAATGTAAATATATTCATATACGAATCTAAAACCTCCCTTCTCTTCCACCACCACCATCTCTACTACCTCTACCACGCCACCACCACCACCTCCGCAATCAACCTCCTCCCCACCAACAACCACAACCATTGTCGTTACCACTGTCACTCACCAACACCGCCACCGCAACTGTCACCACCACTACCACCATCTCAACCACCTCTACTACCACCATCTCTGCCACCGCTTCCGCTTGCCACCGTTTTCACCTCCACCACCAACTGCTATATTCATATATTGTTATATGCATATATGAATAATCATTTGTGAATAGATGCATATTTATTAATATATAAATATATTTATTTACACTTATTGATATATGAATATTATATAGAGGCTATTCTTTGGGACAAACGGAAAAGGAAACATGGAAAAATAATATGAGATAGAGGGAATCCCTAATCTAATAAATAAGTAGAATTTGTACACGTGACAGTCAAATAGCACCCCCATAATCGAATTTTCCCACTCTTTTTCGTAATGTTAATTTTTGATATTGCCCTTCATTAAACACATCGGATGTTTAATTTCTACACGTCAATTTGACTGTTTCCTGCAACATTCAAACAAATGGAAAGTAAATAATCATTATTTAATTTAAAACGATAAATATATCTTTCAAATATATCATGCTTATCAATTCCTTAAAAATCGTCAGTTAACTAATCAATTTATTTTAAATACATTATCACGGTTAGTTTCATTGACAGCGAATCCAAATTTCAGAGCAAAAGAGAACGTAATATAAAATCTTGAAATCTCCTTTTGTTATTCTTTTAGGTATGCTATTAATAGTTTTTGTTATGATTATTCAATATGTTCATCTTGAAGTCGCCTTCGATTTGTTTGTATATGTACCTGTTACTGTGTGTATATGTATATTTATCTACTTGTATGTGAATGTATTTGTCACTATTAGTGTATGTATATATTTGTAATAGCAATGTAATATATTGTTTATAGTCACTCTTTATGTCACTGGTTTGAACATTATATATATATATATATATATATATATATATATATATATATATATATATATATATATATATGTATTACCATGTGTGTATATGTACATCTATATGTTTGTATGTGAATGTATTTGTCCCTGTTTCTTTTTTCTCTGATTTCTAATCAGTCATGGCATGTCATTATTAATGAAATCAAAATTCTGGTATGCTTTGTTAATTTGATATACTGATTTATTCATCAATTTAAAAAAAAATTTGTTTTCATTCCTTGGCTTATTACTTTATATCTGGAAATGGATTCAATAACATGTAAACAATCAAACTTTGAAAGAATTTTGTATTCACTATTTATCAAATAAATCAATTTCAGTGTATTCACTTTTTACAGTATGTATATTTACATCTATCTATTTGTATGTTTGGTTTGTAAGTTTGCTTCTTTTTTACCCGATTTCTAATTAGCCATTCCTTTTATTTCTATCATTATCTACAAATGACTTTTTTGAGCCTCTATACTTTGTTTTTGAGGAAAAAAAAAAGAGCTGAGAGATCATCAGATTTGCCCTTGATGAGTTGAAATCAGCCATGGCATGTCATTTTAAATGAAATCGAAATTTGGTATGCTTTGTTAATTTGATATACTAATTTATTCATCAAATTACAATTTTTGTTGGCATTCCTTTTGTTATTACTTTATATCTAGAAATGGATTTAGTAAGATGCAAACATTGAAATTTTGCAAGAGTTTTGTATTCACTTTTATCAAATATATGAATTTTGGTGGAGTTATGTATTCACTTTTTATCAAATAACGAGTGTTTACAATCATACGAAAGGATACCCTTGATTGAATATAGATGTACTTTGCAAATTTCAATAAACAGAAAGTGAATGTTGTTGGATTAGTGTCTAAGTCCATAACTATTTTGGTATGTACTTGACCCGATTATGAGCATGGTCCTTTTGGGTTGCCTTCACCATAGCAATATGTAGGATGATTTAAGGAGAGAAAGGTTTAAATATGATTTATTGATATATTATGAGAATAATATATTAAAGGAGAAATCATATTGTTTAATTAATATTAGTCAAGAATTAATTGATAATTAATTTTGTGGCTAAAAGAGATTAGTTAAACTTAGGGGACTGAAGTTGTAATTATAAGATAATTATAATTGGGCTATGGATCACCTAATAATATATAGGTTGGACGAATTCTATGGGAAGCCCATTAGAAATCGTCCAAGGGATATGTTTAAGGAGTCCATGGGCTGCTTAGGGCCTAAGCAGTCAGATTAGAGTTTCCTAGTTGTAAACCCTAATAGCCTACATGTATAAAAAGGGCCCCTATGCCCCAAAAACGTGGACAAGTCTTCCATTAGGGTTTCCAGCCGTTTTTGGGCAGCCTCTCTTCTTCTCCTCTTCATCCAAGTTGTATATGGTGTTTGTGACTCCATTAGAGGTGCAACACTTGAGGCACTAAGCTTTCTAAGGCCAATTCAAGCAAGGAATTGATTGTTATTGCTATATAACAATCAAAGGTAATTCTATAAACCCTAATTCAGTTTATAATATGTTAGATCTAAGTTTATTAGTCTTGGATTCAAAGCATGTACAATAGAGAAACCTAGATCCAAGCATTAGGGTTTGTATGAGCACATAGGATTGTTCTTATGCCTAAAACCCATCAGTGGTATCAGAGCCTTGATTGGTTTCAGTTGTATGTGATGCTTAACTGCTTTATTTGCTGGAAAATCGATTTTGGCCTCTGCCCGACCTGACTCGGCGAGTCAGTGGAGAACTCGGCGAGTCTGTCCCTGACTCGGCGAGTCCAGGGGTCAGACAGAGGGAATTCCGGGTTTTTGCTGCTGTTTTGACTTGGATTTGATACCTAATTCGTTTTTTTGAAGTTAAAATCCGATTTTTATCTTAAATTAGTGATTATCCTTGCCAAAACAATAGATAATTTCAAATCTTTTAAATATTGGTTGTTTATATGATAAATATGGATTATTTCAAATTATTTGGTAATTATCTAGTGACTAAAATAAGATTAGGTCAAATATAGATAATTGAAAAATTAATTGTTTAATTTGAATTATTTGTTATTTGATCCCTTACGTTTTGAAAAGTTTCAAAACTTGTCCTCAAGTTTTGGAATTTAAATTTTTCATTAAAAGGTTTAATTTTGAAATGTTAAATTCTAAAACCCTAGTAATTTGAAAAAGTTCAAATCACACCCTTATGATTTATTAATTAATTAAAGTGTATAATTAAAAGTGATTTAATAAACCCATAAAGTTTTGGTTTACATTTAATTAAATTAAAAGTATAATTTTACTAAATTAAACCACCTAGTATTTTAAAAGTGTGAAATACACCCTATACTATATATAACATTAAAAGTCTAATATTATATATATGTATGAGTAAACAGTCAGTCTTACCGTCAGTAGGCCTCATTCACGAAGCTGGTCTATAAGGGGTGTTTAAGGAAATTGTCTATAAAATGGCGATTGAATGGGTATCCACTCTTACCCACCGCACTCTTGACTAGTGGAGGGTCGTTAGCCGAACGGATAGGATAGGACAGAAACCTTCCATTATAAGTATAATGAAGTACAAAGTAACTAAATGCTTTTACAAATTCCCAAATCATAGTTACTTTAGGAAAAATGTGAAATTGTATGCTAACCCATGGAATTACACTTCGTACCCTTGTCAAACGTTAGTGGAGCGTGTGTGGTTAACCGGCACACTAATTTGGGGATGACATTGGTGGCGAAGGGTGGCTCGATGCTTATCATAGATCAATGGAGCGTGTGTGGCTAACCGGCACATTGATTAGATGATTGTAGCATTGGGCGCACCACGTGATTCGTATGGTTATTCACACCTTGTTTGTGATCCTCGGCATCCCAGTCACAAATAGTAGGGCATAATCGAGATTAAACATGCCATTGAAAGGTTCAATGAATCTCAAAAGATCTAGGAGTTTCAATTCATTTAAAACTTAACTTCCTTTCGTTTTTCATGGTGGAAATTGGTAAATCGTCATTTACCTACCTTCAAATATTCTGCAACTAGATTACGGCATCCCTCTTCTAGGTTGTAGAGTATTATGTTGGATCCTAGCTTGATGTTTCATTTGGGTGTTGCATCAAGAATTCTAATCAACTTAACTTGAATTTTCTCCCGTTTTGTAGATGTCTGAATCTTACAATGGTCTTCCCAAACCCTTTGGAACAAGCCTTCCAAATGAAGATGACATTCCGAGATACGATCGAGGAAATGAGAGTCATGCTTCACTTCCTCCACCTCCTCCAATTATTCTCCCTGACCCACAAGTTCAAAGGCTTGAAAAGTTTAAACTCACTCAAGCCCTTTTGGCAAGTAAACACGAAGATGGGAAACCTGTGTGTGCACACATCTTAGAGATGAAGTCACACATTGATAGGTTAAGCATGTTGGGTGTCGAGATTTCAAGCGAGTTGGCTGTTCAGTTACTTCCTGAATCATATAGTGATTTCGTTAGAGAGTACTATATGATGGACCACGACGTGACCCTAATTGATCTCACCTATTTGCTTATAGCTGCTGAATCAGCAATGATTTGGCGTGCTGGTCAAGCAAATTTGTCTAGTGAATCAAACTCCCAAACTTCAATGGACACTGGCAACATTGGAAGTCCAGAAAGAACTAAGCCTGTGATTGTCCGATGTGCTGTGCCAAAGGAGTCCATTTGCTTTTATTGCCAAGAGAAGGGGCATTGGAGACGAAGCTGCCCTAACTACCTGAAAGATCTAAGAGATGGGAGAGTCAAGATGTATGGCTCTACTCTAGGTAAAATCCATTATCTAACTCTTTTGAGTTCCTATTCTAGATTCTTAATACATGATGTGATAAGATTACATTTTGATGTTTTGTAGGATCGAAGAAAAGAGAGGAAGCTTGAGGGAAGAAGTGAGCTGAATCTAATCATGAAGAAATGGATTTTGATCGCATTACTTGATGAATGGATTCTTGAGCTACTACTTGGAGTTAGAATAGATTGTTAAGAAATATGTAATAACATAGTTTTTCAATTGAATTGCATTGTAAGGACAAATTTTTTCCGCAATAAAATGAATTTTGACTTTATCTTATTTATTTATCCTTGCAATGGCATGTATGAAAGAATTAATGTTTGAATGTTTCTATTATTAGCAATAATGGATTTGATTCTTAATTGTGTTATTTGTGGAAATGTCAAAAGTTTACCAAATAGGGAGAGTTTCTCATCGCCCAAGTTTCAATTGGACAGAAACTTGGAATCATGCAATGTGCATTGTATGATGAATGAAAAACTTTCACATTTAGGAAACTTAGACTAATTCTTTGGCAAAGTGTCAATTGAAGGACTAGGAGATCGAGTACACTAGGTCGTACATTGATCAAGTCTACCACAAGAGTGACAAAGATATTCGTCATGATTTACTAAAGTTTAGTAAATATGGTTATACTTATAAGATTGAGTATAATTCTGAGTTAACTGAAATAGTTTCAATCAATAGCAGAACGAATAAGAAGAATCAAGAAGGCAGAAAGATAAAAGTTTCTCCATTCTAAGAAGAAGGGAGAGTACCTTTTATTGTGTTTTATGATGAAGTCTTAATGATTAAGAACCATATCTCAATTGATCCTCTAAGTGAGTCTTAGTGCATTTTCATGTCTAAAAAGAGGAATCAAGTATTGTAGAAATGGTTAAATCAATAAGTCAATCATACTTCGTTCCAATATCAAGTCTTAGAGTCAAGATTGTGACATTGAGTGAAAAGTCTTAAGTAGGTTTATAACACTCATCAAATGTGGAATTTGGAAAAAGTTTTCTTATTCTTGCACATTTGAAATTGGTAAGTTGTGTTGTCTTGGATAAGACAAAGACCAACTAGGACCAATTATGTGAAGTGTTTTGTCTTGATAAGAACTACACTAACTCTTGAATATTTGCTTTGTCAAGAAATGTTTCTTGACAAGAGAATCTTATATGTCAAAGAGTCAGTGGGAGTCTTAATGGTCTTGAAAAGTTTCAAGAACAAATCAAGAATAAACCTTATAGATCATCACTAGCACACGACTTGAGGTTTACAACCTGTCGTACTGACATTATCTTGCTTATGTGTCATTCCAATTGAGTTAATTGCGTATATGAGTTCTATGAGTTCTCATTTGAATGCATACTAGAGCCTTAGTCGATGGAAAGTACATTGATATGTAAGGACAAGTTACTAAACTACTTGGAAGACATGGTGGGCACTCGTGTTACCATAGGGCAATAAATCAAGATTAAGAAAGTTCAGTCCATATGAGTTTGGATTTGTCGCAAACCTTGATTTTGGCAAATTCACATGGATAGGAACTCATACACCATAAAATCTAAGTGTCATAAGATTCCCTCCTTCATGAAAATGACTGTGAGGAAATACTTTCACTAAGAGAGGTTTTAAGAAGATAGCAATTGTGAAAATTGTATTCTCACATTCGATTATGGTTACGGCATCCCTTTCCATCGTTCGAATTGTGAGATTTGGCAATTAGTTTGAACATTTGGAACTTAGTAACATAAATTCTAAATTGCTTAAACACACATATGAGCTATCTAAGGTGAAGGTGTATAAGTTTAAGAAGCTTAGATAAAGGCTTATCGAAGCATCTGGTATTAGAAATATGAATTTCAGAAATTCAATAGGCTTTGTTTTCTGGAAGTTCATTTGTTTTCTAAATACATGTCAAAGCTAGTGGGAGCATAAGTGTTATGATTACTATGACAAGTATTGCAAGTTAGCAATATTAATTATAAAAAAAAAAAAAACAAAGATTCAATTTGCAAAGTTGCAAAGTTGTTTTGATATAATTAAGGGAGAGAATATTATACTTCGTTTCAAAATCTGAAGCTTAGATTGAGAAATTTTAATATTTTCAGTCAAAGGATACATTGTGTGTTCTTAAAATTCGATTATGATTACGGCATCCCTCTTCATAGTTCGAATTATGAGAACATGACACATAAAATATTATGGCAAAAGATTGGTAAAGTATCATATCTTTATGTGAGACATTATGCATCGTGTCCCATACATTACGGCATCCCTCTTCATAGTTCGAATTGTGAGAACATGACACATAAAATATTATGGCAAAAGATTGGTAAAGTATCATATCTTTATGTGAGACATTATGCATCGTGTCCCATACAGTTCGGGTATAGGATCGATTGCAAATGCTATAATAATTTACCATTCTAAAATTTTTCAAATGTCTAGCGCATTAAGAGGGAAAAAGTACTAGAATGGGTTTTTGACTAAAATTATTAAACAACTATCAAAGGACGATCCAAAGTTCGCTGAGGATTGATCGCTTGTGAGTAGTTGGAAGTATGATATTGGATGGACCATATCGACATTATTATGAATAGATAAGATTCTATTAAGAATGAGTTGTCATATGGCAAATGTGGAAATGTTTCCATATTAGGAGTTGGATATTGAGGATCTATGTCTAGATTAGAAACTTTTATGCAAGAAGGATGTTCAAAGGAATGTACTTTGAATGTGAGACTTCACGTCTATGGAATTGTCTTGTAACAACTTCTAAGAAAGTACTTTGTAATTTCATTAGCCAAGTCTTGGTGACTTTTGTGCTATGACTTTACGAAAGGATCGTTGCGTAAAATGTTAGAATCTAGCATATTCTAATAGTAGCAAAGAACCTTGTGTTCTTACACTAATGATAAGGATTGGGAATTGTGAAATTAGCATCATTAAAAAAAAAGGTTTTTCAATTGATCTATTTCACAAAGTAAGGACCATAGGAAACATAGTGTGCATGCTTTATGCATGGGATAACTATTGTTGTAATTCGAGTAATAAGTTGATTTTCTGAAACAGTAAACGATAATAATGAGTAATCAATATGGTGGTTAAATAGAAGTGTTTTATTTACTCTCACAAGTTTGAGGCCATATAGGATTAAGTATTATTGTTATGTTTCGATTTGCATGTTTTGACTTCCAAAATAACTAGGTTATTCAAACATCCACAGTCGGTCATATGTTGGGAGTAGGTATGAATAAAGACTGTCATGAATCTGTCTGTAGATTGTCTGAAGTGTTTAGACATGGCATAAGTTTGCTGCAGAGTTCATGAGTGCCTTGATAAGATTAGAGTATTGGATTAAACCCACGCTCACTTGGATCACTTCATGGATTTATCACGAGTGATTAGTGAGACGATAATATTGTATATTCTTGAAACCGAGACATGTGAGTTATTATTTGTTGGTCGGTTGCACATTGATAATAAGTAAACGCACCAGTAACTTGGTGTTATAAAACTTATTGTTGTGTGTGATTCGATCAGTAAATGCAAGCGAGCATTTGAGTCAAAGTTTATCCATTCCTTTTACCCAAAGTGGGATAAAAGCGATATCATTGGGCCTCTCGATGATTTAGTGATGACACCTAAGCGCTTGGCCAAGCCGGGACTAAGTTGATGTGTTCAACTGTAGTCTGTTGTCAGTCGTCATAAATCGGAAGTCGGGAAATAGTATAGAGAGAATGATTGAAATTCATGTCTTATGTCTATACGATATCTTGAGAATGGAGGAATATATGATCCCTTATCTAGAGGACACGCTATCTGATAAGATCAGAGTTGACAACGGCTTTTGAAAGCTACGATTGCTGATCAGGTTCTGAAGTCATACGGAAAATAGTTATTAGACTTATCCAAGTGGGAGACTGTTGGATTAGTGTCTAAGTCCATAACTATTTTGGTATGTACTTGACCCGATTATGAGCATGGTCCTTTTGGGTTGCCTTCACCATAGCAATATGTAGGATGATTTAAGGAGAGAAAGGTTTAAATATGATTTATTGATATATTATGAGAATAATATATTAAAGGAGAAATCATATTGTTTAATTAATATTAGTCAAGAATTAATTGATAATTAATTTTGTGGCTAAAAGAGATTAGTTAAACTTAGGGGACTGAAGTTGTAATTATAAGATAATTATAATTGGGCTATGGATCACCTAATAATATATAGGTTGGACGAATTCTATGGGAAGCCCATTAGAAATCGTCCAAGGGATATGTTTAAGGAGTCCATGGGCTGCTTAGGGCCTAAGCAGTCAGATTAGAGTTTCCTAGTTGTAAACCCTAATAGCCTACATGTATAAAAAGGGCCCCTATGCCCCAAAAACGTGGACAAGTCTTCCATTAGGGTTTCCAGCCGTTTTTGGGCAGCCTCTCTTCTTCTCCTCTTCATCCAAGTTGTATATGGTGTTTGTGACTCCATTAGAGGTGCAACACTTGAGGCACTAAGCTTTCTAAGGCCAATTCAAGCAAGGAATTGATTGTTATTGCTATATAACAATCAAAGGTAATTCTATAAACCCTAATTCAGTTTATAATATGTTAGATCTAAGTTTATTAGTCTTGGATTCAAAGCATGTACAATAGAGAAACCTAGATCCAAGCATTAGGGTTTGTATGAGCACATAGGATTGTTCTTATGCCTAAAACCCATCAAAATGTATATGTAACAGTATGTGAAACGCTAATGTTTTCCATCTATATATGTGATGTTATATGTTTTTAAATTTTTTTCATTTAATACTAACTTTTTAATTATAAAAAAAAGTTAATACTAATTAATTATGTTAAGTGTTTAAACAGTATCTGCAAAAATTTTATTCATTGTGTTCATCTTGAAGTCGCCTTCGATTTGTTTGTATATGTACCTGTTACTGTGTGTATATGTACATATATATGTTTGTATGTGACTGTATTTGTCACTGTTAGTGTATCTATATATTTGTAATAGCGATGTAATATATTGTTTGTAGTCACTCTTTATGTCAATGGTTTAAACAGTGTGTGTGTGTGTGTGTGTGTATATTTGTTAACGTGTGTGTATATGTACATCTATATGTTTGTATGTGAATGTATTTGTCCCTGTTTCGTTTTTCCCTGATTTCTAATCAGCTATGGCATTTCGTAATTAATGAAATTGAAATTCTGGTATGCTTTATTAATTTGATATACTGATTTATTCATCAATTTAAAAAAAAATGTTTTCATTCCTTGGCTTATTACTTTATATCTGGAAATGGATTCAATAACGTGCAAACAGTCAAACTTTGCAAGAGTTTTGTATTCACTTTTTATAAAATAAATCAATTTCGGTGTATTCACATTTTACAGTATGTATATTTACATCTATCTGTTTGTATGTTTGGTTTGTAAGTTTGTTTCTTTTTTACCTGATTTCTAATGAGTCGTTCCTTTTATTTCCATCATTATCTACAAATGACTCTTTTAAGCCTCTGTACTTTGTTTTTGAAAAAAAAAAAAAAAGAGCTGAGAGGTCATCAGATTTGCCCTTGATGAGTTGAAATCAGTCATGGCATGTCATTTTTAATGAAATCGAAATTTGGGTATGCTTTGTTAATTTGATATACTAATTTATTCATCAAATTACAATTTTTTGTTGGCATTCCTTCTGTTATTACTTTATGTCTGGAAATGGATTCAGTAACATGCAAACATTGAAATTTTGCAAGAGTTTTGTATTCACTTTTTATCAAATAGATGAATTTTGGTGGAGTTATGTATTCACTTTTTATCAAATAACAAGTGTTTACAATCATACGAAAGCATAACATTGATTGAATATAGATTTACTTTGCAGATTTCGATAAACAGAAAGTGAATGTATATGTAACAATATGTGAAACGATAATGTTTTCCATCTATATATGTGATGTAATATGTTTTTTATTTTTTTTATTTAATACTAACTGTTTAATTATATATAAAAAATTAATACTAATTAATTATGTTAAGTGTTTAAACAGTATCTGCAAAAAGTTTATAATATATTGCTATTTTATCATTAAAAGAAAGTACTTTGCTTTTAGAGTACATTTCTATTCAATCATATGCTTTCAATTGAAATGAAAAGTGCAAAATTGGTATTAATTTCAATAAATTATCAATTGTTTGCTGGAAATGAATATAGGCAATAAATTATACCTAAAAGACATTGAACATATTGCTCATGATTCACATCTCAAAGTACGGGTGTTAAGATTTGGAATTTTATAAAGAATAACCAGGTTTCATCGATTGAAATGATCATCATGGACGAGTAGGTTGGTTATATTTTTTTTAAACCCACTTTATATTACATATGTTTCAATCAATAAAAAAAAAATTATTTGTTTTAACAGGGTACAAAATATCATTCTCGTGTTTTCAAACAAATTTTTTCCAGATTTGGTGACCTTTTAACGGAAGGTCAAAGTTATATCATTTTAAAACCAAACATCGCGGCTGTTAGAAATGATTTTAGTGTTACCGGTCAGAAACAGACCTTAACTTTGGATTGGAAAAGTATTTAAAAAAAATGTGAGAATTTTTCAGATCTAGTTAATGGTTTTGTGTTTGTTGATTTTAACTCTATCATCGAACAGAAATGCCCAAGAGACTCATTCTTTGGTTAGTTGTTTAATTGTATTTCGTTCACTTTTATAACTTGATTAATTTATTATACATGTTAGTATGTTAGTATTTAACTTAATCTTATATATTATTTTTTTTTATTAAAATTGTGTAGATGTTATTGAACAAATGTCTCATTTCGACCACTTGAGACATTCAATCCTAACCCATCCAGGCATTACATAAAGATGACTATTAGCAACTTACAGTGAGATGATATTTATTTAATTTATTTATTATTTTTAATCATATTTTTTCATACTAATTAAATTCATTTTTTATTTAGGTCTGTAGACCTCATGGTCACTATATTTAAAAGTCAAGCACACCAATGTCACAGTACCTAAAAAATAATCTCACGGTCACTTGTGTTGTTATAGTGATACAATTTTTCAAACTTAACGTTTGGGATAGTTTGTAGTCAAACTATATATATATATATATATATATATATATATATATATATATATATATATATATATATATATATATATATATATATATATATATATATATATATATATATATATATATCAATTTACTTTTATTGACTAATCTCTTTTTACAAGAATTTGTTAAGCCCAAATTCATTTTGATGTAACCAAAATGTTCATTGATTTTTTTAAGAAAGAGTTAGTTTATTTTGATTTTTATTTAAAAAAAATTATATTGTTTTTTTTTAATCAATACAATTTCTTATAGTTAATGAAATAATTTTAAACATTGCAGATTGAAAGCTGATAATAATGGAGGTATGTCTGAAAAAAGCATAACTACACTCCCAATCTACTCTTATTCTTATATAGGTGATTTTAAAGGGGATTTCCCATTAAAAACTGTTTGTGAGATCACATAACCACTGTAGGTATATTTCTTTACTTTATATCTTTTAATGATATTTAAACATTGTATGTTTTTTTTTAATTTTACATTTTATTTGTTATAGGAAATGAAACATTTATTAGTTGGATCCATCGTCAATATAAGACGAAATCTACCTTGGTATAACGATGCGTGCTACAAATGTGGAAATAGGATAAACACAGTACCCAAAACCAATATTTCCTATACCGCCCCCGACAAGATTTAAGAAAGTGTTGTTATTAAGTGTAAAAATGCAGTTTGCAACGATTCAAATTTTCATACTGTTACAAAGTATACACATATCTATTTTTATTAACATGGGATCTTGTTTAGTCATCTTTATTATGCTTTTGACGGCATACAGTGATCTTGATATTACCCTATATATTGTCTTAGTTTACACATCTAATTATTAACAGGTTTTATAGATCTTATCATCATGCAGCAAGACGATT
This sequence comes from Lactuca saligna, assembly GCF_052625555.1. Taxonomy (NCBI): domain Eukaryota; kingdom Viridiplantae; phylum Streptophyta; class Magnoliopsida; order Asterales; family Asteraceae; genus Lactuca; species Lactuca saligna. Next base: position 279,698,487 of record NC_136420.1, read on the forward strand.
CTCACTTCAACTCAATCAATCTATCTAGTGCAATTGATTCAACTACAAGGATTCCTATCCTATTTCCCAATGAATATGAAGTTTGAGCTCTTCACTTGGAAGATTATGTTCTTGGTCTAGAGGACAATGGTGATCTTATCTGGGAAGCAAACACTCTAGGTGCTTTTGTTCACAATGGAACGAAAAGGGTAATCAAAACTCAAAAGGAATACAACCAGCCGCCCTGATGTGTGTAAACTCAACTAGTTTTAAACCTACTTTTAATTATAAAATTAACACACGAAGGCAGTGGACATATCAATTGTGGTATGGCTAAATAAGTAGGGTATCAAACTCAGAGAACAAAAAATTAAAACTAATAACTAATACTATCTAAAAGAAAATTAATGAAAATAGGGTTTTCTCTAGTTTTGCAAGACTAGAAACTTTAACTAAAACTTAACTAATTAACCAATAGCTGAAAACACGTAAAAACAATTAAATTCAATGATCAAAAGGGTTTCTGTTTAAGTTCAACTCATTTACTCCTATGGTTAATTTTTATGTTAATGTAATAGATTAACTGTTGTTGGTTACCGATTATGGTGATTAGGTTCACATTCGTTATTACCAATCCTTAGAAAATAGAATAATTTAAGAAGTGATCAAGTGATTAAACTAATAAACCTCCTAGTTCAATTATTCATATTAAATAATACTTGTAATTAGCTAATTGAATTGGTGATTCAATTAACCTCTTGTCGATGGTGTATCAATCAAGCTCACACACTAATTTACCCATTCTCTTGTTAATCCTAGTTTCATATTCATTATTCCTAGGCATATAGCAATGTGTTCACATAAATTTATATAAGATAAGTAATCAAGATATATTCATGCACCTTAATTACTTAGCAATTAACAGAAAATAGTTATGGTTAATGCATAAAGGGTCTTAACAATCTTAATTTAACAAAATCACCAATTAACAATTAATCAAAAGAGTGTATCAAACCATAGGAGCGAATTCGTCTTCCCTAAACAGAAACTAACTAATTTAGTTCACGATTTCAGTGTATGAAAACCTAAAAACGAATCTAAGTAAACCTAAAATCATTCTATGCAAAACTAAAGTGGAAAATAACTAGATTGCCTTATTCCTTTCGAGATTAAAGGATTAGGATTCTTCACACGTTCTTCTGATCTCCAGCAAGTTCCTTAGTCGCCAAGTACGTTCTCCAAAAGCCAGAGAGATCCTTCATTCGGATTTGTGGCTTCTATTTATCGATATCTCAAAACAGGGGCTACTCGTCGAGTAGCCACCGACTTGTCGAGACCCTTTGTTGAATCCGTATGCATCAAGGACTTCAGGTATTTCTTCGCGAACCTTCGTATGTACTCGTCGAGTAGTCCTCCCTACTCTTTGAGTAGCTTCAGAATTAGGCATCTTCCTTCTTTCTTCCATTCTCGAGCTTTCGATCGTAACTCCTGCTTCCTTTTGAACATTATTAAGTACCTTTTCTCCATAATATTTAAATAATTAGCTAATAAATGATATAAATCTATACTAAAAATATAGCTAAGTATGCAAATATCAAATTACCCCACACTTGACTTTTGCTTGCCCCCAAGCAAAACTGGATTTTAAACATACTAGCATCACATAAGACAATCCCAATCGAACCCAGCCATTAAGCCAAGACCGCAACCCATGAATCTGTGTCTAAATTTTTTTCCTAAGGACCCCCTTAATTCTAAATACTGACAACTCTCATAAACACTTGCCCACTTTTTCCGAGCAATGCTCATTTTATGCATCCCTCCGTATCCATCAGCAGAAAACCTTCTAACCTCAAGGTATTTTTGGTTAAGCAACCCAAGCATACATAATCTAGAAAATTACAATTTTTTCGATACCAATATGGAGCTATTTGGAATTCTTCACTTTAATAATTTGATCTTTTATTTCTTTGAATTCACCAACTTTTTGGTTTTTTGTATCTTCAATTATTTGAATCTTCGGAATTTTGATCTTTTGATCTTCACTTTGACTGCTCCAAAATTCTTACAACTTTTTCTTGTAATTCTGTCTTTTATTCACATGTAACTCACTTTTTTTCATTCAAATACTACATGCTTAAGCAGGGGCGCTCAAATTCAACCTTTATTGGTTAAAGATAAAATTTTCCTAGATACATTTCTCGTACATGATGCTAAACATATTGCATCCCACAAACTAAGCGAGGTTGTGTTTTTGTCTCATAATTTCACTAGTATAAGGGAGTCCATAAATGCATTATAACGTATATTGGCTCAACTAAACATTTGGGTCTTCATAAAATCATCAAACATAATACTATCATAGGATCCTAATTGCTTTTACCAAAATTTTCTAATTTAATTCTAACAATTTTATTCAAAATTTTCAAAATTTTCAATTTTTAACTAAAATTTTATCGAATGTAACCAATCCCGTACACCACACTTAATTTATACAATGTCCCAATTGCATATTGTGCATGATAAAGAACAACAAAATAAAGAGGGAATTGGAACAAACTCCCTTGGGATAGTAGTTGCGAGGTTGATCTTCTTCATTTATACATGGGAACAGCTCATTCATGCCTTGGGTGTCAAATCTTGTGTGGTACAGCTCCAAATATGCAGGAAAAGAGTCTTTAAAAATCTTCGAGAATAGCTTTAAAAGAATATGAGTAAACCCATATCAAATATGGTCAAAATCCAAATGTTGATAGTGAAATATCAAGTGAATCGCTGAGTAAATACGGCTGCTCGACGAGCTGAAGGCTTTTTAGTAGATAAATCATGATTTTTCAAGTGCACTTGCCGAGCCCAAAATATGCACTCGGCGAGCACATCGTTGAGTGATAAATGTTTCTTCTGCTTTCGAGTCCGTTTCTGTTGTGGTTGGGTATGATGATTTAGTGTCTTTCCTTCATTTTTTTTTCTTTAATAAGCAACACTCTTAAACCCTCTCTTGACAACGGACTCAACCTTAAACTTAAAAATAGCTCATATTCTTCTAGACTCAACACTTACTCTCACCTTGACACTTGAAACTCTCGCATGCATCCTAGCCTCAATCTGAAAATAAGAACAACCACAAGTGATAAAAGCAAATTCCTACTTAACGTCCTAAAAGTTTAGAGTTCCAAACAACCAAAACAAAAACATAACAAATTGTTTTTAAAACATCCAAATTAAACACAAAATCAAACATCAATCTTCTTCTTCCTCTTCATCTCCTTGCAGCCCACTCCCTCCCGCTTGGGTTCTCCTTGCTTGCATCCTTTCGTCCCAACTTGACACATATGAGAATCCGGGTTCCGGCCTTGGTGCAAAATTCATTTGCTCAAATAAATAAGCAAATGACTCCTTAACATAATTCACGCCTCTTCCCATTTCATCTTGGTACCTTCTCAACTCAATGTTGTACCAATCCGTAATAACCGGTGGGTCTTCCTAGACTTGCTCTCTCCTTTGTCTCACCCTTCTTCCCGGTTCCTCCGGCACTAATGGTTCATCATCATTGGGGATAGAAATATGCCTCCCACCAAATTCCTCAATAATCCTAGCTCTCCTGAATAATGTTGTGCTAAAAGGAGGACTAGGAATCATTGTTAATGCACGTGCCTCTTGTTGGTCGAAAATACCATAAGTCCTTGCAAGCCTTGTAACAAACATGCCCCCGTTAATCTTTGAAGTGACCCGCTCCTTAACTGCCCCTTGCGCTAAATATTTTGCCATACAATATGGAAAATTGCAAAAGACATTATGAGTGATAATACTCCACATGTAGAAAATATCTAGAGTAGGGACTTTATCGTCACCCTTTCACATTTTAATAGAATTTGCGATCAAACGATGTATCAAGCGATGAATCAGGGAACGGATGCTCCCTTCTTTGGTGTATGAAGGAATGTAAACCCGGTTTGCAATTGTGGTCCACCAAGTTGATGCAACCACATCTTCAGGCAAGTCTTTATGGCACTGTTCCAAGAAAGATTCAAAAGTCTCAGACATTATCACGTGTTGATCATAAATACCAAGTCTCCATGCCAACTCTGCAATGATGCACTGACGCAGCTCTCCTCCAAGGTAGAATGAAATAAGATTTGGGATGTAGTAGTCATTACCACCCCGGAAGGAAATGGTGGCAAAGAACTCCCACCACAACTCTTGATACACGTGTTCCTGAAGCTTGAATAATCGAGTCCACCCGTCACAAATTATTGTCACCCCATCAACTTCAACAGATTTGACTAAATAACGGTTCAGCTCTTCCTCCAACCCAGCTTGTCCTATCGATGCCCAATCTAATTCATTAGGAACGTAAATCTCCTTGCGCTGCAATGCCTCCAGCTTGTTTTTTACACGTGCAAGCGAAGACTTTGAAGTTATTTGAGGAAAATTAAGCCATGGAATGTTCCCATGATTGCCCCCTCTTGAAGTTTGCCCCCTTCTGAACATGTTTCCTGCACAGCACAACCAAGAAAACAACCAACAAAGCACAGGAAAATAAAAGTTGTCAGATTCTGGCCATCAGCAGCATGGACTCGCCGAGTCCACGAACAGACTCGGCGAGCAGGACGAACTTTGCGAGTCCAGATCTGTTTGGTGGAATAAATCAACCAAATGTGTAAATTACCCCAATGGTTTGGTTCAGTATGTCCAGGAGCATAATCATTCAAGAAATTTTGTCTAAAACATCCTAATTTAAAAAGAACTCAAAACCCTAAAATCCAAGCTTAGTCAAAATGGGGATTTTGTAGAAATTACGGGCATAACTTACCAAAGATTGAAACTTTGAACAGATTAAGAGTGAAAAATAGTTACCTTTGAGTTGGATTTGCAAGAGAAAATGAAGAATCGAGATGGAAGCTTGAGAGAGCACTCGCTCGTCATGTAGGGATGGCAGCTGGAAGAGTGGCTGAAAATGTTTTACAATTAGGGTAAAACCCCTTTTTAAAGAATTTAAAAATAAATATTTTTTTCTGGTAAATACGTGGACTCGCCGAGTAGGTTTTCCTACTCGTCGAGTAGCAACGCGATTTCGCGAGTAATCAGGATTTATTAAACAGGCTCGCTGAGTAAGCGTATGGAGTCGAAAAGTACTAGACTTTGCTTCATAATTTTTTTTAAATGCCACCACCCCACACTTAAGCATTGCTTGTCCTCAAGCAATCATCATGAGTACAGAAGAAGAAGATTGATAAAAACAGATCCTAAGAAAAACGAAAATAAAAATGAGAAATAAAGGAAAAAGAAAAGCAAACTCTAAAATCGGCTTGCCTCCCGGAAGCGCTTCTTTTTGAAGAGTCTTTAGCTGGACTTCGTTCCGCTATAAGGTTCTATAGTGCCTCCCAAAAGCAGCCCTTCTTCAAGTCCTTCATCTTTTGGAACTCCTTCTTCATATTTCTTCACTCTATGACCATTAACCTTGAAAGGAATTTCGTCTCTTGATACAAGCTCAACCGCCCCATGTGGAAAAACTTGGTTTACTATAAATGGACCATCCCATCGTGTCTTCAACTTGCCCGTAAAAATTTTGAACCTTAAATTGAAGAGTAACACCTTTTGTCCCTCTTTAAAGTCTTTATTACCCTTTAATCTTTTATCATGCCAATTCTTGGTCTTTTCTTTGTAGATCAAGGAACTAGTGTAGGCTTCATTCCTAAGCTCTTCCAAAGCATTCATTTGCATTAACCAGTTAGTTCTAAGTTCAGCCAAATCAAAATTGCACACCTTTAATGCCCAATAAGCCTTATGCTCTATTTCAACCGGCAAGTGGCAATTTTTCCCATAGACTATCCTATATGGTGTAGTACCAATAGGTGTCTTAAAAGCTTTTTGGATGGCCCAAAGTGCATCATCTAATTTATCTGACCATTCCTTCCGAGTTCCTCCAACCAATCTCTCTAAAATTCTTTTTAACGCCCTATTTGTTACTTCAGTTTGGCCACTTGTTTGTGGATGATATGATGTTTAGAACCTATGTTGCACCCCATATCTCTTTAATACTTTGGCCAATTGATCATTTGCAAAGTGAGTGCCCCAGTCACTAATGAGACTTTAGAAACTCCAAATCTTGAGAATAGTTTCTTTAAAAATCATACCACCACCCGAGCATCATTAGTGGGTGATGTTTGTGCCTCCGCCCACTTAGACATGTAATCACCCGCCACCAAGATTTATTTATTCCCTTTAGACATGGGAAAGGGTCCCATGAAGTCAATCCCCTACACATCAAATATTTCACACACTTGGATGCTATTTTGGGGCATTTCATTTCGGGATGATATATTCCCCGCTCTTTGGCATGAGTCACACTCCCTGACATATTGAGCAGCAGCTCTCAAAATTGTAGGAGAATAAAATCCAATATCAAAAATCTTCTTAGCCGTGTAATGTGCTCCATGAAGTCCTCCGGCGGGTCCGCTATGGCAGTGTGCCAAAATTTCTTGACTTTCCTTCCCGAATACACATCTTCTTATCATTCCGTCCGCGCAGCTTCGGAAAAAGTATGGCTCGTCCCAAAAGTAGTATTTAATTTTCGAAAAGAATTTCTTCTTTTATTGGCGAGTCAAATCTTTTGGGGTATATTTAGTTGCTAAATAATTGGCTATATCCGCAAACCATGTCACTTTTCCCGCTATTACCAAGACATACTCATCAGGAAAATCATCCCCAATTTTATCTTCTTCTAACTCCTCTAAAAGTGGGTTCTCTAGTCATGATAAGTGATCGGCAGCTACGTTTTCCATCCCCTTTTTATCGCGTATTTCGATATCAAACTCTTTTAGAAGTAGGACCCAACGTATCAATCTGGACTTTGCATCTTGTTTAGCAAATAGATACTTCAACACGGAGTGATCGATAAAAAGGATTGTCTTGGACAAAACTAAGTATGGTCAGAACTTGTCAAAAGCATATACCACTACTAACAGCTCCTTCTCAGTAGTATTGTGGTTCTCTTGGGTCAGATTCAGTGTCTTGCTTGCGTAGTAGATTGGTTGAAAATGTTTATCAACCCTTTTCACTAAAACAGCACCCATAGCATAATCACTAGTATCACACATTAGCTCGAAAGGAAGATCCCAATTGGGTGCTACCATGATAGGAGTAGTGGTCAATCTTTCCTTTAGCAAATGGAATGCTTCATGAAATTCCTTGGAAAAATCAAATGGTGCATCTTTTAAGAGTAATTGATTCAAAGGCCTTGTGATCTTCGAAAAGTCTTTAATAAAGCGCCTATAAAATCCTGCATGGCCTAGAAAGCTTCTTACCCCCTTGACATTTGTTGGAGGTGGTAATTTGGCTATCGTATCAATCTTTTCTCTATCCACCTCTATCCCCATCTTTGAGACATTGTGACCTAACACAATTCCTTCCTTCACCATAAAATGACACTTCTCCCAATTGAGAACAAGGTTGGTATGCTCACATCTGACTAGCATTAGATCCAAGTTGGACAAACAATCTTCAAAAGAGGGCTCGAAAACCGAGAAGTTATCTATAAAAACCTCCATAAACTTCTCGATCATATCATGAAAGATATCCATCATGCACCTTTGGAAAGTAGTTGGTGCATTTCATAACCCAAAAGACATGCGTCTATATGCAAATGTTCCACTCAAGCATGTAAAAGTGGTCTTCTCTTAGTCTTGTGGGTCGATTGGAATTTGAAAGTACCCCCGAAAACCCATCGAGAAAACAATAATATAGATGACCGGAAAGCCTCTCGAGCATTTGGTCGATAAATGGCAAGGGAAAGTGATCCTTGCATGTGGCCTCATTTAGTTTTCGATAGTCGATGCAGAGACGCCACCTGGTTACCGTCCTCATTGGAATTAATTCATTATTTTCATTAGCCACTATTGTCATACCTCCTTTCTTTGGAACCACTTGGACCGGAATCACCAATGGGCTATCGAAGATCGAATAAATGATTCCGGAATCTAGTAGTTTCACCACCTCCTTTTTCACAACTTCTTGCATGTTCGGGTTGAGTCTTCTTTGGTGTTGTACTATAGCTTGATCCATATTCTAAGTTGATTTTGTGGGAACAATAGTTCGGAGTAATTCCCTTGATGCCGGTTATCTTCCATGCTATAGCACCTTGCCTCTTCTTTAGTACACCCACAAGGCTTTCTTTCTCATGTCTGGCCAAATCAGCAGTTATAACTATCGGTTTTTGTTGGCCATCTTCAAGAAATGCGTACTCCAAGTGATCTAGTAGTGCTTTAAGCTCAGTTTTTGTGTTCTGAATGTTGAGCACATCGAGTCCAGTGAGGGGACTCGTTAAGTCTGGGGTAATATTCGTGACTGTTCGGGGTTCTTTGAATGGACTCGCCGAGTTGGTCGAGGCTAATCGGCGAATCAAGTTTTCTAAATTTCTGATCAAATCGTTATAATCGGCTTCCTCGAGCAGTCTCTCTATTTCCATTAGGTCCCTTTCAACATCAAATTCTTCTTCAAATGTGATGGTGGACTTGTTTGGCTCATCTTCATTCCAATCTTCCAATAATTCTTCCAACATGTCAATCGAAAATGTCATGTCGTCACTACTCCTTGCATACTTCATAGCTTGATCAACTTCAAAACTGACTGATTCGTCTCCTACCCGAAGGGTAAGTTTAGAATCTCGCATGTCGACGATAACACTTGTTGTATTAAGAAAAGGTCTTCCGAGTATGATCAGGACTTGGGGTTCCGCTTCCATGTCTAAAACTATAAAGTTTGCGGGGAACATGAACTTTTTCACTTTCACCAAGAGATCATCACATATTCCCCTAGAGAATGTAACCATCTTGTTAGCTAGGTGAATTGCCATACGAATGGGCCTTGGCTCTGGAAGATCTAACTTTTTGAAAAACGAGTAAGGCATGAGATTTACACTTTCCCCTGAATCAGCCAATGCATAAATGGTAGCTAAGTTTCCAAATTCGCAGGGCAATGTTAAGCTTCCCGGATCACCTTTCTTCTTAGGAAGTTTGTTCAATATAGCAGCTGAACAGTTCTCGTTTAGGACCACCTTCTTTACTTCTTCAATCTTTTTCCTATTAGTTAGAAGCTCTTTGAGGAATTTTTCATATTTTGGCATTTGTGCAACCGCTTCTATGAATGGCATATTGATCTGAAGAGCTTTTATGTGTTCCAGAAACTTCTGGTAGTCTACTTCGTTTTTTTCTTGTCTAGCTCGAGCCAGAAAGGGAAGTGGAGGCTGATATGGCTTAACCGGAGGCTGGTTTTTTTGTTCAGCCGGGGGACTCTTCGAGTCCATATCATTGACTCAGCGAGTCAAGTCGGGATTCTATGTTTCTGCATGTTCTTCTTTATCCTCATGCACCAGTTCAGGATCTTCATGCTAAATAGGAGTCAGAAGGGTTATAATCTTCCCACTACTAGTTGTGACAATATTTATATGTGCACCTTTCGGGTTGCTTTTGGTATTGCTCAGAAGTCCACCTGGTCATCTCTCATTCACTTGTTGTGCAAGTTGGCCCAGCTGTTTTTCTCTGTTGAGAATAGATGCTTGTTGATTCCTAAGTAAAGCTTATTGATCTTTTATCATAAGTTGGTGTTCTCTCAACATATTTTGTTGATTTTTAATTGTAGCATCGGTATCATTGTGTCTTTTCTCGGATGCGGCTACAAATCTTGTAAGCATATCTTCCAAATCTGATTTCTTTTCATGTATCGGTTCCTCCTTTTGGTAAAAACCTCTATCTTTTTGCTTATACTTTTCTTCCCTTGTCTTTTTGTACTCATCATATCGTAGCCATTCTTTCCTCATTTTTCGCCAATTATCATCAAATCTTTCACCAAGTTGAATAGCACACTTGTACCTTCTGGTTCCCATTCTCATCAAGATCACAATCTTTTGTAAGGTGAGGTCCTCTATAGTTTTCACATCCTACCCTAATAGCATGGATGGATTGGTCCATCTTAGTCCATGCTTTCCAACTTTTCCATCATTGCTGCCATGTCATCGGTAATGGAATTTACCGCCCCTCGAGTCAAGTCATTCCTTCAGTTATGGTATTCTCTAGAGTGCTTAGAGAATTCTTCAATTAGCTCTTTGATCACCGGGGGTGCCTTCTTTGTGAGGGGTCCTTGCGAGTCAAGGAGCTGCCTAGTTGTTACATTGACTCCATCATAGAAAATGGAGACTTCTTGTTGGCTATTAAGGTCATGATGTGGGTAATTTCTTAGTAGACTTTTGTATCTCTCCCATGCATCATATAAGGATTCTCCAGCTTGTTGTTCAAAGTTGGCAATAGCTTTCTTCAACTTGGCTATCTTTGAGGGAGGACAAAATTTATCAATGAATTCTTCCTTCATTTTATCCCATGTAGTAATGGATCCTGGTGCTAGTGATTTTAGCCAATCCTTTGTAGCACCCTTGAATGTGACTAGAAGCATACGAGACAGCATGGTTTTGCAAGGCATATTTGAAACATTAAAATAATCAGCCACATCGTTGACCTCATCCAAATGCTTGTAAGCGTCTTCGTGATCTTTCCCGTAGAAAGGGATTTCCTTAGGTTGAGCAAGTATGTGGCCCTTTAGTTCGAAAGTAGCAGTAGCGGGAATGATGGGTTACACAAGTCCCGGGCCGGTATCATCATGTATCCTATTCTTCCATTCTCCCATGGGAACTTCATCGATGTTAGCCATAGGGTTAGCTGGTTCATCTTCAAATTCACTTTCTTCTTTGGATTCGGAGTCGTAATCGTACTCAATCTCAGTTTCTTTTGTATTATCTTCAAAAATTTTGAATTTACTTCCTTCTCTTTGTTGACTGCTGGCCTCACCTGCTTTCTTGTCCTTTTTCTTCCCAAAAACTGATTTGAGGTCTTTGAATGGTGATTTCTTCAGGGGGGTGATTGTCTTCAATTACTTTATCTTTATTTCTTCTAAGTGCGGATTTCAGGTCTTCAAATGGAGGGACAAAAGGTATGTTGGATCCTCAGGTCATGTAAACCTGAAATCAAAACAAGAAAAACGCGTAAAAAGAACAAAAATAAAATAAAATATGGAACTACGTAACAGCGATGGACTCGCCGAGTCGCTTCGATTGCACTCGGCGAGTTCAAAGCAGAACCAGAAACATTACTTACTAACTTCTAGAAATAGAAAATTAATTAAGCTTATCATAATTACTAAATTACCTAAGAAACAACTTTGTGCAAGATAAATCTCACACAAAGGATCGATAAAACTAGAGATTAGAATTAATTTTTGAACCGTTCCCCGACAACGGCGGCAAAAACTTAATGTGTGTAAACTCAACTAGTTTTAAACCTACTTTTAATTATAAAATTAACACATGAAGGCAGTGGACCTATCAATTATGGTATGGCTAAATAAGTAGCGTATCGAACTCAGGAAACAGAAAATTAAAACTAATAACTAATATTATCTAAAAGACAAGTAATGAAAATAGGGTTTTCTCTAGTTTTGCAAGACTAGAAACTTTAACTAAAACTTAACTAATCAACCAATAGCTGAAAAAACGTAAAAACAACTAAATTCAATGATCAAAAGGGTTTCTGTTTAGGTTCAACTCATTTACTCCTATGGTTAATTTTTATGTTAATGTAATAGATTAACTGTTATTGGTTACCGATTATGGTGATTAGGTTCACATTCGTTATTACCAATCCTTAAAAAATAGATTAATGTAAGCAGTTATCAAGTGACTACTAATAAACCTCCTAGTTCAATTATTCGGATTAAATAAGACTTGTAATTAGCTAATTGAATTGGTGATTCAATTAACCTCTTGTCGATGGTGTATCAATCAAGCTCACACACTAATTTACCCATTCTCTTGTTAATCCTAGTTTCATATTCATTATTCCTAGGCATGTAGCAATGTGTTCACATAAATTTATATGAGATAAGTAATCAAGATATGTTCATGCAGCTTAATTACTTAGCACTTAACAGAAAATAGTTATGGTTAATGCATAAAGGGTCTTAACAAGCTTAATTTAACAAAATCACCAATTAACAATTAATCAAAAGAGTGTATCAAACCATAGGAGCGAATTCGTCTTCCCTAAATAGAAACTAACTAATTTAGTTCACGATTTCAGTGTATGAAAACCTAAAAACGAATCTAAGTAAACCTAAAATCATTCTATGCAAAACTAAAGTGGAAAATTAACTAGATTGCCTTATTCCTTTCGAGATTAAAGGATTAGGGTTCTTCACACGTTCTTCTGATCTCCAGCAAGTACCTTAGTCGCCAAGTACGTTCTCCAAAAGCCAGAGAGATCCTTCATTCGGATTTTTGGCTTCTATTTATAGATATCTCAAAACAGGGGCTACTCGTCGAGTAGCCCACTGAATCGTCGAGTCCCTTTGTTGAATCTGTATGCGACAAGGACTTCACGTATTTCTTCGTGAACCTTCGTATGTACTCATCGAGTAGTCATCCCTACTCGCCGAGTAGCTTCATGAACCTTCGTGAACCTTCGTATGTACTCATCGAGTAGTCATCTTCCTTCTTTCTTCCATTCCCAAGCTTTTGATCGTAACTCCTGCTTCCTTTTGGTTTCGAGCTTCCCTTCTGGACTGAAAACACAATTTGAACATTATTAAGTACCTTTTTTCCATAAAATGTAAATAATTAGTTAATAAATTATATAAATCTATACTAAAAATATAGCTAAGTATGCAAATATCATGTTCCTCGATGTAAAGGATGTTCCTAAGGACAAGAAAGATAAGCTAATTAGAAATGTTAAAGCAATGAGGATCATTAGATTCACTTTTGATGAGACTAAAAGAACTTTGAGATCAATTAGATTCTTAACAAGAAAACCAAGAATCTAAATTAAATGAGAACACAAGAAAAAATCAAACAGATTTGAATGAATAATAATTCACAACCTCAGAAGAGCTCTAAGATGAACTACTATTGTAGAGGTTGCGTTAGGGTTACAATATGATGAAAGAAATTGTCAAAAAAGGTATCCAATATGATGCATGCATGCACCATTTATATTCTAACCCGAATAAACAAAACAGGACTGGACAGGCCCAGTACCATGACTATAATGGATTAACTTAATAATCCCAATGACGCAATATTCAATACCCAACATTCTCCCCCTTTTTGTCTTTGAGGCGAGAGATCACTATTGGAGTGCAATAGTTGTCTTCTTTATCGTTTTAAACAACTTTAATATGATAGCAAGAATAGTGGGATGAAATTTGATGTACCACCAAAGCATGTCATTGAAGTTCTTCTTTACAGCATCATCATTGAACTTACATCTGTTCATAATGTCCAAAATATGTTCAATGCAAACCGTGGAGAACAAATGTTTGTCAGGCAAAGCGTACAAGCACTTCAATGGAGGATTAGATCCTTTAGTGAACATCACCGTCCAATGTTCGGTGTCAATCTGGCCCATACGCATGTTATTCAAATCACTCACCTTGTCGACTAGTTTTACAGTGGGCTTACGTCTTAAAGCATTGGCAACTTCCTGATCGAGCTTTGCTACTTTGTGTATATACGACACTAACATTCGCTTGATATGAGCAAGAATGGGTTTGTATTTCTACTCATTAGTCAAAAAGTAGTTTGTCAAGACACTCCATTCATAAGGATTAAGATTCGTCAGGTCAGCAAGGAAGAACTCGTCGATCGAATCTGCAGAACCACGAGTGACTCGAAAGTTCACATTGACGAAGTCCGTTGTGCTAACTGGCTTCATTACCTTGACAGTGGTAATTTTCTGTGCACTCCAAGTCAAGTATTAAGGTTATGAGAAGGAAAGATAATAATCAATCAAGTCTCTATCAACCTTTGGATCCAGGGAGGGAACAGAGGCAATCTGCTTAAAGTAATCAAAAACAAAGCTCTCCTGGTAATTGGCATATCGAATTGAGAATCTTTTGAGTTCTCCAGATCAAAAGAGACAATCGGCTCCAGCCAGTGAGTGTTTGGAGACTCGATGGATTCCTTCAGTAATTTTTCCAACTTCCATAGTGGAAAGAGAGTTTTTCTACTTTCGAAAGTGTCATGGGCTTCTTTTTCGTTTTGTTCCCTCACTTCTTCTTCCATCGCAATCCAAGCATTTTCATCAAGCTCTTAATCCCGGGCCTTTCGTTTCAATTTATCTTCCACTGATTCTTCTTCTTCTTCTTCATCAAGAATATTTTTCCCTTTGTTTGGCTTACTTGAACCCGAATCTTCATTTCCCTTCGGTTCATTGTCGACCTTTGGTTTAACTAGTGGTGGTTGAGGTTGTTGAGGCGGAACTTGACTTTCTTCTCCCCCCTTGCTTTGGAGTGATATCCACCTCCGAAACACCTTCAATCCTTGTAAGTAAAGAAAGGGAAGGACGTAACTTGTCACCCAAATTCCTCCTGGTTGAAATGGTGAGAAAAGAGTCATGAGTTTCCAGCGGATTGTACAGAAGAGAATGAATAGTACCAACATAGCTTTTCACACTTGCTCACTCAGACTTGAGATTAGCAATCTCCTTCTGTGCTTGAGTGAGTTGAACAGATTGAACTTCATGCAAAGTGGTTTTTCGAGCAAGCTCATCCATCACCCTATTTTCCATAGCTAAGTCAACTTGGAGTTTGGAAAGAGTGGAAGAAATGGACGTCTGAAACACAGAGTTGTCAGCAGAAATATCATCCCAAAGCTTCTCAAAAGACTCACGTTCTTTTCTGAGTGAAGCGTTGATATTGACAATAGCATTGTTGGCTTTAACAACATTGTTTGCAGCATCGTTATGGATCCCAGTAAGGAATGTTTTGGTCTCAGATATTAGTTTATCGACTTTTTAGGTTGTTTGGAGACAAGATGAAGTAGATTCTTCAGCTGCTTTGTTGACTTTGGCAAGATTAGTTGCATGTTTTGTAACAAGGGTGTCAAGCATAGCTTTCACTACAGCTTCCGAGTAAGCAGTGGTGGAGGATTGGGATGAAGAGGTGAGTAGAGTATCAAGCTTCTCGTTCAAGGCTTTGAGATGTCGTTTGGTAACTAGAGTGTCATCATCATCATCACTCTGAACAGTGTAGGGATGTAATGAAAGGTATCAAAATCCATACCATCTCCACCTAGAATGGTGTCTAATTTAGTAGAGTGAGTTGGAGACAATGGATGTGAGGTAATTGGGGTCTCAACACCTGAAGTTCGTGCCCCCGCATCAGATGCGTTGACATGAACTGTAGGTCCAGTAGTAGTTTTAGTGGTGGTTGTTTCGGTGAATATTGGTGGGGGTAATGGTATAGAAGTAGGAGTTGAAGAGGAGGTTGGAGGAGGGCATGGAGCAATCGTGACTGGAATAGAGGAACGAAGAGGAGAAAGAGGTGGAGATGGAACAGTGTGATAATGTGTTACCTTAGGTGAGTTATCATGAGCCAAATCCTCCGACTGGCTTTACCCCTTCTCCTGCTCAGATGAAACATATTTGCTATCACTTGATGATTGAGCTTTCGGCTTGTGTGCCATCTTCTTTAGTTTATGCTTTTTAGGAGCCGAAGGTTCTGCTTTTGATCCCTTTCGCTTCTTGGGGTGAAGGTTTTAGAAGATGCCCCCTCCTAAACATGCTTCTTGGAATCCTTTTTCTTGCATCGTTTGGCTGGTTTATCAGCCTAATCCAATGACTTCCGCATTTCGGGAGTTAACGGTCTCGGTCCGGTAGCTGGAAGCTTCTTGTATTCATTGATGACAGTACTGGCCGGTGAAGCACATTGATACATGGATTTTGGAATGGTACCAATGAAAGGAAACTTAGATGGTTCAACCACAATGATCTTGGAGGTATGGAAGGTGGCAATTTCAGACATTAGAGAATCCGCCATGATTGGAGCTTAAAATTTCTCCATCACCCGTTGTGTAATAACGGTCCAAAATCGCCCATAAGAAACCTCAGTTTGACAAGATGAAGAGTTCAAACTTTGAACCAATTGTGTCCAGAGAATTGACCCAAAATCGAGGTTGTTTCCATGATAGA
This sequence comes from Lactuca saligna, assembly GCF_052625555.1. Classification (NCBI taxonomy): domain Eukaryota; kingdom Viridiplantae; phylum Streptophyta; class Magnoliopsida; order Asterales; family Asteraceae; genus Lactuca; species Lactuca saligna. The sequence goes on from NC_136420.1 coordinate 279,714,479, forward strand.
GACCATAAAGGATGGTCATGAAACCCTTACTTGCCCCATCAGATCCAGCTACATGTTTAGAAAAGGCTTTAGATAGAAGGGTAAGCAACCCATTCCATTGGGGAGGAAGACAAGACTTCTTGACTTTCATGATTGTGGTGAGAACATCAGTGTACCCCATGTTGTAGAACATCTCGAACAGCTGGGCAGTAGTGATCGTGTCAGGGTTCACCATTGAGTCGACATAAGGTATCCCTAACAGATAGCTACACCTAACTTTACAGACGAAAGTCTTTTTTTTGAAGATCTCAAACATAATCCGATCCTTTGCCTTGACAAATTTTGTTGAAGAATAAACCTGACAGAGGAGGGACATTGAACGACGTTCACCTTGGTAAGAGCAATAACCATGGGTGAGTATTTTAGGCATTCAACAATTTGGAGCATGTAGGAGTCATATTTGAACGACACCAAATCAATGATCAGGTTCTGGTTGGGTTTGATGGTGAGGAAATATGGTTGAGCGGTGTGTTCTTGAATCGAAGATGATTCTGCCATTGTTGAAACTTGGTGAAGATGATGAACATTAGAGAGTTGTTTACCGTTTGAGAGCTCTAAGGTTTGTGTAAGTGGTGAAGAGGAAAAGGTATTGAGAAAAAAAAACCCTTTTATACGATCGCCGGGAGAGAGAAAATCATTATGGAGATTGCATGACCAACCCTGAAAGAACGCCTGAAAAAGTCCAATTAACAACTGTTCATGCGAAAAATTTGTCAGACAACGTAATGATAGGGACGTTTTAATTTCCATGCACCTTTTTTATTTCAATTCTTATCCTCAAAACTTGTCGTTTCATCATAAACTTGTTCCCAGCGTTTCAGTTCCCACACTCCACAATATGACACCCATTGTTCATTTGCTTGTCATTAACTTTTTGGAAGCGAACAAGTAAACATCTACGAAACTGAAAATGCCATAAGTACCATGAACAAGACTTTTGGAAAATTAAGAGATTCTCATGCTAGAGTGTGCCAAAGGAAAAGAAATAAAGCAAATTGTGTATGTGGGAAAATAGTGATGTCGTTAGAGACACAAAACTGAGGATCCCAGGCATGGATTTCTTCCTTCAAAGTCAAGAGAGACTTAGAAGCGTCTGTGTGGTTTTTTTGTTGAAGTGTGATCAAATACTTGTTAAGAAGCATTGAAAGGCATCTTTTCAATGTTAGGCTAAAAAGGGTGGCTATCGCTTCAACCGAACTATGGAACTTGATATATGACCGAAGGTTGATTGAAGTACTTGTGTGGCTGGTGTAGCCAAAAACATCAAGTAGGTTTGTGCATTCTTCAGTGACTTGGTGATACATAATAGAAAGCTCAAAACAAAACAAAATTGGTTCTTTTTGGAAGAAATGTCTTGGTTTTAGAGCTTTTCATGAAGATCTCGCAAAAATAAAAGATATTTTGAGGTACATACCACCAAAGCGGTTCGTCAAATCATGGGTGAAATACTAGAATGTTTGATTGTTCACTGTTAATTCATTCATGGTGTTAGATTTCAAGTCTCACTTAGCACGTGGTGAAACGAAGCCAAGATCATTAACAGAGATGTTGTGTAACCATAAACCTCAGTGGTAAATTCTGAGAGTCTCAAGGGTTACATTCATGGAAGCGAAAGTGATGGAGAAAAATAGTGAGGTGTTTTAAAGAATTGAAAGTACTTCTGCTATATGAAAGTGACCGAGCAGAAAACTCTTATCTCACGATGAGAAGAGTAAAGTAGCTCATGACTTAAGTGAATTTAGCAACCTCATTGGGGCGAAACGATTTTTGTATATCGATTCATTAAGGCTTCACTTGAAAAGCCAATTGAGGCTTTAGAGAACATGCAACAACATGCTTCTAGGGACACGTAGCTAGTACAAAGAGAAAGAGATTTATACCTGCCCAAACTTTATGTGAATTCGTCCAATAACCTTTTAATAAGATAATTTTGGTAGAAACAATCAAAATAAATAAATAAATAAAATTTTAAAAAAAACATTTAAAAAAATTATTTTTGTATTTTTGAATTTTATAGAAAGAAGTAAAAACAAAAAGGGAAAATATTTTTTGATTTTGGATTTTTCAGAAATAGAAATAAAAAGGAAACAAAAAATAAGTACAAAAGGATACATAAATATACAACCGATAGTTTTCCTTTTGATAAATGAAGCGAAATAGACCGAGCGTTCGGTTCATTTCTGTTGCCGAAAAAATCGAAACCGAAATAGACCGAGCGTTCGCTCTATTTCGCCTATTAAGTTTTAATGAGGCGAAAGCGAACGTGATACTTATGGAAGCAAAGATGTTTCAGTACAGATTCAGCTTCCATCATTCCTAAGACTTGGAGTATTATATTGAAGGATGCTTCATGCAAGGCTTTTTTGAATATATCCGCCAATTGATCAGAGGATCAAACGAAATAAATTTCAACATTACCATCTTCTACATGATCCTTTATAAAGTGATATCGCAGTGCAATGTGTTTTGTCTTGGAATGCTGCACTGGGTTGTGACAAATATGGATTTCTCTTTCCAAGTCACAGTAAATGGGAATTTTCTTCATGTTCAGGCCATAGTCCCTTATTTGGATTTGAATCCAGATGACCTGTGAGGTGCAAGATGTTGCGACTATATATTCAGCTTCGGCAGTGGATACGGAATTAGGGATGCACACGTTTTCTTCTTGGACTGCCAGCTGACGAGTTTACCATCAAGAAATTGACATCCGCCAGTTGTGCTCTTTCGGTCCAGACCACATCCTCCCAGATCAGCATAAGAGAATGCTTGAACAAAGAATCTCGATTTAGTTGGATACCATATACCGAGAGACGAGGTTCGCTTCAAGTATCTGAAGATATTATTGATAGCCACCATATGAGGTTCGCGTGGGTTGGCTTGGACCCTGGCATAATAACAAACAAAAAACATGATATCTAGTCTATTGACTGTAAGATACATTAGTGATCCTATCACTTGTTGATAGAGAGTCATATTAGCAGCCAGTTTTTCCACAGAGGGTGTTTGCTTCATTCTGAAAGCCATTGGAACCTTCACTTTTGAATCTCCCATCATGCCGAATTTTGCTAGCAACGTCTTTTTGTAAGCCTCCTGATTGATGAATATACATTCTGGTCCCTGTCTTATGTTTAGGACAAGGAAAAAGTTAATTGGACCTATTGAGATCATCTCAAATTTAGTCTCCATCAACTTTCGGAATTCAGATATTAGGTTGGGATTATTGGAACTGAAGATGATATCATCGACATAAATTTGAACAATCATCAAGTGGTCACCTTCTTTCTTGCGAAAGAAGGTTGTGTCAACCGGACCTTGTTTGAATTTAGACATTTTTAGAAAGTAAGTTAAAGTTTCATATCAGTATTAAGGGGCTTGCTTTAGACCATAAACTACTTTGTCTATAATGTAGCAATGATCAGGATATTTCTCATTCACGAAACCTAAAGGTTGTTCAACATATACGGTTTCTTCCAACTCCCCATTCAGGAAATCACACTTGACGTCCATGTGAAAGACTTCAAAATTCTTATGTGCAGCATATGCCAGAAAGATTCGCACCGATTCTAACCTTTCTACTAGAGAGAAGGTTTCCTCATAACCAATACCTTCCTCCTGAGAGTATCCCTTCACCACAAGTCTCGCTTTGTTCCTTATGATGTTGCCTTCTTTATCCATTTTATTGTGAAACACCCACTTTAAACCAACTACAGAAGCATCCTTTGGTGTAGGAACTAATATCCAAACCTGGTTTCTCTCAAACTCATTGAGCTCCTCTTGCATAGCATGTACCCAATCAGAATGATCAAGTGCGGTGTTGACAGTTTTTGATTCTATTTTGGAGACAAACGAATTAAACATGCAATATTCCACTTGAGAGAATAAAGCAGTTTGCTTCTCTTTGATTTGAGAGCGTGTAAGGACATCCTCAGATGATTCGCCAATCACTTGTGTTTTCAGATGGTCTCTTGTCCATTTATAGAGTGGAGGGTAGTTTGAATCATAGGCAGGATCCAATTCAGCATTGACTTCTTCTTTGAATTCTGATTGATCATCCGATTCATCATTCGTATTGTGATTCTCCCCCTTGAATGATGAGATTTTTTCAACATTTGCCTCAGAATTCTCCCCATCGGGTGGACTTCCGTGGTCCATTGTTGGAGATGGGTTCTCTCCCTCGAAAAATGGATCTGGAGTGTATGCCATTGTCGAATGCTCCCCCTGCGGTGGAGTGCTTTCTTTTGATGGTTCGCTTGAGATTAGAGGTTCGATTTCCATTTCCTTAGTGGCACCGTCGATTATCTTCTTTATCTCATCAACTTGATTATCTGATGCTTTTGCTTCAGAGTTGATGGCCTTTTCGAGTTCATCAAAGAGCATCATGTACTCCTCAAACAGATTGGATATAGGAACTACGTCTTGACGTATTTTAGAAAAGATCTCTTCCAATGGATTTTCGGTTGATTGAAGCTTCTTCACATAGTGATCATCAAATGTGACATAATAGGTTTCTTCTATTTTCTTTGATCGTTTGTTAAGAACCCTATATTCCTTGGAGGTTAGTAAATAACCCATAAAGATACCTTCTTCTGCTTTCACATCGGACTTGTTTCGGTTTTCCTTGGAATTGAAGATGAAACATTTGGAACCAAAGACATGGAAAAACTTGACGTTAGGTTTGCGATTATTTAAAATTTCATATGGAGTAAGAGAAAATCGCTTATTAAGAAACGATCGCTTCTTATTGTAGCAAGTTGTGGCTATAGCATCAACCCAGAAATACAAAGGTAAGTACGTGAAACTGAGCATGGTTCCGGCTGCTTCACATACGGATCAGTTTCATCTTTTAACTATGTCATTCTGTTGTGGAGTGTAGGGATCAAAAAATCTATGAGTTACTCCCTTTTCAGTTAAGAATTCTTCAAACTCATTGTTTTTAAATTCGAGCCCATTGTCGCTTCTAATGTTGCGAACCAGCTTTCGCAACTGAACTTCCTCTTGCTTGATAAAGAGGTTGAGTTTAGGATTTGCCTCTGATTTCTATTTAAGAAAAAATACCCAGGTAAATTGTAAAAAGTCATCGACAATAACAAGGATATACTTACTACCACCGACATTCTCAATTGTCGAAGGTCCACAAAGATCTATGTGAAGCAATTCAAGGGGTTCAATGATTTTTGTGTTTACAAGAGTTGGATGACTCTTTCGGCTTTGCTTCCCCATTTCGCACGCAGCACATAGATGATCCTTATTGAACTTGAAGAGGGGAAGACCTCACACATGATCACTAAGGGCGATCTTATTGATATCTTTAAAGTTGAGATGCGAGAGTCTTCTATGCCATAACTAACTATAATTAGAATGAGCTTTAGTTAACAGGCAAATACCAGGCTTTCCTCTTATCGGATTCAAGTTCAAGGGATACATCTCCCCTTTTCGCTGTGATTTTAGTAAAACAACTTTTGTTTTCTTCTCTATGATCTCTGATCATTCGTTATCGAACGAAACCATCACTACGGTCCCCACAACCAATTGCGAAACACTAATTAGATTCTGTTGTAATCCTTCCACATTAGCCACCTTTTGGATTGAGAAATCTCCATTTGTGATTATCCTGTAGCCTTTTATTTTTCCATAAGAGTTGTTACCATACTTGACACATCCACTATCTTTGAGAGCCCAAAACTCCCTCAGCTCATCCTTCCTCCCTGTCATGTGACGTGAGCATCCACTATCAATGTACTATTCATTGTCAAATTTCTCGTCACATACTACCTGAAAATTCAAGCAGATTTAGGAACCCAAAGTTGCTTGGGTCCTCGTGAGCCTTTTACAGAACAAGGAAAAGTAATAGCAGGATCAACCAAATACATTAGGTTTTCTAAAGTGGTTTTGTTTTTCCTTTTAATGGTGAAAACTTTAATTTTATTATTCGTTTTGCTTGAATCAGTTAATTTTTCTGTAGGTTGATTCTCAACGAATGCCTTCTTATCTTTTCTAAGGTTAGTAGTCGTCTTCTTTGTTGGAACTTTAGAATCTGAGACGAGCTTTCCCTTCCCTTTAACATCCTTGATAGGAGTTTTATTTGGTGGAGAGTGAGGTGAATTGTGTTTCTCGATGTACTTTGTTGGTGATGATGACCTGTGAGCGAGACTCCCCTTTCGTTTTTGTGAAGCACAGGAATGACAATGTGAACACTCTTTGGGGTTCGCTTGCAACTTTACATTCGCTCTCTGACTGGAAGCCTTTTCTTTAGGCACATAGTTGGAGTTTTGGAATTGCCAAAACTACTTCCTCTCATTAAGATTTTTCTGATATCTCCTGTTTCGTTGACGCTTTCGCTCTGCAAGTTGTTTAGATGATTTGTGAATATTCACATTAGGTTTCGGTTTCCTTGCATGAGTTTCACTTCTTTTAGCGTGAGATTCACTTGTAATTTTGGTTTCGCTTTGAACCTTCTTAGTACCGCTTGTGCTTCCTTTCTTGAAACTTGATGGCTTATTTACTGGTTCTGCAACGTAACGACATTTCACCCTCCAAGACGTTCGTTCTGATAATCCAAATGTTTCATCTGTGTTATCAATTGGTGTCGACCATAAGTGATCGTCACAGCCATCGGCATTGTCTTCGTTGACCAAGGCTATTAGTTTAGTTGTTTGGCTCATGGTGACTCCAGTGGTAGTGTACACTTGATTTGGTACAGTTTGTACCCTTTGGTATACCACCGCCTTCTCTTTCATACCTTTGATCTTGTCTTTTGACAAACGAGCGAACTCAACAAAATTTTCATGTATAAGGACTTTCGTTGGTTCGGGTTCGGTCTTAACAAATTCAGAACAGTCAACCTCTTCCTCTACAGATATTTCACTCATGTCACTGTCCTCATCAAATTCAGAAGTATTTTCTACATTGATCTTGTTATCTGACTCAACTTGGAACTCGATGAATCAAATTTCTGTATAGTTTCGGTCTTCATTTTCAATTTTTCATTTTCATCTAATAAGTTTTTGAGCATGTCCTTGTGGTCTTTGGACTTAATAAATGACACAATTTTGTCCAGACCAATTCTGTAGGCATCAGAGGTTTCCTCTGATGAGACACTTGATTCACAGTTATAGCATTCAGCGTCTATTTCGTCTTCCTTCAATTCAAGGAAAGGCAAAATCATTTTGTGATCTTTGTGCCAATCTCACAATCTAAATGCAACTGTGTAATATTGGTATAAAGACGTTTAGCAATTAAACAAAAATTGTTCCTTCGTTTCAAAATTTTCAAATTGTCACGTTGCAAATAAATCAAATTTTCAAATTGTCACGTTTCAAAATTTTATTCTTTCTATGGGGTGCTTTTAATTTACTCTTTCACTTTTTTTAAACTGTAGCTTCCTTGCTAGTTTTGGTTCTTGGTGGCAGGGAACTTCTTTCTAGCAAACCGTTTGGGGTTAGACACCATCAAAGCGTACTCTTCATTAGTCAGATCACACTCGTAAAGATCCGACTCTGCTTCTTCTTCAACTATAGTTTTGCCCTTGGAGATAAGAGCTAAGGATCCTACTCCGAAGAAAACCACGAGTCCAAGCCTAACTCGACGAGTCAAATCGTCAGATGGAGGGTATCTCGGGTTTTCTTGTTGCTTTTGCTTATGGATAGTTACCTTATCATGCTAGATCAATATTAATCCGATTATATGATATATTTGACTATAATTTTGATCTAATTGAAGATATTTATCAATTAATAAGATAATTGTTTCCTTATGAGATAATTGATTAATTATTTTGAGTAAATTGATAAATTGTTTTTGCAAGAAATCATTAAATAAATCAAATATGGATAATTATGTGATTAAATGTTAATTTGAATTATTTGTTATTTGATCCTTGCTGCTATGAAAAGTTTCATATTTTGCTTAGGTTTTATAGTTTAAATTTGAACCCAAAAGTTTTGTAGTTTTGAAATTTAAATAGTCAAAACCCTAATGTTTTGAAAAAGGTTTCAAAACTTGCCCTCAAGTTTTGGAATTTAAATTTTGATTAATAGTTTAATTTGTATGTATATTTAAATTCTAACCCTAATGTTTTGAAATGTTTCAAAAACTTGCCCTCAAGTTTTGGAATTTAAAAGTTGATTAAAAGTTTAATTAGGAATGTTAAATTCTAAAACCCTAGTAATGTTTTGAAAAGTTCAATTCACACCCTTATGGTTTTATTAATTAATTAATGAGGATAATTACAAGAGGTTTAATAAATCCATAAAACTTTAAGTTTACAATTTAATTGAATTAAAAGTATAATTGTTAAATTTGACCACCTAGTATTTTAAAAGTGTAAAATGCACCCTATACTATATATAACATTAAAAGTCTAACATTGTATATATGTATGAGTAAAAGTCAGTCTTACCGTTAGTAGGCCTTATTCACGAAGCTGGTCTATAAGGGGTGTTTAAGGAAATTGCCTATAAAATGGCGATTGAATGGGTATCCACTCTTACCCACCGCACTCTTGACTAGTGGAGGGTCGTTATCCGAACGGGTAGGATAGAACGAAACCTTCCATTATAAGTATAATGAAATACAAAGTAACTAAATGTTTTCAAATTCCCAATCTTAGTTACTTAGGCAAAGTGAATTGATGCAATTCCATGAAATTACACTTTGTACCCTTGCGAAGACGTTAGTGGAGCGTGTGTGGTTTACCGGCACACTAAATGGTTCTAAGTAAAGGTAGCAAAGGGTGACTCAATGTTTGTCATAGTTCGGTGGAGCGTGTGTGGTTTACCAGCACATCGAATAGGTGACTGTAACGTGTGAGGGCACCATGTAAGTTTGCATGGTTATTCACACCCGCTTTGTGATCCTTGGCATCCCAGTCACAAACAAGAGGGGCATATCGAGATTTAAACATGCCATTGAAATGTTCAATGAATCTCAAAGGATCTAGGAGTTTTCATAAATTTAAAACTTAAATTTCTTTTTCGTTTTTCATGGTGGAAATTAGTGAATCGCCATTCACTTACCTTCAAATATTCTGCAACTAGATTACGGCATCCCTTTTCTAGGTTGTAGCGTATTGTGTTGGGTCCTAGCCTTAGTATCTCATTTGGGTGATTTACTAAGGACTCAATCAATCAATCAACTAACTTGAATTTGTTTTCTCCCGTTTTGTAGATGTCAAAGTTTGACAACTATGGTCTTCCCAAATCCCGTGGAACAAGAATTCCACACGAAGATGGTATTCCACGATTTGATCGAGGAACAAGAAATCATGCTTCACTTCCTCCACCTCCTCAAATTGTTCTCCCTAACCCACAAGATCGAAGAATTGAAAGGTTCAATATCACTAAGGCCCTATTGGAAATGAAACATGAAGATGGTAAATCCGTGTGTGCCCACGTTTTAGGAATGAAATCACACATCGATAGGTTGATAATGTTGGGTGTGTCATTCCTGAATGAGTTGGCTGTAAATTGGGTTTTGCAGTCGCTTCCTGAATCATATAATGAGTTCAAAAGAAAGTATTATATGATGGATCATGACGACAACCTCATTGACCTAACTTACATGCTCATTGCTGCTGAATCAGAAATGATTTGGCGAAGCAATGGAGCATATTTGTTGGGAAAGTCAACCGACCATGATTCTGAGGATGTTCTAGGAGAACCGACCTGCGTTTGCTGCCAAAAGAAAGGGCGTTGGATACAAGTCTGCCCAAAGAGCCTGAAGAGTCCAGAAGATGGGAGAGTCAAAGTGTATGGCTGCGCTTCAGGTAAAATCCACTATCTAACTCCGTTAAGTTCCTATTCATTGATTCAAAATACATGATGTGATAAGATTGCATTTGAATGTTTTTGCAGGATCAGTGAAAAGAAAGGAAGCTTGGTGAAAGAGCAAGATGAATCTAATCACAAGAAATGGATCTTGATCGCATGGACTTGAAGATTAGATTTTGAGCTTAGATAGTTATGATAGAGTTGTTAGAAATTTTCTTTTTGAAATACATAGTTTTCAATGGATTTTGCATTGTAAGGACAAATGTTTTCCGCTGCTTTTATAAATAAAATAAATTTTGGTTTGACTTATTTATTTGTTTACTTCCTTGCAATGAAATCGTTATGAAAATTGATGTTTGAATATTTTTTTCAACAAATGGATATGATTCTTATGGAAAAAGTCGAGAATTTACCAAATATGGAGAGTTTCTCATCACCAAAATTTCAATTGGACAGAAATTTGGAATCACGCAACTTGGTTGCATGATGAATGAGAAATTTCATATTTGGAAATTAGACTAATTCGTTGACAAAGTGTCAAGTCAAGGACTAGGAGATTGAGTACACAAAGTTGCGTGTTGATCAAGTCCACCATAAAAGTAACAAAGATATTCGTCATGATTTACTAAAGGTTTAATAAATATGATTATACTTATAAGATTAAGTATAATTCGGAATTGATTAAAAAGGTTTAAATCAATAGCAGAACGAATAAGAATCAAGTAGGCAGAAAGATAAAAGTTTCTTCATTCTAAGAAGAAGGGAGAGTACCTTTTATGCTTTATGATAGGTCTTTATGATTAAGAACCATATCTTAATTGATCCTCTAAGTGAGTATTAGTACAATTGTATGTCTAAATAAAGGAATCAAGAATTGAGGAAATGGTTAAATCAAGAATTCAATCATACTTCGTTCCAAAACAAGTCTTAGAGTTAAGACTGTGACAATGAGTGAAAAGTATTAAGAAGGCTTATAACATTCATCAAATGTGGAAAGTTGTGATGTCTTGGATAAGACAAAGACCAATTAGGACCATTTTATGAAGTATTTTGATAAAAACTACACTAACTCTTGAATATTTGTTTTGTCAAGAAATGGTTATTGACAAGAGAATCTTATATGTCAAGGAGTCAGTGGGAGTCTTAATGGTCTTGAAAGGTTTCAAGAACAAATCAAATAAACCTTATCGATCATCACTAGCACACGAGTTGAGGTTTACAACATATCGTGTGGACATTATTTTGTTTCTGTGTTGGTTCCAATTGAGTTAATTATGCATGAGAGTTCTATGAGTTCTCATTTTAAACGCATAAAAGGCAAGGCACCTTGATCAATGAAAGGTACATTGATAGGAAAAAGTGAGTTGCTTAACTACTTGGAAGACGTGGTGGGCAGCTGTGCTACCATAAGGCAAGAAATCAAGATTAAGAAAGTTCAATCCATATGAGTTTGAATTTGTCGTAAACTTTGGTTTTAACAAATTCACATGGATAGGAACAAATACACCATTTAAATCTAAGTGTCATAAGATTTCCTCCTTCATGAAAATGATTGTGAGGAAATGCTTTCACTAAGAAAGATTTTAAGAAGATAGTGATTGTAAAATTGCATTCTCGAATTCGATTATGGTTACGGTATCCCTTTCCATAATTTGAATTGTGAGGTTTGGAAATTAGTCTTAATTGTTTAGACACACATATGAACTATCTAAGACAAAGGTGTATAAGTTCGAGAAGCCTTGATAAAAGATTATCAAAAGCATTGAGTATTAGAAACATTGACTTAAGAAATTCAATAAGTATTATTTTTATGAAAGTTAAGATGTTTATGAATACATGTCAAAGCTAGTGGGAGCATAAGTGTTATGTTTTATAATAATCATAATGATAGTGGGAGCATAAATGTTATGATTGTATGATTATTAAGGCAAGTATTGCAAGTTGGCAATATTAATTATAGAAAATAAGAGTCATTCTTTGCAAAGTTGTAAGGATGGAATAGTTGTTTTGCTATAATTAAGGGAGAGAATATTATGCTTCATTTCAAATCTAAATGATTAGGTTGAGAAATGTTGACAAATTTAGTCAATAGTGTGTTCTTAAAATCTTCGATTATGATTACGGCATTCCTCTTCACAATTCGAATTTTGAGAACATAGAAAATAAAACATTATGCATCGTGTCCCATACGCTTCGGGTATAGGATCGATTGCAAATGCTTTAATGTTTGACCATTCTAAAATTTTCCAAATGTCTAGCGCATTTAGAGGGAAAAGGGACTAGAATTGGTTTTGACTAAAATAATTAAACAACTATCAAAGGACAATCCAAAGTTCGATGAGGATTGGTTACTTGTGAGTAGTAGGAAGCATGGTATTGGATGGACCATATCAACATTATTATGAATAGAAAAGATTCTATTAAGAATGAGTTGTCATATGGAAAATATGGATGTGTGTCCATATTAGGAATTGAATATTGAAAATCTATGTCTAGATTAGAAACTTTTATGCAAAAGGATGTTCAAAGGAATGTACTTAAAGTGAGAGACATCATATCTAAGGAATTGTCTTGTAACAATCTCCGATAGAAGATTTTGTAATATCATTGGCAATAGTCTTTGTGACTTTGGTGCAGTGACATTACGAAAGAATCATTGCATAGAATGTTAGAATCTAGCATATTCTATAAGTAGCAAGAATTTGATATTCTTTCACTTATGAAAAAGGATTTGGAGTTGTGAAATGAGAATGATTGGAAATGTGTTCAATTTGATCTATTTCACAAAGTAAGAACCATAGGTAAACATTGTGTGCATGCTAGGAGCATGGGACAAGTGTAATACTTCAAGTAAGAAGTTGATTACCCGAAACGAAAAATAATGAGTAATCGATATGGTGATAAATAAAAGGTGTTTTATTTATACTCAAAGGTTTGAGGCCATATGGGATTAGTATTATTCTTGTGTTTCGCATCTGCATGTTTTAACTTCCAGAATAATTGAATTTATTAAGAATAATCGAATTATTCGAACGGGCCACAGTTGTTCATATGTTGGAAGTAGGTATGAATGAAGACTGTCGTGAATTGGTGTGTGGATTGTCTAAAAGAGTATTAGACATAAGCAAATGTTTGCTGCAACGTTCATGAGTGCTTATGAATATAAATTTGAGCATTGGATTAAACCCACGCTCACTTGGATCACTCCATGAATTGTATCACGAGTGATTGGTGAGACGATAACATCTTATATTCTTGAAACTGAGATGTGTGAGTTGTATCTTGCTAATCGGTTGCACATTGATAATATGAAAACGCACTAGTAACTTGGTGTTATAAAACATATTGTTGTGTGTGATTCGGTGAGTGAGTGAAAGCAAGCATTGTATCAAATTTTATCCGTTCCTTTTATCCAAAGAAGGATAAAAGAGATATCTTTGGGCCCCTCGATGATTTAGTGATGATAAACGTAAATGCTCGGCCGGGCTAGGGCTAATTTGATTTGTTCAATTAGTCAGTCGTCATAAATCAGGAATCGAGAAATAGTACAAAGAGAATGATTAGAAATCATATCTCATACGATATCTAGAATGGAGGAATATATGATCCCTTATCTAAGGACACGCGTATCTGATAGGATCAGAGTTGACAGCGGCTTTGGAAAGCTACGATTGCAGATCAGGATCTGAAGTCATACGCATAATAGTTATTAGACTTATCCAAGTGGGAGACTATTGGATTAGTGTCTAAGTCCATAACTATTTTGGTATGTACTTGACCCGATGGTGCATGGTCCTTTTGGGTTGCCTTCACCAAAGCAACTTGATAGGATGAATTATGGAGAGAAAGGATTAAATATGATTTATTAATGTATCATGAGAATAATATATTAAAGGAGAAATCATATTGTTTCATTAATATTAGTCAATAATTAATTAGTAATTAGTTTTGTGACTAAAAGAGATTAATTAAACTTAAGGGACTGGAATTGTAATTATAAAATAATTATAATTTGGGTCATGGATTGCCTTATATGATAAGGTGGACGGATTCTATAGGGAAGCCCATATGAAATCGTCCAAGGCCTTGAGGAACGGGCTCCATGGGTTGCTTAGGGCTTAAGCATCCAATTTAGGGTTTCCTTGTTAGATAACCCTAATAGCCTTACTATATATAAGACCCTTATGACCCAAAAACGTGGCTAATGATCTTTCTAGGGTTTCACACGTTTTTGGGCAGCCTCCAACCTCTCTCCTCTTCATCCTCTTGCTTATGGTGTTTGTGAACCATTAGAGGAGTGACACTTGTAACTCTAAGCCTTCCAAAGTCAATTCAAGGAGATTTGGGATTGTTATTGCTACATAACAATCAAGGTAACATTATAAACTTATTCTTATGGCTAATATGATTATTTGAATGCTAGAATTAGGGTTTATAGTCTTGGATAACAAGCATGTATAATAGAGAAACCTAGATCCAAGCTTTAGGGTTTGTATGAGCACATAGGATGTTCTTAGGACAAAAACCCATCAGTTACCTGCTGACGTGGCATGATAATGTGTCAATTTTGATGACGTGATATGCTGACGTACCAAAATTAAATTTTTTTCCCATAAAAAACCATAAGTTTTTTTTTACACTAAATTTAATTTGTTTTTTCAATTTTGACACTATTTTTTTGTTCCAAATCGAACATCATTTTTTCAATATTATTCAGTGTTGACCATTTTTCATTTGAAACCGTATAATATATTTTTTATTACATTTTAAGTCGTATAAATATATTTTTTCCGTTTAAAAACCACATTTTTATATAAATACAATGTTTTTACATTGAAAGCATAAATATGCACTGGTTATATCATCATAACCAAACTAACCATAAGTTCAAATAAAATGTAAAAATTTTACGGGTTACAAACCTAACATCTGGGTCTTGATCAACTACATGCCTCCAAACTCTTTCTAAAGTTGTGTATTTATTATAAAATAAGGTTTTTATATAACTAATACATATTTAGACATAAATTTATGATTTGAATGTAAAAATCTTGTATTTATACAAACATATGGTTTTTTTAAATGAGAAAAATGTATTTATACGGTTTTAAATGTATTAAAAAAAATATTTATACGGTTTCAAATGGAAAATTGTCAACAATGAACAAAATTTTAAAAAAAATGATGTTCGATTTGGAACAAAAAAACAGTGTCAAAATTGAAAGAAAAAATTAAACTTAGTGTCAAAAACGAAAAAGTGAAAACTTAGTATCTTTGTTGAGAAAAAAATTCAATTTTAACACGTCTGCATGTCATATCAACATCTCAGGTCATCATAAATGACACATCATCATGTCACCTCCGCAGGTAATAATGTTGACCAGTAAAGTTGTCAGAATTATAAAAAACTGAAAAACATAGTTGTCAATTTTGAAAAAAAAAATACAATATCAAATTAAAATTTTAATATAAACTTAATGTTTTTGTGTTATTTACCTTATTCATATATCAACAACAATTAAGTTTCTATAAAGCCCATACATATGTCTTGTATATGGTACGGGATTAGGGCTTTACCACAATCAACATTGATTTTTTGGTGGGCCACAAATTCACACTTCAAACGGGTATTTTTTAAACAAATGAAGTAATAATAATAATAATAATAATAATAATAATAATAATAATAATATACCTCTTCTAATAAATGAAACCTTAAAATAACATGTATCAGTTTTTTAGAATATATCTTTGACACATAGTATTTTTCTGTAATATTTATTATTTTCTTTTCTTATGGTAACAAATCAAATTCAAAATTTAAACTCTAATAACATTATTATATTTATTTTGTTTAACAAATTATTTCATAATTACTTACAATCAACATAATTTTGTTTTTTTTTTTTTTTTTTTTTTTGACATTTATAATTTTTTATCTATATAAAAATTTTAAAAATACCAATAGTGGTTTCTACAAGTTATAACCTAATAATAATAATAGAACGGTCTCCGTTTTTTAAGAACCAGTTAGATCAAAACTGAACAGTTTGAAATAGATTTTATTATATAACCCAAAACTAGTTTTTTTCCAGCTTTTCTTCTATAATCAAAGCTAACGGTTTTTTAACCAAAAGAAAAAATAAATAAATCAATGTAATTTCCGATAATAACCGAAACCAATCTAGAGAAGACCAGCTTTAAAAAACCAAAACGGGTATATGTCCACCTTTAGCCCTAAATACCAACATTTCCACCCGTTTCAATTTTTAGGATTTTTCTCCCTCTACATTTCCTAATGCCATCAAAACCTTACTTTGCTTAAAGAGAAATATAACCAAAAGTTGCTAATATGCACTTTCTAATGCTACAACCATTTCTTCCACATACAAACACACAACATACCAAAAAACAGCATTATACATCAAAATTTCAATTGTTTTATGATACAAATTTCTGCCTTCTTAGAAGCTCAACTCGCAAAGAAAGTTCAGCACATTTCCTTTTGGTTTCCGCAACCTTTTTCTCCAAATCATTAACCTAATTCCCCCATTCAAACATCAAAATAAATAAACCACATCAACTTTTAAAACTACAGAACAGGACAGGACAGGACAGAACAGTACGGTCTTTTTTGGTCAGAGTCAAACACAACACAGTACAACTTATTCTTACCGTAGTTGTTAACTCATTCTTCCTTTGCGTGTGCTCCTCACATCTACAAAAGATTATCATTAGTGTTAAAATGCAATAATATTGGATCAAATGAAAGATGCCAAAATACAAAGTTTTACTACCTCATGAAAAGTTGGATGTTTTCATCACAAATTTGATCAATATCCACTGAACCATCTCCACGTGTCACTTCTTGATCAAAACCCTGGAATCCATGACATAATAACAATATCAATCTTAATTACAAATATTCATTCTCCGAAAATATTAAATAAAGAAAAAATAACCCTTCTGACCAAAAAAAAAAAAAACTGTAATTTGTCTTATTGATATCAGTATTTGTCCATATCCCACCTTTTTTGGGTGGGACAAAACACTGTAATTTTTGTCTTATTGACATCAGATAAAATAAGAAAGGCAAGACTCACGGTGTCAAATCCAGGAGGAGCCCGAGCGACAGGTATGCCATTGTTGTAGACGGTTCGAGCATGGTTAGCCATCAAATCGGGCCTTGGGTTGACCGCAAGAACAGGCATGGTTTGACTTTGACTTTGACTTTGACTATGGTCAACCCTTTGACCTTGGGTTTGAAGTGGCAGAGTGGATGATGTCTTTTCCAGTTTTCGAAGGAAACTTGGATCGGGCAGGTGCCCAATTAAGTGACAGTGAGTCCTCCTGCTTGTTAGAAATATATATGTAAAACTTTAAATAGAAAATATATAAAAAAAATGAAAAATAACAAACCAATAATCCATTTGCATCTGTTTAAGCTTCGATTCCAGCCTTGAGAATAAAGATGATCTTTCAAAATCCTGTTTGTCGTGTGCTGGTTCTATGAAATTTGCTTCAAGAACTCCTGTAGAAATTAAGGAAGTGTTTATGGAATCTGGGAAGGAATGGAATGGTTGATTCCATTGGAATGAATGATTCCGTTGGAATGGAATTCATTTTCATTCCTTAGGCAGGGGTGTTTTTTTTATTCCATCAAGGAGTGGAATGATGAATTGTTATATTATATATATATATATATATATATATATATATATATATATATATATATCCACCTTTTATTTTATATTAACATGTAATGCTACACAAGAATTTCACGATTTTAATTGAATTATAAATTTATTTTCTAAGGTAACTACAAAAAATATTCTTTAGATTACGTTTCATTTTTGGTCCCTATGTTTAGTTACTTTTTTTGAATCGGATCAAAAAGATAATACTTTTGCAAATTTGGTCCTTACTCATGGATTTTGTAGAGTTTTTAGTCCTCTCTTTAGGTTAAATGACAACTAGGCCCCTAGTATTTTTATCAGTAAGGGGCAAAATGTGATTTTATATGTGAGAATCTTCAATAAGGACTATATGTGCAAAAAAGATTCTTTTTTGGATCTGATCCAGAAAAAACACCTGAACACAGGGACTAAAAATGTAATTTGCGTTCTATTAAACTTTTATTATATTCATTTTTTTCAAACTTGCAAATAATAAATTCTATAATGATGATTAACTAATATTAACAAACCGTGTTAAAACATAAATGATAAAACCATAACTCAGATTTATATTGATTCAAATCCTACATGCCAATGGAATGGAATCACTCATTCCATTCCATCCAACCAAAGAAACAATTAAAGAAGAGAACATGCTTACCCACAATTCCATTTCCTTTAGAATTCCCATCACCAGTTACTTTCCAAAAGGGCTGAAACAGAAAGAAATGAAAATAAGATGTTATAAATCAACTTATAATAAGCAAATCAATGAAAGTACATATCTATCTTTTTCATTTTAAAAAAAAAAATCATAATTTATAAAAACACATACTCGAATAAGACGATTTTTATGATATATGTTAAATCCAGTAATTGGAAGAGCAGGTGCTTCTTTAATAAATCCAAGGGTTGTCTCCATAATCGCCTACATCAACAAGAATTAGAGGTTTAACTAACAAAAACATATAATTAATAAATAAATAAAAACTACAGGGTTATTTTTGTAAATGCTGATTTAAAGTCATTGTAAAATAGAGAAAATATCACCTCTTTCATTGAAGAAACATGTGGTCTGTAAATAACAACTTCCTTACATTTTAATTCATCTGCTATATTAAACTGCTCTACAGGTTCCCCTCTTAAGAAAATTTTAAAGTTTTTAAACTTTTTGAGGTACAACATAGAAACATATGCCTATAAAAAAATAAACATTATATATCGTTATGATGCAAATTAAAAAAAAAATAAAGATGCCAAAGAGAAGTTATAAAATTTATATAATCACCCTTAAGGAATGTAGAAGGCGTTTAGAAATATGTGTTTCTATTTCAGCTGCTTTCTTGCTTAATTTAGACAAACGAGAAACTTCATCTCTCAATTTTATATCCTATATCAGAAAAACAATTAATCATATTATTAATTTTAAAATTAAAAAAGAAAATCATAGTATCTCATCATAATATTAATACCTCATCATCCTCATCAAAGTTTAATTCATAAATGCCTTCATCATTCAGCCATAAGTTGTATATTAACACCTTTGTCCCATGTGGCCCAATATCTTCAAACTGGGAAAGTTTATACAAATCTTAAAAACATAAAAAAATAAATAAAGTTGTTGAATATAAATGATTAAATAAACCTGTTGCAT
The DNA here is from genome assembly GCF_052625555.1 of Lactuca saligna. Taxonomy (NCBI): domain Eukaryota; kingdom Viridiplantae; phylum Streptophyta; class Magnoliopsida; order Asterales; family Asteraceae; genus Lactuca; species Lactuca saligna. The sequence goes on from NC_136420.1 coordinate 279,733,615, forward strand.
TAAATGATCTTTTGAAGAAAATGGAGACCATTCAAGAATTGTGTTCAAGTTAGTAGACCAATCATCCTGAGAGCCATATATTAAAGGCTCTGCCCAATGCTTTGATATATCAAAATCAATCTGCAAAAAAAAAAATCATATAAGATTAATAAAGAAATAAAATAGATTTATAAAAAAAACATAAAGAATTCTCATTTACATATCTACCATGGGAACAATAACATCATCTTGTCCAGTTTTGCGTAGAAATGTATAGGATAAAAGACCAACACTTTGAGTTGCTTTGCTACAAGATAAAGTTCATAACATAGCATTAATAACAATTTAATTAAAAGAATAAAATAATATTAAAGAAATTAAAAGTTTAAAACATACCCTTTTCGAAATGCACGACTGAAAACTATCACATCAGCTCCTAATCTCATAGTACTTGTCTTGAATCCATTTCCATCTGAAAACATAAAGTTTTTAATATCATTAAGTATTCAAGATTTCAAAATCTGAAATAGTTTTTAAATACTTTCATTGTCCAATTGTGTCATTTGTCTTCTTTGTTGAGTATCCTAAGCTCATGCACTTTCGAATGCCTTCAGGATCCATTCCACCTCCATCATCTGTAACAGCATTTCAGTTTGACTAATCAACATTGATATTGATATATATATAGAAACATTATAACAATCAATATGAAAGTAAAAATACATCAAGAATGTTACCAAGGAAAAGTAAAGCAGGAGAATTGTCCCTTTTGTTGTAGATTCTGTCAACTTTCACAAAAGTTGCCCCATTGTTGATCTGTAATATCATATAGAGTTATAGACAGAATATTTCAAATAGTAATGTGATATTTCACCCTTACCATTCTGCATATAAACTTGCAATATGTCTGTTTGATCAAAAGAATTTGTGATGTGTAGTAAAGGTTGAATGGTTTTAATTTTATTACATAAAATGATGCAACTACATTGTGAAATTCATGTGATGTCTAAACCTAAGGGTTTACCTCATCAACAGCATTATCCAACAGCTCAGCAATTGCTGCAATAGATGCAACTAAATTGTGAGTATTAACTCTTGAAAATACCATCAATAACATTAAACTTCTGTAGAATACTTGAGGTTTGGATGATTAAAAGAATCAGAAAAATCTGAAGACTGCGTTTCATGATAAGAGAAAAATTCAAAAAGTTGAAGGCAATACCTCCAAAAGCCCATTTGTGCGAAGTTGCATTGGAATGAAGAAACTTTGGGTGCACACGAGCATGCTCCAATTCATCTGAAATAAATCAGAACTCTATTCAGGTGAACTTTCAAGTCAAGTGTGAATGTCTGTTCCAATCACATATATAGTGCGTTATTATAATTTTCTCCTATGAATATGTCGATTCCGATTACAAAATGCCCAAAATCTAGGGCAAGAAGCAAAGAGGGAGGTGAGATACACTCAATATCATGAAAAATGGCAACAATTTCGTTTGTGACAGAATTCCAAGCTACATTTATCCAGTTATCCATTGTAATCATCAGGAATAAGTGACGCTATTTAGTTCACGAGATTTCCCATTTCGTAGGTAGAAATTTATCTAAAGTTTTTTAGCGAAGGGGGGCAGCAACAATACCAATGCGGAATAAAAAGATGAATCAGTTAAACCTTGAGAAGGAGTCCAGTTTGTTGGGCCAATATCGAATGCTCCTGCTTTCCAAAAACTTCGGTTCTCCAGTGTCCGATTCACCGACTCCATTGTTGTGTTATTCTGAACTTCTGCTCAAACTTCAATTATATGATGCAACTGTGTAAGTACACCGGTGTAGAAGTAAATTATGATCGAGAGTAGAAGCGAACTTCTGTTCTACTTCGATTAGCAGCTCACCAAATATCAAATGTGGAATTTGATCGAAAGTAGAAGCGAACTTCAAGTCAGTTTGTGATGACTGCTGTTGTGTGTTCACTGTGTTCAGTGGAGATTGTAGAACCACACTAACTCAAAACGACATAGTTTATGTATAAATTCTGATTTTTTTTATTTTAGTGGCGGGGTGCTCTTTTTGTAAAGAAAATTAATAGAGGAATTTTTTTTTATTTAAATATAAGACAAATTATATAAAAATCAAGGGATACCTACAATAAAAGAGTAAATTACACGAATGGTCCCTATGGTTAGGGGTAATTTTCGCGCTTAGTCCCTAACTTATTTTTTTAACTCGGAAGGTCCTACTGATTGTTTTTGTTACGTGCTTGATCCCTACTGTTTGTTTTTATTACGCGTTTGGTCCCTGTTTTTCCTAAAATACTATTATTTAAATAGAGAAAAATAGTGGGGTTGTTAAGGTAAGGTGAAGGGGATGAGTTTGGGGGTGTGTTTAGTTAAATAAATTAAAAAATGAAGGGTAAAATAATCATTTTAGGTAAGACAAGGACCATGCGCGTAACAAACACAAACAATAAGGACCTTCCGAGTTAGAAAAATAAGTTAGGGACCAAACGCGCAAATTACCCTAAACCATAAGGATCATTCGTGTAATTTACTCAAAAAATAACCATTAGAAATGGTCGATCATCGTTATTTGATCATTTTTAATTTTATTTTGTTCGGTTTTAAATGTTTAAGAGTATTATTTTAATGTGGCGGAGGAATTAGGGTTAATGTTGGAGAAACGCCTAATAGAGAACCTCATAACCCCGACAGATGCGCCTAAAGGACTCTACCGGCAGAAGCGCCTAATAGAGAACCTCATAACCCCGGCAGATGCGCCTAAAGGACTATACCGGCAGATGCGCCCCATAAAGAATGTCACAATTTTGGCAGCTACGCCTAAGTGAGAGAACTAGCAGCTATGCTTGACAGCTGTGTTATTGACAAGGATGAACTTCGTACATATTCCTTAGGATAATCCTTAAGAATGAATGAATGAGAAATAGTTGATTCTTAAGGTAGATCCTTAAGAGTAAAGAAGATAATGGGGATGGGTAACTGGGTTAACCGTTTGATGATTAAACATAATAATTATATTATTGTGGGTTGAAAACCATATGTACTCACCACGTTTCCCAACCTGAATATCACAGGTGTTGATATCAAGTCACATTACACTGAGAGATTAAAGGAGATATAAATCACTACTGATAATGAATGTAAGTTATGTTTATGCTTATGATTCTGTATTTACGATGACATCCCAAATGTTTTAAAATGAATACAAATACTTTTCTTCGGAAGTGCTTTGATAACGTATATATATACAAATTCTGCAACATTTTTATTAAAAGAGGTACTCTGATTTTTATAAAGCATAAACAAAATCGGTATTTTCTGACCGTGAAAATGAGGATGTAATATATACTAAACTACTCTTAAATTATTTCACCAATGTCCACAGTAGGACTTGAACCCTTGAACTCAAGGTGGGAAGACAACACCGACCATTGGGCTAGAATCCCTTTGATAGATTTTTCCATTTAATCGGGATTTCAAATCATTGGCCAAACTTATTTTCTGTTTCTTTTTTAGTTTTGTATTTAAAACCATAACAGAAATGACTAATTAACAATGTGTGTTATAACTTATACGGTTATAACAAAGTTAACCAAACTTGAATTTTTAATTTCTTAGTCGGCCGTTGTATTTAAATCTGCTTATAAGTTATAACTTTTGTTTTTATACTTTGGGCTGAAAATAAACTTTTGCAAAATAAATAATGTTAAAAAACTCACAAGACAAACTTCCCAACATCACCATTTCTCATATCATTTGAGGACTAAGAAACAGGTGGTTTTCAATTTACTTACAAATCAAAACTCACTACAAAATCACTCAAATGAACACTCAACCTAATCTATTTCTAATCAACTAAAAATAGAAGGAAACAAATTACATCTGTAAAGAAAACCAAAACACACAGAACTTTCGAGAGAAAACTATGAACAAAGAAGATGAGAGAAAACCCTTGAGAGAAAACCCCTTTTTTCTGTATCTGTTCGTCTGATCCTCTTCCTCAGCTCAGAACCTATCTATTTATATCTTGGATAAAACCCACGAACACAAACCGATCCATACTTGACCCAGATTCAACCCGCGAGACTTCAACAGATATAAACTGTATACACCTTTAATCCTTAAAGAATACACACTAACACAATATACCCTTCACAACTTACTTAATAAAATAAATATGAGATTGAATAAAAAACAAATAACATTTTCAACATCCCCCCTCAATCGAAATATTTATTTTTTTTAAAATATCTATAAGACCCATTTTATTAGACAAAAAATCATGTTGTTTTACACTTAAAGATTTTGTCAATATATCTGCATTTTGTTCATCAGAACCAATTTTTTCAAGTTTTAAAACACCACTAGAAATTTTTTCTCTAACAAAATGTAGATCTATCTCAAAGTGTTTTGTCCTTTCATGAAAAACAGGATTAAGAGCCAATTTAATTGTAGAACTATTATCACAAAAAACAGAAGCAGGAATAAGATTTTTAACCTCAAGTTCAAACAAAATTTTTAAAATCCAAATTATCTCACATGTGATAGAGCCAAGAGCCCTGTATTCAGATTCAGTAGAAGACCTGGATACAGTAGACTGCTTCTTACTTTTCCAAGAAATAAGACAATTATTAAGATATACCATATAACCAGATACAGATCTTCTTGTAGCTAAACACTTAGCCCAATCTGCATCCACAAAACCTTTTAATTCCAATCCACTTGACCTGGTTAAAGCAATACCCTTTCCAGGGCTATTTTTCAAATACCTTAACAACCTAAAAGCAATATTTAGATGTAACTTTCTGGGACTATGCATATATTGACTAAGGACCTGAACTGCATATGAAATATCAGGCCTAGTAACAGTGAGATAAATAAGTTTTCCTATTAATTTTTGAAACTCAGTTTTATTTTCCAACAACTCATTCTTCCCATCATAATTATCAGAATTTATAACAAAATTTGTTTCTAAAGGTGTGGTTACAGGCTTACACCCAAGCATACCATATTCATGCAACAATTCAAGACAATATTTTCTTTGGTTTAGACATAAACCATAGTCAAATTTAACAACCTCAATCCCTAAAAAATATTTAAGTGTTCCAAGGTCTTTGATTAAAAATTGACTACTCATGAAAGACTTTACCTTTTTTAATTCTACTTCATCATTTCCAGTTAAAATAATATCATCAACATACACTAGCAATACAGTTATTGAACCTTCAACTTTTCTAATGAATAAAGAATAATCACTTATACTTTGTTTAAAACCAAACATAAACAAAGAAGCACAAAGCTTCTCATTCCATTTCCTAGGAGCCTGTTTCAACCCATACAATGACTTAGTAAGCTTACAAACTCTAGTATCATTACTAGAATAATAACCAGGTGGAAGTGTCATATAAACATCTTCAGTGAGATCCCCATATAAGAAAGCATTATTAACATCCAATTGATATAAAGACCAAGAATAATGAACAGAAAGAGATATGACAATACGAACTGTTACAATTTTTGCAACAGGAGAAAAAGTTTCTTCAAAATCAATCCCCTCTCTCTGATTATAACCTTTAGCAACTAAACGTGCTTTATATCTATCTATTTCACCATTTGACTTATATTTAATTTTATAAACCCATTTACATCCAATTGGCTTTCTATTTTTAGGCAACTCAGTTATCTCCCATGTATTATTACGATGAAGTGCTTCCATTTCATCATTCATGGCTCTAATCCAATTTGAATCAGAAAAGGCCTCACTATGATTTTTAGGTTCAACAGTTTTATCAAAATTAGAAATAAAACACTTAGTTTCAGAATCAAGAAATGAATAATTAACAGACCTTTCAACACCATATTTATATTTACCTTCAACAATATAATCAGAAAACCTAACAGGCATATGAGACTCACGCCTAGACCTAGAGGCACCTATTGGCTGATCCAAAAAAGGGGTTAAGACAGACTGACTATTTTCCTCAGATATACTGGAAGAAGAAGGAACAGATGTATCAGAAGGTGGCACACTTGCCCCGCCATCAGGGTTGATAAAACTACTAGAATCAACATCATCCGAACCAATGGCTGCATCAGCACCATCCAACCGAGACTCTACTCTCAGCTCATCAAGATTAATATAATCATTTATATATTTATTATTATCAAAATCATCATAGGAAAAAAGATCACTAGGGCCAAAAATATTTGAAACTTTATCAACAGATGTTGATTTCAGCTTGTATGGAAAAACAGATTCATAAAACTTCACATCCCTGGATACAAAAGAAGAATTAGTATCCAAACTAAGTAGTTTATAAGCCTTCTTATCAGAACAATATCCCAAAAGAACACATTTTTCAGCACGTTCAGACAATTTATCAGAAACATTTGGCTTTGCAGCAAAACATAAACAACCAAACACTCTTAAATAATCAAACTTGGGAGTTCTTTGAAAAACAAGTTCATAAGGTGACTGGCCATTTAAAACTGAAGTAGGCATTCTATTTATTAAAAAAACAGAAGTCAAAACAGCATCTCCCCAATACTTAATGGGAACTCCTGATTGAAATAAAAGAGATCGAGCAACATTAAGGATATGCCTATGCTTTCTCTCCACAACTCCATTCTGTTGTGGAGTATAAGCACAAGAAGTTTGATGTATTATACCCTTTTCAAAACAAAAATACTTCATTTGATTATTAACAAACTCTGTACCATTGTCTGAACGTACAATTTTAACACTAACATTAAACTGATTTAACAAAATATTAACAAAAGATTTAAAACAATCAAAAACCTCAACTTTAGATTTTAAAAGAAATACCCAAGTGGCCCTAGTAAAATCATCCACAATAGTCAAGAAATACTTAAACCCCTCAACAGAAGCAAGCCTATAAGGACCCCACACATCTATGTGAACCAGTTCACCTAACTTGGTTGATGTATGTTGACTATGTGGAAAAGATTCTCTAGTTTGTTTTGATCTATGACAAACATCACAAGGTGGAAGAGATTCATTTCCAAGTTCTAGTACATTTTTTAAAGATAACAAAGCTTGGTCTGCTGGATGACCAAGTCTACTATGCCATGTCAACTTAGAAACATAACATTTTGACACATTATGTGTTGAAATACCTGAGGGAACACAATCAAGGTAGTATAATCCCCCAGACTCTCTACCATTCTCCACCATCTTCTTTGATAGTGAATCCTGGATTTTACAAGTATGTTCAGAAAAAACAACCTCACAGCCACTATCTTTACAGAGTTTATGAACAGACAAAAGATTAACATTGAAATCAGGAACAGCAAAGACATCAAATAGAGTAAGATGTGAGGACAATTGAAGATTCCCTATTTTATTTATAGAAGCTGATGAACCATTAGGATGTTTAACAGATAGGTTAAGTTTAGACACATCTATAGCATCTTTAAGTTGAGATTCAGAAGCTATCATATGTTGATTAGCTCCTGAATCAACAATCCAGCTTTGAGAATTATCGGAACTAAGAAAAGAATTACAACACTGAAAAACAGACATACCTGCCATATTTGCAGTAGCAGGCACATCATCACAGGCAGAATTCTCACTAATAAGACGCAAAAATTTAGAATATTGTTCACCAGTGAGAAAATGAACATCACTCCCAAGACTGGACTCAGAAGAAACAACCTTGCTATTATTAGCACTAGTAGAAGAAGAATTCACAGAAACAGACTTGTTTTGATTATTATTTTCATTTTTAAATTTGAAATCCTTTGGATAACCAATTAGTTTATAACACCTTTCTATCGTGTGACCTTTAAGATTACAATGTTTGCATTGTAATCCTTGATTTTTAAACCTAACTTGATTTTGCCCTCGTTTAGAATCATTTATTCTGCTATTAAACACAGAAACTTGTGGTTTTGAAGAAGAAATAGTAGACCCAAGAGACCCATTCTTTTGAAGAGACTCCTCTCTAGAAAGAATAGAGAAGGCAGATTTTACATTAGGTAAAGGTTCCATCAAAAGAATGTGACTCTTGACTTGATTATAAACATCATCAAGCCCACTAAGAAATTGCATTAGCTTCATCAACTTTGAATGATCATTAAGTTTTGTAGCTGCCTCACACACACATTCAGTTAAACTAGTCAGCCCATCAAACTCCTTCCACAAGGAATCTAGTTTACTAAAATAATCAGACAGAGAAGAACCATTTTGTTTTAGTGTGTTGATCTGCTGATGAATGTTAAAAATTACAGATCCATCAGATTTATTATAAGTTTCAAATAATTCATCCCAAATATCTTTAGCATTATCTGAATACACATGGCTAGTATATATAGTATCAGAAATTGAACCTAGAATCCAGTTACAGACAACAGCATTTACACGTTCCCATTTAGAGGCTTTAGATTTCTCAATAGTTTCAAGAGTAATAGTACCATCCACAAAGCCCAATTTATTTCTAGCTTTAAGACCTCTAGACATAGCACTACGCCACAATCGATAATTCTCATTACCAGTTAGTTTGACAGTTATAATGGATGTTACAGTATTATCAGAAGGATGAACATATAAAGGATCATCAAAATCTACAGAAGTTTCCTTAGGGACACCACTCCCATCAGAAGTTTCACCAGCCATAGTGGGTCACAAACAGTCAAAGATCCAAATAACAACCCAGATCAAGAACAAAAAAAAAAAAACAAATAACAAAACATATCAGAATCAAAGAACACCACTAGTGTTGACTAAAAGTCCAGATGGTCACCACGGTATGTCGGGGCCCAAGACAATCAACACAGTGTGAAGAGAAAAAAAAAACAAGGATAGCTTCAAGAAGCAACCAACAAATAACACCAGATCTACAGCTAAGAAAGAAGAAGGGAACAAGAAACTCTCACAGTGCAATAGGTAAACAAAAAAATGACGGTATCGACTCCCTTAATCTGTTTCCTACAAGGGTTTATCAGTGATGAAATCTGACCCCTCGAGGATTATTTCAGATTAACAGGGATTGATCGATTGCGTTGGAGGGTTTTAGATTTCTTTATAGCAACACTTGGTGAGATCTTGAATCATAGCATACCTGAAAGATTAAACCAAAAAATCTCGCAGTACCAAGATCTCAACAGCTAGATTCAAGATCTAAGCAGAAAAAAAAAAAAAAAAGAACCCTAAAACTGATCTCGTTCAATCGGAGAAAAAGAGAGAGACGTATACCTTTCACAGATCGTCAGAGGTAGAACAACGAGAAGTCGTACAAGAAGCGTCCGTCAGGATCAATGAAGACGAGCCTTATAGCTCTGATACCATGTTAAAAAACTCACAAGACAAACTTCCCAACATCACCATTTCTCATATCATTTGAGGACTAAGAAACAGGTGGTTTTCAATTTACTTACAAATCAAAACTCACTACAAAATCACTCAGATGAACACTCAACCTAATCTATTTCTAATCAACTAAAAATAGAAGGAAACAAATTACATCTGTAAAGAAAACCAAAACACACAGAACTTTCGAGAGAAAACTATGAACAAAGAAGATGAGAGAAAACCCTTGAGAGAAAACCCCTTTTTTCTGTATCTGTTCATCTGATCCTCTTCCTCAGCTCAGAACCTATCTATTTATATCTTGGATAAAACCCACGAACACAAACCGATCCATACTTGACCCAGATTCAACCCGCGAGACTTCAACAGATATAAACTGTATACACCTTTAATCCTTAAAGAATACACACTAACACAATATACCCTTCACAACTTACTTAATAAAATAAATATGAGATTGAATAAAAAACAAATAACATTTTCAACAAATAAATAAATAAAATAAATGCACATTGTTTTCACGGTTAAAAAAAACTCACACCAATAAACATTAAAAAACCGCACCAAAGTTTAGACTCGGTTTAAAACTGATACAAACCGAAACCACATTTAAAAACTGCAAAACCGAACCATTGGAAAGCCGCACACAATGGTATTAAAAATGCAAAAACTGCACCTTACGATTTACGGTTTGGTTTACCCTTAAAATTGTACTAAACCCACAGTACTCACTCCTAGTAGAGCGAGACCTTAAGGTAACAGGGGTTTATTTTATTATTTAATATAATAAAAATTAAAATTTAACTAACCCATTAAACTCTTGTTCATGTCAAAGAAAGCATGACTAGTGGGTACGAAGAATTCTAAGTTATTTCATAATAATAATAATAACAACGACTGTACATATATACGGAATACGGTGGGTTTCATTTTCAAAAGTGGATTGCATGTAGGGGTGCAAACGAGCCGAGCCCGATCCTGGTCAGGTTCGATTCGGGCTCGTTTAAGTTATACAAGGTTCGAACTCGAGTTCGGCTCGATTCGAGCTTTCTTTTACTGAGCTCGGTTCGGGCTCGTAAAAAATTATACAAGTTCGGCTCGGGCTCGGGCTCAGCTCATTTGTCGTTTGATGTGCCTAAATAAGCTTAAGCTCAACTCAAGCTCGTTAAGAAGCTCGTTTACTAATACCCGAAATTCATAATTTCCCAAATATGTTTTTATTTTAATATATGAAAATAATAAAAAATTATATTATATAAAGGTTCATTTAGGTTCGCGAGCCTAATCGAGCTTAGTGACATAGGCTCGAGCTCGAACTCGTTTAATAAACGAGCTTAATATTAAGTTCGAACTCGGCTCGGGCTCATTTAAAACCGAGTTCGAGTCGAGCTTTTAACGAGCCGATCCCGAGTAGCTTGGCTCGTTTGCACCCCTAATTGCATAGACCCCTTTAATTATTTATGAATTCATCAAAATCCGCATCTACCACATTATCCATCATCGATTTAAACATATTAAAACAATAACCAATTCACGACAAAGCAACATTGAATCATTCGTTCTCTTGATTAACTCAAAAGATTAACTTTGTTTTTTGCTTCCAAAATATCTTCCGACTAATCTAAATCCACCCCTAAATTCAAGCCCATAAGCTTAGGATTGAAGGTGGCTTCTAAGGTATTCGATCACAAAAGAAATGATATTATATATGAGCTTTTATAGAAAAGAAAAGCGAATAATTGACACCAATGTTGTTGTGTTTCGTTCATATAGATATTGTAAGAACCAAATCTTTGATTTCATTATATCGTTGTCTTTTATTTTAGCTGGTTTTGTAGTAGAAACACAAAAGAATTTGATCGACTAGTTGCAACATCCACTTTAATTGTATTTTCTTTTATAGCTACTAGTGGTTATAACTTATAATATTCAACCATTTCAAAAAAAATGGGGGAAGCTGAGGTGGCAGTGAAAAACAACAAATTCAATATTTTTGGATAATTTGCAATTTCACTTTGAAATTTGAATAGTTTGTTTGCATCTCTTTTCTTGTTTCACTTTTTGGTATTAAGTTAGATATATTTTTTTTATATATACATTATAATTATAATTTCGATGTTTGTCATTCCCATATCATCTTACAAGTTTCTGCCTTCTTAGAAACTCGAGTCGTTCAGAAATCTCAGCACATTTCCTTTTTGTTTCCGCAACTTGTTTCTCCAAATCCTCCACCTAATCAAAATAATAAAATAATAATAATAATAATAATAATAAATGTTTTTTTGGCAATAATTTGGGCTTACCGTAGACTTCAACTCATTCTCCTTTTGCACATACTGGTCACGCCTAAAAAATTCATAAGGGTAGATCCGTAAATTCATATCATCCAATAACTGGTTGTCATAAAAGTAACTTTTTACCTTGTGAAAAGTTGGATATTTTCATTGATTATTCGATCAATATCATTTCCACTTCCCACTTCTTGAACAAAACCCTTATCATAAAATAAAAAATAATAATAAAAGGATATTTTAATTCTCAGGCATTCGAACAAAAGGGTATAATTGTCAAATACCAAAAGTACCAAAAGTAAGAAAGTGTTTATGTAACAATGAAAGATGAAAACTTACAGATGTCATGGTTGCAAATCCGGGAGGTGCACGAGCCACAGGTATGTTATTGTTGTAAACAGTTTGACTTTGATTTTGACTTTGACTTTGATTTTGACTTTGGCCATGGTTAGCCGTCTGTTGACTGGTCAAATTGGGCCTTGGGTCAACTGGAAGACCATGAATTGACTGGTCAACGCTTTGACCTTGTGTGTGCAATTTGCGCAAAAAACTTTGATCAGGTTGGTGCCCGATTAAGTGACAGTGGTTTTTCCTGTAATTTTTTTATACAAAAATATATTACAAAAACCGTAATATTGCAGTAATAAATATTAATTAGTTTTACTTGAGGGTATTTTGGTCTTTTAATTTAAAAAAAAAAAAAAGGGAATGAAAATGAGAGTTCCTTCCCCTCTCCCCATGGAATTGGTGATATCCATCAAACATGGGAGTCTGTCCATATTGGCAAAAGTAGCATTTGCAACGAAACAAACCACGGAATGGAATCAGGAATTCCAATTCCATTCATGACTAACCAGTATTCCATTTGCATCTGTTTAAGCTTCAATTCCAGCCTTGAAAACAGAGAAGATCTTTCAAAATCCTGTTTGTCATGTGCTGGTTCTATGAAATTTGCTTCAAGAACTCCAACAATTCCATACCCTTTTGAATGCCCTTCTCCAGTTACTTTCCAAAAAGGCTGCGCAACATTTTCAATATTATTCACCATCTTATAAATTACATAAACGGTCCCTGTGGTTTACCAAATGTCACAAACTCAGTCCCTGCTAATTTCTTTTTGACAAACATGGTCCTTGTGTTTTCCAAAACTTGCATGAATGCTCCTTTTTGCTAACTTTGTTGGTGTGAGGGTAATTTAATTATTTATTTATTTTTTATAGCTTTGTAAAATGACATTTTAGTATTTTACAAAGTTTAAAGTGTAGGGGTCAAAGTGACGCTTTAAAAAAAGGTAAAGAGATGGAAAAGCCACAAACTCATAAATGGTCCCTATGGTTTACCCATGCTCACAAACTCAGTCCTTGCTACCTGAAAAGACCAAATTACCCTCACACTAACGGACGAAAACTAACGGTTTTAGCGAAAAGGACCATTCATGCAAGTTTTGGAAACCACAGGAACCATGTTCGTCAAAAAAAATTAGCAAGGACTGAGTTTGACACCTTTGGTAAACCATAAGGACCATTTATGTAAATTTGTCTATAAATTATAACACTGAATTTCCAATTTATCATATTACATACCCGAATAAGACGGTTTTTATGGTATACATTAAATCCAGTAATTGGAAGAGCAGGAGCTTCTTTGATGAATCCAAGAGTTGTCACCACAACAGCCTACAAATAATAAAGAATATATATATATATATATATATATATATATATATATATATATATATATATATATATATATATATATATATATAAATCACATGCACAAAAGGGTAAATATGGAAACATGTAAAATATATATAGAGAGAGAGATCTTACATCTTTCATTGAATTGGCTTGTGGTCTGTAGGTGACTACTTGTGGATGTTTCAAATCATCAGCTATATTAAACTGTTCTACTGGTTTTCCTCTCAAGAAAATTTTAAACTTTTTAAACTTTTTGAGGTATAACATAGAAGCATACGCCTGAAAAGAATAAATATATATATATATATATATACATCATGATGATGTCAAAATTATAAAAAACAATGAATAAATATAATTGTGTATAATTACCCTTAATGAATGAAGAAGTTGGTTGGATATATGGGCTTGTTTTTCAGCTTCTTTTTTGCTTGATTTGGATGATCGATTAGTTTCATCTCTCAATTTTATATCCTATATCAGAAAAACAATTAATCATATTATAAATTTAAAAAAAAAAAAAAAAAAAAAAAAAAAAAAAAAAAAAAAAAATCATAGTATCTCATAATAATATTAATACCTCATCATCCTCATCAAAGTTTAATTCATAAATGCCTTCATCATTCAGCCATAAGTTGTATATTAGCACCTTTGTCCCATGTGGCCCAATATCTTCAAACTGGGAAAGTTTAATACAAATTTTTTAAAATAAGTAAATAAAGTTGTTGAATATAAATGATTAAATAAACCTGTTGCATTAAATGATCTTTTGAAGTAAATGGAGACCATTCAAGAATTGTGTTCAAGTTAGTAGACCAATCATCCTGAGAGCCATATATTAAAGGCTCTGCCCAATGCTTTGATATATCAAAATCAATCTGCAAAAAAAATATATATTATATAAAATTAAAAGAGTTGAAGAAATAAATATTATTTAAAAAAGAATCTACATATCTACCATTGGAACAATAACATCATCTTGTCCAGTTTTGCGTAGAAATGTATAGGATAAAAGACCAACACTTTGAGTTGCTTTGCTACAAGATAAAGTTCATAAAACAACATTAATAACAACTTAATTTAAAGAATAAAATAATATTAAAGAAATTAAAAAAGTTTAAAACATACCCTTTTCGAAATGCACGACTGAAAACTATCACATCAGCTCCTAATCTCATAGTACTTGTCTTGAATCCATTTCCATCTGAAAAGAGTAAGAATCTTTCAATTGTCAAGATTTTGTATTATATTAAAAGTCAACAACAAGTGCTAAAAAGTCAAAGATTGAAGTAGTTAACACTTACATTGTCCAATAGTGTTGTTTGACTTTTTTGTGGAGTATCCTAAGCTCATGCACTTTCGCATGCCTTCAGGGTCCATTCCACCTCCATCATCTGCAACAACATTTCAGTTTGACTAGTCAACATTGATATTGATATATATAGAAACATTATAACAATCAATATGAAAGTAAAAATACATCAAGAATGTTACCAAGGAAAAGTAAAGCAGGAGAATTGTCCCTTTTGCTGTAGATTCTGTCAACTTTTACAAAAGTTGCACCATTGTTGATCTGGTATACAAGATTAACCATAATAACATCATTAGAAACAAATGGGAAACAGTTGAAAAGAATATATATTGTTTTACTTTTATTGATGAAATTCTAGATATCTATAACTAATGATTACCTCATCAACAGCATTATCCAAAAGCTCAGCAATTGCTGCCATAAAAAGCAACTACACTGTAAGTATTATCGGTTTATCACGTATCTTTATTCGTTTACTAGTTAAAGATTCATGTTGCAATGTCTTAATATTTGGAATAAATGAGTCTCATTATACTTACTACTCTAGAAATATAAAGAAGCATGAATAAACTTAATAAAAGATGGGATTTCTTTATAAGAAACTATTGCTTCTACATTTTCTCAAGGGAAAAAATAAGAAACTTTTAAGTCATACCTCCAAAAGCCCATTTGTGTGATGTTGCATTTGAATGAAGAAATTTTGGATGTACACGAGCGTGTTCCAATTCATCTGCAATAAACCAGAACTCCATTCAGTGATTCTGCAAGTCAAACATGTATGATGTATGTATGTTCTAGTCGACTATAAGTTAGTGGTGTGCAACATTTTTTTTTCATTTCTATAAAGATGACAAGTTCAGTAACAGTGTAAATGTGTAATGACAGAAATCTAGGGGAAGCAGCAAAGAGGGATGGAAGAAACATACTCCAAATACCACAGAAATATAGCAATCATTTCCTTTTTGACAAAATTCAAGCTACATTGGTATATTTATCCATGGTAAATTGCAGATATAATGTATTTCGTCACAATGTTACTTTTCGTGAACCCAAGTGGATTACACAGATCTAATGGAATAATACAAAGGGGTGTATGTAGTAAACCTTGGGAAGGAGTCCATTTTACTGGACCAACATCAAACACTCCTGCTTTCCAAAAGCTCCGGTTCTCCAATCTCCGATCGTCGGACTCGATTGTTCCGTTATTCTGAACTTCTGGTCGACTTGATCGATCACCGTCTTCATCGTCGCTATCCAGAATCTCTACAACGTTGGTCTTCTTCTCTAAGATTCCCGACATTATAAGCGAGCAATTAATTGATAATCCAAGAAGAAATTTTATCGTTTTGATGGTTGAATATTTAATTAGGGTTTTAACCAATTTCGACAGAAGAGGGGTTTTTTCTTCTTTTTTTTCTCCTGTTTGGGTGCTTTTGGTTTCGGTTTGCAGGTGAAAGTAAAATATAAAAAATATAAAAAAAAAAAAAAAAAAAATGGTGTGATTGTTCTCGTTTTATTTGTTTTCTCTCAACCAGCCCTTCAATTTACAGATATTGTCTTATTTAGTCCTTTGTTTTTCTTGTAATAAAATACTAAACCTTCTCTCTGACACATATCATTTTTCTAAACCTTCTCTCAGCCTCAATGTTTTGAAAACCGGACCGGAGATCGAACCGGTCGTCTTACTGGTTCGATGGTTCAGCTGGTCCAACCGGTCAGACCGGTCTCAAAAACCGAGAAAACCGAACGATATCATAATTATATTTAATTATATAAAAAGAGAAATTTACAAAAATAGTCATTTACATTAATGATATTACAAAAATAGCCAAAAAAAATCGAAATTACAAAAATAGCCACTAATTTCGCAGATGAGAAGGTCCCATCTGCGAAATGGGCTTCTCATCTGCGAAAGTACAAGTGCCTAAAGCACAGTTGTGCTGTAGGCACTTGTACTTTCGCAGATGAGAAGGCCCATCTGCGAAATGGGCTTCTCATCTGCGAAATCCCCTCCAATTTCAGTATAAAAACGCTTTTTTTTTCCTTCATTTTTCACCCTTCTCTACACAAAAACTCTCTCTAACTTTGGCTTATCTCGGATTTTTTGCTAGTTTTTGAAGAAAATGGAGGATTATGTCAACAATCCCGCAAATATGGTTAGATTTTTACTCTTTTAATGTCAACAATCTCTTTTTTTTATCATTTGTTGTATTAAGGATGTGTTAAAAAAGTTTAATTTTGTTGTGTTTGATAGGTTTAATATTTTTTTAGTTGTTGTATAACCTGAAATCTTGTATATTCTAATCGTATAGTTGTTTATATAAAGTGCAAAATAGTCGTTTGTATATATATTTGTCGTATAGGTATAACATTTGTATAAGTTGAAAATTTGTGGTATATATAATGTTAGAAATTATTTGTGTTTGTCGTATAAGTAAAACATTTGTATTAGTTGAAAATTTGTTTTGTATATATTGTTAGAAATTGTTTGTGTTTGTCGTATAAGTAAAACATTTGTATAAGTTGAAAATTTGTGTTATATATATATTGTTAGAAATTGTTTGTATAAAATGTTTATATATTAGTTGTATAACTTGGGAATATTGTTTTCTATCGTTAATATATTAGTTGTATAACTTGGGAAATTGTTTATATATGTGTATGTTATTGTTTTTTATGGGAAATATATATATTATTAATTAAGAAATTGTATTTGCAGTTTGTAATCATATATTTTTTAAGTTGAATATTGTTTTCTATCGTTAATATATTAGTTGTATAACTTGGGAAATTGTTTATATATGTGTATGTTATTGTTTTTTATGGGAAATATATATATTAGTAATTAAGAAATTGTATTTGCAGTTTGTAATCATATATTTTTTTAAAAAAATATTTTTTAGTTATCTAATTTGTTTTTGTGTTTTTTCTGCAGCATGATTTTAGTTTAATGAATACGAAAGCCTTTGCGAACTTAAAAGGCTGTGGCAGTAACATATGGGAAGTATTTGAAGTTTTAGATGATGCCCGACGTGCTATTTTCCGAGATACTGTCTTTGGTTATTTTATTGATGTCCCTCGTTTACAAGGGGACGCATTATTGTTTCATAAAATGTTCCTTCATCAGATCCGGCCGGACCCTGTTTTATATCCAGATGGAATAAAACGTTTATATTTTCGAGTAGGCAATACGAAAATGGTATATGGGCCGGAAGAGTTTTGTTTGATTACCGGCTTCAAATTTGCGGAGTATCCAAAAAACATTGGGAGAAAAGGGTCAGAAAAATTATTAAGCAGTAAAAAAAGATGTTTACTTCGTGAACGGCTATTTCCGGACCATACTAATAGTTCGGTGAAAATCGGCGACCTGAAAAGATTAATTTTAAATCGAACATTCCTAGCACTTGACGATGTTGATGCAGTTAGAGTATGTTTGATATACATTTTGTGTGAATGTTTTTTGGGTAAAGAAGTTAACGATCGGGTGCCAGAAGATTGGTTTTATTTGGCTGAGAATTTGGATCACTGGAATAGGTATATTTTGTTTACGTTAAAAATTCTATTTTATTAAAGTTATAATTTATATAATAATCAATTTTGTTTTTTTGTTTTGTTAGCTTCGCTTGGGGTAGCTATCTCTGGGATTTTACCTATGTTGACCTTGAAGATACATGGAATAAGATACACAATAATTTATCAGTTTCTGAGGGTGGTAAAACTTTAAAGTACTCGGTCTCAGGATTTACGGCTCCAATAAGGGTATAAAATTTTTCTTATATTTAAATTGTTTTATTGTTTTTTTTTTATATTTTAATTTTAACCTTTATTACTGTAATTGTTGTAAAAATTGTAGATATGGATATATGAGATGATTCCGGCTGTTCGTGCATGTGGATTTGCATCGAGAAAAAATAAAGACTTGCCTCAGATGAAACGATGGACCAGAACAAAAAAATTGAAATGGGTGGACGTGAACAAGATTTGGTCAAAGATGCAGGTTTAAAATTAATTCGTTTATTATTAATAAAGTTGATTATTATTCTTTTAAAAGTTATTTGTTTTTTAGTCAATAACAACAATATCATGTGTGCAGCATATAAACATTTGGTACCGACTTCTGATGGAGAGACGGTTTGAGAGCGACCGACATACAATAATGCCTCCAAATTTTTTTGTTTCTCATGCTTTGGAAGAAGGACAGGACTGGAGGGCGTTTATGGCTGGTATTGCTACGTACCCCAACTTCATGGTTGCTTAGTGGGATGTTGATACGGTAAACTTAATAGTTTATACTGAAAATAATATCGTTTTTTGTTATGTTTTTGTATTGTGATGTTTTTGTATTGTGATGTAAATAAACATAATTTTATTTTCTGATCCTCATACAGGTCTTATTGCCGATTCATTCATCCCCTAATCATTGGCTATTTGGGGAACTACGATTAGCGTCAATGGAAGTGCATATTTATGACAGTCTTGGTAGAGGTGCTTATGAAAAATTCCAATCTGAAGGAATCTTTTCCAAATTTGAACGTCGGGTGGCAAATTATTTGGACAAGATTAAGTATTGGGCCCGGAGGAACATCCCAAGGATTCCATTGAATATGCAATTCATTTATGAAGAAAACGTTCCCCAACAAAGTAGTCATTTGGGAGATTGCGGTGTTTTTCTTTGTATGTTTATGGAGCAATTGGTTTCAGGTCAACCAATACGTGTTCTTATTGACCCAAAGAACGCAGCTTTAGAGTTCCGTCTCCGGATGGCAAAAATTATATGGGGGTCTTGTCTTGGTCCTATGTAGTTGGATTATATAAATGTATTTAAAAATTAATGTTGGATTTCATTATTAGTTTATTTTTACAGTTTACTCAACGGACGGCAAAAAATATAACGTTACGACAATTACAACAAATTAATGACCTACTAATTACTTAACATTACATAGAACATAAGAACGACTACAACATTTTTTTTAACGTTACAAATACAACAACTTATTGACCTAACAACTTCAAAACCATAAAAACAATATTGAAAAGCTTACAACTTGTAAACAAGAACTGCCAAGAACAACACCCAACTACAAACCAACGCTATCTTTAACTTCTTATTTTCTGATTGAAAGAGCTTATTAGAGTTAGCTACTTTGGCTATTACCATAGAAGATTGGTCCT
Source organism: Lactuca saligna (assembly GCF_052625555.1). Lineage (NCBI taxonomy): Eukaryota > Viridiplantae > Streptophyta > Magnoliopsida > Asterales > Asteraceae > Lactuca > Lactuca saligna. The sequence continues at coordinate 279,753,411 of NC_136420.1, forward strand.
TCTCTTCATCAACCCAACTGATAAACCCGCATTTTGGTCCCTGTTAAATTAAATATTTACAGTAAGAAAATAAATTTTTGTGATGTAAACACGAAGGTTTAAATTTGAATGACGTTAACAACATGATACCAAATATGGGCAAGCGTAAAACAATCTTCCTGGGTTTTTAGATGTTCCTGAAATCCTAACGATACGTTCTCCTCCGCAATTGCAGTATGCCATTAGCCTTGTTTTTCTTATAAATAGGAGTTGCTTTCACTGATACAGTTTTCATACTGAGTGACACCCTTTTATAGAAGAAATCATGTTACAGACAAATCTTTTTGACTATGAAATGAACTGGTTTGACTACGAATTCAAAAGGTTGAACTACGAAATCCAGACAAGTACCTTCTGTAGTATTGTCTTGTCGGTCAGTGAAATTTGACTATGAAATGAACTGGTTTGACTACGAATTCAAAAGGTTGAACTACGAAATCCAGACAAGTACCTTCTGTAGTATTGTCTTGTCGGTCAGTGAAATTTGACTATGAAATGAACTGGTTTGACTACGAATTCAAAAGGTTGAACTATGAATTGTGAACATTAGAGATACAATATTTTCTATTTATAATCTCATTTGTGTGATGATTGTAGAGCACTTTCATCGGTTGTGAAAATGAGTACTAACATCGGAAGAAGCTTTTCTCAACTACCAATTTTCTTACATAACCTTCAACGAACAAATCCTAATACCTTCACATCAATCAAGAAAACCGATACCAACCGCTTTCAATTCTGTTTTGTGGCTTTAGGTTGCGTGGTATGACATACTAATTTTATTGAGTTACATAATATTTCATGGTAATGTATCTCGATTAGTTTTTACTCATCACTAATATGTGTTCGTTTTTATGTAGATTCGTACCTTTGTTAGGTGCTTGATACCCCTGATATATGTGGGTTATTTACCCCTTATTGGGAGCTATCTGACAACCATGTACTTCGCAGTGGCTGTAGATGGAAATCATGAACCACTTCTCTTAGCAATTGGTTTGGGAACCTTAGAGTGTGAAGAATCATGGAGATAGTTCATGATGAGGTTAAAAGATTGTTTAGGTGACGACATAGAGGTTGGTTTCATAAGCAACATGTGTGATAAAATAGAATTTGGTGTTTATAGTGCCTACCCGGATTCCTATCATGGATATTGTCCTAAAGATATAGCTCGAAAGATACGTGACTGTGTGGGACGTAACAGTACGGAAGCTGAATCGTTGTTTTGGAAGTCATGCAATGCATACAACGTTGATGAATTTTACTTGTGTTTGTAAAGGTTGCAAACTGAATGTAGGAAATCACCTTTCTTTTCCTTGCATAGGAGTCCAATTTACTGGCTAGACGATATTCCGATTTCAAAATGGACACGAGCATTTTTCCCAAGAGTACGCTACAATGTTAAATCGATTGACGTCCATGAAATTTTGCAAGTTATATCCAGACGCGAGTTTCCTATAATAACGATGATTGAGTTAATCACCACGTCGATACAATCCAAGTATGCTGAACTGGCCGACGTGGCGGGTAAGAGAGATTGTTTTATTTACTTTTTTTAATGTGTTATTATTTGTATTAAAATATCAAATTTTTCAGGGAGGTTATCTGGTGGGTTGACCCCTTACGTTGAGAGTAAAGTTCAAAAATCTGTCAACAAGTCTTACAATTGGAATGCAAGACGTTTGTATGGGGATAAATATCAAGTCGATGATAATTTTGCAACCACCAACGTACAACTTGAACGAATGCTATGTAGTTGTGGTAAATGGAAAAAAAGCGGTATACCATGTGCCCACGCTATAGCATGTCTTAGAACCCGTACATCTGAATCCATAAACAGATTGGTTGATTATAAGTTCACTAGTTATGTGTATCGACTTGCATATGGATCTGAGTTGGTGAATACTATACCATCGCATGTGCATTGGGAAATACCAAATGAAACGGTGGTCCTGTTACCTCCCTCAATGCAGTAGTTATTCATGTAGCACCTTTATATGTTATTTAGTATTATGTATTAGTGTCGTGTTATGTATTAGTTATCCGTGAAACCTGTTTACATTTTATGTTGTATTATGTTTTAGTTATTTATGTACCTCTTTCATATTTTATGACTTATTATGTATTAGTTATTTAATTAATGTCGTATTATGTATTGGCTTTTGAGGAAACAACACATATTAAAAGAAATGGACTTTTATTAAATACTGATGCCTACAAACATACAACAACAAGCTACTTAAATAACGAAAATCCATTACCATAACCAACATGCATATTAAAAATAAGGGACATTCTTTAAAACATTCCATGCATCTAAGTGGGTAAACTCGCTACCATCATATTCAAAACGGTATAGTTCCAAAGCCACCTGCCGTAGAATGTCTTCATCCGTATTTGCATGTTCATTATCCAACTCGTTGTAAATACGTTGAAATTCGTTGTAAGAAGGTCTCATCATAGTCAACTCCGGGAGTTTAAATAAAGCCCTTCGCAACCAATCACGCCTTATGAAATGCAACAATGGCTAGCATCCATGTCGGTCTTCTTCTTGAAGATCCATTTGCACTCGACCGTCTTACGACCCGATACATGATCAACCAGGCTCCAAACTTGGTTATCGTACATGGACTGAATATCGCTGTCCATCGACTCTTTCCACTTTGCAGACTCTGGATCTGCCATGGTTTCCTTATAGTTGTTAGGTTCGTCCAAATTCACTAGTGTACTATCACTAATGAACATATCCCCTTCCATAGTAATATAAAAATCATAAAACTAGGGTTGAACCCTAACTCTTTCGGAACGTCTAAGAGGTAAGGACTCGTCAATCGGTTCAACCGGAGTTTCCTCCTCGGGTTGAGCGCCAGCGTTAGAGGTTCCTTCATCACTCGATTCTTTAATCTCTTCAAGATCATTAGCCTCCCATTGTCCCCTTGGCTTATGAGTTCTCTCTCTCTTTCTCTCTCTCTCTCTCTCTCTCTCTCAGAAACCCCTCCTGGCAACAAAGACAACATTATCACTCGGTCTATAGAAGAGATATCCAAAGGACTTATGCGGGTAGCTGATGAAAATATGTCGCTCACTTCGAGGATCGAGCTTGTCTTGAGTATCTCGTCTTACGAAAGCCTTGCAACCCCAAACCTTGATATGTGCTAACGAGGGGGGCTTCCCTGTCCACATTTTGTGAGGTGTTTTGACAACCTTCTTTGTAGGGACTAAGTTAAGGATATGGGCGACAGTCTCTAAGGCATACCCCTAGAATGAGATAGGTAGTGAAGCACGACTCATCATGAAACGAACCATGTCTAGCAAGGTTCGATTACGCCTCTCAGCTACACCATTCAACTGTGGTGTCCTAGGTGGCGTCAATTGCGAAACAATTTCGCATTCCTTGAGGTAGTCGTGGAATTCAAGACTTAGGTACTCTCCTACTGAAGCATCTTGATTTTCCTGCCCAACTGATTCTCCACTTCTTTTTTAAACTCTTTGAACTTTTCAAAGGTTTCTGACTTGTGCTTGATTAAGTAGATATATGTGACAATCGTCAATCTAGAGTCAAGTCAAGTCATCAGGTCAAACCGGTCAACTCGATTAAACCTTGTGTATTAGGGTTTGCGTTATGTAATTAGTGCATAACTTGCTATATTAATGGGAAAACATCACTTGGGAAAAGTTCTTGTGTTAAAATTTCCTGAGCCTTAGTGCTAATCAATGAACTAAACTAATAAAACCATGTTACATACTCATCGGGAGTGTGTAGGATCCTTAATCATGACTTAACGGGGCTCAAGAACCTTGCGTCGCGGAGCCAAACACTCACAATTGTCACACATGGAACCTCTCTCAATCGCTTTCACTCTATCTCTCTCTCTATGTCAAATCTAGCATCGATTAAAGCATGCATAGTAGTAATTCCAATAATTTGGAGGAAAGATGGGGGAGCTTTTCGCAGTACAAGAAATTGATTATGGTGAGAAATGACTCGCCCGATGTCACATGACGGTCTTGGAATTTCTTATTGTTTACGCTCTCAGTCTAATCCTTGGAATTACTACTATGCATGCTTTAATCGATGCTAGATTTGACATATAAAGAAATTTATAATTTAAATGTCGATGTTAGAAACACGTATTGATATTTGCGGGAAGTTCTGGGGTGGTCTCTCCTTCGGTGATCGCAAGCACCCTTCCACCACCACCAGCATCTCTTGTTCTTGGGCAGTCCCTTTTAAAGTGTCCCGTTTCTCCACACTTGTAACAGGCTGGGATTACTCCAAAGCCAGGGACCTGGTTGATGGGTCGTGCTGGTGCCTTACAGAAACGAATAGTGTGCCCCTCTCTGTCGCAGTTTTTGCAATGCATCTTCCGGCAAGCCCCAGTGTGATGGAAGTTACACTTGTTGCATTTCAGAAGGGTTCCGGCGTATGGTTTCATGGGAGTTGGCGTGGTGAGGGTTGTGGCAGCATGAACAGCAAAGATATGTTGCTTCATAGCGAGGTCCTAGGCTAATTGGTCCTTCTTGTTGTCCCAAAACTTTCTTTCGTTGGTCCCTCCTCTTGCTTGGTTAAGGGTGGTTATCATAGTGCCATGGCTGGCATGATGGTCGATGAGTTGTTGTGCCAACTCCTTGGCGCTATCGAAGGTAGTTGGTCTTGAGGCCAGCACGCTATCTTGAATTTCGGGGGACAATCCCCAGAGGTATCGCTCCAACTTTTTGTCTTCTGGGGTGACCATGGCGGGACAAAGGAGTGTTAAATCACAAAATCGGTTGGTGTAAGTTGTAAGGTCGGAGCCTGCCATTCTGAGATTCCACAGTTCTTGCTCCAGCTTTTGCACTTTGCCTCTTGAGCAATATTCTTTCAGCATCATCTTCTTTAAGTCCTCCCAACTTAACGAGTTAGCCACTGCAAGCGTAAGTGACTTAAGTCTGCCGTTCCACCAAGTGAGAGCTCTTCCGATGAAGGTGAATGCCGCGTACTTGATTTTGCTCGCTTCGGGGCAAGCACAAATCTCAAAGATTGCTTCGGTTCTCTCGAACCATTGAATTAGTGCGAGGACGCCCCCACTTCCATCGAAAGAATCGGGTTTGCCATCAGTGAAGTCCTTGTAAGTGCATTCCTTTGTGCGTCCTGTACTATCCCCATGGTTAGAGTTTGTGGCTCCAGATCCAGCACTACCAGTGCTATTTGTACCAATTTGTGACATTGCAGCTACCACGGCTGCTGTTACTGTAGCTTGGAACATTGCGGGATCAAACTAAGGAGGTGACGTTGGAGGTGGTGGTGCTGTGTTGCCGGAAGGTCTGGGTCTTTTCCTTGGTGGCATCGTTCTGTCATGAGTTTGCAAAAAAATTATCAGATGGTAAGTTTCTACTAGCAAAGACAAGTCAGTTGTTATAGAATTAGATTTTCTGCATTATTCTCCGATTTAAGAATGTCTTATATGTAATTCATAAAGGAAGTCCATATGAATGAAATTCATGAGTTTAGTAGGTTTTGTATCCAAGTGAAGCCTTATACTTGACCCAGGCTAGGTCCTTATTATGACCAATTGAAGTATGTTCTCGAAGGTTTGACCTACATCCCTATGATGCAGTCTTATATCAGAGTAGGAGTAAGTGCGGTGAATGTTCTTATGATGTTTGTCGTTTCAAAATCGGGTTCCATTGGTTGGTGAATAACATGATCCAACCTTGGAAAGAAATTGGGAACGATCCCGGAGCTAAATTACTCTAGTCCAACAACTTGACTAAAGTGGGTTTCAGATAGACTCATAAGGAAGTATTCGAACAAAGAGTGTCACATAATTTATCTGACTGACAACGTCATTGATGTTTAAGATGTAATAGTCTTGGGAAAAATTGACTTTGTAGAGGGTCTTACATCACATCCGGAGCAGGAGAGTTTTGGTCGTCTAAAGGCCTAACCAAAGTACTTACAGTACAAGATAGTTTCGTAGAGAATGCCACACAGGACATAGATAGAAAAAAAAATCCTCGTTAATAGGGAAAGAAAGTAAGGCATCTACTACTGGCGGCGGTCATTCATCTGGTGAACCCTCAGTTCAGCTAGTTGCCGCTCCATAACAAGCATGTGCCTTTCGTACACCCTCTGGCATACTCGGAGTTCTATGACTTCGGTTCGTGTTTCAGCCAGTACTTGCAGCAAGGTTTCATGGTCTCTTTCAGACTTTTCACGAGTGTGCTCAAGGCGATTGGTGCGGATTGTATGTATTCTTGCATTTGCATCAACCTCTGCGATACTATGGAGAGTTGTTCTTCCCTGAATCTCGTTTCGGGCAACTCTACGAACCAGGATGTATTAGGGTTTGCGTTATGTAATTAGTGCATAACTTGCTATATTAATGGGAAAACATCACTTGGGAAAAGTTCTTGTGTTAAAATTTCCTGAGCCTTAGTGCTAATCAATGAACTAAACTGATAAAACCATGTTGCATACTCATCGGGAGTGTGTAGGATCCTTAATCATGACTTAACGGGGCTCAAGAACCTTGCGTTGCAGAGCCAAACACTCACAATTGTCACGCATGGAACCTCTCTCAATCGCTTTCACTCTATCTCTCTCTATGTCAAATCTAGCATCGATTAAAGCATGCATAGTAGTAATTCCAAGGATTAGACTGAGAGCATAAACAATAAGAAATTCCAAGATCGTCATGTGACATCGGGCGAGTAATTTCTCACCATAATCAATTTCTTTTACTGCGAAAAGCTCCCCCATCTTTCCTCCAAATTCTTGGATCCCCATTCAAAGTGCAAATTTCGGGACGAAATTCCCTCTAACGGGGGGATGATGTGACAACCGTCAAATTCTGGTCAATTCAAAGTCAAATAAAGTCAACAAGTCAAACCGGTCAACTCAACTAACCCTTATGTACTAGGGCTTACGTTATGTATTTACTAAACAACTCGCTATTCTGATGAGAGATCATAAATCGAAAAGTACGTACATCTAGACTTCCTTAACCTAAAATCGTGGTAAGTAACAAACCAAACCGATAAAACAATGTTGCATACTCATCAGGAGTGTGTAAGATCCTTAAACAAGGCTTAACATGGTTTACGGACCTTGCATTGCGAAGCCAGACACCCACATTTGTCACACACGAAACCTCTCTCAATCGTTTTCACTCTATCTCACTTTAATCGAGAATCTCTTCCAAATATCTCCAAGCATGTCAAATCTCTCCTAAATCTCTCCAAGTATGTGAAATTCGCTACCACCCGGGCAAGGCCAATGTAGTGGCCGATGCCTTAAGCTGGAAAGAATATTTGGGTCGCCGAGTAAAATCCCTAGCCATGACCATCCACTCCCAACTGGCCACGCAGATCAAGGATGCCCAGTTAGAATCCTTGAAACCAGAAAACGTGGCAAACGAAGCATTAATAGGGATGGACAAGAACTTGGAAGTCAAAGAGGATGGAACTCGTTATCTCATGAAGCGAATCTGGACACCGAAGTTCGGTGGGTACCGAGACGTTGTAATGAACGAGGCCCACAAGACTCGATACTCCATCCATCCTGGGTCAGATAACATGTATCTAGACCTCAAAAGGTTATACTGGTGGCCAAACATGAAGGCTGAAATTGTTGCTTATGTGAGCAAGTGCCTCACTTGCGCCAAGGTCAAGGTAGAATATCAGAAGCCATCAGGACTACTTCAACAACCGGATATACCCGAGTGGAAGTGGGAGCGAATAACCATGGACTTCATAACCAAACTGCCTAAGACATCAGGTGGGCTGGACACCATATGGGTTGTCGTAGACAGATTAACCAAGTCCGCGCACTTTCTGCCAATAAAGGAAACAGACAAGATGGAGAAGTTAACCAGGACGTACATTAAAGAGATCGTGCGACTGCATGGTGTACCTATATCCATTATCTCTGACCGAGATAGTAGATTCACCTCGCAGTTCTGGCAGTCCCTATAGAAGTCTCTGGGAACTAGGCTTGACATGAGTATGGCCTACCATCCACAAAACGACAGGCAAAGCGAGAGAACCATCCATATATTGGAAGACATGCTGAGAGCCTGTGTGATAGACTTTGGTAAGGCATGGGATACCCATCTACCGCTTATCGAATTCTCTTATAATAATAGCTATCACACTAGCATTAAAGTTGCTCCGTTCGAAGCTCTCTATGGCCGCAAGTGCAGATCACCCCTGTGTTGGGCTGAAGTGGGGGATACTCAGCTAGCTAGGGGACAAGTCCCTAACAGTACCCTCACTGGCCCTGAAATCATAAGAGAGACAACAGAAAAGATAGTGCAGATCCGAGAGACGCTGAAGGCCTCCCGTGATCGACAAAAGAGTTACGCGGATAAGCGACGCAACCCTTTAGAATTCCAGGTTGGTGATCGAGTACTACTAAAAGTTTCCCCTTGGAAAGGAATGATACGTTTTGGCAAGCGTAGGAAACTAAACCCCAGGTATATTGGTCAATTTGAAATTCTTGCCCGGATTGGACCAGTGGCATACAAACTTAGATTACCTCACGAACTCGACAAGGTACATCCCACATTTCACGTATCGAACCTAAAGAAGTGCCTGTTTGACGAGACACTCGTAATACCGCTCGACGAAATCGAAGTTAATGAAAATCTCCACTTTGTAGAGGAACCAGTCAAGATCATGGATCAAGAGATCAAGAGAATGAAACAAAGTCGCATTCCCATAGTGAAGGTTCGTTGGAACGCGAAACGAGGGCCTGAGTTTACCTGGGAACACGAAGATCAAATGAAGCAAAAGTATCCGCATCTTTTCCTAAACCCTTGAAGTCCCAGCCGAGTTTAAATTTCGGGACGAAATTCCCTCTAACGGGGGGATGATGTGACAATCGTCAATCTAGAGTCAAGTCAAGTCATCAAGTCAAACCGGTCAACTCGATTAAACCTTGTGTATTAGGGTTTGCGTTATGTAATTAGTGCATAACTTGCTATATTAATGGGAAAACATCACTTGGGAAAAGTTCTTGTGTTAAAATTTCCTGAGCCTTAGTGCTAATCAATGAACTAAACTGATAAAACCATGTTGCATACTCATCGGGAGTGTGTAGGATCCTTAATCATGACTTAACGGGGCTCAAGAACCTTGCGTTGCGGAGCCAAACACTCACAATTGTCACGCATGGAACCTCTCTGAATCGCTTTCACTTTATCTCTATCTATGTCAAATCTCTCCCAAATCTCTCCCAAAAGTTCCTTGGACTTTTTATAGTCTTTCGGGCCATCCCGACCCTTAACCGGGTCAAAAACAGCTTAAAACGGGGTAAAAATGAGAAAAATGGACCTTAGGAACCGAAACCCTTCTCAAGGAGCCGAAGCCTCTTAGGGCCGAGCCCCTTGGACCGAAAGTAACCAGGACCGAAACCGAGCCTCTGTGGCCGAAACTAGAGAACCGAATTCCTGTAGTCGAGACCGAGCCTCGGTCTCTGCTCCTTCCGCCTCTCGGTCTCTGCTCCTTCCGCCTCTCGGTCTCTGCTCCTTCCACTCTCGGTCTTTCCCTTCTCCTCTCGGTCCTCTCTCTTCTCCTCTCGGTTCCTTGCCCTCTCTCGGTCTTCTTTCCTTCTCTCGGTTCCAACACCAGAGGACCGAACCTCCGGCCAGAAATTCAGATTTTTGACGCTTTTCACCCATTTTTGATATTTTTAACATTTTAAGCCCATTTTTCGAGATTTTAATGCGGGATTTTCACCCAAACTCATATTTTAACAAAATAAGCCCCAAATATTCATAATTTAATCATATTTTCATAAAAATCATTATTTAAATAAAAAAATCTAATGGGTGATTTATTTAAGGTGGAGTGTTGACCTTGCTTTATCTTATGTCACAAGCAACCACCCCCACACCCACTCTATGACCAGCCACACCTCCCCACCTTACCTAGGTCACTTTAATGTCCCTTACACTCAATTACCACCCATTCCCATGTTTTTAGAGCTGGAACAAAACATCCTCTCTCCTCACTTCTCTCATTTGCTCTCATTTCACCAAGGATCCAACTCCATTTTTCTCTCAACCTTTCTCTACCAAATTCGAGATTCAAGGTTGATTATCAAGTGTTCTTCCACTCTTGGTAAGTATAATTCATCCTCCTTGTGATTATTGCACTTCATTCTACTCAAATCATTGATTGCTTACACAAACTCCATAACTATGATGTTAGATTCTCGAAAATCTTCAAGGCATCTCCAAGTGTTCTTGAGTTAAACACTTCCATTCTTCAACAATCATCTACTGAAATCAATTAAGGTGAGTTCATACCCCTAAATGTTCATGTTTTCTCAAGTTTTTAGCGGGGGGGGGGGGGGGGGGGGGGGGGGAATACAAGTTAAAACACCAAGAACATAACTAAACTTTTCTAACAACCTTCATCAGAAAAGTTCAACTCCATTCACGGACTGTTTTGGGCAATTTAAACATTTTTTTTTCAAAAATATATAAGGTGCAAATATTTCAAGTTCTTAGCTTGAAAATGACTACTTGCACATCTCCATACGATTTTTCTACAATTTATGGTGATTTTTACAAAACGGCCTATCATTTCAAACACCAATCCGGACCAATCTGTGATTATGGAATTTTTCACCCAAGTTGGAGGTCATTAAAAATCATGATAAAAAATATGAGTAAACTAGACACATTTTGGGAACTCTCAGAATTTACGGATTCAGTTTTCGACTTCGTATGATTTTTCTCTAACTTTTCTAAAACAGCGCAGAAAGGTTAAAGTTAGTTAACAGCATATAAATTTCATAACACTTTGTATTATGTTGAGCAAAGTGAATAACAATAAGTTCTAAATATTGAATGTGTTTCCTTGTTAGTTTTTCATCATAAACTGAAACTTAGTCATTCATGATAAGCTTATTTATCCATTTAGAACACGAATATTAAGCTATAATAAGCATAGTTTAATGGATTCATAACACTAACGCATTTTCATAAAAGAATTCTTATATATTACAAATGTTTTGGATAAACTATAATAGGTATAGTTTATGATACATCACATAATACACTCGTACAAAAAGGGTACTTTCATACAGAAAGGTTTTACACTCACGCACACTACACGTAAACTTGTTAACCTAAATTGTGAGACACTCTCTTCCCGTACGTCCGAGTGCGGGATATAATTCCTGGTAGTTATAATCAGAGTCTCCTGGAGGGAGAACATGATAGTTGTGTATAGATCTATATTGGGTTTGACACCTCACACCTTGCTGCTAGCTACAGTGGGACCTGCAGGTCTACGGGTGATAAATGTCATTACAGTTTCGCGACGTCTGAGAAACGTCGTGGCAGGTTCATTCAGTCATAGTATGATTATAACGACTCACATAGGGAGATAACAATACATAAAGTTTACGGGATTCTTATAAAACCTAAATAGGTTTTATGTTGATTTAAATTCACTTTTTATATCAATTTAAACTCATAGCATTTCTACTAAGTAAGAAAGGTTACTTATACATTTTGGCCTTGGTGATAAGGCTACATTACACAGATTTTAAGGAAAATATCGGATTTTTCTGAAACAAACGTGAAATTTACATGAGAAAGACTTCTATTAGGTTTTATAGCAAAAAATTATGAACTCACCAACCTTTGTGTTGACACTTTTTCAAACAACTTGTATTCTCAGGGAATCACTAAACAGGTAACCAAGTGCTTTTGAGGATGGGACGTTAAGGCGTCAAACCTTTCATATTTTGTCAACACATTGTAATTGATTTTGAAACATGTAATTCATACAACTGATGTAACTTTTTCAATTATATATATGTTGGTTGTATTTGCTTAAATTACTATTGAAATTGTGGTTATGATACTATACATGAAGTCCTCCACCCCCAGACGTTTCCGCCATCCTTGGTTTGGGGGTGTGACAATATACCCATATCTGCTAAATTCATCGGTGAAAGTCAGATAGAAGCAGTTCACATCCTTTGTGGTAGATCTAAAGGGCCCACACACATCGGTGTGTATGAGATCCAATAAACCCTTACCCCTTTCACAAGTGCTAGTGAAGGGTGACTTGATCATCTTTCCAAGTAAACAAGACTCGCACACGTCATCATCCCTAAGGTCAAATGACTCCAATATTCCATCCTTTTGGAGTTGGGCTATGCGTTTCTTATTGACATGTCCAAGCCAATGCGACAACCATGCTTTATCCATACTATTGGAAGAATCAACACACAAAACATCATTTCCTAAGTTATCTACAACCATCACAGTTTCATATATTCCATTACAAGGCAATGCTTCAAAATATAAAACATTATTAAGATAAGCATAAATAAGACCCTTTTCATTATCAAATGAATATCTAAAACCTTGTATATATAAACCATGAAATAAAATGATGTTTCTTGCCATATTTGGCGAATAGCAACAATTGTTTAAATCTAAACCTAATCCATTACTAAGCATCAAGGAATAAACTCCGATCTTGGTGACAGGCGACGATCTTCTGTTCCCCATGATTATATTTATCCTTCCATGCTCCACATCCCTATATCTTCTTAGTCCCTGCAAATCAGAACATATGTGAAAACCACATCCTGTATCAAGAACTCAAGAAATAACATGTGATGAATCATTAGATTTAATTGTGTAAATACATGTGAAAGATGGTTTGATCTTCCCATCCTTGATGGCTTGCAGATATTCTGAAGATCTACCCAAAAAGATTAATTTCATGGATGAAATCAAAGGGTGATACAAGATCAAGAAGGATAACAACTAATAAAATGGAAGGATTGCTTACATTTTAGAAGATCTAGGTGAAAACTTGATGATTGTTGAGAGAAAATATTAGTTCTTGAGTTGATAGCGGGAAAAAGTGGTGAAGAATGAAGGAATATCATATTTAAGGGACGAGTTCACAGCCAAGGAGGTGTTTACAGTATAAAGAAAATATTTTTTTTTATCCTTCATTAACGATATAAAGAAAATGAATAATTCATTTTTTAGTAATAGTCGATCTGAATCCCAAAAATTTAGGAAAATATCATTTTATTTTATTTTTTATAAAATACAAATTTACCTATATGCCCTTATATATTGACTAATCCATAACTGTTTTTAAGATCTCAACCTTTTTTGTGTTCTCAATTGATCATTCTTCTCTCTCTCTTTCTCTCTCTTTCTCTCTCTCTCTCTCTCTCTCTCTCTCTATATATATATATATATATATATATATATATATATATATATATCATTCCTTATGATTTGTTTTGATACTTAATATTGAAAAATAATAGTTTCATTAACTAAAAAATTTCCAACTAATTACAAGAATTATATTTATTTGTCAAGAATCAATTATTTATAAATAATATATTTGCATCAAGATGTTGTTAGTGTGACCATTTAAATTCATATATTATCTAGCAATATCATTTTATAATGACTTTTAGACATATGACTCTTTTTAGAATATCCTTTATTTGGACTTGATCCCCTATTTTTTGAGTTCCTCGACTACAACATTAGCCTTTTAGGGGGTTCAACAACTTCTTTTATCCCAACTCTACTTAGGTTTGGAGACACAAAGTACATGTACAACATAGTTTTACCATGCTTAATTTAAACATCAATCAATTTGTGATTAGGCACAAATGTACTCAAGTGATTAATGTCACTATCACTAGCCAAAAGCATATAAACCAACGTCTAAACTTGATCAAGCGACTCCATTATTTCATCGATGTTGCGAACACATAATATAAAAAATATTTAGTAGATCAATATATTTGACTTTTCCCTTGATGTATTTTCTGCTAGAACTATAGTGCAACTTGATGGCGAACACAGTTGGATAACCGCACGTGGAGACTTTTTTTTTTGTGCTTTACTCTTACATTTGCATTCTAAAATGAATGTAATGAACAAAACAAACAACTTACCGTATGCTTAATGAAGGTCGATTTCATCAATAGGTGCTATAATCTTCCATCTAAACATCGTCACCTTCTTAAAGACTTGATCGAGGTAGGTGGATGCATAAGGTTTAGGGTTTTCCAAAAGAATGTGATCGATATTGGATAAGGTTTTTGATGTGAGGAAGAAGATGATTGAAATAAGAATAGAATCTGCCATATTTGAAAGGACAAAAATACATCTGACATGCTAGTCAAGTGTGGCAATTAACGGAGACAACTACCGGCAAATTAGGGACCAAACGTGTGTTAAAACCAAATGTCAAGGATGCCCAGAGTGCAAAACAAAAATTAGGGACCAAACGTTAAGTTTTTGCAAACCAGAAGGACCATTTCAGTAATTTATTCTAAATAATAATTTAAAAAAAAAAACTTTAATCTTATAAAATGAAATAGAACCGCGACCAGCATGATACTGATTTTTACCAGGAAAAAAGGGGGAAGAGTTGAGGACATGTTCTGTGGCCTTGAGTACTCCATCTCTTCGTAAACTAATCGTTCGAAAATTTCTAGATCCGCATCAAAGGTACACTCATTCTCGATTTCTAACTCATGTTTTTCTCAGATTCTCGGATTTTACATTATTGTTTATCAATGTTTCCTATTGCTAGATCTAGTTTCATTAAAACCACGATCGGATTAGGTTTGTTAATCAAATCAACATTGCAATGTGGATCATCCGTCGAAAGACTCCTCTTATTATCCTTCACGATGAACATGAAATTTCTGTAAACGTTGAAATCGTTGCAATTATTGATCCCAATGTCATTTGCTTTAATTAACCACATAACACTTCGATATACAACAAATCCACCAAAATCAACGGATATTATAGATCCGTTTTGCAATAAATGCAACAAATTTATTCCCGGGTGTACAAAAATACGCAAATCTGATCAAAGTTTCAAACTTGAAACTTTCAATCCGCGATTACTATCTTCTGTAGCGATATTCAATATTCTTACAAAAAGATTGATAAAAACGAGATCTAATACATCAAACATATACCAAAATGTGCAGATCTATTCATGGAGTCGGAAACAGAGCCTAAGCATATGATGATTGAGCATGATGTTTCAAATAGCATGCAGATTGATCCAACAAAAGCTCGATTTCCTTGTTGTATAGTGTGGACTCCTCTTCCAGTTGTTTCATGGCTCCTCCCTTTTGTTGGTCATGTTGGAATTGGGCGTGAAGATGGAGTGATTGTGGACTTTGCGGGACCTAATTTTGTGTCAGTTGATAACTTCACATTTGGGGGTGTATCTCGCTATATCCAAATAACCAAAGAAAAGGTAAATAAAATACACACATTTTTTTAGTCTCTAATTCTCTATCTATAATAAGAAAAGTATATAATAGAAAGAAATGAAAGTAAGATGCTATAATTTATGAATACATAAAAGTACATTGCTATTTCTTGCATTTAAACAGAGTCCAATCCCAATCACTCGGCATCCTTCCACCACATATAGAACCGAAGAAGAATTTAAGCTTGTAGAATCAGGAAGAAACCAATACACATGGGATGAATCCTTGAAAAAAACAACACAAGAATACCAAAAGCAAATTTATAGCATTTTAACGTGTAATTGTCACTCATTTGTGGCTAATCATCTTAACCGAATGGAACCCGGGCCCACGTCCGGTTGGAATGTGGTGAATGTGGCGGCTTTGGTTTTGTTGAAGGGTAAATGGGTAAATACACAATCGATGATAAGATCTTATTTGTCGTTTATGGTTATGTTCTTCTTGGGTGTTACATTTGGAGGTGCGAATTTTCTAACGTTTTTGGCGTTTGTTGTGTTTGTTTTGTTTGGGTGGTATGTTTGTGGTACGTATTATTTTAAGAACTTTATACAACTTTAGGAGGTTTGTTGTTGAGGAAATATTGATTACAAGAGATACTATTTTGTTGTGTTTATAGGTCTTTTTTTTTTTTTTTAAATGTTTTGTGAAATGATTGTTGTTTGTATAAGAAGTTGGTGTGTTGAAACTTTTCATCTAGTGTTTGGTGTGTTGTAATTTGAGAAGAAATGAAATAGTTTGTTTATTGGAATGAAAAGGAAATATATTTGTTTTGTATGATGAAACAAATTGTGTACCACTTATGGACAAATTTAGAAGTCCTTGCATTTTTTTTGTTTTTTTTAGGGTTTTACGTAGAAAAGTATTATTATTTTAAGAAATTTTTTGATAAAGTTCTAAATATTTCTTTTTAAAGAGACTAGTCTTATTATTTTAGGAAAATTACATAATCTTTCATTTCGTGTTAAAAAATCATTAATTTGGGCAAAATGTTAGATAATCAAGATTTTTCTGTTAAAAAAACATTTAAAACTTTATTAAAAAAAATTCCAAAATAATAAGATTTTTCTACATTTTTTTTATAAAGGTTATTACGAGATTTTCTTTGCAGAAAAACTAATAATTTTGATATTTTTTTAATTTGTGGCCCAACGACTATGTAAATATAGGCTCATGTGTACCATTTGTATCGTGTATGTATTGTATTCGACTCATGGTCTTATCTCGATTGTAGTGTCAAACCCGGATCAATAGACCCGGACCTGAAAAACCCGGAAACTAGTTAATGAGATTTTGTAGGATAGAAAACCGGACTAACATAGAGTAGGGATGAGTATATGGACCGGGGAACCGGCCGGAACCGGTACCGGAACCGGCACCGGAACCTGATGGAACCGGTCGGGCCGGGACCGGGACGTTATTTTTGTGGATTTTTTGAACCGGAAACCGGTAGGAACCGAAACCGATATAACCAAAACCGGCAAAAACCGGTAGAACGGCAAAAACCGAAACCGTATGATGCTATTTTTCGAAGATCGGTTCCAACATTTGAAGACACGACAAGAACCGGTAGGAACTGGGAACCGGTAGAACCGTCGGGCCGGTTCGGTTCTTGATTTTGGCCAAAGCCGGTTCCCGGTTCCGGCCGGTTCGGTCCTTTTGCTCATCCCTAATATAGAGGAACCGACTTCGGTTCGGTTCCGGATAAGGTGCCATAAAGTGGACCTAGAACTGGAAACCTGGAAATATTAAAGTGGGTCGGGTGGAATCAGGTAAAATGGGTCTAGAATCGGAAAATCCGAGAAATGCGTAATTTTTTGGTAATTACTTAATGGTTGAACTTTGAAACTTTTCAATTTTGATATCCCAACTTCGGGAGATTGTAAGTCATTGAATATTAAACCAAAATTAATAAAATTATAGTCTAAAATCATGTACAAACTCTAAATTATATATTGCAAAAAGAATTCATGATAATCTAACTGCAAACGAATTAGATATGTATTTTAAAAATTTCACAAAATATAAAAATAAAATCGAAAAACAGAAAATTCACAACATTGATATCCGGACTTTGGGAGACTATAAATCAATGAATATGAAACAAAAAATGACAAAATTTTAGTCTAAAATCATGTACAAATTTTAAACTACATGTTGCAAAAAAAACTCGTGATAATCCAACTTCAAACGAATCAAATATGTATTTTTAAAATTTCACAAAATATAAAAATAAAACTGAAAAACAGAAAATTCACAGTTTTGATAGTTTTAGATCATGTACAAACTCTATACTACATTTAGGAAAAAAACCGCATGCTATTCCGACTTCAAACAAATTAGATATGCATGTTTTAAAACATTCACATAATACAAAAAAAAAAAATCTAAAAAGCATAAAATGTCCAGCTTTGATATCCCAACTTTGAGGGACTGTAAATTGATAAATATTAACTAAAAAGTGAAAAAATTAGTTTAAAATTATGTACAAACTATAAAATACACGTTAGAAAAAACATCATACCAATCGACTTCAAAAAAATAAGATATACATATTTTATACTTTACATAGAAACCGGTTCCGGCCCCTAAAACCAGTTCCAGTTCTTAAACCCGGTTTACCCGGACCCGAAACCTGGATTACTCAGAACCCGGATAAAGTTATTCTTTAAACCCGGGACCCGGACCGATTTTAAATATTCCGGTTCTAACGATTTCAATTCCAGTTCTGATCCAGTTTTCTGGTTCTAAATCTCATCCCTAATCCTTACAGCATCCACCATGACTCTCACTCAGATAATTGCATCCTTAAGCTGAGAATTTTCAGTGGTTAACCTCGGTGCCCTCAATTATTTTCTCGGTGTCTTAAGTCACTTGCTCTTCTAAAGGCACATTCCTTTCACAAAAGAAATATGCTAGTGAGATACTTGATCTAGAAAAATATGCTCACTCACAAAGTTATGTCACATAGGATTGTTTTGGAGTGGGGAGTGGACCTTCTTAGACTAAATTCTTTTTTTGATAGGATTGGATTCTGTCTTGTAACATTTGTAAACTATTAAACCGATTTTAGTAGTTAAAAAGAAAAAGAAAACTTAAAGAAAAGGCAAATTATTAGCGGGTTGTGAAAAGAAAAAAATGACTTACATAGTTTATGAAATAAAGTACGGAAAACGTTAGGTTTTTTCGAAATTTGCCATATATTTATTTATTTATGGTGTTTAACAAAATGGAGATGTACTCCAATCAACCCACCTAACTTTTACATCAGCATTTCTATATTTGAACCACGCGTATGTTTGAGAGACCACCTCATCTGCAATTTTTTGCAGGATTTGTATTAATCTGTTTGAAAACCTTATTGTTTCTTGTCACCCATACGAACCATAACATTCCATAAATTACTGTATTTATCCTTTCCATTTTGCGTTTACAAGTTTCCCAACCTGTCACAAATCTGATGAAATCTGTCACGGGATTAAACGTGGTGACAGATATGTCACACCATTTGAAGATCCATGACCTAGCCTCCATAGCAAATTCACACCTAATCAATAAGTGATCACAAGTCTCTTTCTCTTTATTACATATAGGGCATATATCCGTTTCGACTTTTATACCCCTTACATCCAAGTTTGTAGCCACCGGTATTCTACTCATCAAGACTCTCCCTATAAAGCATCTTATTTTCAGTGGGACAACCTTTGACCAATTGATTTGCACATCAGAGTCCGATTTAGGGGCTTTTGATTCTAGCAACTTCTTTAAGGTACTCACCGTGTATTTGCCATCCGAATTCCTGTTGAAACGAAAACCATTAGCAACGAGAGTCATATTGACATCACAAAGTAAAGAGCATAAGCTCTGAAAATCATTTGCAACCTCATCAACCATATGTTGTGTCTTCCATTTCCATGTAAAGCCTCTGGTGGTGATTCTATCTGTAATTGAACAAAGCTTTACTTTTTCCAAAGCATAAAGGCGAGGAAAACGTTCTTGGAGTGTAAGAGGTACACACCATCTATCCTTCCAAAACAAGAAGCATGTGTTTGAACCGGGGGTTATAGAAAATATGTCGTGGTGGCTGACATCATATTCAAACAGGGATCTGATTGCTTTTGCATTATTGCACCAAGTTCCATTTGCGATACTTGTGACTCTTTTTTTTTTTTTTTTTTTTTTTAAAATTGTGTATGCAATTTATGCATGTCTTCCATAAGCTATCAGGCCTGTTTTTAAGTTTCCACCACCATTTCGTCAAGAATGCCAAATTTTGTGTCTTTAATGTGCCAACACCCAGACCCCCATCAGTTTTTGCTGCCACCACTCTTGACCAAAACACCCAATGTATAGCTGATTTGGTATCGTCACCTCCCCATAGAAATCTTCTTCTTAATTTTTCGAGATCGTCAATGATACCTGCAGGTGCCTTAGAAAGTGAGAAATAATATGTGGGGAGGTTGTTGAGAACAGATTTGATTAAGGTGAGATGTCCTCCGAATGACAAACTCTTCGCTTTCCACATCGATATTTTGGCTTTCTGTTGAAGATCTAATTTCGCAAGTCTCTCCGAATGACAAACTCTTCGCTTTCCACATCGATATTTTGGCTTTCTGTTGAAGATCTAATTTCGCAAGTCTCTCCAATTAAAGAAACGAAAGGGTGGTGGCCCAAAATCTTGATTGGACGGCTTCAAGACTATTGGGGTGTGATCCGAGTAATCGCGTGGTAATACTATAACTGTGGTGAGAGGCTGATGTGTAATGAACTTTGAGCATTGCTACTCTTGTCTAAAATTAACTACATAATATATTCTAATTATCTTATTTTAATAATAATGAGTTTTTATAATGATTACTTCTCTATTCTTTATGCAAATAAATAAATAATTTCAACTAAACAATATAAAATGTATAGAGCCTTAAACAATCATATAAAAATCATTTCATCAATGCAATAGCTTCAAACTTCGAATATAAATGAAGAAAAAAATTAAAATCAGAATGTATTTCTCATTAGAAACTGCACACAATTAACATAAAATGTTGAGTAATAGGATCCATTCCTAAACCCGAACCTAATTCCAATCCCCCCCTCTTAAAATCTTAAATAACAATAATAATCATACAATAATCAAACTCCAAATAAATCACACCAAATCAACACCAACATCCGGTTCCACTTTCCGGGTCAAAAAACACCAGAAAACACCACCAGCACTTGGATCGACCCATCACGAGGCTCACAATTTGGTAAAACCCCTGGGATCTTCTCTCACTAATATACACCCTAATATTCCTTCTAATAATTTAATTAAAAACTACCCTAAATATCCCAAACTCTTCAATTTGTATTTTCCTTTCCATTTAAATTTTTAACCCCTTGAATTCGGAGCACAAACCGCTTCAACTGTCAACCGTTTCAATTTATTCGGACACGGGTCTTCCCCAAAGTTGCTATTTGCTATCGTCACTGCACATTGCTCTTTCCCAATACACTTCTGCAAAAAAACAAATCCAAAATCATTTATAACATCAAACGCGCATGTACAACTATTTATGCATAAGGTACAAGTATATTACCTTTTCAATTACATCATACGATGCAGGGGCATGACAAGTGCCTTGTTGGAAAGTGCCACATGTCCCCATTGGAGTTCCAAAGCTTGCGAATTTAATGGCGGATATGGTTAGCCCGGGCCCACAATGGAGATGAACTTTTGGTCTATGAAGCTCTTGTGTTTTTCCATAGCTTTCGATATGCCAATCTTTAATATTCGGGTGATATTCAAACATATCACCACATATGGTGGTTGTTGACCGTTTGACTAGTGAAATACGGGTCGGGTCGCCCCCAAGTTCTTCAAATAGCACCAATGAATTGTCCGTTGGTTTTAACCACGATCTAGGCACATGGTACCTGTAGTTAATGGAAACCCACAACTTAATAAAACGGGGCCCCACATTACTTAAAACGGATCCACAATTTACAATTACAATATTTTTTTACCATCGTTGAGTTGGTTGACCGCATCCGAGTTGACATTTTGGAGGGCGGTATGTTCCGGCGTAGTGGCACCCGTGGCAATCCCCTGTGGCGTACGCGGTCCAATATCTGCCGATGCTTTGACCGTTGATCCATACTTGACCTTTTCCCATACTGCTCATGTCTAAAGCCAATGGCTCGTCTCCCGTAGGCGCTTTAAAAGAAGCCTAAAAATAATTTTAAAAAAAAAAATTAAACATTCGTAACGCATCACGAAATGCCATGTGTCTTGTTTTTTATTCTACCTTGTGCCACGTCAGCGGTTGTTGTTTTTGAGCGATAAGAGAACCTTGCATCCATTCAACGGATGAAAAACTGTTTGTTGAAATGACATCCATGGCCTCTCCCTTTAAACCAACCTGTTAAAGCAATGAAAAATCGGTTACACTTTATCTGAAAAGTAGTAACACTGACAGTGACAGTGATTGTGACAGTATCGAGTATCTGACCTGGTAGGTCCATTTTGCCCATGAGAGATCTTGTTTCCCTTGGTCAAGACCGTAGAGTGCGACCGGACCCATGACGCCGGTTTCCCATGTTTCGTAATGTCCTCCGATATTCTTCGAGTTGAAAAGTCAACGTTAGAGTCAAACAAAGGGTAAAATGGGAATTTAACAAAGATTAGAAACCAACCGGTAATCCCATTGCGACACTGAGTAGTGATATTTTGTTGTTTCCGGGGCGGAGATTGACGTTTTCTTTGTAAGTAATTCTTCTATTTTCACGTGTTCCAAAAGCCGAACCTATATATACATTCAACTTCTTTCATTATTCTTATAAAAAAAAATAACATTAATAATAATAATTAATAAATAATCTCACAAGCATACCTGAAAGTTCTCCGTTGATAAAAACATGAAGAGCATGACCCGTTGACTGTACCAAAAGCTTCGGGTGGTCCCCGCCTCGCAAAAACGATTCGGAAGAACCGACTTCAACACTGCAAAACAAAAACATGTTCGTTGAGACTCATTAACTGGTTCCAAGCAGGACAACCTTGTACTGTGTTTGGCATGCATTGGACTGGGATTGAGACTGATGTCAACAGGACAAAAATTACAATTCTTTGTCTCATCCCAAAATGTGGAATAGTGATCCGCTCTCGATCTCTCGTCTGTGAGAAAAGACATTAACGCCCTCCTTATCCTCTTTTAAGAATAACCCTAGAAAACTTTCTAGGGTTACTTTAGATGATGATGAGGAGGAGGGCGTTAACGTCTTTTTTCTCACAGACGAGAGATCGAGAGCGGGTCACTATCCCACATTTTTGGATGAGAAAAAGAATTGCAATTTTTGTCCTGTTGACATCAGTCTCAGTCTCAGTCCCAGTTCAATGCATGTTAAACTCAGAACAAGGTTGTGATGTGTAACAATCGGGGATCTTATTCTTAAGAGTTGATGAATGAAACATACTTTGTTGTATACCAAAGATAATCACTAGTATCTCTAGTAACATTAATTTGCTCCAATAAACCAGAAGTAGTAAAAGTCGAGCTCTCATCCGCCATTGTTAAATCTTCATTATACGTCTCCCATGAAAACAACTCCGAATTTGTTGGTAACATTTCCATTTGTGTTGATTGAACTCCAACCTATACACATTTTTACAACAATTAAAACACAAAATCACAAAATAAAAAAAAAAAGTAACAAAATTACTTACTTTAGCAGTGTTAAACACAACATTCTTGCAATCAGGAAGGATACTGATAGACCATGGAGGCAAATTATAATGCATATTGTTGAACATCACTTTTTCTGCATTGTTTGGATTATAATTCGCAAGAAAAGCTGCACAATGTCCCGATTTTGATGAAAATACATGCGCCTGTAAATAAAAGTACATTTTTATTTCTTGATTAAATTTGAAATCCGATATAAAGATTAGTTATATTATTACCTGTTGAAGGCTACCCAAAGAAGTAACTGTAGGATCTGAAGAAACTAATGCAGGCTCACATTGTTTAATAGCTTTGTGAAGCTCTTTTAAATGCCCATATTTCGGTTGTCTGATTATACCTATAATAGAAATACAAAAAAGGTTTAAATGAAATAAATAGTAATGTATTTTTGTTGATAAGTTTGACCCTAAAAGTCAAAGTATACGATCTTTGATTCTAACTTGCAATTTTAAAACCGAAATCAAAAGTATATGATACATAAAAGAAAGTCGGTCTGGAATCAAACAACATATCCATCGATTTTGACTTTGAAAAACAATAGGTTTGACCTCAAAAAGTCAAAAGTATATGATCATAATTCATAAAAACTCACCATATTCATCAAGTGGAGCATCGTAATCATAACTAGTAGTGATAAAAGGGCCTCCAGCAGATCGACCGAAATTCGTTCCTCCATGATACTGTTTATAAACGATAAAGAATTTTAATTTTAGTTATCGCTAAATGTTACGTTTATTCAACACAAAATTTCACTTCGTTCCCAATTTACGCCACAAATTGTGGTTTTTATATCAATTTTAGGATCAATCGATACAATATTGTTGCATAAATTGGTGAAAAAAATAAAACATTGTTGTATAAATTGGTAAAAATAAATAAATAAATAAATAAAAAGATACAAACCATGTAGTAGTTAAAGAAAGATCCACCCTTTTGAATGAATCGAGCAACACCAAACGCTAAATCTTGAACGGGCCTCTCGTGGATGGGCCCACCAAATTCTGTGAACCATCCGCTCCAAGTTTCGGTCCAAATTGTTGGTTTGTATGGTTTGTTAGGGGTAAAAGCGTCACAATAAAAACCATTGCATGTGTTTATCTGTCATTAAAATCCAAAAAATAATGCGTAAAATGATTATATTGGTCGATGTAGAAAGGGAAACTCAAGAAAATATGCTTGAAAGTTGAAAACAACCCGTTTTGGATAACAACTAATCTTTGGTTTTGTGACGAAAATGCCCCTTGTTTACTTTGGAAGTGAGATTTGTGTTTTTATGCCCTAAATTTAAAAGGGGCGAATTCAAGAAAATGTGCTTGAAAGCAACCCTTCTTGAATACCAACTAAACCTTGATATTGTGACAAAAATACCCCCCTCTACTTTGGAGGTGAGTTTGTGTTTTTATGCCCTCAAAAAGTATTCATAAAATGATTATATTGATAATTTAAAAAGGGAAAATGCTTGAAAACAACTCTTCTTGAATATCTTTGATTTTGTGACGAAAATGACCCTTATTCACTTTGAAAATGAGATTTATGTTTTTATGCCTCAAAACACCCTTTGTATCAAAAACTAAGTTCCATAATGTCGTCCTTTAAAAATATGTCTATTTTTAATTTTGTTCCCAAAATGCCCCTAATTAAAACTCCCACCCACTTCTGTAAATGCTAATACAACGACTGTCATTAAGTTAAATATATTTATTTCAGGTTATTTCCCATTATTAGCAACTGACAAAGAAAAAAAAGATTCCTATTTGACCAATTCTATTCTAATCTCATTAATTAAATGTATAAAATAATTAACATAAAGATTATCACTTGTCAGGAAAAAATGTTAAAAATTAACCTTTTGACCAAAAAGTAAATAAACAAAAAAAGGTAGACATAAGAAACAACAACATAACATACGTTCATTTATTTATCTATAGCATTACCATTTCAATTTTTTTTCTTAATTACGATATTATATTTTAAAAAATCTATCCAATTATCCCTAAAATTACTTATTGGTATAAATATAATCTGGTAGATTTTTTAAATATATAGGAAGAAATGAAACCGAAGAAAGGATGAATGAGATATATATTAAACGAATATGAATATGGATCCGGGTCGGGTCAGGTCGGGTCATAAAATTGCTTACAACTGGATCCGGAGCATCATCTTGCTTGCACATGACCCATGGGACACCTGTCCCCAATCCAACGGCCAGATTTGCAGCCCAAGTCATGTAATTATGTCCAGCGCTTCCAAGTGCCTTTCCTATCGACCCGTATTCATTCTCAATCTGCAAAAAAAAAACCCATATTTAATCACGTATTTACACCTTTGCCATTATTGAAGATTCCATGGAAATGTACAACTTCGGAAGCACAAGTTACAAGTCAGTACAACATACCTGAGAGAGGATAATTGGACCTCCTTCGGTTTCGAACAACTTTTCACTCTTCATCATGTTCACAATTTTCTCAGTGAAACCCTTCATAGCCCTCTGTAAATATTAAAAAAAGAAAAAATTATAATTTTTAAAATATATACAAAATTAAAAAAAAAAATTAGAAAAAGAAAATATAAAGACAATTGTGACCTTGAATGGCTCGTTATCGGTTCTAAAGCTAATACCAGGAACATACTTCAGCCAAACTGGTAACCCTCTGTAAGATTCAACACAAAAATGAACATTTTAGTAATTTCACATAATATTATTTGTTAAATGAAAAAAAGAATTATAGATCTGAGAAGAGAAAATATGTAAAATATTAAAATAAATACCCAAAATTCCATTCAGCGCAAACATAAGGTCCAATTCGAAGATGAGCATAAAGTCCGGCTTTTTGCACAGTTTTTAAGAATCTCACCAAATCGTATCTCCCTTCAAAATTATACTGAATTTTCCACAAACAAAATTATATAATTAGCATGCATAAATCAGTAGAAAAAACTTATAGATCTAATAATAGTTTAATAAAGAGCAAAAAAAGGGAAAAACCCCATTTTGTAGTATAAAAAACTAAGCTTGATACGTTGAAATCGAGAAAAAAGTCAAAAACTGTTGAAGAGTAGAGCGAAAATATAGTAAAATTCGCACTAAAAATCACTCAATAAACCCTAAAAAGCAAACGAAAATAGTACATTGCCAGGAGTAGGCTCATGAACATTCCAAAACACATAAGTTTCAATCACATCAAGTCCTCCTTCTTTCGCCTTCATTATAAGATCTTCCCACATCTGCAACACAAAAAAGGTACAAAAACCCCATGAATTCAAACCTCATATAAGGTTAAACCCAAATTTCGCCTGAAAAAACGATAGATAGCTTCGTTAAGTACCTCAGGAGTACTTCGAGGATAATGTATCGAACCAGAGATGAGTATTCTTCTTTGACCATTGATGACGATGGCTTTACTATCGTAAGTGACACTACATTGAATTCCTTGAGCACCCAGTTGGATTACAACGAAGAACAACAAAACCCATTTGGAAACCGAGTTGGTTTCCATGATTTTGGGTCTAAGTTGAAGAAAATTAGCAGAATTGGAACTCGATAAAAATGGAGAGAGAGAGAGAGAGAGAGAGAGAGAGAGAGAGTGGAATGGAATGGGTTGAGGGGAGCTGAAAAGGGGGTAATATTGTTTCGACAGATCACCTTTCACACCGACAAATGTGGTGTGTATGAGTGTGTCTTTTTATTAAATTTGCACACAGGTGTGTGTGTGTGTTTTGTGTTGTTATGTGTGTGAATCAATGTGCCTTTGGTTAATATTTTAGATCTTTGATTTTTGATTCGTGTCTAATAAAATAAGATTTTTTTCGTTGTGTGTTGGATAGTGGCGTAAGACAATTGTCATTGTATTACTTCGATTTTGCTTTTAGATAAATCTTTTTATTTGTGAAATATCATAAGGTTGAGTTTTAATATTTTTAATATAACTATATATATGATTAGCCTAAGATTGAAGGATGTATCCATCATTTATTTTTAGTGGCACCTTGGTTTTTCATTCTTTCGAATTTCACCGCTAAAAAGGAGGAAATAGTCATCTTTTAATATCTTTTATTTTTATTTTTTTAAATAAAAATATTTCAATCTTTATAATTCAAAAAATAAACATAATTTCTTAAAAATGAATATTAAACATAAATTTTAATTAAAATAGAAATATTTCATTACTTAAAAGAAAATTTACATAAAAAACTAATAACCTCATTTAAAAAATGAAACGATCCAGGGGGAATATTATTTCATGATCTTTTACTTTTTCTTCAAAACTAGCTTGAGGGGCGATGCCGAAAAATAATCGGTGTTTTCCATCAAAACTTCATATCGTCCATTTTTTGTCTTTCCGCGCATTCAATCTTTTTCGGTTTCTTTTTCTTTGTCGAATGTTAAACGTTCAACAAATTTCATATTGTATCGACTAAGGTGTTGTTTGTTTTTTCTAAAAAACCTCTTCTAACCTCTTATTGTTGCGCCGCGCAGCACACACACAACACTTGGTCCTTTGCAGCTGTTTGTTTTTCAGAAAACTTCTGATTTAAAAACTGTTGTGTGTGTGCTGCGTGGCGCAGCACTAAACCAACTGCTTCAAACCTCTTCACGTCTTACTTTAAATTATTGCAGTAGTCTGCAGACGTTAAAAAACAAACAATTTTTTTTTTTAAATGTTGCAGCCGTTTGTTCCACCTCTTCTGCTACAGAAGGTTGCAGAGGTGGTCCGCAGACTTCAGACATTTTTACTTCGAAAAAACAAACAACACCTAAATGTTGTCATCATTTTCCGTATTTAATCTACATCCATGTTAAAATCCGATGCATTGGAAGAAGACCCATTCCACTTCTTTTTTGTTTTGTCACTACCCATCGGTCGGACAATTTCTTCTAGCTCGTCTTCGACGTCCTCGTTTAAATCTAGTTTGACAAGAGCATCAAAAGAAGTTATGTATCCACTAGAGCCAATTTTTGTTCTTTTTTATTGTGTTCCTCCTAGTATGAAGTTAGCTTCATATTTTTTCCACCTTGGATTACGAAATAAAAATTTTCAAGGCTCGTTAAACTTGAATGTCTTTTTCGTTTCCTCACGAAAAAAAAAAAATACAAAGCCACTTGAAGAATTTATTTATCGATTGACCGCTTCTCCTTTGAGTTTTAGATTGTTGTACAACCCGCTCATTTTTAAAATACTTTTCGCTAGTTCTCGAAACTTTGAATTAAATTGGTTTTTGGTACGGTACTCATCTTCTCTACCCAACTCCATAGGAAATGTTTCAAGAATGAGAAGCCAAAAATGTTCACGCGCTTGTGCATTTCCCTGCGTTGAATTCTCTGAAATTTGGCTCTTCTTATGGAGTCCTTGCTTGAGGCTTTTGCTTTTTGCCGTCTCTTGCACTTGTTGTTTTCCTTTACAGCATGGTGGGGGTACGGGGTTGAGTTTCCCGTATAATTTTATCGTCCGACTCATCGAGACTTTGGTTTTGTGGTTGAGAGTGAAAGGGTGGGGTTTGACTTTGTGTTTAAGATTGATAGAGTGAGGTTTGGCTTTGGGGTTGATTTGGTGAAAGTTGATCCGGAAAAACAACAAAGTTGTTAAACATATTTTGACTAACATTTGGTACTTGCATGGGGTAGTATCGTCTAACATTTTGGTATTGAAATCGTGGAGAAGATTGAATAGGGACATCAAGTTGGGGACAATAAACCGGTTGAGATGGATCGAATGCGAAAGTAATGGGTTATATATATATATATATATATATATATATATATATATATATATATATATATATATATATATTCGAGTTCTAGTCGTTACAATAAAAAGTCTTTTTTAATAATCGTTGAATGAGGGTTTTTTTTCCAAATAAGAAAAAAATGGACCAATGAGGTGAAGAAAGAGGAGGTGGGGTAGCATCCCCTTAGTCCGTTCCCGCACCACCTAGACAATGGTGGCGGTGTTGTGTTCCCGGCTGTGGTTCTATTCATGCACCTCCTAAAGCGCGAGATACCCTCCAGCCTAATTACTAATGATAAGTATGTAGCAATGAAACTACCAATAAATAACTCATAGTTAAAAAATACACTGTTACTTCAAGATATCCTAATCACTTAATAAAAAGTTCAAATAGATTATTACCCAAAAACTAGTTAAGTCAAAATTTAAATCATATATCATCCACAAATAAATATGTTAATTTAAACAATATAAATCTTAGTCTTTATATTTTAATAAAAAGTCATTTTTTTTTATCAGCCTAAAAACTTTCAAAATGAACCACCCAATATGACATTCAATCTCTAAAATTGTTGAAATTTGAATTTCAAATGATTATAATAATGATACATTCATAAAGAAAATCTCAATAAATTAGATATTATGATTTCTTTCAAAATAGCCTCTACGAAATCAAGTCGCCTGTCTCCTCCCATTTTGCTTATTTATTTTGGAAACATTTGATTCCCCTGTACATATTATAAGGAAGAGATTTGAATTCGACTTTGATAAATTTTGGTTTTTATATGGAGCATCCCACAAAATCAAGAATAATTCATCAAAAATATCAACATGAAATTAGTAATTTCAAATTTGATAGTCGAATCTTTCACTAAAATATTGATCTATAATATAAATATTATTTGTTTTGTTTATTTATTAGTTTTATTTATATACATAGATTTGAATTTTGTTGTTTATTCTTTTACACAAAGTCATTCAAGTCATTTAGTATGGATTATTTTTGTTATTTATGTTGTCAAGTCATATTTTACACTGGTATTAACATAGTCGGTTAATATAAAGGTTACTTCCTTTTATTTTAAGAGGAAAAAAAGACAAATCGGTTTAATTCCATAAATTATTTTCTAAAGCTTAAGTAAAAATTAAAAAAGATTATATTTCAGCCATAGTTTTATCTAAGTACATTGAAAAATCTCATAAGGCTCTTTTGCAGATTTCTAAAGATAGGTGTATACGAAAATCAGGTTTTTCACAGATGAAAAATTGTGAATCTCACACATTTGTGAAAATCCCCAACCCCTCTCCCCTTTTTTTCTTCTTTTTCTTCTTTTTTAAAAGCATGTATTATCATTTCAAATAGACTTCAAAAATCAAAGTATGTAGTGAAAAAAACTCATATAACATATTGAATAGTAATTTTAAAATATATCACGTTAAAAAATCATCATCTTTCTGTTGGATTAGTGTCTAAGCTGTAACTATATTTGGTAAGTACTTAACCCGGCTGTGCATGGTCCTTTTGGGTTGTCTTCACCGAAACAATATGATAGGATGATTTATTAAGAAAGAGGTTATTAAGATTTATTAATATGTTATATGAATAATATATTAATGGAGAAATCATATAATTAAATTAATATTAGTCAAGAATTAATAAGAAATTTTTGTGGCTAAAAGATATTAATTTAATAACAGGGACTTAAACTGTCAAATGTGTGATAATTGAGTATTGGGCTGAGAAGCCTCTTGGACTAGGCATGGACGAAATTAGGATGCATCCACACCTAATTTCGGCCCTAAAGCCCTATTCCAGAAGCTTCCTTGGATAGCTTAAGGCCTAAGATGTCCATTAGGGTTTTTGACTGAAACCCTAATAGCTCCAGTATAAAAGGACCCTAAGGTTCCAGAATTCGACCACCCTATTCCTAAGAGCTATAGAGTCGATTTCAAGAAGCCTCCAACCTATCTCCAAGATCATTCTTTTGATATTGGTGTTTGTAAGCCATTAGAGGAGTGACACTTGTGACTCTAAGCATCCAAGACAAGGAGATTCAAGCAAACAACAAGAGATAATGGTCTAGATCTGATTTGTTTCTTATAATTTCAATTTATTATCATTAGATCTAGGGTTAGAAAGTCTTGGATGAATGCATGTACAATTAGAGATACCTAGATCCAAGTATTAGGGTTTGCATGAGCACATAGGATGTTCTTTTGGCTCAAACCCATCAGTGGTATCCGAGCTTTGTTTGGTTTCTATTGTATTTGATGCCTTGTATGTTCATCATGTGAAAAATCGTTTTTTCTGCCTCTGCCCGACCTGACTCGGCGAGTCACTATTTGGACTTGGTGAGTCTATTTAGTGACTCGGCGAGTCGGAGCATCAAACAGAGGGTATTTCGGGATTATTTGTTGTTTTGCTTAAGGATACTTACCTAAATTGTTTTAGACTAATAAAATCCAAATTTATTACCTTTTTGTCAATATCCTTAACAAAACAATAGATAATTACCAATTATTTGAATAATAAATTCCTTATGTGATAATACTTGATTATTTGAATTTATTCGGTGAATTATCTTGTAAATAATCTTAATTAGGTCAAATTTAGATAATCATTAATTTAATTGTTTAATTTAAAATTATTTTCTATCTTATCCTTCGTGTTTTGAAAAGTTCAAAACTTGTCCTCAAGTTTTGAAATTTAAATTTTATGATTAAAATGTTTAATTTGAACTATTAATATTTCAAACCCTAGAATTTTACAAGTTTAAAATTCGACCTTATACTTTATAATATTATAAGATTAATATATATATATATATATATATATATATATATATATATATATATATATATATATATATATAACTTAAAATGCTAGTGTTACCGTTAGTAGGCCTCATTCACGAAGCCGGTCTATAGGGGGGGAGGTATAAGGTTATGGCCTATAAAATGGTCATTTAATGGGTGTCCACTCTCACCCACTGCTTCCTTGATTGGTGGAGGGTCGTTAGCTGAACATGCAGGATAGGGCAAACCTTTCCTCATTAAAAGTAAAATGAATCTATATAAAGTAACTAAATGTTTTTACAAAAATTCTCAATCTTAGTTACTTTAGACAAAAGGGAATTGATGCAATTCCATGAAATTACACTTTGTACCCTTGCTAAGACGTTAGTGGAGCGTGTGTGGTTAACCGACACACTAATTGAATTCTAAGCAAAGGTGGCAAAGGGTGACCCGTTCTTTGTCATAGTTCGATGGAGCGTGTGTGGTTAACCGGCACATCGAATAGGTGACTGTAACAATGAGGGCACCATGTATATTTGCATGGTTATTCACACCCGCTTTGTGATCCTCGACATCCCAGTCACAAAATAGTGAGGCATATCGAGATTTAAACATGTAATTGAAAAGTTCAATGAATTTCAAAAGATCTAGGAGTTTTCAATACATTTAAAACTTAATCTCTGTTTCGTTTATCATGGTGGAGAATTAGTGAATCATCATTCACTTACCTTCAAATTATTTACTTGTTAGATTACGTCATCCCTTTTTTAATTTGTAAATAATGTTGTTGGATCCTAGCTCTAATTTCTCATTTGGGTGTTTAATTGGGGATTCATTTCTAATCAAACTTTGTCCTTTTCCTTTTCAGATGTCGAACATGAACAACAACGCTTCTGGCTTGAATTCCTCAGGCTCATTCTCACTCGTGAACTTGTGTGGGTGGGTGATATTTGACGGAAACAATTTCAATGATTAGACCCATAACATAAGAATGGTCACCCCTTACGAGGACAAATAGTTTGCCCTTAACAAGGAGCTGAAGGAGATCGATATGAACACTACTACTCCCAAAGAGATCGTTGCCTTTGAGGCCAACAAGCGTGATGCTATAAAAGTACATTGCATCATGCTAGCGACGATGACTTCCGAACTCCAAAAGTCCTTTGAGGACATGTATCCCTATGAGGTGCATCAAGGCTGGACCAGTACCACCAAAGTGCGAGGCAGTAAAGGTATGAGATCATCACTTCGATGATCACTACCCGAATGGGTAGTGGAGAGTCCCTTACCGCCCATCTGCAAAAGATGCAGATATATGTTGATCATTTACTATAGTTGAATGTTAACTTTGATGAAGAGCTGGCGATTGACATCATCCTTCACTCCTTGCCTCCATGTTACAACTAGTTCCGCATGACCTACCACATGAATAAGGAATAGGTCACTTTGAGAAAGCTTCAAGGCTTGCTAAGGAGTGCTGAGAGAAATCTCAAAGATAAGTCTGTTGCACCAACTCCCGCTCCAACTGCTGCCCCTGTTTTGGCTATTAGGCAAGGGAATGGTAAGAAGAGGAAGGCTCCCTAAAAGAGACACAACAAGGGAAAGTCCCAAGATGGCACCTCTTCCAGTGGAAACAAAGTTGGTTCTGCTAAACCCAACTCAAACCCTAAGGAGGCAGAGTGCCACTACTGCCACAAGATAGGGCATTGGAAGAGAAGCTGCCCAGAATATCTGCAAGCAATCAAGGATGTGAAGATCAAGCCATCCTACGTATGTATTTACATAATTAAATCTAATGATTCATCACATTCCATTTCTTGGGTACTTAATACAGGATGTGGTTTTCACATTTGTTCTGATTTCAGTCCTAAGAAGAGATAGGGATGTGGAGCATGGGAAGATAAATTTGATCATATGGAACAAAAGATCGTCACTTGTTACCGAGACCGGAGTTTACTCTGTAATGCTCAATAGTGGATTAGGATTACATTTAAACAATTGTTGTTATTCGCCAGATATGGCAAGAAACATCATTTCATTTCATGGTTTATATAGACAATGTTTTAGATATTCATTTGATAATGAAAAGGGTTCTATTAATGATTATCTTAATGGTGTTTTCTATTTTGAGGCAATGCCTTGTAATGGAATATATGAAACTGTGATGGTTTTAGATAACTTAGAAAATGATGTGTTGTGTATCGATTCATCCAATGGTTTTGATAAAGCATGCTTGTGGCATTTTCATCTTGGACATGTCAACAAGAAACGCATGGCCCAAATCCAAAAGGATGGAGTGTTGGAGTCCTTCGACCTTAGGGACGATGACGTGTGCGAGTCTTGTTTACTTGGAAATATGACCAAGTCACCTTATGGCACTTGTGAGAGGGGTGAGGGTGTATTGGATCTCATACACACCGATGTGTGTGGGCCCTTTAGATCAACCATAAGGGATGCGAGCTGCTTCTATGTGACTTTTACCGATGATTATAGCAGATATGGGTATATCTACTTAATCAAGCACAAGTAAGAAACCTTTGAAAAGTTCAAAGATTTTAAACACGAAGTGGAGAATCAATTGGGCAGGAAAATAAGATGCTTCAATCCGATCGAGGAGGATAGTACCTAAATCATGAATTCCACGACTATCTTAAGGAATGCGAAATCGTTTCACAATTGACGCCACCTAGGACACCACAGTTGAATGGTGTGGTTGAGAGGTGTAATCGAACCTTGTTAGACATGGTTCGTTCCATGATGAGTCGTGCTTCACTACCTATCTCTTTCTGGGGTATGCCTTAGAGACTGCCGCCAATATCCTTAACTTAGTCCATATGAAGAAGGTTGCCAAAACACCTCACGAGATGTGGAAAGGGAAAGCTCCCTCTTTGGCACATATCAAGGTTTGGGGTTGCGAGGCTTTTGTAAGACAAGAGACTCACGACAAGCTTGAACCTTGTAGTGAGCGTTGTATTTTCGACGGCTACCCGCAGAAGTCCTTTGGATATCTCTTCTAAAGACCGAGTGGCAATGTTGTCTTCATTGCGAGGAGAAGGGTTTTCCGAGAGCGAGAACTCATAAGCCAATGGGACAGTGGGAGGCAAATCTGTGACAACCCAAAATTTCTAGCTTACATTCTTCATTTTTATCAAATTTAGCTTCGTTTTGCTATTTTATGATGAAGTTTTGGGTCTAAAAGAGTGCTTAAAGCTTAGTATAATTGAGATACATGTTGGATGATGGGTTAGATTGGGTGTAGCATCGAAAAATCGGGCCAAACACACCAAACCAGGTGTGTGCGGTCAGCCAGCCGCACACAGGCCAACCACACACCCCTCCAGCCACACACACCCTCCTATATATACTATTCTTGGTCATTTTGATAATTTCTTACACTTCTACAAGGTTAGGACCCGAAATCCTCTCAAGTTTCATCCAGAAAGGTAACACCTTTCACCAAGAACACCAAGAACACCCAGAACACCATGTGTTCTGCCAGCACACCTGGCCACACTCCTGGCCGCGCACACACACATATAGTGTGTATTTTGGCCATACACTCTCTTGTATAGCCTTATAACCCTTCGTACAATCATATATGGCTGTAAAACTTCAATATAAGTGTTTACTAGTCTCAAAGGTGGTCCCAAATTCAATATTTAGTGATTCGTAACGCTAATTATATTCATATATGTATCAATATATGCTAAATAGGATTCGCGTGTGTACTCAAGTCAACACTTGGCACTTAGCAACTGATCCAACATTTTCTTCAGAACCACTCACTACAGGTGAGTTCATACCCCTTAATCAATGGTTTAAATGTTTTTAAATGCTTTTATGGAGGGGGGGGGATACAAGTTGAACAATTATAGTTATTATATCAATCACATGTGATTAATAACTACAAACAAGTAGTATTATTACTTGTTAAACTGTTTACTAAACTGTTTTACTTCAGACTGTTTTACAAAACCCTTTTTACTTGTCAAAAACTTTTACTTAAACTCTTTTATACATATATATTGTCAAATGCCTGCCTATATATGTATAGTTATATAAGAAATGTTTAAAGGACTTAGGAAGGCTAACTCGTTTTAATTCATTTTCCTTGTTTGGATGTGGCTTTAAGGCATCGATTATCCGTCCGAAGGTGGTTTAAATATTAATTGTATATCCTGTATACATATATAGTCATAAAATTTCTTTCACTTAGATCCATACCTTTGGGTATACATTGCTAGTAAACTACTATAAGAGTAGTTTAGGAAGATACTAATACTAGTACTAGAACAATGAAACATAAAAAGAGTCAGTTCATACAGGAGTCAATAGATACAATGCCCTTGGGTAGCAAGGGTATACAAACATGTTAACATAGTGATGAGAAACAAACATAGAACATAGTGATGAAAAACAAACATAATACATAGTAATGTGAAACAAACATAATACATAGTGATGAGAAACAAACATAATACATAGTGATGAGAAACAAACATAATACACAGTGATGAGAAACAAACATAATACATAATGATGGGAAACAAACATACAAGCTAGACATAGAAAGAACACACAATACAGCTAGCACATACATTACATATACATTACATTCAGTTATGTGAGCCATTAAATGGGTCATGACACTACCTGTCATGACCATTTTTGTATCCAGAATCTCCTTAATTGGGGAGCGTATGAGTTTGCATATAAATCTATACTGGATTGACTATCCTACACCTTGTTGCTCGCTACAGTGGGACTTGCAAGTCTACGGGTGCCAAATGTCATTTCTTACGGCGTCTTACATCGTCGTTTTACTATTGAGTCGGTAGCGGGGTACAGGCCGATCACATGGTACTTTAAATAGAAATTGGTTTAAGGTAGTTAGTACAACAGTAGTTACTTAATACAACACTACAGTACTATAATATTTTCCTATTACATTCACTTCGTGAACATTCACACGATGCACGGTAATGTAGAAACTATATTTTTGGTTAATGATAGTTGGATTTAGGAAAATACACACTCTTACAAGAGACACACACACAATTACTAGATGCCTTAGTAGAAGGCTGCTTTTAGTAGGAAACATAGGGTTTTCTATGATAGTTCAAACAAATACAAACTTTACAAAACTTATACATTACATCTTACAAACATCTTACAAATTCTTTCATACAAACACATACACTAATATACTTATGATCTCACAACATTAAGTTGATACTCGCTTTCAAAATAACCTGTATTCTCAGGTCACCACTAAACAGGTACAGGTGTCGGGCTTTTGAGAAGATGGAGTTCGTTCAAGATGCATCTTTTATTTTGATATGTATATTTTTGGTGTCTATAACCTTGACAGAACACACATGTATGAAATTATATTATTAATGCAATGGATGATGTTGTTGCTTGTTTACTACTATTCATTGTTGTGATACTGTACATGACGCCCTCCACCCCCGAACGATTCCGCCGTTCAGGTTTTGGGGTGTGACAAAATCGATCTTGAAGAGATTCAAGAGTCGAGCGATGAAGGAACCTCTAATGCTGGCGCTTAAACCGAGGAGGAAACTCCGGTTGAACTGATTGACAAGTCCTTACGTCTTAGACGTTCCGAACGAGTTAGGGTTTAACCCCAATTTTATGATTTTCATATTACTACCGAAGGGGATACGTTCATTAGTGATAGTACACTAGTGAATCTGGACGAACCTAACAACTATAAGGAACCCATGGCAGGCCCAGAGTCTGCAAAGTGGAAAGAGGTGATGTCAACGAGATTCAGTCCATGTATGACAACCAAGTTTGGAATTTGGGTGACCATGTGCCCGGACGTAAGATGGTCAGGTGCAAGTGGATCTTCAAGAAGAAGACCAACATGGATGAGAATGTGCACACATATAAGGCGCGATTGGTCGTGAAGGGTTTCACTCAAACTCCCGGAGTTGACTATGATGAAACTTTCTCACCGGTTGCCAAGATAAAGTCTATTAGGGTGATGCTGGCCATTACTACATTTCATGACTATGAAATATGGCGGATGGATGTCAAAACTGCTTTCCTTAATGGGAAGTTGGCTGAGGATGTTTACATGGCTTAGCCAGAGGGTTTTTCCAATGCGAAGCATCCCAATAAAGTGTGAAGCTTGAGAATTCCATTTATGGGCTTAAGCAAGCATCTCACAGATGGAATCTTTGTTTCAACGTGAAAGTCAATGAGTTTGGTTTTCTACGAAGCGAGGATGAATCATGTGTATATGTCAAAGCTAGTCGGAGTATAGTTAGCTTCCTCATATTGTATGTCGATGACATACTACTCATAGGAAACGACATCCTGACACTGCAGGAGGTTAAGTCCTGGCTCTGGAAGTGCTTCGCTATGAAGGACCTCAGAGAGGCTTCCTATATTTTGGGAATAAGGATAGTGAGAGACAAAAGTAAGAGTCAGAACACTTACTTGGACAAGGTACTAAAACTTTTTAGTATGGAGAATTCAAAGAAGGGGGAGTTACCAATCCAAAGTAATGCCAAGTTAAGTAAGACTCAAAGTCCGAGTACCGAAGTCGAGATAACAGAGATGAACCGAGTACCTTACGCTTTTGCAGTTGGCTCGATCATGTATGTTATGACTTGTACTCGCCCTGATGTGGCCTTCACTTTGAGCATGGCCTTCAAGGGAACCCTGGCAAAGCACATTGGAACGCAATCAAGAATATTCTTAAGTACCTTCGGAGGACAAAGGAATTGGTTCTTGTCCTCGGTGGGAGCAATGACTTAAAGGTGCGATGGTATAGTGATGCCAATTTTCAGACAAAAAGGGATTCGCAGTCGGGTTGGGTCTTTACCCTTAATGTTGGAGCAGTGACTTGGAAAAGTTCCAAGCAAGAGACCATATCTAATTCAACGTGTGAATCAGAGTACATTGCAGCGAGAGAAGCGTCAAAGGAGGCAATATGGTTGAAGAACTTCATTGGAGACCTTGGATTTGTACCAGCTATAAAGGAGCTCATGGAAATTTTCTGTGTAATGAAGGAGCGGTTGCCTTGACCAAGGAACCGATAGATCACAGCAGATCTCGACATGTCGACAGAAAATATCACTTTATTCGACATCAGGTGGAAGAAGGACTCCTCGTAGTAAAGAGGGTATCGTCAGAGGATAACCCAGCAGATCCGATTACGAAGGGACTGAGTACGGTTAAGCACTTGTAGCACGCTAGGAGCATCGGGCTGAAGGACGATGTCACACCCTCGAACCAGACGGCGGAAACGTCCGAGGGCTATCGTGACTCATTGAATACCATTACAATGCATATACATGAAACATAACATAAAACATCACCAACATTTGGAATAGTACAACCGTTAGTGTTTACATTCGTTACACTGTTCAAACGTTACATTCTCAAAATAACTGTTCAACTTCACTTAAACTACAGCAAACATCATAGAGTATAAATCATCCGTCACCTTATCTGTTACCTGAGAATACAAGTATTTTGAAAAAAACGTCAACATACGAAATGTTGGTGAGTTCATAAGTAAAGTTTGAAAACCAAAGTAATGTTTGAAACCCATCAGAAAATCCGATATTTTCTAATAATAGAATAGTGTAAAAATATGTGTTGATCCATGAGTATGCATGTTTGAATTCTTATTGATGTAAGCGTAATAGTTGTAAAAATGTTTCGACCAGTAATTCATAATTTGTAATTGTTGAAAACCCTAGGAAAACCCGACGTTTTCCTATCATTTTGTATTACTTAGTTTGTATACCGTTGTTTCGTTTCGTTAGAGTGAATCATTGAGCTCCGGAGGCATTGAGAATACAATGAGTGGTGAAGTGTTGTGACGTACGTAGACGAAGACGTCCAATCGACAACCTTACAAGCGATCCCTTAGGCACCACTCGTAATTCTTCACACAACTCGATCCTCCCGGACTTGTGTAGTCCCACGACCGGAGGGAAGGAGAGAAGGTGCGAAACCCTCGGTATTTCCCCGCGTCGATTGGGATAAATGCAATTGCGAAGGGCCCGAAGCCCAACCTACAATCGTGAGTTACCGACTTTACTAGCAACACTGAAAAACCCTTGGGGTCCAGCAGTATATATGCCATTGAAAGTCCTGTTACGTCATGTCGGATCGGTAAAACCCAACACTTCGTAAGTGAGAGAGAGACCTTCGGGCCTTAAGATCAGGTCATTGGGCTAGCTAGGCTCAACGAACAAGATTTTACACTTTTGGGCCCAAAGATGGTGCATAGACGTCTGCGCACACTCGTAGGTATCGTGAATTCCCCATCGTTATTAGTTATGAATCGAAATGTCGTAACTTCGTCGTGTTAGTGGTTTTGGATTTTTATTGGTTCGAGACCGAACCAATTCGTTTAACAACGACTTTTGGTATTGTAGTATATTGTATTTCGTCGGCAAGCGTGGTACCATTAATTGGTCAAATTGAATGCATTAACTAACCTTGAAGATTTTCTGTTTTCAGCCCTTCCTTAATTATGGGGTTTACTCTTTTCACCCCTTTATTTTAAAAACTTTCCGGTTTGGTCCTTAATCAAATTTTCTTGACATTTTTATACCAAAAATTATTGACATAAGTATTTTCTAGCATTTTTATCATAGAAAACAGTTTAAACCCTTGAAATTTCAGTTTTCTCGGTTATAGCCCTAGTTTTTCGCAACTTTTACATTTTTGACCCAATTTGGAAAATTTTTACAATTTTGGTCCCCTTTAAATTTGAAAAGCATTGTAAACCCTTGAAAAGCACATGGAACACTTATAGTCCACTGTTTTACAGAAAAATGCAGTTTTGGCCCTCCAATTTAGAAAATTTCGCATATTGGGCCTTATTGGGCCGAAAATGTCATACTTAGCCCAATAAGCTTGGAATTTATGTTTTTAACCCTCTAATTAGTATATTTTCAGAAAATACTTTGTGTAAACTGTTTTGACTCATCTCACCCATCAGATTTCGAGATATTGCACTTTAGGCCCTTTAACTTTGTATTTTCAACATTTTATGTCAAAAAAATGAGTTTTTAGTCCAAGTTAAGTGTTGTCAAGCTATGTAGCCATTTTCTTAGTATACTTTGCATGTGATAGTCTATTTTATGCTATGATAAAATGTATGTTTCGGTTTTTAGCATATCACCCTAGATCTATCAATAAAATCATACAAAACATACATGTAAGCATAGAAATCAACCACAACATACACATAATGATGGATCTACACTTTTTCTTGTATTCTCCCCCACAAAAACTCATAAAAACCGAAAATAAGGGGATATGAAACTCACCTTGGGTGTTGGTTTGGTTTTTGAAGAAAGAATAGAAGAGAGTTTGGTGATTTTCGGCCTTAGCACCCCTTGATGAAGATCTCGGCCTTGAGGTGTTTCTAAGATGCAAGATCATGATTTCTCATGAATTAAGGAGAGGTATTTGATAGATCAAGGAAGCTAGATCATAGAATTAAGTAAAAACTTACCTAAGATGATGTTTAACTTGCAAAATCCTCTTGAAATCCTCTTAGAATTCTCGAAATTTTTGGGAGAGGAAGGAGAGAGTTTCTTGAGAGAATTTAGAGAGAGTTTGTGAGGTGTGTGTGTGTGTTGGTTATTCTCGGCCGAAACAAGAAGGGAGAGGGAGAGAGAGAGAAGAAAAGACCTTGAGGTGATGCTTGCATGGATGAATGAGAATTTGCATGGAGAACCTATGGGCAATGATGAGGTGGCATGATGGAGTCAACTCTTCACCTTGGGCTTGTTTTGGGCTTTGGCCGAGATTTTGGAATGGAAGGAGAAAAATTTGGGCTTTAATGTCCTAAGCCCATGTAGATGTTAAGTTGGATGGTTGTTAGTCCAAATCACTTTAAATGTGGTTTTTATGACTTGTTAGGGTCAAATTAGGTTAATTATGGTTCATAGTCATTAATTTATTTCATTCTAGGTTCTACTTAGCCCAAAATATTGAAATAAATGAACGTGGGTCCAATTAGAGCCCAATTAGGGTTCTAAGTCCATGATAGTCTTATTGGAGGCTTATTGCTCCATTTGGATCCAATAAGGAAGTTCTAGTCCAAAATGGACTTAACTAGAATTTCTAGGGTTTTCCAATTGTTTGATGACTATTTGTAGTATTTGTATAATGTATTTGATTGAAGTTTTTGATTCACATTAGCTTGAATGTATGGATTACATGACACAAAATTTCCAGTTGTGACATCATCGCCCCGTTAGAGGGAATTTCGTCCCGAAATTCTGTTTGAAAGCTAGATATTGGGAAAACTAGAATAGGTGAGGGTACTTTTGCTGCATTAGGTCTTCGCGTTCCCAAGTGAATTCTGGTCCACGCTTTGCGTTCCACCGTACTTTCACTATCGGGATGCAACTCTGCTTAGTATGCTTTACCTCCCTGTCTGTGATTTCGATTGGTTCTTCAACGAACAGGAGTTTCTCATTGATTTCGATTTCGTCAAGAGGGGTGACGAGTGTTTCATCTGAGAGGCACTTCTTCAGATTAGATACGTGAAACACGGGGTGTACACCATTTAGCTCTGCGGGTAGTTGCAGTCTGTATGCTACCGGACCAATTCGAGCGATGATTTCAAAAGGTCCAATGTATCGCGGGTTCAGCTTTCCCCATTTTCCGAAACATGTAACCCCTTTCCAGGGCGAGACTTTTAACAGTACTCGATCACCGACCTGAAATTCTAAGGGCTTTCGTCGTTTGTCAGCGTAGCTCTTTTATCGGTCACGCGATGCTTGCAATCGAGCTCTGATTTGAACTATCTTTTCCGTGGTTTCACGGATGATCTCCGGTCCCGTTAGTGTTTTGTTCGACGCATGCATTTTTGCTAGCTGGGTGTCACCTACTTCAGCCCAACATAATGGTGATCTACATTTACGCCCGTAAAGTGCTTCGAAAGGAGCCACCTTGATGCTCGAGTGGTAACTATTGTTGTATGAGAACTCGATTAAGGGTAGGTGGGTATCCCAAGACTTTCCAAAGTCTATCACGCATGCACGGAGCATATCTTCGAGTGTTTGGATAGTTCGCTCACTTTGACCATCCGTTTGAGGATGATAAGCGGTGCTCATATCGAGGGTTGTTCCCATCGCCTTATGGAGTGATTGCCAAAATCGGGACGTAAACCTACTGTCCCTATCCGAGATAATAGATTTTGGCACTCCATGGAGTCTCACGATTTCTCGTAGGTACAACCGCGTCAGTCTCTCCATCTTGTAAGATTCTTTGATTGGCAGGAAATGGGCAGATTTTGTCAGTCTATCGATGATTACCCATATGGTATCCAGTCCGTCCGACGTCTTGGGTAGTTTGGTGACGAAATCCATAGAA
Organism: Lactuca saligna; assembly: GCF_052625555.1. Taxonomy (NCBI): domain Eukaryota; kingdom Viridiplantae; phylum Streptophyta; class Magnoliopsida; order Asterales; family Asteraceae; genus Lactuca; species Lactuca saligna. The sequence goes on from NC_136420.1 coordinate 279,796,367, forward strand.
ATCCCCTCCCATTTCCACTCGGGAATTTCCGGTTGCTGCAACAATCCTGAAGGTTTCTGGTACTCCACCTTTACTTTGGCGCATGTAAGGCACTTGCTGACGTAGGTCGCGATTTCCGCCTTCATGTTAGGCCACCAATAGTGTTGTTTAATATCCAAATACATCTTATCAGAACCGGGGTGAATGGAGTATCGCGTCTTGTGGGCTTCCTTCATGACAACATCTCTAAGCCCTCCAAGTTTAGGGGACCCAAATACGGTTCATGAGGTAGTATACCCCATTCTCCCTTGTTTCTAGGTTCTTTTCCATCCCGCGCAATGCCTCGCTAGCTCTATTTTCCATTCTCATGGCCTCTGACTGGACCGACGCGATTTGAGTGGCCAGATGAGATTGAATGGTGATGGAGAGAGTTTTCGTACGGCGGTTAGAGTACTCCTTCCGACTTAATGCATCAGCTACTACGTTGGCTTTGCCTGGGTGGTACTTAATCTCGCACTCATAGTCGTTTAACAACTCAACCCATCTTCGTTGCCTCATGTTTAACTCCTTTTGGTTTAAGATGTGTTGGAGACTCTTGTGATCCGTGAAGATGGTGCACTTTGTACCGTAAAGGTAATGCCTCCAAATTTTTAGGGCAAAGACTACAGCTCCCAACTCTAGGTCATGGGTTGTGTAGTTCACTTCATGCGTCTTTAGCTGGCGGGATGCATAGGCTATCACTCTCCCACGTTGCATGAGAACGCAGCCTAAACCCTGATTTGATGCGTCGCAGTAGACTACAAAGTCTTCCGTTCCTTCAGGTAGAGATAGTACAGGTGCGCTACAGAGAGCTTGCTTCAAGGTTCGAAATGCGATTTCTTGTTTGTCTGTCCATTTGAATGGTACGCCCTTTTGCGTAAGCGAGGTAAGTGGCTTGGCGATCTTAGAGAAGTTTTGAATGAATCTCCTATAGTAGCCTGCTAATCCCAAGAATTGACGAACTTCCGTGGGCGTTGTCGGGATTGCCCAATCTTCTACCGCTTTGACCTTAGAGGGATCCACATGGATTCCATCTCGGCTGGAATCACTTCATGGAATTTATCACGAGTGATTGCAAGACGATAATATCATATGGTCTTAATGTTGGATAAGGTGTCTAAGTCCATAACTATTTCTGGTATGTACTTGACCCGACTCGGTATGGTCCATTTGGGTTGCATGGTACCATGCAATTGGATAGACTAAGGTGCTGTTTGTTTTTTCTGAGGCAAAATGTCTGCAGTCTGCGGACCACATCTGTAGACTTCTGCAGTAGAAGAGGTGGACCAAACGTCTGCAGTCTGAAAAAAGAAGACTGTTTGTTTTTTTAACATCTGCGGGCTATTAAAATAAACTGAAATCTAAATAAACTGATTTTTTAAAACTTCAAAGCGAATTTTTTATATATTTTTACGACTTTCTTATAAATATATAACGAATCTAGATCAACTTTTATGTATTATTATATAAAAAATAAAAATAAAAATGGTATTAATTCATATACATATTTGATAAAAACCAACAACTTTGATTGTAAAGTTATAACTAAACATTATAATTAGTGATCAAAGAATTTGATACATAAATAGATGGAAATAAACTTCGATTTTTTCAAATAAATCTATTAAAAACGTACGATAAATATTTTCTCGAGAAATTGATGATACTCTATTAAATAAAGTTTTACAAAATTTTGGCAAAAAAATATAAGAATATATTATGATTTTTTTTTCATATTTATATAAACAACTTCAACGACTATTATTATAATAAATTTTTATTTATAAATTTGTTAAAAATATCATGTTTGTATCGTCAAATGTTTTTTATTTTAAGTTTTGTAATTTTTTTTTCATATTGTTTATCATTAATAAAGTTGGAAAAAATATAAATTAAAAAAAAAACTTAAAAAAATAAAGATATATATGTTTTTTTAAGCTAGAAGATGTCTGAAGATGTTAGAAGACTCTGGTCCACATCTGCGCCAAGAAGATGGCGCGCAGACATTTTTAGGTCTGCAGTCTTCAAAAAAACAAACAGTCTGCGAAGACTAATGTCTGCGCGTGGTCTGCGCGGCGCACACAGAAGACATCTCGCAGATCTGCAGACAAAAAACAAACACTACCTAAATGAGAGAAATAACACTTGTGGTTTATTAATATATTATAAGTTCTAATATATTGATAGTATTATTTAATTAGTTTGATCAAGAATTAATTTAGAATTAATTAAGTGATCAAAAGATAACTAATTAAATATATGGGTTGATTATGTAAATCATCCATAACTTGTAAAGTGGGCTAAGAGGATCCATGGATTATTAAGTTGGGTTAAACCCATAGGATGCGCCATGGGAGTTACAAACCTATGGGTCATGGAAATGAAGAGTCATGACACATTAGGGTTTACATGGTGTAACCCTAGATGTGTCAACACTATATAAGGAACCTATTCTCCACCAAAATCGGCTACACAAGTACAAGTTAGGGCTATCAAGTGTGTGTATTCTCTTAAAGTTTACTCCTTTGAATTTGGTGTTGTGTGAAGCATTTGAGGCATCACACTTGGGGTGCTAGGCTCACAAGGTTTCAAGGATCATAATCAACAACAAGGTAAGTTATTCTATCTTTCATTCAAGTTAAAAATGTTCCCCATGTATGCTAGATATGAATATAACCTTGGAATTCAAGTTTGCATGATAATTTGACAAACATAGATGCAAGGTTATTAGGGTTACATGTACACTTAGGAAGTGTTAGAATGCTCAAAACCCATCACTTAAAACCTAGATACATGGTTTATTGTTTGCTGATTGGTTGTGCATTGATAATGCGTAAATGCATCAGTAACTTGATGTTATAAAATGCATTGTTGTGTATGAGTTGATTAGTAGATAGTAAATGCATATAAGTCGAAGTTTATCTGTTCCTTTTTTTCTAAGAGGGTAAAAGCGATATCAAGGCCCCTCGATGATTTGGTTTGACTTATGTGCCAGGCCCGGTCAGGACTGAATTAATGTGTTCAATTAAGTTCTATGTCAAACGAATCAGAGATCGAGAAACAAATTGCTGGACAATAAGTACGACTATGTTCCATGTAACTGTCTGCACGATATCTGGAACAGAGGATTATGCGATCCGTTATCTAAAGGACATGTTACTGATAAGATCAGAGTTTGACAGCATCGTTGAGAGCTACTATTGCTAATCAGATTGTGTTACATTTGTAGTTACTAGACTTATCCAAGTGGGAGACTGTTGGATTAGTGTCTAAGCCCGTAACTATATTTGGTAAGTACTTAACCCGGTTGTGCATGGTCCTTTTGGGTTGCCTTCAACGAAGCAACATGATAGGATGATGTATTAAGAAAGAGGTTATTATGATTTATAATATGTTATATGAATAATATATTAATGGAGAAACCATATAATTAAATTAATATTAGTCAAGAATTAATTTTATGGCTCAAAGACATTAATTTAATAGTAGGGACTTAAACTGTAAAATGTGTGATAGTTGAGTATTGCGCCGAGGAGCCTCTTGGACTATGCATAGACGAAATTAGGATGTGTCCACACCTAATTTCGGCCCTAAGGCCCTATTTCAAAAGCTTCCTTGGATAGCTTAAGGCCAAAGCTGTCCATTAGGGTTTTTGACTGAAACCCTAACAACTCCAGTATATATAGGAGCCTAAGGTTCTAGAATTCGACCACCCTATTCCTAAGAGTTATAAAGCCGATTTCAAGAAGCCTCCAACCTCTCTCCAAGATCATTCTTTTTCTATTGGTGTTTGTAAGCCATTAGAGGAGTGACACTTGTAACTCAAAGCATCAAAGACAAGGAGATTCAAGCAAGCAACAAGAGGTAATGGTCTAGATCTGATTTGTTTCTTATAATTTCGAATTATCCTCATTAGATATAGGGTTAAAAAGTCTTGGATGAATGCATGTACAATTAGAGAAACCTAGATCCAAGCATTAGGGTTTGCATGAGCACATAGGATGTTCTTTTGTCTCATACCCATCACACACACACATACATTAGACCATTTGTTAAAACTATGTTGCAGAAATTGTCATGTATAACTCTTTATGATTTATTAACTTTGGTAAAAAAGAATATAACCATTTGCTAAAACTATGGTGCAAAAATTTGTCATACATAATTCTTTATGATTTATTAATTTTGGTAAAAAATAATACATGATGTAAAACACATATAATCTCAGTCCGTCTTTCCAACATCCTACATTGAAATATGTTATTTATATTGCCATTTTTTCAAATTTTTTTCTCGTTTTCTTTCTCGATATTTCCCTCATAACTTATATATATATATATATATATATATATATATATATATATATATATATATACACACACACACACACACACACACATACACACACGCGCGCACACGCATTATACATAATTGTATAAAAGCCAAGAAAGATTTTTTGGGTGGTATATGTGATAGACTTATTTTAAACTTGATTAATTATGGTATACAAATTATCAAGAAAAAATATGAGTTTTAGTAAGGATGCTTCAGAGACAAGACTAGTGGTTTGTTGGATTTGCGTAAGGCGCACAGAAAAGGATGTAACTCGCGGAGCCAGACCACAACAATCATCGGGATGATTCCCCTTTGTTCATCAGTATTAAAACAAGTAAGTTTTCTTGCAAATTCTTATACCGCATCAAGCAAATATGAGTAAAATATCATGTATATCATCTAAAAAATATATTTATAGCAATAATACCAATGAAAAACAAGATAATGATAATAAAATAAATTACATTGAAGAAACTGTTAATAACATAGAACAAAATTTAAATAACTGGACAATACCTTAAACTAATGTTAATATAATATATAGAATAATAACTTTTGATTATTTTCAAGGTTATTCTATTAAAATGACAGAACAAAGTTTGTTTATTGCTCAAAGCCAACAAAATTTATATTTGTTGTCATCACAATCTATTCTAGAACATAGAATAAAATATACATTTTTACATGTCGGTTTAGTCCAAATTGCTATCAAACCTCTATTTAGACTTGGCATAGATGTTCATGTTCTCCTTATTTTAAGAGACAAAAGACATAAAGATTTTCAAAATTCCATTTTAGCCATGGCTGAAACAAATATCACTAACAGACCCATCTATTTCATTTGTCATCCAAATTTTTCTATAGGATTATTTGATAAAAATATTTTAGACACTTTAGTATCAGCAGTATAAACAAAAGAATTAGAATTCAAAGATTATGCAAAACCTTTTGCAACAATTTATCGCTTTTGTCACAAAACCATGACAACTGCTCTTGAACCAAAAACTCGTTTATCAAGTCCTAAAAATAAAACAATTATTTTTGAAACAAACACTAATCATACCAAATTCCACACACCAAAAATATTAAAATGGTCTGATATAACTCAATCATGTAATTGAAATTTACAAAATGTTATTGAACCAAAACTTTTAGATTCTTTAAAACAAATTTCAAATATCATTGAACATACCGATGGTTCGGTAGATATAAAATTTTACTCTCTAAAGATTTCATCATCCATGTTTTCAACTTCTTTTACTCCAAAAACAAGCACTTCAAAATCTTCATTTTCAAAATCAAGATCTTTAAGACTAAAAATTGTCGATTATACTAATTATATTCCCAAACCTTCATATCAAGATGATCAAAATAGTGAAAATAGTTTTTCTAGCCCCCACTAAATCATATTTTATTGATGAACTTGAAAATTTTAAGCAACAAATATGAGTTCTAAGATACAGATAACTTGGTCTAAATTTAATAGGCTTTGGAATAATATTATAAAAAGACATTGGAAAATAAACTCTAATATAAATAGAAATATTCAACATTAAGAAGATACTCTATTCTATGAAGAAAATTATTTATCAAAATTACAACCAAATAGTTATGAATATAATAAACAAATAAAAAAGGTTTCTCAATTATTTGAAGGAATTAAAATATACAAAGAGTCATGTAACCATAACCTAGAAACAATACATTATGCTTCCTCAATCTTAACCAAAACAACTTGTTAAAATGAATTTTTTAGATCTAGAATATCAAGTTAATTTTGATTACTTAAAAGATATTGAATATTATAAAGAATATGATAATAATAAAAAAGCTTGGCATGAAGAATTTTTTTCATATTACTTAAGATTTCTTCACTTAGGTCTTTGGGAATATTATGTTTTATCAAATAAAATTCATTCTCGGTTTTTCAATGTTTTGAATTAATTTATGCCTGTTAACATAAGATAAATTATCCATTTAAAAATTGTTCTATCACCCTTGTTTCAGAGAAAAAAAATACAAAGATATTACATCTAATATAATTTTCCTTTAGTTTAAGCCCAAAATCAGTTAACTACTGAAAAGGGCCTTCAAAAATTATTTATGAAAATAATTATTCCAACAAAAATTTATATTGTATTACTAAGCATTTAGTTAAAATCGAATAAAATTTTACCAAAGGTAAAAATTCGAATAATCAAGATATAAAAAGCACCAGAAATAGTTAAGATATAACTGTTGGATTAGGTGTCTAAACCCATAACTATTTTGGTATGTACTTGACCCGATTATGAGCATGGTCCTTTAGGGTTGCCTTCACTCATGCAACTTGATATGATGATAAGAGGAGAGAGAGAGAGAGAGAGAGAGAGAGTAGAATTTATTATATGAATAATAAATTGGTACTCGAAAATGGTTTTATTAATATATTACAAGTTTAATATATTATTTGGAAATCATATTATTTAATTAGTATTGATCAGAAATTAATTTGGTATTAGTTTTGTGATCAAAAGAGACCGATTAAATAAAGGGGACTGATATTGCAATTAAATGTTAGTTGCTAGTTGAGCTGATGGACTCGATAGAGTGGAGTGGACAAAATTTATGCGGAAACCCATAAAATTTCATCCAAGGGCTCTAAGGAAGGAATCCATGGGCTGCTTAGGCCTTAAGCATGAATTAGAGTTTCCTTCAGAAACCCTAGCAGCCCACATAACTATATACGAAACCCTTTACATAGGATTTTCAGCCCTATGAGCTCTATGAGAAACCCTAGCTGAAATCCTTCCCTATCCAATTCATGTTGTTGCATTGAGTGTTTGTGATTCCATTAGAAGTGCAACATTTGAGGCACTAGGCTTTCAGAAGTCAAGATCAAGAAGGATTGTGATTGTTATTGCTACATAACAATCAAGGTAAACTTTCTAACCCTAACCATATGTGTTTTTCCAGATTTGTATGCTAGTCAATTAGGCTTTATTGCTTTGGTATTCAATGTTGTATGTTCAGTTAGAAAAACCTAGATCAAAGCAATTAGGGTTGCATGAAGACCATAAGAATGATGTTATGATCATAACCCATTGGTGGTATCAGAGCCTAAGTCGTTTTTTCTATTTGAATATATGCAAAAGTGAGCTGGCAAAGTATCAAAAAGTCAAATTTTATTGCTGTCTGTGACGCTGACTCGGCGAGTCTAGGATGCTATTGTTAACATTTTCGATTTTTTGAGCAGATTTTGTTAAGGATAATTACCAAAACTCATTTTTATTCCCTAAAACTGATTTTTATGTTTGGAATAATTATCCTTATCAAAATTTATGGTTTTGGTTAAATATGGATAATATAGGATTATTATAAGTCAAATATTTGACCTAGTAAGTTTGAAAAGTTTCAATATACACCCTTTAGGGTTTATAGATTAAATTTGAACTTAAAAAGTTTTAGTTTTTGAAATTTAAATAGTTAAACCCTAATGTTTTGAAAAGTTTCAGAATTTGTCCTCAAGTTTGGAATTTAAAATTTAATTAAAAGGTTTTAATTTTGAAATATTAAATTCTAAAACCCTAGTATTTTGAAAAAGTTCAAATTGTACCCTTATGGCTTTATTAATAATTAAGTGTATAATTAAAAGAGAGTTAATAAATCCATAATGATATGGTTTAAGTTTTATTAAATTAAAAGTATAATTTATTGAATTAGACCACCTAGTATTTTAAAAGTGTAATATACATCCTTATACTATATATAAAATTAAAAGTCTAATATTATATATGTATGAGTAAAGAGTCAGTCTTACCGATAGTAGACCTCATTCTCGAAGTTTGTCTATAAGGGGTGTTTAAGGAAGTTACCTATAAAATGACGATTGAATGGGTGTCCACTATTACCCACCGCACTCTGGACTAGTGGAGGGACGTTAGCCGAACGTGTAGGATAGGAAACAACCTTCAATTATAAGTATAATAAAATACGAAGTAACTAAAAAGTTTTATAAATTCCCAAATCTTAGTTACTTTAGGAAAAATGTGGAGTTGGTGCTAATCCATGAAATTGCACATTGCACCTTGTTGGTCATTATTGGAGCATGTGTGGTTAACCGACACACTAATATGGGACCAATAAAGGATGGAAATGCGTAGCTCGTAGATTATCATAAATCAATGGAGCATGTGTGGCTAACCGACACATTGATTAGGTGATATGCATCTTTGAGAGTACTAAGCTAATTTGCATGGTTATCCGCACCTTGTTTGTGATCCTCGGCATCCTAGTCACAAACTTGAAGGGCACAATCGAGATTTAAACATGCCATTGAAAGGTCCAATGAGTCTCAAATGATCTAGGAGTTTCAATTCATTTAAAACGTCATTTCCAATTTTTGTTTTTCATGGTCAAAATTGGTAAATCGTCATTTACCTACCTTCAAATGTTCTGCAATTTGGATTACGGCATCCCTCTTCCAAATTGTAGAATATTGTGTTGGATCCTAGCCTTAATATTTAATTTGTGTGCTATATTGAGGATTTTATCAACTAACTTGAATTTCTCCCGTTTTGTAGACGTCAAAGTCTAACAACTATGGTCTTCCTGAATCCGTTGGAAAAAGTTTTCCGCTTGAAGATGATGGTCCACGATTGGATTGAATCATTCTTCACTTCCTCCACCTCCTCCAAGAATTCTCCCTGACCAATGTGTTCAATGACTTGAAAATTTCAAAGTCACTCAAGCCCTATTGGCAGAAAGACACGAATGTGGGAAGTCTGTATGTGCTCATGTCTTGGATATGAAGTTGCATATTGATAGATTGAGAATGTTGGGTGTCGATGTCTCAAGGAACTTGGTTGTTGACTTGGTTCTTCAGTCACTTCCTGAATCATATTGTGAGTTCATTAGACAGGTATTATATGATAGACCACAATGTGACCCTCATTGATTTGACTTATTTGCTTATTGCTGTTGAGTCAAAAATGATTTTGCGCACTGGTCGAGCAAATTTGTCTGGTAAATCAATATCCCAACCTTCTATGGGAAATGGCAACATTGGAAGTCCAGAAAATTTTTCTCTACGCAAGAGAAATGTTGAGTCTGAGATAGTCCCGTGTACCATTTTAGAAGAATCCATATGTTTCTACTGTCAAAAGAGGGGGCATTGGTTACGAAGTTGTCCTGACTACCTGAGAAATCTAAGAGATGGGAGAGTCAAGATGTATGACTCTGCTTCAGGTAAAATCCACTATCTAACTCTGTTATGTTTTCTATTTTAGCTTCTTAATACATGATGTGATAATATTATATTTTGATGTTTTCTAGGATAGAAGAAAGGAAAGGAAGCTTAAATGAAGAAGTGAGTTGAGTTTGATCGTGAAGAAATGGATTTCGATCTGATGATTCGATGATCGGATTTCTGAGCTGCTGCTTAAATGTAGCACCTGGTTCCTGGTATGTAAATCTTATTTGAGTGTTTTCCATTTTTAGCCTTGGACTCGGCGAGTCATAGGCCCGACTCGCTGAGTAGAGCCGTAACCCGGGACACGTTATAAGTTGGTGACTCGGCGAGTCCATCTCCTAGACTCGGCGAGTCACTGCTGTTGGATGAAACCCTAAGTTTCAATGGATTGCACTCTATTTAAACTCTCATTCTGCCCTAATCTCGCCCCCATTCACCCTCAGAGCTCTATACCTTGTTCAAGAGTTGTTTCCTTGTGAGTTTGAAGCATTTGGGGTGCTCTCTTGAAGTTTTGGAGTGGGAAAAAGAGTAGATCAAGAAGAAGAGGAGGTCAAGCGTCTTTGAGCTTTCTCAGTGTGTTCCCTAAGGTATGACTCGATTTTCCCCTTGCTTTCATGCTTATAGTCCCTTATAGCTCCATTAAAGTCTTTCTTAATCCATTTCCAAGCTTGTGTATGTGTGGGGGTTCGTAATAAGCTGAGTAACCTCTAGATCTAGGCATGTTTGAGCTCCAGGAGCTCAGATCTACTGCCTTTATGGACCCATGTTGCATGAAAACCTTAGATCTATTCTTTTGGTGCATTTTGAACCCTAAAACCCTCATAGATGGATATTTACACATAAAGTTGGAAATTTTACGTGTTATTCATGCTCTAGGAGCCCAGATCTACGAATGGCATGGACTGGATTCGAGCAAAATCGCCTTTATGGCTCTTGCATGAAGTAGACTCGGCGAGTCTCCGAGATTGTCCCCTTTTAGCTGTGTCGAGTTGTGTGGTGAGTCCAGGATGGACTCGGTGAGTTGGAAGCCAAAACTCACCCATAATGGAACTCGGCGAGTCGATGCCCAGAATCGGCGAGTTCAAGGCAATCTCCTTAGATCAAGAACAGACTCGGTGAGTCACAATTTAAATTGTTCATCGGATGAAGATGAACTCGGCAAGTTGTTCATACAACTCGGCGAGTAGGATGAAGGACTTGAACATCAGTTTGGAAGGAGTACTCGTCGAGTCAACGCCTAACTCTATGAGTAGAAGCAGAATTCAGGACAGTCGTTTGGACATGGACTCGGCGAGTTGGCGAGCCAACTCAACGAGTCGGGTCAACTGAAAGTTGACTCTTACTTTGACTTAGGGCATGATCAGGGGTAGAATGGTCATTATACCCAAAGGATAGTTAGCAGTATTTGACTAAGTGTTTGGTGGGAATTTCAGCCGGAGGATTTCCGGATTAGCAGCAACAGACAGACTATTCCCACACAGATCAGCAACTACTACGAGGTGAGTTACCTTCCAGTAGCGGTGGGTCTAAGGCCACAATGCCGGCCCACCAGTAGGAGACGTGTGATTAGATGATTGTCTTTGTGATATTCATCTAGGGTTGCTACTACCTGTGTTATGTTATGTGTTAGTGACAGTAGGGGGAGATAGTCCCCCAGAATACCGATCGATAGGGCCGAAGGGGTGGTCATGCCCAGCCATGCTATATAGACTATGTGATATATGTGTATGTGGTAGTAGTAGGGGGTGAAATAGTCCCCAGTATCCGGTCGAGAGGACCGAAGGGGAGGCCAACACCCAGATATGCTAGGCAGTATCCGGTCGAGAGGACCGAAGGGGAGGCCAGCACCCAGATATGCTAGGCAATATCCGGTCGAGAGGACCGAAGGGGTAGGTCGGGCACCCAGATATGCTTGACAACTTATGTATGTTATGTGATTGTATGGTATGTGGTACAATGGGGGAACTCACTAAGCTTTGTGCTTACAGTTTACAGTTTTGGTTTCAGGTACCTCTTCATCGAAGGGGAAGGAGCTGGCACGGTAGCGGCACATCATGCACACATGCTGGTTTCCGCATCTATTAGATTTCCCTAGGATTTATACTATGATATTTTGATTGGTTGTATGTTTTGGCTTTTAGACATGATTTACGATGTGATGTGGTTGATTAAACAATGTTTTTAATTATTAACGTTTTCTAAAGCAATGTTTTAAAACAAAATTTTTGGAAGTGAAAATTGGGACGTTACATTAAAGTTATGATAGATTGCTTAGGAGTGTGTAATAGCATAGTTTTCATTCTAATTTGAGTTGTAAGGAAAAGTTTTCCACACCTTTTATAAATAAAATAAATTTTGAGTTTTGCCTTATTTATATCTCATTGCAATGTCATTTGTGAAAATTGATGCTTGTGTGTTTCTATTATAAGCAATATTAAGTGGTTTTAATTCTTAGTTATGTTATTTATGGTAGTGTCATAATTTTCTAAGTAAGAAAAGATTCCCATCGCCCAAGTTTGAATTAGACAGAAGCTGGGAATCATACAATTTGAGTCATGTGATGTATGTAAATCTTGCTACTTAAAAAAATTATGATTAATTCCTTGTTCACATAAGTATGTGAGTCAAGTGAAAGACTAGGAGATCTGGTACGCAATGTTGTGCACTGGTCGAGTCCACCACCAATAACGATAAGATTATTCGTCATGATTTTCTAAAAGTCTAGTAAATGTGGTTATGCTTACAAGATTAAATGTAATTCTGAATCATTGAAAAGTTTCAATGAATGACAGAACGGATAAGAAGAATCAATTAGGTAGAAAGATAAAAGTTTCTCCAATCTGAAAAGATGGGAGAGTACTTTAGTATCATGTTTTATGACCGTCTTATTAATTATGGAACGATATCACAATTGATAATCTAAGGACACCTTAGTGTTGGATAAGGTGTCTAAGTCCATAACTATTTCTGGTATGTAGTTGACCCGACCCGGCATGGTCCATTTGGGTTGCATGGCACCATGCAATTGGATAGACTAAATGAGAGAAATAACACTTGGAGATTATTAATATATTATAAGTTCTAATATATTAATAATATTATTTGATTAGTTTGATCAAGAATTAATTTAGAATTAATTAAGTGATCAAAAGATAACTAATTAAATATATGGGTTGATTAAGTAAATCATCCATATCTTGTATAGTGGGCTAAAAGGCTCCATGGATCATCAAGTTGGGTTCCACCCATAGGATGCTCCATGGATGCTCCATGGGAGTTACAAACCCATGGGTCATGGAAATGAAGAGTCATGACACATTAGGGTTTAACCCTAGATGTGTCAACACTATATAAGTAACATGATCTCCTCCCAAATCGGTTACACTAAGTAATAGAGGGCTTGGCCGATTTTGAAGAGTGTGTGTTCTCTCATAAGTTCTTCCAAGAGCATTTGGTGTTGTGTGAAGCATTTGAGGCATCACACTTGGGGTGCTAGGCTCACAAGGTTTCAAGGAACACAAGCAACAACAAGGTAAGTTATTCTATCTATACTTTATGTTAAAATTGTTCCCCATGTATGCTAGATAGGAATATAACCTTGGAGTTCAACTTTGCATGACAAATTAGACAAACATAGATCCAAGGTTATTAGGGTTGCATGTACACTTAGGATGTGTTAGAATGCTCAAAACCCATCAGTGGTATCAGAGCCTAGGCTTGTTTGTTCTTATTTGTGCTTAAAAGTTGAAAACAGAATCGGAAATTTGCTATCTGCGAATGGACTCGTCGAGTCTATAGGGGGGACTCGTCGAGTCCATGTGTATCTTCAACCAACTCGGCGAGTCATGTTCATGCACTCGGCGAGTAGGGTCGAATGAGTGCAGAATTTCGATTCAGTTGCTGGAAAATGAATTAGAAACATTACCCTAAACTGTTTTAGTAAATGTAAACTTGTTTTTGGTGGTGTAATGTCTTGCTAATTCATTTACAACAACTAGTTATAAAAAATTACAAAGTTTTATGTAATTTTTGATTGTGTTCATATTCATGTTCTTGTTCTTATGATGTTTTAGATGATCATAGGAATTATTTGTAACCTATTTGGTAGTTTAATTCCTGATCATAATGTGTTTTAATGGAGTCCATAACTTATCCTTAAGTTATGGAAAACCAAGAGTCACACTTGAGTTAAAACCATTAAGAAAACACAAGAGTTATAAAAAATGAAGAGTCTTCATTTTATGACTCTATTAAACTCATAAGTTACAAGAAATGAAAAGTTTTGAAAGTTACAAAACTTGCCCTCAAGTTTTGGAACAAGTAAAGTTAAGTTAAAACTTTAGTTCCAACCCCTAGAATTTTAAAAGTTAAAATTCAACCCTTATACTTATATTATGATAATTTAATAATTATATATATATGTATAAGAATAAAGTCGTCTTACCGCTAGTACGCCTCATTCACGAAGCCGGTCTATAAGGTGGGTATAAGGTTGTTGCCTATAAAATGGTGACTTAATGGGTGAATATTCTCACCCACCGCTTGCTTGACTGGTGGAGGGTCGTTAGCCGAACGGGTAAGACAAGGACTTATAAATTTTCATTCAAAGTATGATGAATATAATAAAGTAACTAAACGTTTTATTAAATTCCCAATCTTAGTTACTTTAGGAAAAATGTGAATAAGGTGCTAATCCATGAAATTACACTTTACACTTTGTTTGAGTCGTTGGTGGAGCGTGTGTGGTTAACCGGCACACTAACTTGGACTTAACAAGGTAGGTAAAGGGTGACTTAAGGTTTATTATAGTATCGGTGGAGCGTGTGTGGTTTACCGGCACATCGATTGAGTGATAAACTTTAAGGGTACCAAGTGATTTGCATGGTTACTTCACACCTCGTTTTGTGATCCTCGGCATCCCAGTCACAAAACCTGGAGGGCACTCCCGAGATTGAAACATGCCTTTGAAAAGTTCATTGGATCTCAAAGAATCTAGGAATTTCTAAAACTAATAAAAACTAAATATTTAATATTTCGGTTTTCATGGTGGAAATTGGTGAATCGTCATTCACCTACCTTTCAAATATGGTATAGCTTAGATTACGGAATACCTCTTCTAAGTTATATTATATTGTGATTGGATCCTAGCCTTAATATTACATTTGGGTGTTTTATTAAGGACTCTCTTAAATCTAAACTAAACTTGTTCTTCTTTTTCAGATGTCTTCAACTAATGCTTCTGGCTCGAATCCTAATGGCTCCTTTACTCTTATGAGTCTATGTAGGAAAGTCACCTTTGATGGATCCAACTTCAACAAATGGATCAGAAACATCAGGATGATTACCCGCTACGAGGACAAAGAATATGTCCTTGACAAGGAGCTTAAGGAAATTGACGAGTCCACTGCAACTCCCCAGGAGATCGCTGACTTTCATACTCATGAAAGAGATGCAACCAAGGTGGCTTGCATCATGTTAGCCACCATGACAGCTGAACTCCAAAAGTCTTATGAAGACTTCTACCCTTATGAAATGCACCAAGATTTGATGGAAAGATACCGTCAAAGTGCACGACAAGAGAGATACGAAGTCATCTGCTCCATGATAACAACCATGATGAAGGACGGAGAGTCCGTCACGAGCCACATGCAGAAAATGCAAAGGTATGTGGATCGTTTGCTGAAGCTCAATGTGAACTTCCCTGAGGAGCTTGCAATAGATATCATTTTGCACTCCTTACCATCGTGCTATGATCAATTCCGCATGACATATCACATGAACAAGGAAGAGGTCACCCTCAGCAAACTTCAGGGACTTCTCAAGACCGCAGAAACAGGTCTTAAGGGGAAGTCGGTTGCTATCACTCCTACTCCAGACTCAACTCCGGTCTTGGCAATCGGGCAAAGTCGAGGGAGGAAGAGAAAGAGATCTTCAAAGGGTACCAAGGCTCGGACCCTTGATGGCTCTTCTTCAAGTGGAACCAAGAAAGGTTTCATTACTCCTTCTTCTGACCCAAAAGAGGCTGAATGCTTCTATTGCCATGAAAAAGCTCATTGGAAGCGGAACTGCCCAAAGTACCAGCAAGATGTGAAGGATGGGAAAGTCAAACCCAACCATGCAGGTATTTACACTATCATTTCTAATAACTCACCCCATTCGAAATCTTGGGTCCTTGATACAGGTTGCGGTATTCATATTTGTTGTGACTTGCAGGGACTAGGAAGAAGTGAGAATGTGGAGCAAGGAAGAATAAACTTAATCATGGGGAATAGGAAAGTTACACCTGTCACCAAGATTGGAGTTTATACTTTATCGCTAAGTAGTGGGTCAAATTTAGATTTGAATAAATGTTGTTATTCGCCAGAAATGGCAAGAAATATTATTTCCTTTCATGCATTGTACAAACAAGGTTTCACCTTTTCGTTTGATAATGAAGTTGGTTCGATTAATGCTTTCTTTAATAATGTTCTTTATTTTAAAGCATTACCTTGTGATGGTGTGTATGAAGCTGTATCTATTGTAGATAACTTAGGAAATAATGTTTTGTGTATTGATTCTACTAATAATAATAACTTGGATAAAGCATCATTATGGCATTGTCGTCTTGGACATATAAGCAAGAAACGCATAGGCCAACTCCAAAAGGATGGAGTCTTGGAGTCGTTTGACCTAAAGTCAAATGATAGTTGCGAATCATGCTTACTTGGAAAAATGACAAAGTCATCCTTCACAGGCTCGTGTGAAAGGGGTGAAGGTTTGTTGGACCTTATACACACGGATGTGTGTGGACCATTCAAACATGCCACAAGGGATGCTAATCGTTATTATTTGACTTTTACCGATGATTACAGTAGATATGGATATGTCTACTTAATCAAGCATAAGTCAGAGACTTTCGAGAAGTTTAAGGAATTTAAACAGGAAGTCGAGAATCAATTGGGCAGGAACATTAAGATGCTTCGATCCGATCGAGGTGGTGAGTATCTTAGTTCAGAGTTCCTCGACTATCTAAAGGAATGTGGGATTGTCTCACAATTGACACCTTCCAGGACACCGTAGTTGAATGGTGTGGCTGAGAGGCGTAATCGAACCTTGTTGGACATGGTTCGTTCCATGATGAGTCGAGCTTCGCTACCAATCTCATTCTGGGGGTATGCCTTAGAGACTGCCGCCCATATCCTTAATCTAGTCCCTACAAAGAAAGTTGCCAAAACTCCTCACGAGATGTGGACTGGTAAAGTACCTAAACTAGACCACATCAAGATTTGGGGCTGCGAGGCTTTCGTGAGACGCGAGACTCATGATAAGCTCGAACCCCGAAGCGAGAGGTGTATTTTCATCGGCTACCCACAACAATCCTTTGGTTACCTCTTCTACAGACCTAGTGACAATGTGGTCTTTGTAGCAAGAAGAGGAGTCTTTCGAGAAAGAGAGTTTATAAGCCAAGGAGACAGTGGGAGGCAAGTTGATCTTGAAGAAATTCAAGAGTCAAGTGGTGAAGGAACTTCAAACTCTAGCCCTTAACTTGAGGAGGAAACTCCTGTTGAGCCAATTGACGAATCTGTACCTCTGAGGTGTTCCACGAGAGTTAGGAGTGCACCTGAGCATTACTATGGATTCCATATTACTGCAGAAGGTGAGACACTTATTAGTGATGAGACACTAGTAAGTCAAGATGACCCTAACAGCTACGAGGAAGCCATGGCGGGCCCCGAGTCTGCCAAATGGAAAGAGGCTATGGATAGCGAGATACAATCCATGTATGACAATCAAGTTTGGAACTTGGTTGAGAATGTACCAGGTCGAAAGACTGTAGGGTGCAAATGGGTCTTCAAGAAGAAGACCGACATGGATGGTAAAGTACACACTTATAAGGCTAGACTGGTTGCAAAGGGCTTCTCTCAAATTCCTGGAGTGGATTATGATGAGACCTTTTCTCCAGTAGCCAAGATTAAGTCTATTTGGGTTCTGTTAGCCATAGCCGCATTTCATGACTATGAAATTTGGCAAATGGATGTCAAAACCGCTTTCCTTAATGGGAAGTTGGCTGAAGATGTTTACATGAGTCAGCCAGAGGGTTTTGTCAGTAACGAGTACCCCAATAGAGTGTGTAAGCTTGAGAAATCCATTTATGGATTAAAGCAAGCACCTCGCAGATGAAATCTTTGCTTTGATGAAAAGGTCAAGGAATTTGGCTTTTCTAGGAGTGAAGATGAATCTTGTGTATATGTCAAGGCTAGTGGGAGTATAGTTAGCTTTTTGGTATTGTATGTGGATGACATACTACTCATAGGAAACGACATTCCAACCCTGCAGGAAGTAAAGTCCTGGCTTGGAAAGTGTTTCGCTATGAAGGACCTTGGTGAAGCTGCCTATATTTTGGGGATAAGAATCTTGAGAGATCGGAGTAAAAGACTAATTGGACTTAGTCAAAGTACCTACTTGGAGAAGATTCTGAAGAGATTCAGAATGCAAGACTCCAAGAAAGGAGAGTTGCCCATCCAGAGTAGCGCCAAGTTGAGTAAGACACAAAGCCCTAGCACTGAGGCTGAGATAGCAGAAATGAGTCGAATACCTTATGCTTCGGCTGTAGGTTCGATCATGTACGCTATGACGTGTACTCGACCTGATATAGCCTTTGCCTTGAGCATGGTTAGCAGGTTTCAGGGGAACCCTGGCAAGGCACACTGGACTGCGGTAAAGACTATTCTCAAGTACCTACGAAGGACTAAGGACTGGGTCCTTACCCTCGGTGGGAGTGATGACTTGAGAGTTGTAGGGTATAGTGATGCTAGCTTCCAGACTGATAGGGATAACTTCCGCTCTCAGTCGGGCTGGGTCTTTACCCTAAATGGAGGAGCAGTTTCTTGGAAGAGTTCCAAGCAAGAGACAGTGGCAGATTCTACTTGTGAATCAGAGTATATTGCAGCTAGCGAAGCGGCAAAGGAGGCGTTATGGCTGAGGAACTTCATTGGAGACCTTGGAGTTGTACCAGCTATTAAAGAGCCGATGGAAATTTTCTGTGATAGTGAAAGTGCTGTTGCCTTAGCCAAGGAACAAAGGGATCACGGGAGATCCAGACACATCGACAGAAAATACCATTTCATCAGACATCGGATCGAAGAAGGAATCCTCGTGGCAAAGAGGGTATCATCAGATGAGAATCCGGCAGATCCCCTCACGAAGGGACTGACTCGGGTTAAGCATCTCCAGCATGCTCGGAGCATAGGGCTGAAGGATGATATTAGATTTAGTAGTTAGATAATCTTGAAATTTGTAAAGTGTAATTGACATTTGATGATGAATAAAAGTGTTTTATTTATGAGTAAAGTGTTGCTATCTCTTGTCGATCGTTTACTATATTTCTTTTGCATGTTTTGACTTCCAGAATAATTTTGTTTGGTATAACATATTATTCAAACCTCCACAGTCGGTCATATGTCGGAAGTAGGTATGAATCAAGACTGTCATGGTTGGTTGTAGAGGTCTGGGACAAGGCTACAACAATCATGAGTGCTCATAAGTTCTGAGCATTGGACTCAACCCACGCTCACTGGAATCACTTCATGGAATTCTATCTCGAGTGATCGTGAGACGGTAATATCATATAAGTCTTTAAACCTAGAGATATGATTTGTTACTTACGAGTTGGTTATGCATTGATTGTACGAAAAACGCATTGGTAACTCGATGTTATAAAATCGTGCTCTTGTGTGTAATTCAATGAGTAGTAGAACAAACATATGAGTCAAAGTTTATCTGTTCCTTCTTGGATTAGAAGCTGATATCTGGGCCCCTCGATGATTTTGTTTTGACCTATGCACCGGGCCCGGTCAGAACTAAATTGATGTGTTCAATGAAGTTCTTTGTCAAACAAATCGGAAATCGGGAAACAAATGTTGGACAATAAGTAAGACATTGTTCCATGTATTTGTCCGACTGATATCCAGAACGGAGGATTATATGATCACTTATCTTAAATGGCGTACCATCATCTTCTCAAGTTTCGAGAAACCTTGTAAAGAGCTACGATTGTCGATCGGTTCCTGAAGTCATACTTGCAGTAATAGTTACTAGACTTATCCAAGTGGGAGACTGTTGGATAAGGTGTCTAAGTCCATAACTATTTCTGGTATGTACTTGACCCGACCCGACATGGTCCATTTGGGTTGCATGGCACCATGCAAT
Source organism: Lactuca saligna (assembly GCF_052625555.1). Taxonomy (NCBI): domain Eukaryota; kingdom Viridiplantae; phylum Streptophyta; class Magnoliopsida; order Asterales; family Asteraceae; genus Lactuca; species Lactuca saligna. The sequence continues at coordinate 279,816,138 of NC_136420.1, forward strand.
TGGATAGACTAAATGAGAGAAATAACACTTGGAGATTATTAATATATTATAAGTTCTAATATATTAATAATATTATTTGATTAGTTTGATCAAGAATTAATTTAGAATTAATTAAGTGATCAAAAGATAACTAATTAAATATATGGGTTGATTAAGTAAATCATCCATATCTTGTATAGTGGGCTAAAAGGCTCCATGGATCATCAAGTTGGGTTCCACCCATAGGATGCTCCATGGATGCTCCATGGGAGTTACAAACCCATGGGTCATGGAAATGAAGAGTCATGACACATTAGGGTTTAACCCTAGATGTGTCAACACTATATAAGTAACATGATCTCCTCCCAAATCGGTTACACTAAGTAATAGAGGGCTTGGCCGATTTTGAAGAGTGTGTGTTCTCTAATAAGTTCTTCCAAGAGCATTTGGTGTTGTGTGAAGCATTTGAGGCATCACACTTGGGGTGCTCGGCTCACAAGGTTTCAAGGAACACAAGCAACAACAAGGTAAGTTATTCTATCTATACTTTATGTTAAAATTGTTCCCCATGTATGCTAGATAGGAATATAACCTTGGAGTTCAACTTTGCATGACAAATTAGACAAACATAGATCCAAGGTTATTAGGGTTGCATGTACACTTAGGAAGTGTTAGAATGCTCAAAACCCATCACTTAGTGCACTAGTATGGATAAGAAGAGGAATCAGAAATTGTTGAAATGGTTAAATCAAAAGGATGAGTCATACTTCGTTCCAAAATCAAATCTTAGAGTCATACTCCAAGATTGGGACTTGAGTGACACATCTTAAGAAGTTTTAACACACTCATCAAATGTGAAGTAGAAAAATTATATTTCTTACTCTTGCACGTTTGAAATTGGTAAAATGTGATGTTTTGGATAAGACAAAGATCAACTAATACCAATTGTGTGTAGTGTTTGTCTTGATAAGAATCCACACTAACTCTTGAATATCTGTTTGTCAAGAAATGTTTATTGACAAAAGAATCTTATATGTCAAGAGGTTAGTGGGAATCTAAATGATCTTAAAAAGTTTCAATAACTAATCAAGAGTAAACCTATTATTAAACACTAGCACACGACTTGAGGTTTGTAACCTATCATGTTGACATATTCTTGTTTCTGTGCCATTCCAGTTTGGTCAACTATGCATGTGAGTTCTATGAGTTTTCAATTGATTGTATAGAGGCAAGACACCCTGATCAATGGAAAGTACATTGATAGGTAGGGGTGAGCTGCTCAATAACTTGGAAGCAATGATGGGACCCTTGATGGCAAGAAATTAAGAATGAACAAGTTCTGTCCATAAGAGTTTGGACTTGTCACAAACATTATCTTATGATTATGGTTATGACGAATTCACATTGATAAGAGCACATACACCATAAAATCTAAGTGTCATAAGGTTTCTCTCCGTTTCATGAAAATGATTGTGAGGAAACACTTTCACTAAGAGAGATTTTAAGGAGATAGCATTTGTGATAATTGCGTTCTCAAATTCGATTATGATTACGACATCCCTCTTCATAGTTCGAATTGTGAGATTTAGCAATTAGTTTAAACAGTTAAGACTTATTGCTATAAGTGCTGAAATTGTTTAATCAAACATATGAGCTATCTGATGAAAGGTGTATGAGTTTGAGAAGCTTAGATAAAGGCTTATCGAAGCATATCGTATTAGAAATATGAACTTTGGAAGTCAATAAGTATTGCTTTCTAGAAGTCGAACTATTTTCTAAATACATGTCAAAGCTAGTGGGAGCATAAATGTTATGCTGGTATCGATATAATCATCATGTTAGTGGGAGCATGGTTATTATCTTAAGTGTTGGAAGTTAGCAATATTAATTATAGAAAACAAAAGGTTTCACTTTGCAAACTTACAGGGGTTGAAATAATTGTTTTTCTATAACTAAGGGAGAGAATATTATACTTCGTTTCAAAATCTAAAAGCTTGGATTGAAAAATTTTAATCAAATTTAGTCAAAGGACATATATGGATGATACGTTGAAAAGATTCAACATAAAGGAGTTCTATATATGGCAATATTATGGCAAGAAACTGGTAAAGTATCACGTTTTTTTATTATGAATCGTGTCACATACGCTTCGGGTATAGGATCGATTACATATGTTGTAATATTCGAACATTCTAAATTTTCCAAATGCCCAGAGATTAAGAGGGAAAAAGGACTAAACCAGATTTGACTAAAATAATTAAACAACTGTCAAGGATGATCTAAGGTTCGCCAAGGATGGTCACTTGTGGGCAGTTGGAAGTATAGTAATGAATGGACCATAATGACATTATTATGATTAGATATGATTATATTAATAACGAGTTGTCATATTGAAAATATGGAAATGTTTCCATATTGGGAGTTGGATGTTAAGAATCTATGTCTAGATAAGAAACTTTTACGTAAAAAGGATGTTTAAAGGAATGTACTTTGAATGTGAGACTTCATATCTGTGGAATTGCCTTGTAAAAATCTCCAACAGAGCACATTGTAATATCAATGGGTTTGGTGTTGTGACATTACAAAAGGATCGTTGCATAAAATGTTATAATCTAACATATTCTAATATTGACAATAATTTGTTATTCTTACACTAATTATAAGGATTATAAGTTGTGAAATGAGTATCATTGGAAATGTGTTCAATTGATCTATTTCACAAAGTATGTACCATAGGAAAACAGAGTGTGCATGCTTGGAGCATGGGACAACTGTTGTTATAATTCAAGTAAAAAGTTGATTATCCGAAACATTATACAATGAATAATGGGTAATCAATATGGTGATTAAACAAAGGTGTTTTATTTATACTCAAAAGTTTGGGGCCATATAGGATTAGTATTATTATTGTGTTTCAGTTTGCATGTTTTGACTTCCCGAATAATAAGATTATTCAAACCATGCATAGTTGATCATACTTTGGAAGTAGGTAGTGTCATGAATCTGACTGTAGATTGTCTAAAGCATTTTAGACATAACAAAAGTCTATTGCAGTGTATTTTTCCAATAAACTCGACGAGTTCATGGTTTATTGCATGAACTCGATGAGTTTTGGCCCCTGACAGCTAACTTTCGTGTTTTTTGGCTGGAATTGGACTAGGTTCATTACCAAAAGCTGTTTTTGGACTTGTAAACCTATTTTTGGTGTGGTAATGTTCATGCTAATCCAAATTCAAAGATAACTGTCAATAGATTCATGTTTTGTATCAGTTTAAGAGTTATGCTACTTACATGAAAATTTTGATGTGAATTATCTTTGTTCATAAGAGTTGCTCAGATTAATAGAAAGGTTGATTGATTATGTGTGTTTGATACATTTTAATCTAAGAGATGATTCTAAAATGTGTTTGTGTAACTTGTCCTCAAGTTACATGAAAGGTCACATTTAAGTTTCTTAAAACTCATAAAAGTTGGCAAAGGTTACAAAATGAAGAGTCTTGTCCTCATTAAATGGTGTTATGACTCCATAACTTGTCCTTAAGTTATGGAGGTTCAAGAGTCTCTTCATTAAATTATAAAAATGTGTGACCTTAATTAGTTCCATAAGTTACAAAAAAAAGAGTTACATTCTTTAATATTTTATATTCTTCCATAACTTGTCCTCAAGTTATGGAACTTGAAGAGTTTTTTAAATTATAACTACTTTAAACACATAAGTTATGGAATTAAATAGTTTTGAATAGTTTCAAAACTTGTCCTCAAGTTTTGGAATTTGTAAAGTTTTCCCATGAATAATTTAATTCCAAGTTAAGCCCTTAGAATTTTAAAAGTTAAAATTCAACCCTTATACTTTATAATATTATAAGTTAATAATATTTATATATGTATAAGAGCAAGTCTTCTTATCATTAGTAGGTCTCATTAACGAAGCCGGGCTATAAGGGGGTATAAGGTTACTGCTTATAAAATGGCAGTTTAATGGGTGTCCACTCTCATCCACCGCTTCCTTGACTGGTGGAGGGTCGTTAGCCAAACGGGTAGGACAAGGACTATAATTCTCCCTTCATTAAAAATATTAATGATAAATACTAAGTAACTAAACTCTTAGTAATACCCAATCTTAGTTACTTAGGAAAATCTGAATTTGGTGCTAATCCATGAAATTACACTTTACACTTTGTTTAAGTCGGTTAGTGGAGCGTGTGTGGTTAACCGACACACTAACTCTTATTTAACAAGGTAGGCAAAGGGTAAATTAATGTTTATCATAGTATCGATGGAGCGTGTGTGGTTAACCGGCATGTTGATTGAGGGGTAAACACTTAAGGGTACCAAGTAATTTGCATGGTTACTTCACTCCTTGTTTTGTGATTCTCGGCATCCCAGTCACAAAACCTGAAGGGCACACTCGAGATTGAAACATGCCATAGAATAGTTCAATGAAACTTAAAAGATCTAGGAGTTTCAAATCCAATTAAAAACCTACTAAATTATTTCTTTTTTCATGGTGGAAATTGGTGAATCGTCATTCACCTACCTTCAAATATTCTATAGCTTGGATTACGACAACTCTTCCAAGTTATAAAATATTGTGTTGGGTCCTAGCCTTAATATTCCATATTAGGTGTTATGTTAAGGACTTTAAATCAACTATCTTGAATATCTCCCAAAAGATGTCTAGTTCAGACATCTATGATCTTCCCAAATCTCTTGGAACATCACTTCCTCCACCTCCTCCAATTATTCTCCCTAAACCACAAGTTCAAGGTCACTCAAGCCCTATTAGCAAGCAAGGTCTATGTGTGCTCACATCTTGGAGATGAAGTCACATATTGACAAGCTGGGAGACTTGGGTGTCAAAGGCTTGAGAAAGTTGGATGTCCAATCACTTTCTAAGTCACATAGTGAGTTCCTTTGGGACTCCTATGAAACAGACTATGACAAGACCGTTAATGATCTTATCTATTTGCTAAGAGCAACTTCCCAAAACTTTATGGATATGGACAATGATGATACTGGAAATCAAGAAAAAAGCAATCTCTTCCCAATGAAAAGGGATCGGCCATAGTCAACTCAGTTGACCAAATGGTAAAGAGAAAGGCTAAGTCTGAGATATTCCCATGTACCATTACCAAAGGGTCCATATGGTTATATTTCCAAAGTAAGGGGCATTGATTGCGAAGAAGCCAATTTTACCTAAGGATGTTAAAGTCAATAAGTTTGACTCTACTTCAGGGTAAAGTCCACTATCTAACTCTGCTAACTTTCTATTCTGAGATTCTGGATACATGATGTGACTGGGTCACATGTTGATGTTTTAAGAATCAAAGAAAAGTGAAGAAACTTAAAGAAAGAATATGTTGAATATGATCATGTAGATGGATTTCTATCGCATAGTTTGAAGATCGGATTCTTGAGCTACTTCTTAGGAGTTATGATATATTGCTTAGGAATAGACAACAACAAAGTTTTCATGTGCTTTTGCACTGTAAGGATAGTTTTTCAGCAATGTTTTTAAAATAAAAGGGAAAAATTTGATTTTATTTTAAAATATCCTTACACTGGAATTTGTGAAAATTTTGTTACTTATATGATTCCATTAATAGCAAGAGTGGAAATATGAATTTGATTCTTTCATTTGTGGTAGTATCTAAATTTACCAAATAAGGAAAAATTCTCATCACCCAAGTTTCAGTTGGATAGAAACTTGGAATCATGCAAGTTGTATAGCATGATGAATGAGAACTTTCAATCATTGGAAAATTAAGACTAACTACTTGTTCACATGGATGTGTGAGTCAAGTAAAGGACTAAGGGATCGAGTACACATTCTTGTGCACTGGTCAAATACACCACAAAAGATCGATAAGACTATTTGTCATAATTTACTAAAGATCAGTAAATATGGTTATACTTACAAGCTTAAGTGTAATTGTGAGACATTACAAAAAGTTCCAGTGTATGGCAGAGCGAATAAGAAGAATCAACTTAGGCAGAAAGATAAAAGTTTCTCAAATCTAAAAAGATGGGAGAGTACTTTAGCATCATGTTTTGTGATCATCTTAATGATCTAAAAATCATGTCACAATTAGTCCTCTAAAGTCATATTAGTGTATTCTTATGACTAAGAAGAGGAATCTTGAACTGTTGAAATGATTAAATCAAGAAGATGAGTCATGCTTCGTTCCAAAAACAATTCTTAGATTTATAGTCCAAGATTGTAACCTGAGTGACACATCTTAAAGAAGGTTTATTAACTCTAGTCAAATGTAAGAGTAAAAGGTTTTCTACTCTTGTACATTTGAAATTGGTAAGTTGTGATGTTCTGGATAAAACAAAGACCATCTAAAGCCAATTGTGTGAAGTGTTTGTCTTGATTGGAATCCACACTATCTCTTGAATATCTGACAAGAAAGTCTTATATTTTAAGAGGACAGTGGGAGTCTAAAAGGATCCTGAAAGGGTTTTAAGAAGTAATCAAGAAGAAAAACCTGTATTTCATCACTAGCACACAACTAGAGGTTTATAACCTATCGTGTTGACATTTCTGTGCTCATTCCAGTTAAATTTGGCTTTACATATGTGTTCTTAGAGTTCTCAATTAGTTGCATAACGACTTGGAAGCAATGGCAGACCCTTGAGCTGCCAGGTGGCAAGAAATTAAGGTTGAGTTCAGTCCATATGAGTTTGGATCTGTCATTATCTTGTCTTGTGATTATGGTTTTGACAAATTCATGTGGATAAGAACACATACACCATAAAATCTAAGGGTCATAAGGTTTCTCTTTGATTCATGAAAATGATGGTGAGGAAACACTTCCACCAAGTAGATTTGAAGCAGATAGCAAAGGTCTAAACAATTGAGACTATGATTACGACATCCATTTTCATAGTTATGATATGTTTAGACACACCTGCGAGCTATCTAAGAGAGGTGTATGATTTTGATATAGTCTTATCAAAGCAATCTAGTATCAAAAATCTGAACTTTGGCAAGAAAGTCAATAAAGTATTGACTTCTAGAAGTCCAGCTAATTTTTGGATACGTGTCAAAGATAATGGGAGCATAAGTGTTATGCTAATAATCATCATGTTAGTGGGAGCATGATAATTATGATAAAGGTTGCAAGTTAGCAATGTTAATTATAGAAAACAAAAGTTTCAATTCATGAAGTTGCAGGGGTTGAAAAGTTGTTTTGCTATAATTAAGGGAAAAGAAATTATACTTCATTTCAATTCTAAAAGATTAGATTGAGGTTTTAATCATATTTAGTCAAGGATATATATGAATTTTGTGTTGAAATGGCTCAACATAAGGAAATTCTATATATGGGGTCTATTATTTGCATTCTAAAATTTGATTATGATTACGACATCCCTTTTTATAATCTGAATTATGAGAACTTGGAAAATATAAATATTGTAGCAAAAGACTGGTTTAGAATTATGTCTTTATGTGAGACATCATTAATCGTGTCCCATATGCTTCAGATATAGGATCGATTGCATGTGCCATAATATTCATCCTTTCTAAATTTTCCAAATGCCTAGGCCATTAAGAGGGAAAAGGTCTAGAATTGGATATGACTAAAATGATTAAGCAATTGTCAAGGACAATCTAAGTTTTACCAAAGATTTGTTGCTCAGGGACATTTGGAAGTATATTGTTAATTTTTGGAAGGACCATATTGACATATTCTGAAAAGAGGCAACTCTTGTTCAAAAATGATAGTCAAAATGGGAATATGGAGGTATCTCCATAGATAGAAGCAATCTATGTAAGATTAGAAAAACTTAGTGCAAGAAGCATGTTTAAAGCAATGCATACTTTGAACATATGGCTTTGTGTCCATGGAGTAGGTCTTCATTGGAATACCCTGTAATGGTTGTTGATAAGTCTTTGTGATTTTGTACACATTCATTGCAAGAGGGTAATGCATTTAAGTTTAAAAATCTAACAAATTTCGATTTGGGAGTGTGAAATTAGAATCATTGAAAGTTTGGTTATTTGGTTTATTTCACAAAGTACAGATCATAGACAAACATAGAGTGCATACTTAGTGTATGACAAAGCTATTGTTTAGAAAGACATAGTGTACATGCTTGGAGCATGGGACAACTAGTGTTTTTAATTCAAGTATCAAGTTGATAAAACCGAAACAATGAATAATAGGTAATCTGTATGGTGATAAATAAATGGTGTTTTATTTATATTCATAGGTTTTGATACCATATCAAATTCAATTGTTCTTGTGTTTCATTTTTCATGTTTTGACTTCCATAATAAACTACGTCATTCTTCCTGAAAGACTAAGTTATTTAAACCATCCACACTCGGTCATATATTGGAAGTAGATATGAATCAAGACTGTCATGGGTTGTCTTGTAGAGGTCTAAGTTGTTGGAAAAATTAGTGCTACAAAACTCATGAGTGCTCATAAGTTCTCAGTATTGGATTCAACCCAGGCTCATTGGAATCACTTCATGGATTTTATCACGGGTGATCATGAGACGATAATATCTTATATTCTTCAAACCTAGAGATATGAGTTGGTTGTACATTGATTGCACGAAAATGCATTGGTAACTCGATGTTATAAAACGTGCCTTTGTGTATGATTCAACAAGTAATAGAACAAGCCATATGAGTCCAAGTTTATCCATTGCTTTTACCTTTGGGATAAAAGCGATATATGTGGGCTCCTAGATGATTTAATGATGATACATGTGAGTGCTTGGCCAAGCCTGGATTGATTTGATCTGTTCAATCAGTCAGTCATCATGAATCGAAAATCGGGAAACAACAAATGGATAGAGAGAATGATTTATAATCCATGTCTCAGTCCATATGATATCTAGAATGGAGGAATATATGATCACTTATCTAATGGACAAGTCATTGACAAAGGTCAGAGTTCGACAGAAGCTTTTGAGAGCTACGATTGCCAGTCGGTTCTTGAAGTCATACACAATACTAGTTTTAGACTTATCCAAGTGTGAGACTGTCGGATTAATGTCTAAGTCCATAACTGTAATTGGTAAGACATGACTCGACCCAACATGGTCCATTTGGGTTGCATGGCATCATGCATTTGGATAAACTAAAATAAGAGAAATAACACTTAAGGTTTGTTAATATATTATGAGTTCTAATATATTAATAAGATTATTTAATTAGTATTGATCAAAAATTAATCTAGAATTAATTAAGTGATCAAAAGAAGACTAATTAAATATATGGGTTGATTGTGTAAATCATCCATACTTATATAGTGGGCTAATGCTCCATGGATTGTCAAGTTGGGCTAAAACCCATAAGATGCTCCATAGTGTATTTGTACCCATGGATCATGGAAATGAAAGGCCATGATAATTAGGGTTTACATGGTGTAACCCTAACTATATAATGATCTTATTCTTGGAGAAAATCGGCCACAATGTGTGAGGAAAAAGGGCTAACCGATTTTATGAAGTGTTCCATTTCTCTCAAGTCATTCCATGTGCATTTGGTGTTGTGTGAACCATTTGAGGTGTCACACTTGGGGCACTAGGCACTCAAGCTTCATGAAGACATTCTACATCAAAGAGGTATGTAATTCTAACTTGATATATTCATATGTGCCAGTGAGGACCCTTCGGTCTCACAACTCGGGTGGGACCCTCCAGTGTTGTATCTTAGTGAGGACCCTCTGGTGTCACAGCTCGGGTTGGACCCTCAAGTCCGATCTCAAAATGCACAGAATAATACAACATATAAATGCATAATATCACATCACTAAAATTAGGCCCTTTGGTCACCCGGTAGTACCACTCAGGTATGTATAGTGAGAAGACTCACCTCAGAAGTTAGTAAGTAGATTTAGCACCCCACAAATAGTCTAGACTCCGCCTACATAATATAATTATCACTAATAAGCAAATTGTAATAACCACTTGATATGCTAAGCTAACTTTTCCACTAAATCTCAGAAAAGGTGAAAAGTCCATTTTACCCCTCCATGGTCTTTAAAGTCCACAGTTGACCAAACCCTAAACGTCAACAAAAGTCAACGCTCCAGTCAACAGTCCATGTTGACCCAACTCGTCGAATGCATCAATGTGCCTCAATGAGTTCCCTCGTTTCTTCAGCAGTGTCGTGGAAATCCAACTTAACTCGTCGAATTGTCTCATTAACTCGCCGAGTTACACATGTCCAGACTTGTCGGGGGAAAACCCTAGCCGACTCGTCGAGTCCCTGTAGACGTTTTAAGGTAGAGTTACAACCCCAAACTCTAGATCTAGCCTCCCAAGGTTGAGATACCACGTAAAGCTGCAAGCTTTACATCCATGCTTGGCACTTAGGGCTTGAAATGCCAAAACAAGTTCTATTTAGGTTCCAAAGCATAAAATCTCTCCTCTAGTTTGATAAATCTTGGACTTTTGGGCTTAAGGGACCTTATAAGGTCCAGATTTGAAGTCTCAATCTCTTGGCAAGATCAAAATACTCTAAGTCCTAAAACTTCCTAAAAATGAGATCTAATCAAAATAATGAGCAAGGTGGTGTCTTTTACCTTCAAACAGAAGCTAAGGATGGATAAACACTGAATCCAATAGTCCCTTCTCGTTCCAAGCCTTGATACTATTTTGTTCTCTTCCAATATTGCACTAGAACGCCCAAAGTTAGCTCTTCTTTCTCTCTTAAATCAATCTAAACGATTAAGGTTTCACATAGGGGAGTAAAGTGACATGGGAGGTGGAAATGAGGGCTTAAGGTCCTTTAAATATGACACAACCCCAGAAAAATTAGGGTTTCCTCTCACAGCTCCAACTCATCGAGTTGGTCGTAAAACCCACACATCCAAATCCTTCTCTTCAAGATGAGTTTGAGGCCCCAACTCGTTGAGTTTCTCAATCAAAATCATGAAAATTATATAAATACTATACCTGGGAGTCGGGATGTTATAATAGCGGTGCTAACATGAATTGTATTCAAGAAGCAATCTGTGTAAGATTAGAAAAACTTAGTGCAAGAAGCATGTTTAAAGCAATGCATACTTTGAACATAAGGCTTTGTGTCCATGGAGTAGGTCTTCATTGGAATACCCTGTAATGGTTGTTGACAAGTCTTTGTGATTTTCTACACATTCATTGCAAGAGGGTAATGCATTTAAGTTTAAAAATCTAACAGAGAGTGTGAAATTAGAATCATTGAAAGTTTTATGATTCAAAAATATTTGTAGAATGGATCTGTTATCCAATTCCTAATAAACGACATTTGCTAAAAAAAAGTTTTATGATTCAAAAATATTTTCAAAATTTGATATGAATCTGGATTTTAGCAAATAAAACTTCATGAAGACAATAAATCCAAAACTGGTTTTAATGTTTCCTTTGGACATTTCGAATGGAATGTTATGCCTTTTGGATTAAATAATGCCCACTCTCAATTCCAAAATATTATGAATGATATCATAATACTTATAAGCAGTTTTGCTATTGTTTGTTGAGACGATGTCCTTATTTTTTTCAAAATCCATTGATCAACATTTCAGACATTTAAATCAATTTCATGATTTAATTTATCAAAATAGTTTAGCCGTTTCTGTGACAAAAATGCATTCATTTAAAGATCAAATTCGTTTTTCGGGACATGATATTGTCAAAAACACTATTAGACCTATTACAAGAAGCTTAGAACTTTCTACAAAATTTTCTAATGAAATTAAAAAACAACTTCAAAGATTTTAAAGATGTTTAAATTATATCAATGATTTTTTCAAAGATTTCGGAATTATATATAAACCACTTTATAATAGATTAAAAGATAATCTTGAACGATGGACTCAAAAACATACATAAATAATTAAACATATAAAGCAAAAGGTCCCTATTTTACCTTGTTTAAATTTGCCTCATCTCAATGCTAATATCATAGTTGAAACCGTTGCTAGTGATATTGTATTCAAAGGAATTTTAAAACAAAATTTTGTTAACTCAAAAGAAGAACACTAATTCAATATTATTATGGTGCATGGAATGACACACTAAAAATTACTCTCCTGTTAAAAAAGAATTTTAAGTATTGTTTTATGCATCCAAAAATTTGAAGATGATTTATTTATGATTTTTTTATTAACAATAGATTGTCAATCTTCATAAATAATTTTAGAAAAAGATGTTAAAAATGTTATTTTCAAATAATTTTTTGCCTAATGACAAGCCCTTTTGGTCACTTTGATTTTGAAATAGAATTTATAAAAGAAGAAAATAATTCACTTCCTGACTTTCTTTCTCGAGAATTTTTACCGGGAAAATGAGTTCATCATCTTCTTCCAAACAAGATGGAAAGAAGCCTATTTCTCAAAAGCTTGTTCCATTTCCAAGTTAAAATCATTTGTCTCCTTTAATTCCTACTACAAAAAATTCACAACTCTATTCTAATATCCTTGAGTCAAAACTTGTCACTCCAATCAACACAATTAGCCCTTTTGCAAAACCTACACCTCCTCAAACTCAGAAATCCGCTTCTATAAGCCCTGCTACTAAAAATTCTTATGTTCTTAATCTAAATTTCTTAAGAGTCCAAATTCTATAAGATTTTTAAATCTATAAGTTACATCAAGCTTTTTATATTCTCACAAATCATCTCTTTGGTCAAGGAAAAACCTTTTATGTTGATTCGTACAAAACCCAGGAATATAAATAAGCTATTCTACAAAAATCTGGTTCATTCAATTTTGTTCATCATTCTAATTCAAAAGAAGGAAACATTGATTTTAGCAAATCTCATATTATCAAAATCATCTCTCCTGAAAATTGGGCTCCAAATCTTCACACTGAAAAAAACCTCTTATTAGTTTTCCTACTTATCCCAGGTTTTCCTATTGTGATTATCAAGATGCTTGGACTAAGGCGTTCTTTATTCGGAATTATTCGTACTCGTGATTATCAAGATGCTTGGACTAAGACGTTCTTTATTCGGAATTATTCGTACTTGTGGTTTATCTTCTTTGATTTAAACTTCAACTGTGAGTGTCCAAGATGGTCTATCAATTGGTACAAATATATGATAATTCTTTCGAGTTGTTTACCAAAAGAAATCTGTGTTGGATATCTCAATTTTAAGGAATTGTTCATTAAACATATTTTAGAATTTGAATATATGTTGTAATTCTCCATTTTACTCAAAGTTCCATGGATCATGTCCTGGACTTTTCATTATCAGGAAACAAAATATTCCTCTCCTCCATGGATTAATCGCTAGTTTCGTCCAAAATGGTGGGATAAAATGAAGATTTCGCAAGCCAGTGAACAAGCCGTAGTTAAACATTATATATATATATATGTATATATATATATATATATATATATATATATATATATATATATATATATATATATCAAAGACTAGAAATTGAAGCCATATTTATCAACAACCTTTCTCAAGCTGATGTCGATCTAATTTCCAAAATTAAGGATGCTGTTAGTTCTTCCCCTGAAGAACTCCAAAAGTTACTTTAAGAAATTCGCCAAACTCCATTAGTCTCAAACGATTCTCTAAAATCCATAAACAATGATTTATTCCAAGATGCACAAGATCCTTTTGATGATCCTTATGAAGAATAAATAATTATTTTCATTAAATTTGGTGTAATACCTTCAATGTAGGGTATTTAATTTCTTCTTTTATCAAAAATGTAATTCTCGAATATGGGTGTGTGAGTACACACTGTGTAAGTATACATCATGTATAGATATATATTATCAAATTTATTATCAAAAGTATCAACAGTTTGAAGAACATTATAATATGAAGACAAAAGATTTTGGAAGATGCTCTACGATTACAGGACAACACAAGATTTTAAAAGATGCACAATGAATACAAGACGACATATGATTTATCAAAGGAAGATAGTCGTTGATTACAAACGAAAAAAATCTTTTCAAAAGATAATTTCAAGAGAGATAGCCACAAGAGAAATTATTTCCGTTATCGGCTATTTCAATATATGAGAAAATTCAATAACTTAAAGAAAATCCGGTAAACTTTCGTTTTCCAGTTTCAAGACTCTGAAGACCTCAAGACTCCTATAAATAGATGTAATGTTTCTAAGATATAGTCATTAAGATAAATATTCAATGACTCAAATGTTTAGCTTATGTCTAGAAAAACCCCAGAAGTCTCTTTATCTACTAGTCGATGTTTAAAATCTCTAGATTTTCAAATAATCATTTCTCCATATACATGTACTGACTGTACTTCAAGCTTAATCAAGTAAGGTACTATTTGAAATATTTTATTTAATTATTGTTATTAAATTTAACTTCTCAATGATAATTTTAATTCGAGTTATTTTAACCATTAATTCTACAAGATTTAAAAATTTTGTAAAAATAGTATTTGTTTTTAATAATCAAGCTAATCAAATTCAAGCTTAATTTATTATTATGTCCAGCAAAATCTTGATGGATTGAATCCTTAACAGAGATGTTCTATTAAGAATACAATAAATCTAAGAATCTATTCATAATTCTGAGCAAAATTTTAAGGATTCTTACAAACCTACTAATTTAGATACAATTTTAAACAACAATCATCTTCAATCAAGGTTCTAAATAACGTAAGACGTGACTTGACGGCA